>NC_090317.1:22799300-23424300 GCF_039906515.1 Pseudorca crassidens
CTTTGACTGTGTCACCCCACTGTCATCTGGCATCTGTTTATTTCTAATTGAGGTTTTTTTGTATACATTAAATCATTTTCTTTTCCTCCTTTCCTCCTTTTCTCTTTGGCTTTCAGTATTTTCTCTATGATGGTGTCTGAGTGTGGATCTCAATCTCTTTGGGTTTAACCAGGGTAGAATTAATTTGTCTTCTTGGATGTATAGATAAATATTTTTCAGGAAATGTGGCAAGTTTTCAGCCATTATTTCTTTGAATATTTTTTTTTCCTACTCCATTCTTCCTCTCTTCTCATTTTGGCACTCCCAATTATGTACAAGTTGGTTCACTTAAAAGTGTACTATATTTCTCTGAGACTTTGTTTATGTTTTCTCTTTTTTACTGTTCCTCATACTACATATCTCTACTGATTTATCTAAATGTTTACTGTCTCTTCTGCTAGCTCAAGTCAACTCTTGAGCCCCCTCAGTGAATTTTTTTTCAGTTTGGTTATTGTCCTTTTCAACTTCAGAATTCCAGTTTGGTTCTTTGTTATAATTTCTGTTTCTTCATTGATATGATCCATTTGATAAGGTATTGACATTATAGCTAACTTTACCTTTTTAACCATGGTTTTCTTCAGTTAATTGAACATACTTGGTATTGCTCCTCAGGGGGCTCAGCCTTGGGTATGTGCACACTCTATGGTTACTAGTGGCTGAGCAGAGCTTATTTTTGACAGTGTTTTTCCTTTATCTCTCTGTTAATCTATCTGACTCATTTGATATCAAATCCAGCTGCTAGGCTTCATTGATTTACCCTTTTTTTTTTCAATAATTCTCTAGGGCATACGATGCTCTACAGTCTCATCCAATTAACTTCAGGAATGGGTAACTTTTTAAACCAGTCTTTGAGCTTTGTTCTAACCCCAGGGAAACTGTTTTTAACTGGCTCTTTCCTGGTTTTCTCTGGTGAACTAGTTGGCTTTTTGTTCAGCTAAAACTGCCACTCAGCCACTTTGTCATCCTTGTGCCTCTGAATCAACAGGTAAAGAAGGATGTTACATTGTTGCCTGGGGAGATCGATCCTGAGTATCAAGGGGAAGTTGGATTACTACTCCACAATGGAGGTAAGGAAGAGTATGTTCAGAATAAAGGGGATCCCTTAGGGTGTCTTTTAATATTACTGTGTCCTGTGGTTAAGATTAGTGGAAAACTACAACAACCCAATCTATGCAGGTATAGTAATGATCCAGACCCTTCAAGAATTAGTTTGAGTCACCCACCATATAAAGAACCACAACCAGCTGAGGTGGGGTGCTTGCTGAAGGCAAAGGGAACAGAATGGGACGTGGAAGAAAGTAGTTATAAACATCAGCTACACCCATGTGACCAGTTACAGAAATGAGGATTGTAATTGTCATGAGTATTTCCTATTTATTTTGTTATAAATGTATTTGCAGGTATGTACATTTTATTAATTTACTTATATTTACATATATTTTAATCTTATTCCATTATTATGTAACATAAGATGTAATGATTTTATATCATAGTATGTATTACTAATTTCATAGTATTTAAGTTATGGAATATCAAGGAGAAGAGTAAACATTACTTAAGGACTTTACCTTCTCTTCTGGGGAAGGGGTCAGTGTATTTTCAGTTGTACACAGGATAGTTTTATCATGTTCAGTTAGATTATGACCTTGTTATTGTCTTTATTTGAGGACTAAGTATGGTTTAAGGAGATATGTACAGGTACCAAGTTGAAAAGGGGTGGACTTGTGATGGTTATTTTTATGTATCAACTTGACTGGCCATAGGGTCACCATATTAAACATTACTTCTGGGTGTTTCTATGAGTGTATTTCCAGGTGAGATAAGCATTTGATTTGGTAGACTCAGTAAAGTAGATTACCTTTGTCAATGTGGGTGCTCATCATTCAATCCATTAAAGTCCTGAATAGAACAAAAGGCAAAGGAAAAAAGAATTTGCCTTTTTTGCTGTCCCACTGTTGAGCTTGGACATCTCATCTCATCTTTTCCTGTCTGTAGACTGGGTTTTACACCATTAGTTCCTCTGGTGCACATGTCTTCAAATTCAAAATGAATTACACTGTGGGTTTTCTTGGGTCTCCAGCTTGCTGATGGCGGTTATATGGGACTTCTCAGCTTCCATAACCATGTGAGACAATTCATCATGGAGAACACTGACTAATACAGCTCTTAAAGAGTTTTCAATTCAGGGGATAGAGAAAGACATGTGCTGTCTGGGATGGGAAACTTCTTCCAGATTCCTGATGGCTCCATCCATATGTCCTGGGGATTCCGCCCATTATCATAACACTCCAGGACATTCACTTTCTCCTCCCCAGGAGAGGAGCTAATATGGAAATGAATGAAATTTTTGCTAAAAATAAGCTGAGCATGCTTGATTCAATTCCTTTCTCCCTTTCCACTCCTGTTTTCTATGCTCCACACCCACTTTGCAATCAGATTTCTCATAGGGGTCATTTACTCTGATTTCCTCCTATATGGCTTATTTTTTTTATAAGGTCAGACTACACTCTTAATGGAAAGTAGGGCTTTGAAGCAAATGTGGTGGAATAGACAAAAATATTAAGGAATATATAGGGAGTGGAATTTTGATACAAATATACAGATCATTCATATTGGTTGTGGTTGAATGGAGAGTCCACTGGCAACTCACTGGGGTTCCAAAGACAGTCAAGTAAGTGGTAGGAGTGAGTATCCAGTGGAAATGGTTCTATTGACAGAATCCTAAGCAGATTTTTCCTTTTGTAGTTTCTTGAGTATGCTTTGGTTTTCTCTGTCTTCCCCCTTTTAAGTTTATTTATGGACTTACATTTTCCCAATAAGTTAATTTTAAATTTAAGTGAGTCAAAAGTGATTTCTGTTGTTTGCAACCAAGAACCGTGTACAAACTCTTTTATTTGTAAGATAAAATACTATCAATAGACGTCTCTCAGAGTTGTTATGAAGATTTCATGAGGGCATTCAAGATGTAGCATAGTGTGTGATATCTAATAAATGTCTATAAATGTTATTTTAGACATGTTTTATGCTGACAGATTACAACAGATTTGTAATATGGGAACAGACACTAATCAAGGCAGGAAAAATTATTTAAATGAATTATGTCATTTAGCACAGCCTTGGAAAAACTGTGGGAAAATTTATCAATATATTAATTCTTGTTGTACAATGGCTGCCTAATATTTTAGTAATTATAGTCATACTAAAATGTAATATATGTTGAAACTATAAAGATCAAAATTGTCAATTAAAAATGTATGACACTGAGGAGATTGGTTCAAGATGGTGGAGTAGAAGGACGTGTGCACACCCCTTCTTGCAAGAGCACCAGAATCACAGGTAACTGCTAAACAACCATCCCCAGGAAGATGCTGGAACCTACCAAAAAAGATACCCTACATCCAAAGACAAAGGAGGGGCCGCAATGAGATGGTGGGAGGGTTCCAATCACGATAAAATCAAATCATATACTCATCAGGTGGGCAACCCACAAACTGGAGAAGAATTATACCACAGAAGTTCTCCCACTGGAGTGAAGGTTCTGATCCCCACGTCAGGCTTCCCAGCCTGGGGTTCCAGCAATGGGAGAAATCCCCAGAGAATCTGACTTTGTAGGACAACAGGATTTGATTGCAGGACTTCCACAGGACTGGGGGAAACAGAGGCTCCACTCTTGGAGGGCACACACAAAGGCTTGTGTGCACCAGGACCCAGGGGGAAGGAGAGTGACCCCATAGGAGACTGTACCAGACCTACCTGCTAGTGTTGGAGGGTCTCCAACAAAGGCAGGGGGCAGCTGTGGCTCACTGTGGGGACAAGGACACTGGCAGCAGCAGTTCTGGAAGTACTCATTGGCATGAACCCTCCCAGAGACCACCATTAGCCCCACCAAACAGCCTGTAGGCTCCAGTGCTGGGTCGCCTCAGGCCAAACAACCAACAGGGAGGGAACAAAACCCCAACCATCAGCAGGCAAATGGATTAAAGTTTTACTGAGCAGGCCCTGCCCACCAGAGCAATGACAAGACCCAGCTCTACCCACCACCAGTCCCTCCCATCAGGAAACATGCACAAGCCTCTTACATAGCCTCATCCACCAGAGGGCAGATAGCAGAAGCAAGACGAAGTACAATCCTGCAACCTATGGAACAAAAACCACAATCACAGAAAGTTAGACAAAATGAAAAGGCAGAGGATTATGCCCCAGATGAAGGAACAAGATAAATCCCCAGAAAAACAACTAAATGAAGTAGAGATAGGCAACCTTCTGGGAAAAGAATTCAGAATAATGATAGTGATGATGATCCAGGATCTCAGAAAAAAATGGAGGCAAGGATCGAGAAGATGCAAGAAATGTTTAACAAACACCTAAAAGAACTAATATACAAACAGAGATGAACAATACAATAACTGAAGTAAAAGATACACTAGAAGGAATCAGTAGCAGAATAACTGAGGCAGGAGGATGGATAAGGGACCTGGAAGACAGAATAGTGCACTGCCGCAGAACAGCATAAAGAAAAAAGAAGGAAAAGAAATGAATACAGTCTAAGAGACCTCTGGGACAACATTAAACACACCAACATTCACATTTTAGGGCTCCCAGAAGGAGAAGAGAGATAGAAAGGACCTGAGAAAATATTTGAAGAGATAATAGCTGAAAACTTCCCTAGCATGGGAAAGGAAACAGTCACCCAAGTTCTGAAAGCACAGAGAATCCCAGGCAGGATAAACCCAAGGAGGAACAGGCCAAGACACATAGTAATCAAATTGGCAAAAATTAAAGACAAAGAAAAAATATTAAAAGCAACAAGGGGAAAATGACAAATAATATACAAGGGAACTCCCATAAGGTTATCAGCTCATTTCTCAGCAGAAACTGCAAGCCAGAAGGGAGTGGCATAATATATTTAAAGTGATGAAAGGGAAGAAACTCCACACAAGAATACTCTACACAGTAAGGCTCTCATTTAGATTTGATGGAGAAATCAAAAGCTTTACAGACAAGCAAAAGCTTTACAGACAAGCAAAAGCTAAGAGAATTCAACAGCACCAGACCAACTTTGCAACAAATGCTAAAGGAACTCCTCTAGGCAGGAAAGAGACTAGCAGCTTAAAACCTTGTACATATATAGACTGCTATATCAAAAGCTCATGGGAACAGAAGCCCCAAAACTAGAATAGATGCACACACAAAAAAGAAAAAGCAAACACCGCTAAAGATGGTCATCAAACCACAAGAGAAAAAAAGAGGAAGAAAAGAAAAAAGACATACCAAAACAAATGCAAAACAATTAAGAAAAGAGCAACAGGAACACACATATTGATAATTACCTTAAATGTAAATGGATTAAATGTTCCAACCAAAGACATAGATTGGCTGAGTGGATACAAAAACAAGACCCATATATATGGTGTCTATGAGAGACCCACCTCAGACCTAGGGACACATACAGACTGAAAGTGAGGGGATGGAAGAAGGTATACCATACAAATAGAAATCAAAAGAAAGCTGAAGTAGCAATATTCATATCAGACAAAATAGACTTTAAAATAAAGACTGTTACGAGACAAAGAAGGATGCTACATAATGATCAAGGGATCAATCCAAGAAGAAGATATAACAATTGTAAATATATATGCACCCAATGTAGGAGCACCTCAATATATAAGGCAAATACTAACAGCCATAAAGGGAGAAACCGACAGTAACACAGTAATTGTGGGGGACTTTAACACCCCACTTTCATTAATGGACAGATCAGACAGAAAAATCAATAAGGAAACACAGGCTTAGAATGACACATTAGATCAGATGGACTTAATTGATATTTATAGAGCATTCTATCCAAAAACAGAATATACATTCATCTCAGGTGCGCACAGAACATTCTCCAGGATTGACCACATGCTGGGCCACAAAGCAAGCCTCAGTAAATTTAAGAAAATTGACACTACATTAAGCATTTTTTCTGATGACAATGCTATGAGATTAGAAATAATTTACAAGGAAAACATATAAAAAACACAAACACATGGAGGCTAAACAATATGCTACTAAACAACCAACTGAAGAAATCAAAGAGGAAATAAAAAATACCTAGAGACAAATGAAAATGTAAGCACAATGATCCAAAACCTATGGGATGCAGTAAAAGCAGTTCTAAGAGGGAAGTTTATAGCAATACAATCTTGCCTCAGGAAACAAGAAAGATCTCAAATAAACAAGCTAAGCTTACACCTAAAGCAACTAGAGAAAAAAGAGCAAACAAAATCTGAAGTTAGTAGAAGGAAAGAAATAATAAAGATCAGAGCAGAAATAAATGAAATAGAGACAAACAGTAGCAAAGATCAATGAAACTAAAGCCTGGTTCTTTGAAAAGGTAAACAAAATTGAAAAACCTTGAACCAGACTCATCAAGAAAAAAACGGAGAAGACTCCAATTAATAAAATTGGAAATGAAAAAAGAGAAGTCACAGCAGACACCACAGAAGTACAAAGGATCCTAAGAGACTACTACAAACAATTATATGCCAATAAAGTGGATGACCTGGCAGAAATGGACAAATTCTTAGAAAGGTCCAATCTCCCAAGACTGAACCAGGAAGAAATAGAAAATATAAACAGACCAATTACAAGCACTGAAATTGAAACTGTGATTAAAAATCTCCCAACAAACAAAAGTCCAGGACCTCATGGCTTCACAGGTGAATTCTATCAAAGATTTAGAGATGAGCTAACACCTATACTTCTGAAACTATTCCAAGAAATATCAGAGGAAGGAAAACTCCCAAAATCATTCTATTATGCCACCATCACCCTGATACCAAAACCTGACAGAGGTACCACAAAAAAAGAAAATTACACACCAATATCACTTATGAACATAGATGTAAAAATCCTCAACAAAATACTAGCAGTTTGAATCCAACAATACTTTAAAAGGATCATACACCATGATCAAGTGGGATTTATCCCAGGGATCCAAGGACTTTTCAATATCCACAGATCAATCAGTGTGATACGCCACATCAACCAACTGAAGAATAAAAACCATACAACAATCTCAATAGATGCAGGAAAGTTTTGACAATTCAGCACCCATTTATGATAAAACTCTCCAGAAAGTGGGCATAGAGGCAAGATACCTCACATAATAAAAGCTGTATATGACAAACCTATAGCTAACATCATACTCAATGGTGAAAAGCTGAAAGCATTTCCTCTAAGATCAGGAACAAGACAAGGATGTCCACTCTCGCCACTTTTATTCAACATAGTATTGGAAGTCCTAGCTGAGATAATCAGAGAAGGAAAAGAAATAAAAGGAATCCAAATTGGAAAAGAAGAAGTTTAACTGTCACTGTTGGGAGCAGACATGATACTGTACATAGAAAAATCCTAAAGACACTACCAGAAAACTACTACAGCTCATCAATGAATTTGGTAAAGTTGCAGGTTACGAAATTAGTGCACAGAAATCTGTTGCATTTCTATACACTAACAATGAAAGGTCAGAAAGAGAAATTCAAGAACAATCCCATTTACTATCACTTCAAAAAGAGTAAAATACCTAGGAATAAACATATCTAAGGAGACAAAAGACCTGTACTCTGAAAACTATAAGACGCTGATGAAAGAAATCAAAGATGACACAAACAGATGGAAAGATATACCATGTTCTGGGATTGGAAGAATCAATATTGTCAAAATGACTATACTACCCAAGGCAATCTACAGATTCTATGCAATCCCTATTAAAGTACCAATGGCATTTTTCACAGAACCAGAACAAAAATCTTAAAATTTGTAAGGTAACCCAGAAAACCCTGAATAGCCAAAGCGATCTTGAGAAAGAAAAATGGAGCTGGAAGAATTAGGCTCCCTGACTTCAGACTATACTACAAAGCTATAGTCATCAAAAGAGTATGGTACTGGCACAAAAATAGAAATATAGATCGATGGAACAGGATTGAAAGCCCAGAAATAAACCCACTCACCTATGTTCAATTAATCTATGACAAAGGAGGCAAGACTATAGAATGGTGGAAAGACCATGTCTTCAACGAATTGTGTTGGGAAAACTGGACAGCTGCATGTAAAAAAAATGAAATTAGATCATTCTTTAACACCATACACAAAAATAACCTCAAAATGGATTAAAGACATAAATGTGAGACTGGACACTATAAAACTCCTAGAGGAAAACAGGCAGAACATTTTCTGACATAAATCGTAGCAATATCTTTTTCGATCCATCTCCCAGAGTAATGGAAATAAAAAAACACACACACAAATGAGACCTAATTAAACTCAAAAGCTTTTGCATGGCAAAGGAAACCACAGACAAAACAAAAAGACATCCCACAGATTGGGAGAAAATATTTGCAAATGATATGACTGGCAAGGGATTAGTCTCCAAAATTTATAAACAGCTCATGCAGCTTAATATCATCAAAACAAATAACCCAATCAAAAAATGGGCAGAAGACCTAAATAGACATTTCTCCAAAGACATGCAGATGGCCAATAGGCACATGAAAAGGTGTTCAACATCACTAATTATTAGGGAAATGCAAATCAAAACTACAATGAGATATCACCTCACACCAGTCAATATGGCTATCATCAAAAAGTCCACAAACAATAAATGCTGGAGAGGGTGTGGAGAGAAGGGAACCCTCCTACACTGTTGGTGGGAATGTAAATTGGTACAGCCACTATGGAGAACAGTATGGAGGTTCCTTAAAAAACTAAAATTGGAACTACCATATAACTCTGCAATCCCACTCCTGGGCATATATCTTTAGAAAAATATGATCCTAAAATATACATGCACCCCAATATTCATTGCAGCACTGTTTACAATAACCAAGACATGGAAGCAACCTAAATGTCCATTAACAGAGGAATGGATAAAGAAGATGTGGTACATACATACAATGGAATATTACTCAGCCATTGAAAAGAATGAATAATACCATTTGCAGCCACATGGATGGACCTCGAGATTGTCATACTGAGTGAAGTAAGTCAGACAGAGAAAGAGAGATATTGTATGATATCACATATATGCGGAATCTAAAAAGAAATGATACAAATTAACTTATTTACAAAACATAAACAGACTCACAGACTTAGAGAACAAACTTATGGTTACTAGGGGGAAGGATGGGAGGAAGGTATAGTCAGGCAGTTTGGGATCGACATGTACACACTGCTATATTTAAAATGGATAACTAACAAGGACCTACTGTATAGCACAGGGAACTCTGCTCAATGTTATGTGGCAGCCTGGATGGGAGGGAAGTTTGAGGGAGAATTGATACATGTATATGTATGGCTGAGTCACTTTGCTGTGCATTTGAAACTATCACAACATTATTAATCAGCTATGCTCCAATATGAAGTAAAAAGTTTAAAAAATCAGCATAAAAGTATGACATCATAGACTGATTTGAAACTATTGTGAACAATAAAACTCTTCCAGCTTAAGCACCTGAAAGTTTTCATTATGATAAAATATTGAGAGAGACTGTCATTGCTTCAAAGGCAAAAATCTTTATTTGTCATATACTTAGGAAATTCATATTTATTAAATGAAAATTTATTTTTGAAATATATTAACTGTAAGAATTTAAGTAACTTAGTTCAAAGAGAAAACTACAGTTGACAAGAGAAGTACCCCAATTAGTAGGATTGATGATATACTTTTTCTACTCAAGCTACTATTTTGCCTTTTACCCCAAAGCAAAATATTCTATTATTTCAGTAACATGTAAAAGTAGGTATCTAGGATCAGGGCTGCACATTACACATTAAATGATAGAGTTGTAAACTGTTTTGCTGATTAAAATTACACTGGATCAAGGCAATTTTAATTTAAAATTACACCTCATTTTGGGCTCTGATATATCTAGCTGATCTATCTACAAGGATCATATTGATAGAAATATTACCATCTTTCTTTTAATTTCATTCTGAGTAAACGATACTTTTGTGTTTCCTGACTATTAAAAAACAGTGAACACTGGGCTCATACCTCAGACATTGTGGTGCCATTGTACTTTTCATCACACAGTAAAGCACATTTACTTGAATCAGTCAGTTTGGTAGTTTTCATATGTCACATCCCCCACATACTATACTTTACAGATTAAATAGTAATTCACCATGAATTTCTAAGGAGAAAAAAGTAAAGAAGCTACTGTGAGAATAAATCTATGGTAATTAACAGTATTTAAGAATATTTACACTATTTAAACATGGTGAGAGGTGAAGTTTCTTGGTACTAGATTAGTACCCCACATCTCCAGTTTACCAAAATTTTCTCTATGATTGATTATTAATATATGTTACAAAGTCAGACTTTAGCAGTTAAGCAGTCAGAGGCATCCAATTTTATCTATTTTTTTCTTCTAGAAAGAAAACTTAACATGTGATTTATGTTCTTCACAAATTTTTAAGTGAAAAATTCCCCATTTCTCCCATGCCCAGCCCCTGGCAACCATCATTCCACTCTTTATTTCTCTGAGTTTGTATATTTTAGATACCTCCTATAAGTAGAATCATGCAGTATTTGCTCTTTGGGACTGGCTTATTTAACTTAGCATACTGTCCTCCAGGTTCATCCATGTTGTCACATATAGTATAATTTCCCTGTTTTTGTTTTTTTTAAGGCAGAATAATATTCCATTGTGTGTACATACCACATTTTCTTTATCAGTTTATTTCTTTATGGACATTTGGGTTGCTTCCATATCTTGGCCATTGTGAATAATGCCACAATGAACATACATCTTTTTGAGATCCTGATTTCAATTCTTTTGGATATACATCCAGAAGTGGGATTGCTGAATCATGTTATAGTTTAACTTTTAATTTTTTGAGGAACCGTTTTCCATAGCACCTGCACCATCTTACAGTACTTCCAGGCTTCCCTAGTGGTGTAGTTGTTAAGAATCTGCCTGCCAATGCAGGGGACAGTGGTTTGAGCCCTAGTCCGGGAAGATCCCACATGCTGCAGAGCAACTAAGCCTGTGTGCCACAACTATTGAGCCTGTGCTCTAGAGGCCACGAGCCACAACTACGGAGCCCATGCACCACAACTACTGAAGCCTGCATGCCTAGAGCTCATGCTCCACAACAAGAGAAGCCACCACAATGAGAAGCCTGCACACCACAACGAAGAGTAGCCCCAGCTTGCTGTAACTATAGAAAGCCTGTACCCAGCAATGAAGACCCAACACAGCCAAAAAAAATAAACACAATACTTCTAACAGTGTACAAGGGTTCCATTTCCTCCTCATCCTCACCAACACTGGTTTTATTCTTATATGTATTCATACATACATATATATGTGTGTACATATATATGTGTTTATATATATATATATATATATATATATATATAAAATAGCTTATATATATAATAGTAAAATAGCTACCCAAACATGTTTGAGGTGACATCTCAGTTTTGTCTTCATTTGAATTTTGCTTATGATTAGTAATGTTGTCAATATTATGAATGATTATATGTCTTCTCTGGAGAAATATCTATTCAGATCCTTGCCCATTTTTTAATTGGGTTGTTTGTGGATTTTTTTGCTGTTAAGTTGAAGAATTTCCTTATGTATTTTGGATTTTAAGCTCTTATCAGTTATATGCTTTGCAAATATTTTCTTCCATTCCATAGATTGCCTTTTCACCATATTAATTGTATGCTGTGCAGGTCCTTTTTAGTTTTACATAGTTCCACATGTCTATTTTTGCTTTTGTTACCTGTGCTTTTAATGTCATCTCTGATCAATCATTGATCATGACATCAATGCTTCATGATAACTGTCATGAATATCCTTTTATGTTTTCAATAGTTTTATAACTTCAAGCCTTATATTTAAGTCTTTAATTGACTTTGATTTGATTTTTGTTGGTGGTGTGAGATAAGAGTTCAGATTTCCCAGCACCATTTGTTGAAGAGACTACCCTTTCTCCATTGTGCATTCTTGGCACCTTTGTTGAAAACCAGTTAACCATGTATGCCTGAGTTTATTTCTTGGCTCTTTATTCCATTTCATTGATCTGTCTGTTTTTTTGCCAGTATCATACCGCTTTAACTACTGTAGCTTTGTAATATATTTTGAAATAAGATGTGTGATGCCTCCAACTTTGCTCTTTTTTTCTCAGGATTCCTTTGGCTATTTGTTTTTATGTGTGTGTGTGTGTGGTTCTATATGAATTTTAGGATCGTTTCTTCTTTTTTTATGAAAAATGCCTTGGGATTTTGATAGTTATTGCATTGAATCTGGAGATTATTTTGGATAGTATTGACATTTTAACAATATTAAATCTTCCAGTCCATGAACAGGGAAGTCTTTGCATTTGTCTATGTCTTCTTTTATTTATTTTATTGATGTTGTCATTTTAGTATACAAGTCTTTCAATCCCCTTGGTTAAGTTTATTCTGAGTATTTTATTCTTTTGGATGCTTTTGTACACAGCTTTCCTTTCTGGGTGCTTTATTACTGGTGTATAGAAGCATAACTGATTTTTCTATGTTGATTTTGTATCCTGCAACTTTACCAAATTTAGAATTTTATCATTTTTTTAAAGTTGTGGAGTCTTTATGATTTTATACATACAAGATCATGTCACCTGCAAACAGAGATAATTTTATTTCCTTTTTCCAATTTGGATGCCCTGTCCTTTTTTTCTTTTTCTTGCCTAATTGCTCTACCTAGAACTTTCAATAGTATGTTGAATAGAGGTGCTGATAGTAGGTAGTGGTGTCTTGTTCCTGTTATTTGAGGAAAAGTGTTCAGTTTTTCATGGTTTTGTGTGATGTTAGCCGTGAGATTTTCATGTATGGCATTTATTATGTTGAGAAAAATTCCTTCTGTATCTAGTGTTTTGAGAGTTTTTACCATAAAATGGTATTGGTTTTCTCAAGTTTTTCCTGCACCTATTGAGATGATCATGCCATGGCTCATGGGCCCAGCCGCTCCGCGGCATGTGGGATCTTCCCGGACCGGGGCACGAACCCGTGTCCTCCGCATCAGCAGGTGGATTCTCAACCACTGCACCACCAGGGAAGCCCGAGATGATCATGTGATTTTTATCCTTCATTTTATTAATGTAGTATAACTAATTAAATTGATTTGTATGTGTTGAACCATCCTTGCATCCCAGGGATAAACCCCACTTGGTCATGGTATATGAACTTCTAAATGTACTACTGAATTTGGTTTGCTCTTAAACAAAAGAGAGCAGTGATAGCTATACTTATTGGAGACAAAAGAGATATTAAATAAAAATCTATCATAAGAGACAAGGACATCGTATAGTGATAAAAGGGTCAATTCGCCAGGAAGATATAATAAACATCATAATACCTAAATGTATAAGGCAAACATTGATCAAAGTGAAGGGGAAAATACATAGCAATGAAGCAAAAGCAAGAGATTTCAATACCTCAATTTTAATAATGGATAGAACACCCAGAAAGCAAGCCAGTAAGGAAAGAGTAGGCTTGAGCAACATTATACATCAAATAGACCTAAGTGAAATTCATAGAACATTCTATGCAACAGCAGAATACATATTTTCCTCGAGCACACACAGAACATTGTCCAGGAGAGATCACATGTTAGGTTACAAAATAATTCTAACATATTTAAGAAAATGGTGTCATATCAAGTATTGGGATTTTGTTTGTTTGTTGGTGGGTCCTTTTGTTTTTGTTTTTGTTTTACCACAATGGAATGAAACTAGGAATGAATAACAAAGGGAAAACTGGAAAATCCAAAAATAATTGGATATTAAATAGCACATTCTTGAACAACCAATGGGTCAGAGAAGTAATTTAAAGGGAAATTAGAAAATATTTTGAGAAAAACAAAAATGGGAAACAACATAACCAGACTTATGGGAATCAGTGAAAGTAGGAATAAGAGAGAAGTTTATAGTGACAAACCCCTGCATTAAAAAAGAGGAAATATCTCAAATAAACAACATTTATTTATACCTGAACTAGGAAGAAATAGAAAATCTAAACAGACTTATCACTAGGCAGGAGATGGAATCTACAACGAAAAACATCCCAATTAAAAAAACAACAACAACAACAAAACCTCAGGACCAGATAGTTTCACTGGTGAATTCTTCCTACATTTAAAGAGTTAATGCCAATCCTTCTTAAACTCTTCCAAAAAAATAGAAGAGGAGGCAACACTCCTAAACTCATTTTATGAGGCCAACCTTACCCTGATACCAAAGCTGAAGACACTTTAAGGAAAGAAAACTACAGGCCAAGTTCTTGATGAACAATAATGAAATCCTTAGCAAAATACTAGCCTCCAACTTTATCTTAATCCTTACAAAATATAGGGGTCTGCCACTATAGCCAAACAATCCATTGAAAATTTAGCATTTTTCTAATTTCCAGATCTAAGATTTAGCTTACACTAGTACATACTTTTAAAATGCCCTCTTCCTCCCTGGTAATTTAGTTTCATGATTTTTCCCAACCACTATTGGAAACTTTTGAGCATCACCACTTCCAAGAGAGTTAAAAACCTTCAACTTACTCTATTATCTTAGTCTCGTTCTTTTCATCTTTTGACTGTATTATTTATACTAAATATATATTTTACTATATAATTATTTGTTCACATAGTGTCCTTCTCTCTGGATTGTAGTCTGTTCCTAGTTATGAGTTTGGTTTTCCTCTCTCAGACACACATAGTCACATAAGTACCTATAGTACTATTTAAATTTCTGTGAAGGACTACTTGCATGGTTGGACTAGTTACTGCAATATAGTAACTATATAGTAACATTAGTTAACTATATATTAGCTAACTATATAGTAACTATATAATAACATTGAACTGTAATGTTTGGTTTACTGAAGTAAACTCAGGAATTTCATGGGCAATTCTGCCTTCCCAAATATCTTAATAAAAATCTATAAAAATCTATAAAAATCTATAAATGGTTGATTCAGCTTCACTATTAAATCTTAAAAATGGAAAAAATACACTCCTATTCCATGTTCTAGAATTCTGAGTGATAGTTTGGTCTATGTTCTTCAAAGAGAAATCATAAAAGAGAACATTTTTTGTTAAAGCAATGAAAGTAAAATGTTGTCTTCAAAGAGCACTTACAATTTAACATAGATATTTAATGGGAATAAAGCATTACTCTTATAGAATGACCTAGTTGCTTGGAAAAATTCACAAGTGAAAAAATTGTCAGTGAGGCCTTTGGATTCTTATTTTATATCCACATTACTCTAACCACTCTTTCTGTACAGAGATTTATAAGGCCTGCAGAAAGCAAATGGAATACAGAGGTATTTATCGTTGAATCTGTTAAATTCAACCTTCTTTAGATATTTTCAAGGGTTAGCTTTATTACTGAGCCTTGTATCACTAATAAGGAAGTATTGTTACTATAGTAATCGTCTACTATTGAATCACATTAGCTAGAACACACATAATACATTTATTAAATATTTTAAAAGGTATTAGTAATCAGTGTATCAGTAACCCCACAACATATTCTCTTCATATATTTAATTGGTAGAATCATTTTATTTTTTAAAAAACCATTCAATGATCCTTATATTTTGGAGGAAGAAGCCATGCCTTATATTCTCAAATAAAATTTTATTGGATTTAGGGCAAGTAGAAAATTGAAAACTTCAAGCAATAGCAAGTTTTTAAATTACAGAAACAAAAATAATAAGGATAAAGTAAGAAATATACTTGGTTAAATATTGCTTAATATATCTTCTGTGTATAGCTCAATTTTTAAAAATAAAAATTATAGTTTGTAACTTTTTGGAGCAGGCAGAAACATCAATTAAATGTTATGGCTGAGTGTGCCCCCCCCCTTCATATGTTGAAGACCTAACACCCAGTACCTCAGAATGAGACCACAGATAGAGCCTTTAAAGTGGTAATTAATGTTAAATGAGGTCATATGGGTGGGCCTTAATCCAATATCGCTGGTGTCCTTATAAGAAGAGATAATTTGGACACACAGAGAAACACGAGGGTTGCACATACACAGAGGAAAAACAAGTGAGAACACATTGAGAAAGGGTGTGTCTGAAAGCAAAGGAGAGAGGCCTCAGGAAAAAAAAACCAAAAACAATAAAACTCTAAAACTATTAACACCTTGATCTTGGATTTATAGCCTCCAGAACTGTGAAAAAAATTTTTTTTTGTTAGTTAAGCCACCCAGTCTGTTGTATTTTCTTATGGCAGCCCTAGCAGTAAAATACAGCAATCTATGAGTAAGCCAGTTTAGTAATTAGGTAAAGAGCTATTTGCTGGGTGAGGTATGATTTATATAAATAATTTATAAATGAGCAGTATCTAAGATAAATAAGTTGCTAACTGGATGTTGATCAAGAATCTAGTTGAGTGTCACTAACAAGAGGCAGACTAGGAAGCTTAAGGTCCTCAATCTCCTACAAAGACCCTGAGTTAACAACAATATATGGACCAGAATACCAATGTGAGAACTCTAGAGACCAGCTGAGAAGTTACAGCACTCTGATGAAAGTAAAACCAAAAAGGGATTTCGAAATTGGTAGGAAAGTTCATGACATTTGGCATGCTCATCTGTGCCCCTTTTCCTATTTAACCTAGCATGGCATTACCAGGAGGAAACCTCCCACACCAAGGATCCTCTGTCAGGACACAAATGAGTGTCAAAAATGAGTGAACTGAGTGTCAAAAGTTCTACCTAGTCTGTAGGCTGACTGAGTGATTGGTGTCTTTTTCACCTGACTCAGAGCAGTGACAGGACTGGTGCATTTTTTTGGAATCCACTGAAAACACACAATTGTTATGGCATATTTAGAGCTGCAGTTCTGCAGGCAGATGCCAAGGGGAACAAGAGATTATGGGCTTCTGGGAAGGAAGAGGAACAAGCTCTTAGGATTTTGAAATGATTCAAAGCACACATGAGCCCAGAGAAGATACATTCTGAGAAATGGTTTGGGAGGTCCTAGAATAACTAGCTGAGTTGATAAGTGAAAGTCTTCCCTTGCATGAAGCCAGTCTGAAAAGACTGGAAGAGGTGGTTGTTTTACAAATTCCTAAGTCCCTACAACAACAATAAAATCACCAGAAATAGAAAGAAACAGGGAAACATAACCCATTCAGAGGAATAAAATAAAACTCTAAAAGCTGATTCTAAAGAAATGTGCATCTATGAACTGCATGGATAATAATTTAAAATAGCTGTCACAAAGAAACTCACTGAGGTGGAGGAGAACACAGGTAAATAACTAAATAAAATCAGAATAATGATGTGTGAGCAAAATGAGAAATACGAATGAAGAGATAGAAATTATAAAAAGAACCAAACAAATTCTGGAGTTAAAATTTACAGTAATTGGACTGAAAAATGTATTACAGTGATTCAACAGCAGGCTTGATTAGGCAGAAGAAAGAATCAATGACCTTGAAGACAGGACGTTTGAAATCATCAAGTCAGAGAAGGGAAAAAAAGAAGAGAAGTGAAGAAAGACTAAGAAACCTCCTTTGTGAAACAGGAGACTCATATGCATTGTGGAATTCTCAGTAGGAGAAGTGACAGAGAAAGGAGCAAAGAGCTTGTTGGTAAAAATAATGGCTGTAGAAGTCCCCAATCTGAGAAAAAACGTAACAAAAAATTCAAGAATCTCAAAGAACTCCAACCAGGATTATTCCAAAGGGACCAACACTGAGACACATAAACAGACTGTCAAAAGCCAAAGACAAAGGCAGAACCCTGAAATCAGCAAGAGAAAAATGATTGGTCATACACAAGGGATCTCCCATGAAGTTATAAGCAGATTTCTCAGCATAAACTTTGTATACTGGAAGGAAATGGGATAATATATTCAAGGACTGAAAGGAAAAAAGAAACTGTCAACCAAGAATACTGTATTTGTCAAAACTGATTTCCAAAATGAAGGAGAAATTAACTTCTCCAGATAAACAAAAGATGAGGGAGGAAGTTTATTACCACTAGTTCTGCTGTGTAAGAAATGCTAAAGGGAGTCCTTCATGGTAGAAAGAAAGGACCCTAGACAGTAACATGAAGCCACATGAAAATATAAAGTTTTCCAGGAAAGGTAAGCACATGAATAAATACAGTAACCTATAAAAATGCACTGTGCAAAATTTTACTTTTAATGCATATATAGAATTTAAATGGCAATATATTATATTTTAATGGGTATACAATATAAAGATGCAGTTTGCAACATTGATAGCATAAGGAGTGGAAGTAGAGCTATATATGACTAGTTTTTGTATGTGACTGAAATTATCAGTACAAATAGAATGTTATAACTTTAAGTTGTTTTATGTAATTGCAATGGTAAGCACAAAGAATATATCTATAGAATATTTGCAAAAATGAATGTCACCACAAAAAAAAGCAATGACATACAAAGGAAGGCAGCAAGAGAGGAAAGGAGAGACAAAAATCCCCAAACATACAGCAATTAACAAAATGGTAATAGTGAGTCCTTACCAGTAACTACTGGTAAGTTAAATGAATTAAACTCCTAAATCAAATGGTATATATTGGCTAAATGGATTTTTTTAAGTAGAATCCAACTATATGCTGTCTATAAAAAACTCACTTTACTTTTTCTTCTTTTTAAAAAATTTTCATTGGAGTATAGTTGATTTACAATGTTGTGTTAGTTTCAGGTGCACAGCAAAGTGAATCAGTTATACATATACATATATCCAGTCTTTTTTTTTTAAGTTCTCTACTCAATACTTTGTAATGGCCTATATGGGAAAAAACTCACTTTAGATTGATAGGCACACATAGGCTGAAAATTAAAGGATGGAAAAAATATTCCATGTAAATAGTAAGCAAAGGAGAGCAGGACTGGCTAAATTAATCTCAGACAAAATAGACTTTAAGATAAAAACTGTCGCATAAGACTAAAAGTTTTAATTCCCAAGAAGATGTAACATTATAAATATATGTGTACTCAACATCAGAACACCTAAATATATGAAGCAAACATTGACAGATATAAAGGGAAAACTAGGTTGTGATATAGTAATAGTAGGAGACTGCCATACCCTACTTTCAATTGTGCCCAGAATAACCAGACAGAAGATAAAGAAGCAGAGTACCTGCGTAACTCTATAGACCAAATAGACCTACCAGATATACAGAATACACAACAGCAGAATATACATTCTCTTTAGATGCACATGGAGCATTATCCAGGATAAACATGTTAGGCCACAAAAAAGTCTCAATTTTTTTAAAGATTTGAAATTATAGAAAGTATCTTTTCTGATCACAAAGGGGGAAACTAAAAATCAATAGCAGAAAATGGGAAAATACCAAAATATGTGGAAAACAAGCAACACACCCTTTAACAACCAATGTGTTAAAGACATTACAAGGGAAATTAGAAAATACATTGAGACAAATTAAAACTTAAACACAACATACCAAAATTTATGAAATGCATTGAAGGCAGTCCTAAGGGGGATATTTATAGCTATAAATGCATACATTAAAGAAAAGAAAGATTTCAAATCAACAACATAAGTTACACCTCAGAAAGCAGAATAAGAACCAACTAAACTCAAGGCTAACAGAAAGAAGGATATAATAATGATTAGAGAAGAGATAAATGAAATAGAATTTAGAATAAAACAATAGAAGAAACTGAATGAAATTAACAGTTAATTTTTGGAAAAGATCAATGAAACCAACAAGGCTTTAAGCTAGATTAACTAATAAAAAGGACAGAAGACTCAAATAAGTAAAATCATAAATGAAAGTGGGGAGATTAAAACTGATATTACAGAAATAAAAAGGATTATAAGAAAATACTATGAACAACTGTATGCCAGTAAATTGGATGATCTAAAAGAAATTGATGTTCCTAGAAACAACCTACCAAGACAGAATCATGGAGAAATAGAAAATATGAACAGACCAATTGTGAGTAAGGTGATTGCTAGATCATATTATTGTATGTTTATAATATGTTTACTTGTGTGGGAAGCTATACTTATCTATGTTTATCTTTGTAGGAAACTGACAACTGTATTCCAACATAGCTGTACCATTTTGCATTTCCATCAGCAATGAATGAGAGTTCTTGTTGGTCTGTTTCCTCACCAGTAGTTGGTCTTCCTAGTTATTTGGATTTTTCCAAAGATGTGTAGAGATAACTAACTTAAATTCACAACACCGTAATTACAAATGATGCTGATCATCTTTTCATATGATTATTTTGCATCTGAATGTGTTCTTTGGTGAAGTATCTGTTTATAATTTTGTCCATTTGTGGGTTGTTTTGTCACATTGTTTTAAAAAGTTCTTTGCATATATTGGATAGAAGTCCTTCATCAGATGTGTGTTTTGCAGATATTTTCTCTCAGTTTGTGTCTTGTTTTTTTCACTCTCTGAACTGTGTTTTAAAGGAGAAGAACAGCTTTTCTGTTTTAATAAAATCCAACTTAATTGTTTTTCTTTCAATGATCTTGCTTTTATGTTGTACTGAAAACTTATCACCAAATCCAAAGTCACTGAGATTTTCTCCAAGTTTTCTTCTACACTTTTTATAGTTTTGCATTTTAAATGTAGGTCTGTGATTCCTTTTGAATTAATTATGTTGAAATATGTAAGGCCTTTGTCAAGATTCATTTTGTTTGGTTTTTACATATGAACATTCAGTTGTTCCAGTGACCTTTTTTGGAAAGGCTCTCTTTTCTTGTTGAATTACCTTTGCTCCACTGTAAAGATCAATTGGTTATAAGTGTGTGCATCCATTCCTGGAATTTCTATTCTTTTCCACTAACCTATGTGACTGTTATTTCACTAATACAACATTGTCTTTATTACTGTAGGTTTATATTGAGTCTTGAAATCAGATAGAGATTCCTCCAACTTTGTTCTTCTTCAGTATTATGTTGGCTATTCTAGGTATTTCCCTTTCCATATAATCTTTAGAAACAGTTTATTGACATCTACAAAATAACCTCATGGTTTTGATTGGAATTGTGTTCAGTCTAATGATCTAGTTAGGAATTTTTGATATTTTAATAAGATAGCATCTTCCAGTTTGTGAAAATAAAAAAAAATTCCCAATTCATTTAGATCTTCTTTGAAATTTTTCATCAGACATACTAGTTTTGCACATTTTGATCCTGTACCTATTTTATTAGATTTATGCCTAAGTACTTTATTTTGGGGGATGTTATTACAAATTGTATTGTTTCTTTTTTTTAATTTCAAATTGTTCATTGCTTGTATATGGAAAAGCAAATGATTTTGTATATTAGCCTTTTATCCTACAACTTTGTTATACTTACTTATAAATTCCAGGAGTTTTTTTTTTTGATTATTGATTCTGAGGAATTTTATAAATAAATAGCTTTGTCATCTTTGAACAGAGGCAGCAACAAAGACAAAGTTGTCTTTTTTCTACCCTCCCAGTCTATGTAACTTCTATTCCCTTTTATTGTCCTATTACACTAGCTACTACTTCCAGGACAATGTTGAGTAGGAGTGGTGAGAGAGGACGTCCTTGCCTTGTTACCATGCTTAAAGGAAAGCATTTATTTTCTCACAATTAGCATGCTAGCTGTAGCTTCTTGTAGATATTATTTATCAGATTGAGGTAGTTTCTCTCTATTCCTAGATTCCTAGTTTATAAGCATTTTTTTCATGAATGGATGTTGTTAGATTTTGTCAAATGCTTTTTATACATCAACTAATGTGATTATATAGTTTTTCTTCTTTAACCTACTGAAGTGGTGGGTTCCTTTGATTGATGTTCAAATGCTGAACCAGCTTTGCAAACCTTGGAAAAATCCCAATTATTTGTGCTATGTAACTCTTTTATTACATGTTGGGTTTTATTCACTAATACTTTCTTAATGATTTTTGCATCTACGTTCATGAGAGATATTGAACTGTATTTTTTTCCTTGTAATGTATTTATCTGGTTTTAATATTAGTGTAGTGCTGGACTCATAGAATGGGTTAGGAAATGCTTTCTCTCCTCCTATTTTCTAGAAAAAAATTGTGGCAAATTAGTATCATTTCTTCCTTAATTATTTGGTACAATTCACTAGTAAAGCCATCTTGTCCTGGTGTTTAATATTTAGAAATTTATTAATTATTTATTCAATTCCTTTAATAGATACAGTCCACTTCGGATTATCCATTTTTCTTTTTGTGAGGTTTTAGTAGTATTTGTCTTCCAAGGAGTTGGTCCATTTTATCTAAGTTGTGAAATGTGTGGGCATATCATTTTATGGTCCATAGTCATAGCAGTGATGAACTCTCCTTCTTCTCTTTTTTATTGGTTTTCCTGGTTAGAAGCTTATCAATATTTTTGATCATTTGAAAGAACCAGATTTTGGTTTCATTAATTTGTCTCTATTGTTTTCCTGGTTTTATTTTCATTGATTTCTGGTGTAATATGTATTGTTTCTTTTCTAATCATTGCTTTTGGATTAATGCTGTTGTTTCTCTAGTTTCTTTCTAAAGGCAGAGGCTTAGATTATTGATTTTAGATATTCTCTTTTAATATACAAATTTTCGTGTTCTATACAAATTTCGTGTTCCCCGTAAGTTATACTTTTGCTATATTCTCCCTAAATTTTGAAAACATATTTTAATTTTAAATATACTTTAATTTTTAAAGTTTCTTTTGAAACTTGTTCTTTTTATATTGTTTAGGAGTATGTATTTAAATTTCTAGCTCTTCTGTAATTTTCCAACAACTTTCTATTATTAATTTCTTATTTTATGCTACTGTGTCCTGATAGCATATTTTGTATGATTTCTATCCTTTAAATTTGTTAATTATGCTTTATCACACAGATTGGTTTTAAATCTAGGAATGTTCCATGTGAGCTTGTGAATATGTATAGTATGCTGTTGTTGAAGAGAGTATTATATAAATGTCAGTTAGATTGAGTTGATTGACAATGCTCTTTAGGTCAAATACATTCTTAACTAGTTTTCTGTCTGCTTGATCTATCAATTATTGAAAGATAGGTATTGACGTCTCCAACTATAAAAATGTATTCATCTCTTTTCCCTTTTACTTTAATCAGTTTTTGCCTCTCATATTTTGTCACTCTGCTCTTAGGTACATAAATATTAAGAGTTGTTATGTCTTCTTGGAGAATTGACCCCTTTATCATTATGTGATTCCCCTCTTTATCCATGATGACTTCGTTGCTCTAAAGTCTGCGTTGTCTGAAATTAATATAACTACAACTGTATTTTGATTATTGTTAGCATAGTGTATATTTCATGCTTATAGTGTTTAATTGGGTTAAGTTTTGTATTTTTACGTGGTGAGAATCAGGGGTCTAAAATCATTCTTTTGTATGTGAATACGCAGTTATCCCAGTACAAGTTTTGAACAGAACATTTTTTTCCCTATTTAATGGCCTTTGAACCACTGTTGGAAATCAATTAACCAGAGGTATATGGTTTTATTTCTAGACTTCCTGTTCCATTCCATTGATCTATATGTCTATTTTTTTGCCAGTAGCATACTGCTTTGATTACTGTACCTATGTAAAAGTCTGTAAAATGTAAGTTCTTCAACCTTTATGAAAATGCTGGCTTCAAAAAATAAATTATAAAGTGTTCTGTACTCATCTGTTTTTGGAAGAGTTTGAGTAAACTTGGTGTGTTAATTTTTTTTAAATGTTTAATATAAATTCAACAGTGAAACAATATGTTTCATGGAATTTTTAAATTAATAAACAATTTTTAGAGCAATTTTATGTTCACAGCAAAAATGAGTGGAAAATAAAGAGACTTCCCATACATTCCTTGTCCCCCAACCCACACCCACACCCACACCCACACACAATCTCTCCCACTGTTGATATTCTGTACCACAGTGGTATATTTGTTATAATCAATTAACTTACATTGAAACATTGTCACTCAAAGTCCATAGTTTGCATAAAGTTTCACTCTTGGTGTTGTACATTCTATGAGCTTTGACAGATGTATAATGACAGGCATCAACCATTGTAGTATCATGCAGCATAGTTTCAGTGCCCTAAAAATCCTCTATGCTCTGCCTATTCATTCCTCTATCCCCACTAACTCCTGGCAACTACTAGTCTTTTTATTGTCTACATAGTTTGCCTTTTTCAGAATGTCATATACTTGGAATCATACATGATGAAACCTTTTCAAATTAGCTTCTTTCAATTAGAAATATGCATTTGTTTTCTCCATGGCTTTTCATGGGTTCAAAGCTCATTTCTTTTTAGCAGTAAATACTATTCCATTTTCTGGGTGTACCACAGTTTATTTATTCATTCACCTACTGAAAGATATCTTGATTGCTCACATGTTTGGGCTGTTATGAATAAAGCCTTTATAAATATCCATGTGCAGCTTTTGTGTGGCCATAAGTTTTCAACTCCTTTACATAAATACTAAGGGGTGAGATTGCTGGATATTATGCTACAAATAATGTTAATTTTGTAAGAAACTACCATTCTGCATTTCTATCAGTAATAAATGAGAGTTCTATTGCTCCATATTCTTGACAGCATTTGGTGTTGTCAGTGTTTTGATTTTGGCCATTCTTATAGTCATGTAGGAATTTCTCATTGTTGCTATAATTTGTATTTTCTGGATGACTTATATGGAAGCATCTTTTCATATGGTTACTTGCCATCTGTATATCTTTGATCAGGTGTCTCTTCGGGTCTTTTACCCATTTTTAAATTTAGTTGTTTGTTTTTTTATTGTTGAGTTTTAAGAGTTCTTTGTATATTTTGGATAGCAGTCATTTATCAGATACATGTTTTACAAATATTTTCTCCCAGTCTGTGGCTTGTCTTCTCATTCTCTTGACATTGTCTTTCACACAGCAGGAGTTTTTAATATTAATGAAGTTCAGCTTCAATTATTCCTTTTGTGGATCATGTCTTTGGTGTTGTTTCTAAAAAGTCATTGCCAAAACATGGATTTTTGAATTTTCAAGCTTTCGTTCGGTTATTGATTTCCGTTTGTTTGTTTCATTCCATTGTGGTTCGAAAGAACACTTTATATGATTTCAAACTTTTAAAATTTAATTATACTTGTTTATTGGCCGAATATGTGGTCCAGGAGAACATCCCATGTGAGTTTGAGAACCACATTTGTTCTGCTTTTTGAGGGTATAGTGTTTGGTAAATAAGTTAGGTATATTTTGTTTCTAGTGTTCTTTGTCTTCTATTTCTTTTATTGATCTTTCTGGCTTTTCCATGCATTATTAAAAGTGGAGGATTTAAGTCTATTGTAGAACTGTCTATTTCTCTGTTTACTTATGGCAATTCTTACTTTATATATCTGGAGGCTCTGTTGTTAGGTATGAATAAGTTTATAATTTTTATATCTTTTGCATGTACATACCAGTGTATTGGTATATAATATCCTTCTTTTTCTCTTATAACAGTTTTGACTTAAATCATTTTTATGTCTTTTCATTTTAATCTATTTGTATCTTTGGATCTAAAATAAATCTGTTGTAGACTGCATAGAATTGGGTGATATTTTATATCCCTTCTGCCAATCCCTGTCTTTTAATTGGAGAGTTTAATCCATTTTAATGTAGAGTAATTATTGATATGAAAGGACTTACTTCAACCATTTTGTTTTGGGTTTTTTTCTAAGTTTCTTAAATCCTTTTGTTTGTCTTTCGATATATGCTTTATTGACTTTTTGTGTAGTCTCTTGATTCCCTTCTGATTTCCTTCTTTGTATATATTATTATTTTCTTGATGGTTACCCTAGGAGTTACAATTAACATCCTAAACTTGTAACAATGTTGTTTGAAATAATACAAACTGAACTTCAATAATATACAAAAACTCTGTTCTCTTTTTTTTATGGTCATTGTTTCTTTTTAAACATCTTTATTAGAGTATAATTGCTTTACAGTGGTGTGTCCGTTTCTGCTTTATAAAAAAGTGAATCAGTTATACATATACGTATGTCCCCATATATCTTCCCTCTTGCATCTCTCTCACTCCCACTCTTCCTATACCCCTCTAGGTGGTAACAATGCACCGAGCTGATCTCCCTGTGCTATGTGGCTGCTTCCCACTAGCTATTTTACATTTGGTAGTGCATCTATGTCCATGCCACTCTCTCACTTTGTCCCAGCTTACCCTTCCCCCTCCCTGTATCCTCAAGTCCATTGTCTAGTAGGTCTGCATCTTTATTCCAGCCTGGCCCCTAGGTTCTTCTGACCATTTTCTTTGCTTTTTTTTTTTTTTTAGATTCCATATATATGTGTTAGCATATGGTATTTGTTTTTCTCTTTCTGACTTACTTCACTCTGTATGACACACTATAGGTCCATCCACCTCGCTACAAATATCTCAATTTTGTTTCTTTTTATGGCTGAGTAATATTCCATTATATATATGTGCCACATCTTCTTTATCCTTTCATCTGTTGATGGACACTTAGGTTGCTTCCGTGGCCTGGCTATTGTAAATAGAGCTGCAATGAATATTTTGGTACATGACTTTTTTTTTTTTTTTTTTTTGTGGTATGCGGGCCTCTCTGTTGCGGCCTCTCCCATTGCGGAGCACAGGATCTGGACACGCAGGCTCAGCAGCCAGGGCTCACAGGCCCAGCCGCTCCGCGGCATGTGGGATCTTCCCAGACCAGGGCACGAACCTGCATCCCCTGCATCGGCAGGCAGACTCTCAACCACTGTGCCACCAGGGAAGCCCATGCCTCTTTTTGAATTATGGTTTTCTCAGGGTATATGCCCAGTAGTGGGATTGCTGGGTCGTATTTGTAGTTGTATTTGTAGTTTTTTAAGGAACCTCCATACTGCTCTCCATAGTGGCTGTATCAGTATACATTCCCACCAACAGTGCTAGAGGGTTCCCTTTTCTCCACACCCTCTCCAGCATTTATTATTTGTGGATTTTTTGCTGATGGCCATTCTGATGGGTGTGAGATGATATCTCATTGTAGTTTTGATTTGCATTTCTCTAATGATTAATGATGTTGAGCATTCTTTCATGTGTATGTTGGCAATCTGTATATCTTCTTTGGAGAAATGTCTATTTAGGTCTTCTGCCCATTTTTGGATTGGGTTGTTTGTTTTTGATATTGAGCTGTATTAGTTGCTTGTATGTTTTGGAGAGTAATCCTTTCTCAGCTGCTTCAGTTTCAAATATTTTCTCCCATTCTGAGGGTTGTGTTTTCATCTGGTTTATGGTTTCCTTTGCTGTGCAAAAGCTTTTATGTTTCATTAGGTCCCATTTGTTTATTTTTGTTTCTCTTTCCATTTCTTTAGGAGGTGGGTCCAAAAGGATCGTGCTGTGATTTATGTCATAGAGTGTTCTGCCTATGCTTTCCTCTAAGAATTTGATAGTGTCTGGCCTTACATTTAGATCTTTAATCCATTTTGAGTTTATTTTTGTGTATGGTGTTAGGGAGCATTCTAATTTCATTCTTCTACATGTAGCTGTCCAGTTTTCCCAGCACCACTTATTAAAGAGGCTGTCTTTTCTCCATTGTATAGTCTTGCCTCCTTCATCAAAGATAAGGTGACCATATGTGCGTGGGTTTATCTCTGGGCTTTCTATCCTGTTCCATTGATCTATGTTTCTGTTTTTGTGCCAGTACATACTGTCTTCATTACTGTAGCTTTGTAGTATAGTCTGAAGTCAGGGAGCCTGATTCCTCCAGCTCCGTTTTTCATTCTTAAGATTGCTTTGTCTATTCGGGGTGTTTTGTGTTTCCATACAAATTGTGAAATTTTTTGTTCTAGTTCTGTGAAAAATGCCAGTGGTAGTTTGATAGGGATTGCACTGAGTCTGTAGATTGCTTTGGATTGTAGAGTCATTTTCACAATGTTGATTCTTCCAATCCAAGAACATGGTATATCTCTCCATCTATTTGTATCATCTTTAATATCTTTTATCACTATCTTATAACTTTCTGCATACAGGCCTTTTGTCTCCTTAGGTAGGTTTATTCCTAGGTATTTTATTCTTTTTGTTGCAGTGGTAAATGAGACTGTTTCCTTAATTGTACTTTCAGATTTTTCATCATTAGTGTATAGGAATGCCAGAGATTTCTGTGCATTAATTTTGTATCCTGTTACTTTCCCAAATTCATTGATTGGCTCTAGTAGTTTTCTGGTGGCATCTTTAGGATTCTCTATGTATAGTATCATGTCATCTGCAAACAGTGACATGTTTACTTCTTCCTTTCCAGTTTGGATTCCTTTTATTTCCTTTTCTTCTCTGATTGCTGTGTCTAAAACTTCCAAAACTATGTTGAATAATATTTGTGAGAGTGGGCAACCTTGTCTTGTTCCTGATCTTAGTGGAAATGCTTTCAGTTTTTCACCATTGAGGACGATGTTTGTTGTTGATTTGTCATATATGGCCTTTATTATGTTGAGGAAAGTTCCCTCTATGCCTACTTTCTGCAGGGTGTTTATCATAAGTGGGTGTTGAATTTTGTCAAAAGCTTTCTCTGCATCTATTGATATGATCATATGAAAAACTCTATTCTTACATAGTTCCATCCCTTTCCCTTTATGTTGTTATTGTAAAAAGTAGCATCTTTATATATTGTGTACCCGTTAGCATCATTTTATAATTATTATTTTATACATTTGAGTTTTAGATAATATTGGAGGGAAAAAGTTACAACCAGAAATTCAATAATCCTGGATTTTATATTTATCAATGAAGGTACTTTACCAGTGATATTTAAAATTTCTTCCTATGATTTTTGTGTTAATGTCTAGTGATTTTTAATTTCAGCATTAAAGGATTCCTTTAGCGTTTCTTTTAAGGCAGGTTTACTAGCATGAACTGACTCAGCTTTTGTTTATCTGGGAATTTCTCAACTTCTTAATTTTTGAAGTATGTTTTTTTTCAGATTAGAATTCTGGGTTGACAGTTTATTTCATTACATTAAATATGTTATCTCAGTGCATTCTGGCTTTTACAGTTTCTGTTGAGAAAGTGGTTGTTAATCTTATTGAGGATCCCTTGTATGTAACAAGTTGTTTTCTGCAGTTTTCAAAATAGTCTCTTTGATTTTGGCTGTCAGCAGTTTGGTTATAATATATCTTGATGTGAATGTCTGTGTTTATCTTACGTAGAGTTCGTGGAACTTCTTGAATGTATAGATTTATGTATTTTTTCATATTTGGAAGATTTTGGTCATTATTGCCTCAGAAAGCTTTTCTGACCCTCTCTCCTATCCTCTGCTCCTGTTTTATTCTTTCTGCTTCTCTAACTGGACAATTTCAATTAACTTATCTTCAAGCTCACTGATTCTGTTTTTTCTTCATTATCAAATGTGCTGTTAAACCATTTATTGATTTTTTAAATTAATTTATTTTATTTATTGATTTTTGGCTGCATTGGGTCTTCGTTTCTGCACGTGATCTTTCTCTAGTTGTGGCAAGTGCGGGCTACTCTTTGCTGTGATGCGCAGGCTTCTTATTGTGGTGTCTTGTTTTGTTGCCGAGTAAGGGCTACAGGTGCATGGGTTTCAGTAGTTGTGGTGTGTGGACTCAGTAGTTGTGGCTCACAGGCTCATTAGTTGTGGCACACAGGCTTAGTTGCTCCACGGCATGTGGGATCTTCCCAGACCTGGGCTCGAACCCATGTCCCCTGCATTGGCAGGTGGATTCTTAACCATTGCGCCACCAGGGAAGCCCTATTGATTTTTTTTAAATTTCAGGTATTATACCTTTCATCTCCAGAATTTCTTTAAGTTTCTTTTTATGATTTTCTCTTTATTGACATTCTGTATTTGCTGACACATTATTTTGCTAATTTCATTTACTTCTTCATCCATGATTTTCTGTAGCTCTCTGAGTTTAAAAAATGTTTATTTAAAGTTTTTGTCTAGTAATTCCAATGTCTGTGCTTCGTTACGCACAGTTTCTGTTAATTTTTTCTGTGAGTGAGTCATACATTCTTATTTATTTGCATGCCTTATAATTTTTTGTTCTAAAGCAGGACATTTGAAAATTAGAATGTAGTAATCCTGAAAATCAGATACTCCCTCCTCCTCTGGGTTTTATTGTTGTTCCTTGCTGTGGGTGGTACTTAATTTTATAGTGGCTTTGCTCAATTACTTTTTAAAAACGTGTATGATCTTTGAAGTCTCTTTTCCTTTAACTATAGTCAGTTAGTGGTATGATAAAGAATTCTTTAAAAATGAATATCTTAAAATCTTAAAAATGCTTTTTGCAGTCTCTGAAATTTGGCTCTCTGTTGGAGCACAGCTCCAATACATAGCCAGGTCCAGTACAATTCTGCCTTAGCATGCACTTCTGGATCATGGTGATCCTCAAAAAAAGCTGGAGGTAAAAGTTTAGGGTCTTCCCAGTCCTTTTTGGATCATATGTCTAGCCATGAGCATGTGTGTGGCTTTCTAGATACTCTTATATTCAGGCGTTTTCAAAGCCCTTATTACCCAAAGTAACACTCTCCCCAGCTTTTCCACCAAGAGTTTTGGTGTATCTGTTTGCTTGCCTCAACTGTAGTGTCATGCTCCAGGCAAAATTGGCTTTTTCATTTCCTTTTCACTGTTTTTAATGAACGTACTCTGCTTAGCTGCTTTTCTGCCATGAGAAGTTCTGATTTACGTGAAACAAAAGGAAGCACCTTGTATCAGTCCTTGAGAAAAATCACAAATAGGTCAAACAGAAAACATGATTACTTGAAAACAAGGTCTGCTCTGGTACCACATGAAACAGGTATCTTTAATGGGAATACCAACTGCCACCTTCAAGACTACTGCCACACCAGGAATAGGATTGAACAAGGCTAAATTAAAATAGCAAAAAAGCTCTACTGCTCACTTTGAGTGACCTTTAACTTGATTCAGTGTCTATTTGAAAGATGTAATCCTTTGACTATTTCAGTGTTTCAACAAGATTGATTCTGACAGTTTTTGCTCATTTGTTTTCAGTGTTTCTTTGGCAAGATAGGTCCTTGGAATGTTACCTGCCATTTTTGCTTACATTACTGTTACAACATTTTCATTTATAGCATTAGTTTTTGATTATTTTTTATAGAGTTTCCTTCTCTCTGCTTTCATCGTCTGTTCTTTCATGTTGCCTATTTTCCATTACAGTTCTTAACGTAGTAATCGTAATTATTTTAAATCCCCTTTCTAATAATTACCAGGTCTGTGTTATATCTGAGTTGGTTCTCACGCTTGCTTTGTCTCTTTAGACTTAGCTGTGCTGTGCTTTTTCTTTCTTTTGTTATGCCTTGTGATGTTCTTGTTGAAAGCCATACATATCAGTAGTACCAGCTGAGGTTAATAGACTAGTAGTGCAAAGATTTGTGTTAATATGGCTAGTAGTTGAATTGTGTTTGATGCTTGCTGTATCTGTAGATGCCAGAGAATTTAAATTCCTCTTGGTCCCTGTTTTTGTCTCCTCTCATCATTTTTAGCTTCCCTGAGTACTTCTCTTAAGAGCATCTGCATCTTGCAGATCTTTGATCTCTAACCCACTGTTATTATACTGCAGCCTTGGTGTGGTGGGAAGATGTGGACGGGGGAAGCTTTCCATTATCTTATGTTAAATCTCAGGTTTTCGTGGGCCTGTGTCTCTGGACTGTGAACTTCACAAGTGTTTCTTCAGAGGTATAGCTCTCCCCACTTTGGTGAGACAAGAATCTAGGGGAAAATGAGGAATAATGACCTTCCTCCAGTTGGAATAAAGTTCTGGTAAAGTTTTTTTTTTTCCCTGTAGAGTTGTTCTTTGCTTTAAAAAATGTCTTTTGGAATATTTTACAAGGATTGTTCTTTCCGTCCCTCTGCTAGATGCAAGAGGGGGGATTTTTGTTAAATCTTCACTTTGAGAACCTGGTCGTATTCCTTGAGGTAAAACCCACAAAAAGTTGAGAGTTCCCCTAAGGCTCTGAGAACAAATTTAAAATTTTTTCATAATAATTTACAGCAAGTTCTCAACAATCTGTCAAAGTGACCACTTGGGTGTTCCAGAAAGTTTATACCTCCAGTAGCTTCTGCCTCAGGTAAGCAGATCTCAGTTGCAACTCTCTGGATATTTCTGTTTCTCCAGATTTGTAATGGTGGTTTGCCTTGCAAACTCAGTTCTTTGATGTGGTCAAGGAAACTCACTTATTTTCAGTTTGTTTTACTTTTTCTTGTTTTAAGGACTGGAGTGATAATTTTAAAACTCTTTACATAGCAGAGGTGAAACTGAAAATTGCACTTTTTTTTCCTACTCTGTTTTTCCTTTCTGTTTTTTTTTTAGAGATATAATATCACATTTGTTAGACCACTTGATATTTTACTGCAAGTCAATGTGGTTATGTTAATTATTTAATCTCGGGGATGTCAGTTCAGAGATACATATTTCCCAATTCCTGAAAATAGTTGTCTCATATATTTTGTCCATTTTCATAGTTATCCACAGTGAATGTGGGAGGAGGTCAAGTTTGGACCCATTAGCCCATCATGAATGGAACACATCTTCTTTCTACCTTCTATCACATTAAACTTTTTCCTACCTCTCCTTTCTCTATTCTACAGAAAATCCAAGTGTAGGAGTGCATGATGCCTTCTTTTCTATCTGCATTCTCTGCTTGTTTGATCTTATCCATTCATTTGGCTTTAAATGCAATTTATATGCTACAGACTATGGAATTTTGCCTCAAGCCAAGAAATCCTCGGAGTTCCAGATTTGCATATACAACTGTCTACTTAATATGCTACTTAATATGGAAGTCTCAAAATATCAACTATCATGTGCCCAGATTCTTGAATTCTAGCTTAGTTTTAATTCTCCCCTAATATTTCCTACATCAGTAAATGGTTTAGCCATCTCTCCAGTTGCTTAAGCATCAAATTAGCAAGTTATTCTCATCACCTCCCCCTTTACCTCACCTTTTACATCCAACTTATCAGAAATTCTATTAACTCCTCCTTCCTATTTCTAGACTAGATTGTACTAGACTTCTGTCAGATTTCTCTGGTTTCTTTACCCCCCATTAATGCCTCTACTCACATAGTACAAACTGACACTTAAAATATAAGTTGGATTATATATTTCTACTTTTCTAAAATCCTTCAATAATTTCCTATTACACTTAGGATAAAATCTATAATGCTTACCATGTTCCACAAGACCATGTAAGAGCTGTTCTTTTGTACCTTTTTTACCCCACCTGATTCCACTATTTTCCTTCATTTACTTCATTTGCCTCAAGCTGGGAAATTAACAACTAAGTGGATATGGGAAGGCCACTTGCAGTATCTATTACAATTATCCTGAGAAAGTCTTCCCTGTGAATACTTATCTCTTATTAGGTTATAAGATGATCATTGTACTCACAACATCTAGACAAATGCCTGGTACCTAGTTAGAAACCAATGCATATTTTTGCATGAATAAATGCAATACAGACAAAAGTCTCATTTCAATATATAATGAAGAACTAATAAAACTTGACCTTCAGGTGTTATAGAACCGTGCTACTACTTCTGTAATTTAACAATGACCAGCTAGTGGAAATCAATACATATGGCAAGATAACACAACATAGCATTATTGGATAGGAAGAGTTAATATATTAATTTGATGTATATTATTTTATTATCATCTTAAAAATCAAGGGTAAATAAAGCATAAAAATAAGATTTGAATATGGTGACTTAGATAAATATACAAATATAAATCACTTTCACGGGATGAACATAACCTAATGAAGTGCAAGTACTTTGAAGTATATGGGATATAGAGGTTAGCAAAGCAGATAAAGTCCCTGTCCTCTTGGAGGTTATGTTGCAGAGGAAAGAAAGACTAATAAACAAAAATGTAGACTGTAGGTTGATCAATTGTCCTGGAGTTCCTGGGGCTGAGGGGATTCCCTAGACATGAGGCTTGCAGAGCAAAGTGCAGAAAGTTTCAGGCAAATTATGGAGTTGGCCACTCTATGTGGTAATAAGTGCCATGGAAGATAAATCATGGGGCTTGCTCTGTTACAGAGGGTGATCAAGATACACCCTATGATAAAAGAAGTATTTAAGTCAATATATGAAAAAATAATGAATTGAGTCATAAAGATATATTTTACGTATGTGCATGTATATGTATGTGTAAATGCATATGTGTGTATTTGTGTATCACCAAGCAGAAGTTAGACAATACAATGAAGAATTATATCTGTTAAATATTACCAGAGCAAAAAAAATCACCAGGGATAAAATACACAATTTTAATTACACATTTCTATTTTTTGAGTATATTTACAAAATTGCTCAGCCATAACCACTAATTCCAGGTTATTTCTTCATTCTCCAAATAAATAAATTAGCAATTAGTAGTCACCCCCCATTCCCTTCTCCATTTAACTCGTCATATTAATCGAATCATATAATATGTGGCCTTTGGTGTCTCCTACTTTTAGTAACATGATCAGTACATAATTCATTATTGTGGCTGAATATCCACATTTTATTTGTCCATTTTTTCAATTGACAGACATTTAAGTTGTTCTCGCTTTTCAGATACTATAAATAATAAATAATGTTTCTGGGAACATTTATGTGCAACATTTATGTAATATATATCTTCATTTCTCCTGGGTCTATACTTAGTAGTTGAAATGCTGAGTCGTCTGGTAACTATGTTTAACGTTGTGAGGAATCATGAGACTGTTTTACAAAGTGGTTGTGACATTTTATTTTCCAAATAGCAAAGTATGATAGCTCTGATTTCTCCACATTCTTGCCAACATTTGTTATTTTCTGTCTTTTTGACTATAGACATCATAGTAGACTGGAAGTGGAACATCACTGTGGTTTTGACTTGCATTTCCTTAATGATTAATGATGCTGAGCATCTTTTCACATGCTTATTGGTCATTCATATATATTCTTTGGACAAATGCCTATTTAAATCACTTTACATATTCAAATAAACTGTTTCATTCAAGGTTACAGGAATTATACCTATGTTTTATTCTAAGAATGTTATAATTTTAGCTCTTTTCTTTGGGTTTTGATGTGTTTTGAGTTAACCTTTTGTACGGTTGGAGGTAGGTGGTTGAATTTCATTCACTTGCATGTGTCTATACCGTTATCCCAGCTGCATCTGTTGAAAATACTATTCTTTTTTTAATTAAAGTTTTATTTTAAGATAGATATATATTCATATGCAGTTGTGAAAAATAATACAAAGAGATCCTATGTACTCTTTATCTAGTCTTACCCAATGGTAACATCTTGCAACACTATAGTACAATATTGCAACCAGGATATTAACATCAGTACAGTCAAGACGCAGAATGTTTCCACCACCACAAAGATCCTTTATATTGCCATTTTATCACCCTACACACTTCACTGTCACGTTACCCCCTCCTGATCCCTTGGCAGCCACTAATCTGTTCTCCATTTCTACAATTTTGTCATTAAAGAGTGTTTTGTTAATGCAATCATATTGTATGTAACATTCTGGTATATATATTTTTTAACTTACAGTGATTCCCTGGAGATTTCCAGGTTGTATCAGTAGTTCATTCCTTTTAATTGCTAAATAATTTTTAATAACGTGGATGTAACAGAGTATATTTAACTATTCAACCATTGAAGGACATCTGGGTTCTTTCTAGTTTTGACTATTAGGAATAAAGTTCTTTTAAACATTTATATACAGGCTTTTTGCATCATTAGTTTTCATTTCTCTAGGATAAATGCCCAGGAGTGCAATGGTTGTATGGTAATGTCAAGTTTAGGTTTTTAAGTAATGGCTTTTTCCCAGAGTGGCTGTACCATTTTATATTCCCAACAGAAATGTATGATTTATCTAGATTTTCTGTATCTAGGTCAGCATTTGGCATTGTCAGTCTTTTTTATTTTAGTCATTTTGATAGGTATGTATTGATATCTCATTGGGGTTTTAATTAACATTTCTCTAATGAATAATAATGTTAATTGTCTTTTCGTGTGCTCACCTGCCATCTGTATATCCTCTTTTGTAAAATTTCTATTCATGTATTTATTTATTTATTTTTGCTGTACACGGGACTCTCACTGCTGTGGCCTCTCCCGTCGCGGAGCACAGGCTCCAGACACGCAGGCTCAGCGGTCATGGCTCATGGGCCTAACCGCTCCACAGCATGTGGGATCTTCCTGGATCGGGGCACGAACCCGTGTCCCCTGCATTGGCAGGCGGACTCTCAACTACTGCGCCACCAGGGAAGCCCTCATGTATTTATTTTTTTATTGAGGTATAATGAGCATAACATTTTATTAGTTTTAGGTTTATAATGTGACGATTCAATATTCGTATGTATTGGAAAAATGATCACCTCGGTAAGTACAGTTAACATCCATCACCATACATAGTTATACATTTTTTTCTTGTGAAAAGAACCTTTAAGATCTACCCTATTATCAACTCTCAAATATGCAATACAATATTATCATAGTCACCATGCTGCACATTACATTTCCATGACTTATTTATTTTGTAATTTGAAGTTTGTACCTTTTGACCCCCTTCACCCATTTGACCCACCCCCCACCTCCCACCTCTGGCAACTACGAACGTTTTCTCTATCTATAAGCATTTTTTTTTCTTTTTAAGGTTCCACATATAAGTGAGATTATGCAGTATTTGTCTTTCTCTGGCCAACTTATTTCACTTAGCTTAATGCCCTAAAAGTTCATACATGATGTAGCAAATGGCAAGATTTCCCTCTTTTTTATGACTGAATAATATTCCGTTGTGTGTGTGTGTACCACATTTTCTTTATCCTTTCATTTAATGATGGCCATGGTTGTTTACATATCTTGGCTATTGTAAACAGTGCTGCAATGAATAAGGAGGTGCATATATCTTTCTAAATTAATGTTTTTGTTTTTCTTTTCTTGGGATAAATACTCAGAAGTGAAATTGGTAGATCATATAGTAGTTATATTTTTAATTTTTTGAGCAACTTCCATGCTGTTTTCCATAGTGACTGCATTCTTCACTGTACTATTGTCAAAACTCAATTGACCATAAATATGTACATTTACTTCTAAATTCTAATTCTATTCTACTCATGTATATAGACATAGGCCAGTACTACACTGTCCTGATTATAGCAGCTTTTTAGTAATGTTTATTTAAATCAGGGAGTTTGAGTAGTCCAAATTTGTTCTTCCTTTTCAAGCTTGTTTTGGGTATTCTCAGTTCCTTGTATTCAGATAACAGTTTTAGGATTAGTCTGTCAATTTCTGTAACAAGTAAGCTGAGATTTTGTTAATAATAGTGTTGAATCTGTAAATCAATTTAGGAAATATTGCCATTGTGACAATATTAAGTCTTATATTTCATGATTTGGGGATGAATTCAATATTTCTTAGCTTTTATCCAATTTTTTTCATTTTTTGTGTGTTTTTCAGTGTAGAAGTCATAAATATTTTATTACATTTATTCCTAAGTATGTATTCTCTTTGATGCTATTATAAATGAAATATTTAAAATTTTATTTTTATATTGTTCATTGCTATTGCATAGAAATACAGCTGAGAGGTTGACATCAGAAAGGTGGTGGAATAGGAAGCCTTGGACCCTTATTCCCCATGTGGATATACCAATTCAACAAGAATACATGGACAAATTCATTTTGTGAGAAATCCAGAAACTACTTGAAAGGCTCCTGCATTTGGGGTAAACATAAAACCAGCCACATTGAAGCTGGTAGGAAAATGCAAGATACCCTCTCACCAGAATCCTTGCCTTTAGCATAGTGCCATAATATTGGAAGGAAACCCTCAGCTTTGGCTTTTTCCCGGAGGGGGAAAAGTTTGCCCACATGTCCAACATTCAAATTTTTCTAGAGCTTCCAAAGGTACTGGCTTCTGTCTTACCTGTCTCAGAGCACTGACAGGATCTGGCATACTCTAGACACCTGAGAACCACTGAGAACAAAGGCAGTTGTTTGGGTTAACACACAAGTACTTATCATAGTCACTTCTTCCAGCTCAGCACAGAGTGAGTGGGTAAAAACATCAGATTCTGCTTCTCTCTGGTGAGGTAAAGAGTTGGATCACACATCCAATACTCTGACATTCTAGAGGTTACCTAGGGAACTGGATTTTGTCTCACCCATCTCAGACCACTGATGGGATCAAAATACTTTACATGGCAGAGAGTCACTAAGGACAATGATGGCAGTTTGAACTAGTACAAGGTTTTAAGAGGCCCCCAGAATCTCTGACTAGACTGATTGGTGAGAGTCTCTTCCTGTACAAGGCCAGTCCATGAACACTGGGAGAATTGGGTGTTTTCTTCAGCGGGCAGATATCAGTACAAAGAGTGAAGGAAAATGAAGAATGGGGAAATGTATTCCCCCAAAAGAAATAAGATTAATGTCCAGAAACTGAGCCTAATCATATGGAGATACAGGATTTTTCAGGTAGAGAATTCAAAATAACCATAAAATACACAGCATAAAAGATGTAAAATGTGAAATCAAAAACTTAACATATGAGGAGGGAGCAAAAGGGTAGAGTTTTTGTATGCAAATGAAATTAAGTTTTTATTAGCTTAAAATAGCATGTTATATCAATAAGGTGTTTCAAGAAAGCCTCAGGGTAACCAAAAAACATAAACCTATCGTTGATGAATTCAAGATAAAGAGAAGGGAATAAAAGTATACCACTATGGAAAATCATCAATTCACAAAGGAACAGAGAAACAGGGGATAATTGAAACAAAGGAATTTTAAAACATCCAGAAACCAAGTAACAAGGTGGCAATAGTAAGTCCTTAACTACCAACAATTACTTTAAATGTAAACAAACTAAATTATCCAATCAAAAGGCATAGGGTGGCTGAATGAATAACAATAAAATAAGACCCAACTGTATGATACCTACAAGACTCACTTCAGTTTAAGGGCACATATAAGCTTAAAGTGAAGGGATAGAAAAAGGTATTCCACACAAAAGGAAAGTAAAAGAAAGCAGGGGTAACTATACTTTCCTGACAAAATATAGTTTAAGTCAAAAGAATGTAACAAGAGACAAAGAGAGTCATTATATAGTGATAAAGTGATCATTTCCTCAAGAGTATAAAACAACTGTAAATATATACGGAACCAATGTCCGAGCACCTAAATATATTAAGGAAATACTAGCAAAGCTGAAGAAAATAATAATCAACAATAATATATTAATAGTGGACATCAATACCCCACTTTCAACAATGGATAGATCATATAGACAGAAAATCAATAAGGAAACATTGGACTTGGACTATAGTTTAGACCTAAAGGACCTAATAGACTTATAGAACATTCCATCCAACAACAGCAGAATGTACGTTCTTCTCAAGTACACAGGGAACATTCTCTAGAATATACCATATATTAGCTCACAAAACAAGTCTTAGCAAGTTTAAAAAGATTTAAATCTTACCAATTATTTTTTTCTAACCACAGTGGTAAAAAACTAGAAATCGGGGCTTCCCTGGTGGCACAGTGGTTGAGAGTCCGCCTGCCAATGCAGGGGACATGGGTTCGTGGCCCGGCCCGGGAAGATACCACATGCCATGGAGCAGCTGGGCCCATGAGCCATGGCCGCTGAGCCTGCGCGTCTGGAGCCTATGCTCTGCAACGGGAGAGGCCACAACAGTGAGAGGCCCACATACTGGAAAAAAAAAAAAAAAAAAACTAGAAATAGATAACAGGGGAAACTAGAAAACTCACAAATATGTGGAAATTAAGCAATACACTCCAGAACAGCCAACAAGTCAAAGAAAACATCAAAAGGGAAATAAAACAAAATCTTGAAACAAACCAAAATGGAAACACATGTCAAAAATTATGGTATGCAACAAAAGAAGTACCCATAGGAAAGTTTATTGCAATAAATACCTATTTGGGAAAAAAATACCTCAAATAAATAACCTAAGTTTAGACCTTAAGAAGCCAGAAAAACAAACTAAGCTCAAAATTAGAAGAAAGATATAACAAAACTCAGGGCAGAAATCAATGAAATAGAGAATATAAAAACAGTGGAAATGATCAAAAAAACTGAGTTGGTTTTTTGAGAGTATAAACAAAATTTGCAAACTTTTAGCTATAGTTACCAAGAAAAAAAAAGGAACTCAAATAAATAGAACTATAAATGAAAGAGGAGACATTGCAACTGGTATAATACAAAGAATCATAAGATAATACTATGAACACTTATATGCCAATGAATTGGACAACGTAAAAAAAAAAAGGTTAAATTCCTAGAAATATATAACCTACCAAGTCCGAGTCATGAATAAATAGAGAATCTGAACAGAACAATTACAAGTAAGGAAATTGAATCAGGAATCAAAAACCTCCCAAGAAAGAAAAGCCCAGGATTACATGGCTTCATGGGTGAGTTTTACCAAACATTAAAAAAAACAGAATGAATGCCATTTTTTCTCAATCTCTTCCAAAAAATTGAAGAGGAGAATAAACTCCCAAATGCATTTTATGAGGCCAGCATTACCCTAATACCAAATAAAATAGGATGGCTAAGAACACTACAAGAAAAGAAAATTACAGGCCAATATTCCTGATGAATATAGATGCCAAAATTCTCAACAAAATACTACCAAAAAGAATTCAACAGCACATTAAAAGGATTATACACCATGATCAAGTGGGATTTATCCCTGTAATACAAGGTTGGCTCAACATATCAAAATCAACAGACGTGATACACCACATTAATAGAATGAAAGACAAAAATTATATGATCATCACAATAGATGCAGAAAAAGCATCTGAAAAAATCCAACATCTTTCATGGTAAAAACTCTCAGTAAATTGGGAAAAGAAGAAACATGCCTTAACATAATAAAGTCCATTTGTAACATACCCAGATCTAACATCATACTCAATGGTGAAAAATTGAAAGCTTTCCCTCTAAGATGAGAAATAAGGCAAAGATGTTCACTCACACCATTCCTATTCAACATAGTACTGGAAGTCCTACACATAACAATTAGGCAAGAAAAAGAAATAAAAGACATCCAAATTGAAAAGGAAAAAATAAAATTATCTCTGTTCTGATGACATGCTCTTATATGTTGAAAACCTTAAAGGCTCCACCAAAATAACTGTTAGACTAATAAAAAATTCAGGGAATTTGAGAATACAAAATCAACATACAAAAATCAATTGCAATTCTATATTCTCATTGTAAATTATCCAGTAAAGAAATTAAGAAAACAACTCATTTATATTAGCATCAAAAATAATGAAATACTTAGGAATTAACTAAAGAGGTAAAAGACTTATACACTGAAAACTAGGAAATATTGAAAAAGAAAATAAAGAAGACACAAGTAAATGGAAAGACAGCTTGTTTCCTGGACTAGAAGACTTTATATTGTTAATAATGTCCATTCTACCCAAAGTGACCTATAGCTTCAGTAAAATAGGTATTAAGATTCCACTCATGTTTTTTACAGAAATATAAAAGGCAATTCTAATGTTCATATGGAACTACAAAAGGACTCCAAATAGCCAAAGCAATCTTGAGCAAGAAAAACAAAGTCGGAGGTATCACACTTTCTGATTTCAAAATTTATTAAAAAGCTACAGTAATAAAACAGCATGATACTGGCATGAAGACAGACATAAAGACCAATGGAACAGAATAGAGAGGACACAAATAAACCCACATATATATGGACAACTGATCTTTGACAAAGGTGCCAGGATCACACAAGGTAGAAAGGATTGTCTCTTCAGAAAATGGTGCTGCAACAACTGGATATCCACATGTAAAAGAATGAAACTGAACACTTATCTTACCCGTACACAAAAAATCAAACTCAATGTGGATTAAATTCTTAAAAGACCTGAAACTGTAAAACTCCTAGAAGAAAATGTAGGGGAAAGCTTCATGTTATTGGTCTGGGCAATGATTTTTTTGGATATGACACTAAAAACACAGGCAGCAAAACCCAAAAATTAATAAGTGGGAATAAAAATGTGGGAAAATTGGAACCTTGCTACATTTTTGATGGGAATGTAAAATGGTGCAGCTGTGATGGAAAGCACTATGGAGTTTCCTTATGAACTTAAAACTATAGCTACCATATGATACATTTTCCCGCTTCTTGGTATTTACCCGAAATAATTTAAATTAGAATCTTGAAGAGATATTGATGCTCCCATGTTTATTGCCGCACTATTCACAATTTTCAAGTGTTGGAAACAACCTAAATATCTATAAGCAGATGAGTGGATAAAGAAAATATGGTATACCAACACAATAAATATTATTCAGCCTTAAAATGAAAGAAATATTGCCATATGTTACAGCATGGATGAACCTTGGGGACATTATGCTAAGTGAAATAAGCCAGTCGCAGAAGGACCATTATTTCATGATTCCACCTACATGAGGTATCTAAAATAGTCACACTCAGAGGAGCAGAAAGTAGAATGGTGGTTGCCAAGGGCTGAAGGAAGGGGCAAATTGAAATTTACTCTTCAACAGATTTAAAGTTTCAGGATTTTCACTGGCCTAAAAATCCTCTGTGCTCTGCCTAGACATACCTCCCCCACACCCCTGGAAACCACTGATCTTTTTATTTTTATTGTCTCCATAGTTTTGCCTTTTCCAGAATGTCATATAGTTGGAATCATACAATATGTAGCCGTTTCAGATCAGCTTATTTCACTTAGTAATATATGCACATAAGTTTTCTCCATGTCTTTTCATGACTTGCCAGCTCATTTATTTTTAGCATTGAAAACTATTCCATTGATTGGATGTAACATAATGTATTTATCCAGTCACCTACTGAAGAACATCTTCGTTCTTTCCACCTTATGGCAGTTATAAATAAAGCTGCTCTAAGTATCCATGTGCAGGTTTTTGTGTGAACACAAGTTTTCATTTCTCTTTGATAAATACCGAGGAGCAAGATTGCTGGATTTCATAAGAGTGTGTTTAGTTTTGTAAAAATAACTACCAAACTGTCAAACTTCCTGTATAATTTTTCATTCCCACCAGCAGTAAATGAGAGTTCCTGTTGCTCCATATTCTCACGATCATTTTGTGTTGCCAGTGTTCTGGATTGTGGCCATTCTAACAGGTGCGTAGTGGTATCTCATGTTACTTTAATTTGCATTTCCATGATGACATGATGTGGGCATTTTTTATACACTATTTGCCATCTGTATATCTTTGGTGAGATGTCTGTTAGGGTCTTTGTTGCATTTTTTAATCAGGTTGTTTTATTACTGTTGAGTTTTCAGAGTTTTTTGAATATCTTGGATAACAGTCCTTTATCAGCCACGTGTTTTGCAAACATTTTCTCCACGTCTGTGGCTTGCCTTTTTATCTCTTCATATTTAATATTACAACATGGCAGCTGTGGAAATCAGATTCTTTCTCCACTTTAAGGTGCTTTTTTTGTCACTCTTTGCTGATTGTGTTGTTGTTACTGGTTGTTTAGTAATTTTTATTACAAAAGTTCTGTAAAGTCTACATTCTTTTCATGTGTGGCTACTGATGTATCTATTCAGTTAATGTAGCAGACAGATAATTATTGGGAAAAGATTCCTTTAGTTGGGTAAAACTAATAACTTTAATCTTCCATATTTAGAGTGAAAAGAATAAAGTGAAGTAAATTACTATCATGAGTAGATACTGAACACTGAAAGGCTTATGAAAATTGATGGGAATACTGGTTTTGGAGTAGAACAACTTACCCTAAGAAGTCCTAAACATATTCTACACTTATAGAGGTAGGAACAGGATTCAGTGCACCTACATGGCTTATAAATCCCAGAGTGAAAATTTTAGTTTAAACTGATCCTTTATAGTAGCACATTCTCTCTAGTGTAATTTACATTAAATACAGACCTCAAAGAATTTTTACAGATGAAAGGCCAAGAACATTATTTTATAATAAAAATATCACTAGAATATTAAGACTCATGTGTAAATAAGCAAGAGTCAGTTAGAATCAGAAGATAAATCCCAGTATTCGGCCTAAAACACTGCATAATTTGCAATTGTATGCTACAGTATATGAAATAAAAACATGATATGTTTAAGTAAATTAAGTCAATATTTAAATGTGTGATGAATGAATAAGTGACCACTGAAAATGAAGCAGTTTTGGAAAGGAAAGAAAAAAACTTTTAGATAGAAATGGTACATGATTATTGATATTGGAAGTAAAATAATATTAGACATATAGTTGATGTGATAACTATAAGTTTACACTGCTACACAGACATTAATGAAGTGAAAACAGAAGTTAAACAAAGTAACATAGAAAGAGGCTGCAACTGCAATAGATAAAATTAAATTGAGAATTAAATTGAAGTTCAAGTATGGTTAATATGAATACTATAGAAAGAGAAAAGGGTAAAAAACAATATTGAGAAAAATTACCTAAGAACCTTCTTGAATTTATGAAAGACATCAATTGACTAATGAAAAAAATAAATATAAAACAGAAAAAATTATTTATTCAACAAACAAAACCCAAAGTTAGTAGAAGGAAAGAAATAAAAAAATATCACAGTGAAAATAAATGAAATAGAGACTAAGAAAACAATAGAAAAGATCAATGAAGCCAAAGGCTTGTTCTTTGAAAAGATAAACAAAATTGATAAACCTTTAGCCAGACTCATTAGAAAAAAAGGGAGAGGGCCCCAATCAACAAAATGAGAAATGAAAAAGAAGTTACAAACTACACCACAGAAATACAAAAGCTCTTAAGAGACTACTGTAAGCAACTATCTGCCAATAAAATGGGACAGCCTAGAAGAATTGGACAAATTCTTAGAGAGGTACAATCTCCAAAGACTGAACCAGGAAGAAACAGGAAATATGAACAGACCAATCACAAGTACTGAAATTGAAACTGTGATTTAAAAATTTCCAACAAACAAAAGTCCAGGACCAAATGGCTTCACAGGTGAAGTCTACCAAATATTTAAACAAGAGTTAACACCTTTCCTTCTGAAACTCTTTCCAAAAAATGCAGAGGAAGGAACACTCCCAAACTCGTTCTCAATGAGGCCACCATCACTCTGATACAAAACCAGAAATAGATACCACAAAAAAGAAAACTACAGACCAATGTCACTGAGGAACAGAGATGTAAAAATTCTCAACAAAATATTAGCAAACTAAATCCAACAATACATTCAAAGGATTATACACCATGATCAACTGGGACTTATCCCAGGGATGCAAGGCTTTTTCAGTATCTACAAATCAATCAGTGTGATACACCACATTAACACGCTGAAGAATAAACACCATATGACCATCTCAATAGATGCATAAAAAGCTTTTGGTAAAATTCAGCATCCGCTTATGATAAAAACTCTCCAGAAAGTGGACATAGAGGGAGCATACCTCAGTGTAATAAAGGTCATATATGACAAACCGACAGCTAACATCATACTCAATGGTGAAAAGTTGAAAACATTTCTTCGAAGACCAGGAACAAGACAAGGATGCCCACTCTTGCCACTTTTATTCAACATAATTTTGGAACTCCTAGCCACAGCAATCAGAGAATAAAAAGAAAAGGAATCCAAATTGGAAAAGAAGTAATACTGTCACTGTTTGCAGATGACATGATACTATACATAGAAAATTATAAATATGCTATCAGAAAACTACTAGAGCTTATCAATAAATTTGGTAAAGTTGCAGGATACAAAGTCAATACACAGAAATCTCTTGCATTTCTATACACTAACAATGAAATATCAGAAAGAGAAGTTAAGGAAACAATTCCATTTACCATGCATCAAAAGGAATAAAGTACCTAGGAATAAACCTACCTATGAAGGCTAAATACCAGTACTCTGAAAACTATAAGACACCGATGAAAGAAATTGAAGATGACACAAACAGATGGAAAGATACACCGTGCTCTTGGATTAGAAAAATCAATATTGATAATATGACTATACTACAAAAGGCAATCTACAGATTCAATGCAATCCCTATCAAATTACCAGTAGCATTTTTCAAAGAACTAGAGCAAAAAAATTTTTTAATTTGTATGGAAACACAAAAGACCCTGAATAGCCAAAACAATCTTGAGAAAGAAAAATGGAGCTAGAGGAATCAGGCTTCCTGACTTCAGACTATACTACAAAGTTACAGTAATCAAAACAGTATGGTACTGGCAAAACAAAAATAAAAAAGAAAAGAAAACCCAGACATATAGATCAATGGAACAGGATCGAAAGCCCGGAAATAAACCCATGCACCTATGGTCAATTAATCTATGACAAAAGAAGCAAAAGTATACAATGGAGAAAAGACAGTCTCTTCAATAAGTTGTGTTGGGAAAACTGGAGAGCTACATGTAAAAAAATGAAATTAGAACATTCTCTAACACCATGTACAAAAATAAACTTGACATGGATTAAAGACCTAATTAAATGGATTAAAGACCCAGTCTTAAATGTAAGACCAGGTGCTATAAAACTCATAGAGGAAAACATAGCCAGAACACTCTTTGACATAAAAGGCAGCAATATCTTTTTAGATCCGTCTCCTTGAGTAACGTAAATAAAGACAAAAATAAACAAATGGGACCTATTTAAACTTAAAAGCTTTTGCATAGCAAAGGAAACCATAAGCAAAACAAAAAGACAACCTACAAAATGGGAGAAAATATTTGCAAATGATGCAATTACAGGGATTAATTTCCAAAATATACAAACAGCTCATACAGCTCAATATCAGAAAAAACAAACAATCCAATCAAAAATGGGCAGAAGACCTAAGCAGACATTTCTCCAAAGAAGACCTACAGATGGCCAACAGGCACATAAAAAATGCTCAACATCACTAATTATTGGAGACAGGCAAATCAAAGCTACAGTGAGATATCACCTCACTCTGGTCAGAATGGCCATCATAAGAAAAGTCTACAAATAATAAATGTTGGAGAAAAAGGTACCCTCCTACACTGTTGGTAGGAATGTAAATTGGAACAGCCGCTACGGAGAACAGTATGGAGGTTCCTTAAAAAAACTAAAGATAGAGTTACCATATGATCCAGCAACCCCACTCAGGGGCATATATATGGAGACTTTTTTTTTAAATTTGTTTTTATTTTCCTAGTTTCTTGAAGTGGAAGCTGAGGTCAGTGATTTGACAGTTTTTTTGTGTGTAATATAAGCATTTTAGTTTTATAAATTTCCCTCTGTGTACTGCATTAGCTGCATCCACAAATTTTAGTGTGTTGTGTTTTCATTTCAATTCAATTAAAAATACTTCCTAATTTCTCTTTTGATCCATGGGTTATTTAGAATGTGTTATTTAGTTCTGAAATATTTGGAGATTTCCCAGATATCTTTTTGCTTTTGATTTCTAACTCGTTTCCATTGCAACCAGAAAACATACTTTGAATCTTCTCAAATTTAGTTTAGACTTGTTTTATGGCCCCAAATATGGTCTATCTTGTTCAGTGTACTGGGTGCACTTGCAAAGAACGTGTATTCTATTGCTGTTTGGTAGAGTGTTTTTTTAATGCCACTAGTTAGGCCAAGTTAGTTGATAGCATTGTACAAGTATTCAAATCTCTGACTTAACTTGTTTGTCCTCATAGTTCTATCAGGTTTTGCTTCATGTATTTTCAGAGTGTGCTGTAAGGTACATAAATATTTAGAACTGCTATGTACTTTTGATGAATTAACCCCTTTATCATAATGAAATGTCCCTGTTTGTCCCTGGTAATAGTCATTGCTCTGACATACACTTTGATATTAATTTAACCACTCCAGACTACTTTTGATTAGTTTTAGTGTGGCATATCTTTGTTTTTATTCTTTTACTTTTTAAATTTTAATTTTATATTGGAGTGTTGATTAATAATTATGTGTTAGTTAGCAAAGTAATTCAGTCATACCCATAAAAGTATCCATTCTTTTTGAATTTCTTTTCCCGTTTAGGTTATTACAGAATATTGAGCTGAGTTCCCTGTGCTGTACAGTAGGTCCTTGTTGGTAATCTATTTTAAATATAGTAGTGTGTACATTGCCAATCCCAAATTCCCAATATATCCCCCCACCCTTTTCCCCCTGATAACCATAAGTTCATTCTCTAAGTCTGTGAGTGTTTCTGTTTTGTAAATATGTTCATTTGTATTATTTTTTTAGATTCCACATATAAGCGATATCACATGTTATTTGTCTTTCTCTGTCTGACTTACTTCACTTAGTATGATAATCTCTGGAGAAAACTCTAATTCTAAAATATATATCCACCCCAATGTTCGTTGCAGCAGTATTTACAATAGACATGGAAGCAACCTAAATGTCCGTTGACAGAGGAATGGATAAAGAACATGTGGTATATTATGTATATCCAATGGAATATTACTGAGCCATAAAAAAGAATGAAATAATGCCATTTACAGCAACATGGATGGACCTAGATATTATCATACTAAGTGAAGTAAACCAGACAGAGAAAGACAAATATCATATGATATTTCTTTTCTGTGGAATCTGAAAATATATAACTGAATTTATTTTCAAAACAGAAATAGATCCACAGATATAGAAAACAGGCTATGGTTACCAAAGGTGGGGGAGGGATAAATTAGGAGGTTGGGATTAACATATACACATCACTATATATAAAATAGATAACCAACAAGGATCTACTGCATAGCACAGGGAACTATACTCAATATTTTGTAATAACCTGTAAGGGAAAAGAATCTGAAAAAGAAAAAATATATATTTATAGACATATATATATATATATATATATATATATAACTGAATCACTGTGCTGTACACCTGAAACTAACATGATATTGGAAATCAACTATACTTCAATAAAATTAAAAGATAAAAGTAAATACATAAAAAAATTGTATGGACATACCTTGGAGATTTTGCAGGTTCGGTTCCATACCACCACAATAAAGCAAATATCACATAAAATTTTTCATTTCCCAGTGCATATAAGTTTTGTTTTCACTATACTGTAGTCTATTAAGTGTGCAATAGCATTATGTCTAAAATACATATACCATAATTGAAAAATTCTTTATTGCAAGAAAATGCTCACCATCACCTGAGCCTTCAGCAAGTTATGATCTTTTTGCTGGTGAAGGTTCTTGCCTAGGTGATCATGGCTGCTAATTAGTGTAGTGTTTGATTAAGGGCTGTGATGGCAGTTTCTCAGTATAATACAATAATGAAGTTAGCCACATTATTTGACTCTTCCTTTCATGAAAAATTTCTCTGTAGCATGCACTGCTGTTTGATAGCAATTTATTCACAGAGAATTTCTTCTGAAATTTGAGTCAATTCTGTCAAACCCTGCTGCTGCTTTATCACTAAGTTAATGCAACATTCTAAATCTTCTGTTGTCATTTCAACAATATTCACAGCATTTTCCACAGGAATAGATTCCATATATCAAGAAACCACTTTCTTTGCTTATCCATAAGAAGCATCTCCTTGTCTGTTAAAGTTTCATCATGAGGTTAGAGCAATTCAGTCATCTCTTCAGTCTCCAATTGTAATTCCATTATCTTTCCTTTTTCTACCACATCTGCAGTTACATCCTCCACTGAAGTCTTGAACCACTCACAGTCATCCATGAGGGTTGGAATCAAATTCTTCCAAACTCGTGTGAATGTTAATATTTTGACCCCTTCCTATGAGTCACATAATCCTCTTAATGGTACCTAGAATGGTGAATCTTTTCCAGAAGGTTTTCAATGTACTTTGTCCAGATCCATCAGAGGAATCACTATCTATTGCAGCTATAGCCTTACAAAATGTATTTCTTAAATAATAAGACTTGAAAGTCAAAATAACTCCTTCAACTATGACCTGCAGAATGGGTGTTATGTTAGCAGGCATGAAAACAACATTAATCTTGTTGTACATCTTCATCAGAGCTCTTGGGTGATCCATGAGCAGTAATACTTTTAAAGGAATTTTTTCTTCTGAGCAGTAGATCTCAATGGTTGGCTTAAAATATTCAGTAAACCATGTTGTAAACAGATGTGCTGTCATCCAGACTTTGTTGTTTCATAGAGCACAGGCAGAGAAGATTTAGCATAATTCTTAAGGGCCTTAGAATTTTCTAAATGGTAAATGAGCTTTGGCTTCAACTTATTAGCCCCTAACAAGGGAATCAGCTTGTCTTTTTAAGAGTTAAAGCCAGCACTGACTTCTCTCTCACTGTGAAAGTCCTCGCTGGTATCTTCTTCCAATAGAAGGCTGTTTCATTTCCATTGAAAACCGGTTGTTTAGTGTAGCCACCTTCATTATCTTAGCTAGATGTTCTAGATAACTTGCTGCAGCTTCTAAATCAGAACTTGCTGCTTCACCTTCTGCTTTATTGTTATGGAGATGGCCTCTTTCCTTAAATCTCATGAACCAACCTCTGCTAGCATCAAACCTTTCTTCTAGAGTGTCCTCACCTCTCTCAGCCTTCATAGAATTGAAGAGAATTAGGACCTTACTGTGGATTGGGCTTTGGCTTAAGGGAATGTTGTGGCTGGTTTGATCTTCTCTCGTGCCCACTATAACTTTCTTCATGTCAGCAATAAGCCTATTTTGCCTTCCTATCATTTGTGTATTCACTGGAGCAGCACTTTTTATTTCCTTCAAGAATTTTTCCTTTGCACTCAAAACGTGGCTGTTTGGTGCCAGAGGCCTAACTTTCAACCTATCTCAGCTTTTGCCATGCTTTCATCACTGAGCTTAATCATTTCTAGCTTTTGATTTAAAGTGAGAGTTGTGTGACTCTTCCATTCACTTCAACACTTAGAGGTCATTGTACGGTTATTAATTGACCTAATTTCAATATTGTTGTGTTGCAGAGAATACGGAGGCTCCAGGAAAGAGATCAGTGAACAGCTGGTCAACAGAGTAGTCAAAACATATACATTTACTAATTTTGCCTTCTTATAAGGACACGATTTGTGGTGCCCCAAAACAATTACAATAGTAATATCAAAGATCAATGATCACTGATCACCAGAGCAAATGTATATTAAGTATACCTCAAAAAAGCTAAAAAAAAAAAAAAAAAGAAGAGTTGATGTTTGTGTTCGTCAGGGTTTTCCCGAAAAACAAAACTAATAGAATAGAATAGAATAGATGATGGATAAAAAGATATTTACTCATGCCGTTTTGTATACTGAGAAGTCCCATCAACTGCTAGCTGTAACCTGGAGGCCCAGGAAAGCTGGTGATATAGTTCCAGTACAAACCTGAATACCTGAGAACCAGGGGAGTCAATGGTGAAAGTCCTGGTCCAAGTCTGAAGACCCATGACCCAGGAGTACCCATGTCCGATGTCCACAGATGGGTATCCCGGAGACACCAAGAGCAAATTTGTCCTTCTTCTGTCTTTTGGTTCTGTTCAGGGCCTTCAACAGTTTGAATAATTCCCATTTGCATTGGTGAGGCTGAACTTCTTTACTCAATCTACCAATTCAAATGCTAATCTCTACTAGAAACACCCTTATGGACACACTCAGAAATAATGTTCTACAAGATATCTGGGCATCTCTTAGCCAAGTCAAGGTGACACATTAAGCATAATAATGTTACAGTCTTGAGTTTGAAATTTATACGGCTGACCGGCACGCTAGAAATTCAGAAAGGTTTTCTATGTTACAGTATGGAGGCAGAATTCCTGCTTCTCCCAGAAACTTCAGTTTTGCTTTGAAGGCCTTCATTTGGTTGGATGGGGCTCACACACCTTATGGATGTTAATCTCTGTTATTTAAGCCAACTGATTTTAAATGTTAATCACATAAACACAATACTTTCATAGTAATGTCTAGACTAGTGTTTGACCAAACAACTGGGCACAATAGCTTAGCCAAGTTGACAAATAAAATGAATCATCTCAGTCTGTATTTTAAAAAAAGAAGAAAAATTTTACATCTACAGTCTAACCTTCAAACTTAACACACTGGAAAAAGAAAAGCAAACTGAAGCAAGCAAAAGGAATAAAAGGGGGGCTTCTCTGGTGGCACAGTGGTTAAGAATCCTCCTGCCAATACAGGGGAGACGGATTCAAGCCCTGGTCCGGGAAGATCCCACATGCCTCAGAGCAACTAAGCCCATGAGCCACAACTACTGAGCCTGTGCTCTAGAGCCCGTGAGCCACAACTACTGAGCTCACGTGCCACAACTACTACCCGCATGCCTAGAGCCCGTGCTCCACAACAAGAGAAGCCTCTGCAGCAAGAAGCCCGTGCACCACAATGAAAGTAGCCCCCACTTACCGCAACTAGAGAAAGCCTGTGCGCAGCAACAAAGAGCCAACACAGCCAAAAATAAATAAATAAAATAAATTTTTTAAAAAAGGAATAAAGTGATAAAAAATGCAGGAATTATTGAAATAGAGAATAGAAAAACAATAGAGAAATCAATGAAACCAAAAAACAGTTATCTTAAAAGTTCAAAAAAGTAAAGGGGATATTACTACCAACCTTACAGAAATAAGTAAGGATTATAAATACTGTGAAAAATGTTACGGTGTAGAATAGGTTAAAAAAAATTATATTCAAATGGAAGAACTTTGAATAAAGTATGCTAAATGAATGAAGCCAGACGTGAAAGGTCACATGTATAATTCTGTTTAAGTGAAAGATGCAGAAGAGATAAGTCTATAGAGACAACAAAAATATTATTAGTGGAGTTTAGGGCTCATGAGGATGGCCCGAAGAGGGTGATAGCTAAAAGGTGCAGGGTTTCTTTTTGAAGTAAAGAAAGTGTTCTAAACTTGACTCTTGTAATGTTTGTACATAGTTGAATATATTGAAATTCATGGAAATGGGTGAATGTATTGTATATGAAATTTATCTTAATAAATCTGTTTTAAAACCAAACAAATATAAGGGGGAATAAAAGAAAGGGTGTTCTGACCACCTCTGGAAGTGGATTGTTGGCATCTTTACTCCAATCTGAACCTGTGTCTGCTGATTAGTTCCTTCCCTTAGTAAAGGAAAGGGTATAATTGTCATCCCACAAACAGCAGCTCAGCTGAGTATAGAAGTCAGCTTTCTGGGACAACCTCACAGCTGGGCCGCTTCATTAGATTCTAAGCCTAGGCCTTTGCTTCATGTTCACAGACTTATCAAAAGCTGTTCAGAGGTATGGTTTGCCTTCCTCTGTTTCAAGTATCACCAAGCTAGGAGTACTGGTGGCTCAGAGACCCCACCCCTTAAACATCCTCTGATGCTCTCTGAGAACAATTGTTGCCTCGGCTACTTCATTACATAGTGAGCAGTCATCACTGAAATTGCCTCAGCAGGCCCTGTGCTGCTTGAAAAGGGACAGTATTCATGGGTTGAGGATGGGGTTAGGGGACAGCCTGCTAGCTCTGCTTCAGTGGCAACCTAAGAACTTTGGAATCCTGTGGCTGATAAACTTCCAGAGGTACCTATTATCTCACAAAGTGGCCATGTTCTTTCTTAATTTTGGCGAAGGTCAGAAGAGCGTGCTGCAGACATGTTTAAGCCATATGCATTAGATACTCCAGCTGTAATTTTTGCCAGTGGATCAGGACTCTGCAAAGTAGGCATGTCTGGAGAGACTGGGCCCCATCATGTCATCATTTCTGTCATGGGGCATCCTAAATTCAACATGGCTTTACCAGAAGCCAATCAGAAAAATTACACTGTGGGGGGAAAAGCCCTGTTCAAGTATGGAGCCTTGCATTTGCACTATCCCATTGAACATGGACTGGTAACAAGATGGAATGACATGTAAAAACTCTGGAAGTATCTTTTTTAGTGGGAGCTGGGAGTAAAACCCTGTCGACAACCTGTGCTCATGACTGAGCCCTCCTTGAAGCCAAGGGAGACTCGAGAGAAGACAGAAGTGACGTTTGAGACCTTCAGTGTGCCTGCCTTCTACCTGTCCAACTACGTGGTTGTAGCACTGTATACCTGTGCCTCTGTCACGGGCTTAGTGGTGGACAGTGGTAATGGGATCACTTGCACTGTCCCCATTTTTGAGGGTTACTCCCTTCCTCATGCCATCACCAAACTCTATGTGGCAGAGAGAGACATCACAGAGCACCTCACCCGACTCCTCCTGGCTAGTGGGTGTAATTACCCTTGCATACTCAACAAGGCCTTAGTGGATGACATAAAAGAGACGCTGTGCTATGTGGCCTTAGAGCCAGAGAACAAACTTCATAAGAAGCCAGAGGAGGTCCTGAGAAAATACAAACTACCAGATGGAAATGTCATCCACCTTGGGGATCAGCTGTACCAGGTACCTGAGATTCTTTTTGCACCTGACTGGCTGGGTGTCCACAACTCAGGACTATCAAAAATGGTCTCCAGCAGCATTATGAAGTGTGACACCAACATCCAGAAAAATCTTTTTGAAGAAATTGTGCTGTCTGGGGGCACCACTCTCTTCCCTGGGCTTGAGAAAAGATTTATGAAAGAACTGGAACAGCTGGCCTTCAGAGGAACTCCCATCAAGATCACCGCTTCTCCTGATGGATGTTTCTCGGAATGGATCAGTGCATCCATTGTGACCTCTCTGAGCAGTTTCAGGCAGATGTGGGTAACTTCTGAGGATTTCATGGAGCTTGGGACATATGTTTTCTAGAGAAGATGCTTTTAAAGGATTCAGAGCACAGGGGACAGCTTGAATTGTCAGATCATAGGAGCACTGGTGGAAAGTGACATTTTCCCTTGGGCTTCAGCATGTATTCAGTAAAAGTGATATGGCATTTTGGGTTTCAGTTCATTTTTGGTAGCATCAGAGTAATTTTTCATCCAGGTAGTGAATCTTTTTAAGTGATTCTAGTCCACCCTTCCTGTCTCAGGGACCTATTCAGTTTTCTCCTGATAAATCCTTGGGTTATGTGTTACAGCTGTGTCCACTTGCAGGGTTTGTAGTAAAAACAGGTACTTGAGCCTCATGCCTAGAAGCTTGATTCAGTAGGTCCCTAGAATCTTCATTTTAATCAAGTGTCTTAGATGTTTTTGATAGATCTAGTGTGAAGGAGAGACAGAATTACCAGGGAAAATGTGGGGAGGGAGGAGAATTAAGTTGAAGAAGGAATGCTACCCGGCTCTTAGGGCTCAACTGACCCTTTCAGTCAACTGGTTCTTAATTAGCACAGTAGGGCTCTCTAGTGATAGGCAGCTAAATAAGACAGAGCTGTTGTCCTTCCTTGTCAAAGAGGAGAGATGTGGAGAGAGATGAGGAGAGAAATCGCTATTTATTTAAGGATCTCTAAGCTGAGGGCCCCTATTCCCAGTTGGAGTATTAAGAATCAACATCTCTATTTTTTTAACTGAAGTATCGTATGCTTTGTAACATATTATATGTTACAGATGTACAATATAGTGATTCACAATTTTTAAAGTTTATACCCCATTTATAGTTATTATAAAATATTGGCTAAATTCTTCACATTGTACAAAATATCCTTGTAGTTTATTCTACACCTAATAGTTTGTACCTCTTGTTCCCTTACCCCTACCTTGCCCCTTCCTCATTCCCTCTCCCCACTGGTAAACCACTAGTTCTCTATATCTGTTAATCTGCTTCTCTTTTGTTATATTCACTAGTTTGCTGCAAATGGAAAAATTTTGTTCATTTTTATGGCTGAGTAGTATCTCACTGTATATATATGTACCACATCTTCTTCATCCATTCATCTGTTGATGGACACTTAGTTTGCTTCTGTATCTTAGCAATTGTAAATAATGCTGCTATGAACATTGGAGTGTATGTATCTTTTCGGATTAGTGTTTTGGTTTTTTCAGATATATACCCAGGAGTGGAATTGCTGGTCATTCTTATTATATTTTTCGTTTGTTTTGTTTGACTTTCAAGGATATTTATAGCCTCATTTTGTTAGGGGAAAAAGACTGAAAATATGTAATCATCATCAATGAAGAAATTGCTGAATAAATTATGCATACATTTTTTCTTCGTTAGCTTAGTTTTATTTTCCCAAAATATTATCAAGATAGAAATGGAAAATTTAGAGAAGTCTTTGTAGTACAATCTATTTTTATGGTAAACAAAACAGTGGCACTTTCCCATATATATGTATGTCTATGCACATTTGTATGTACATACATAAATGAATATGCTTTTTTACATGATTATAAGCACTTGGAAAAAAGTACAGAAGGTTACACACCATGGGGGTTGTTGTGGAACACCAGTTCACGTGGCTGAGGCAGTGAGGCCAAGCAAACTGAAACATCAGAGTTTGGAGCAGAGAAAGGTTTATTTCAGGGCCGAGCCAGGAGAACTGGTGGCTCGTGCTCACAAAGGCTGAACTCCCTGATGGCTTTTGGGGAGAAGTTTTTATAGGCAGAATTTAGTGTAAGCGCTTGAGGGTGTTTGACTTTCTTCTGATTGGTTACTGGTGAGGTAGCAGGGTGATGTTCCAGGAATCTTGTGCTCAGCCAAAGTTGTCATCCTCCACCTGGCTGCCGGCCTTAGTTCTTACAGAAGAACTCAAAGATACTGCTATGCATATCCTTTGAGGAGGAACCAGGACCCTGCCCCAAGGCTGCACTATTGTTTCCTGACTGCTCCTCGTTTGTTTCCCCATTCCCTCCCTTCCCTAATTATCAACTGCTTGAATCTGCACTTTGAAACTCAGGGAAGGTCTAAGAGGCTAAAGCCTTTTCCCTACAAACAAGAGAAGGGGGGGGGGACACAGAAAGGATTTGTACCTGGGAGGGCACACAGGGTCCTGATTTGTTTCAATCCCCCCTTTTCCTTAATACTCCTCTATCTTGAGCAGGGCAGGTACGGACAAGTAAGGGAATAACATTTTGGGTAGAGAGGTCAATCAGGAACTCTGCAGAGGAACTCGGTTTTAGAGGGAATCAGTTTCTGGGTTACACAGGTTGGTGGAGAAGAATGGAATAAAATGTAGTACTGGTGGAAAGAAGAGTGGGAGTGGGAGCAAATCAGAAAGAACGAACTATACTTAAAAAAAGTCATCCTGAGTGAAATGAAACCATTTGTCTAAAAAAACCCAAGGAATTCTATTTTCCATATATCTTTCCAACTACATATTCAGGGTGTCATATTGATAGCTTGTTTTACAACACAGCCATGAAAATGAAAATTATCTAATATTCAATAAAAATCACTATAAATCAGGTATTTTACTTTTATATTTATTTGAGATATCTGGTTGAATATCATACTTCTGCTTACAGATAACTTAGCAAAACCACAATGGAACCAGAAGACAGTAGAATTATACCTTCAAAGAGCTAGGAAAATATACTGTCAAACTAGAATTATATACGCAGGAAAACCATTCCAAGAAAGATGGTAAAAATACTTTCTGAAAATAACTGAATGTGTTTACTCTCAATAGTCCATCACTAAAGGAAATTTTATATGATTATTTGAGGGCATATAAAAATAATCCCAATGGGACTTCCCTGGCGGCTCAGTGGCTAAGAATCTGCATGCCAGGACTTCCCTGGTGGCACAGTGGTTAAGAAACTGGCTGCCAATGGAGAGGACACGGATCAAGCCCTGGTCCGGGAAGATCCCCACATGCTGCGGAGCAACTAAGCCCGTGCACCACAACTACTGAGCCTGCGCTCCAGAGCCCGTGAGCCACAACTACTGAGCCCATGTGCCACGAGCCCATGCCCTGCAACAAGAGAAGCCACTGCAATGAGAAGCACATGCACCACAATGAAGAGTAGCCCCCACTCGCTGCAACCAGACAAAGCCCACATGCAGCAACGAAGACCCAACACAGCCAAAAATAAATAAATTAATTAATTTTTTAAAAAAAGAATCCGCCTGCCAATGCAGGGGACATGGGTTTGAGCCCTGGTCTGGGAAGATCCCACATGCCGCAGAGCAACTAAGCTGTGCACCACAACTACTGAGCCTGCACTCTAGAGCCTGCAAGCCATAACTACTGAGCCCACGTGCCACAACTACTGAATCCCACGTGCCTAGAGCCTGTGCTCCGAAACAAGAGAAGCCACCACAATGAGAAGCCCACACACCACAACGAAGAGCAGCCCCCACTCACCGCAACTAGAGAAAGCCCATGGGCAGCACCGAAGGCCGAACACAGCCAAAAATAAAATAAATGAGATAAAATAAATTTATAAAAATAAATAAATAAATAATCCCAGAAAAAGATACATATGGTGTACTAAGAAATAATGAACATTAAATAATGGTGAACTCAGAGGTAAATTTAAAAATACTGACTGTACAAATTCATAGTATCAATATCAACGTAATAAAAAGAATGAAAATTTTGTAGTACAAAAGGACATAAATCATAGAAACAGGTTGGAGCTAAAATTCTGAATATACTTGCATTTCTCAGAAAGAAATATTAATTAAATTTAGAATATATATATAGATATAGAAACTGAAGGAACTTCTTCTATAAATCTGTAAAAACATAAATAGCAACTGGAAATATTAAAAGGCATTTCTAAAATACCAATGTGTCAAAGAAGAAATTGTAATAAAAGAAGAAATTGTATTAAAAATTATAAGGTAATTATAAGGTGAATGATAAAATATTAGATATTAAGAGATGGAATGCTGCTAATGCTGGAATTAATTAGTAAGAAATGTTAAATGCTTATATAAGTAAAAAGGAAGGTTGAATATCAGAGAGCTAAACATCCAGTTTTGAACTTAGAAAAAGTGTTGCCAAACTAAGGTCATTTGGGATTAAGTGACCGTGCACCCGTGCGCCACAACTAGTGAGGCCAAATAAACTGATGCATGGTGAAGCCAAATAAACTGAAACGTCAGAATTTGGAGCAGAGAAAGGTTTATTGCAGGGCCAAACAAGGAGAATGGGTGGCTCGTGGTCAAAAACCCTGAACTCCTTGATGGTTTTGCGGGAAAAGTTTTTATAGGCAGAATTTGGGGTGACGGCTGCAGGGTGTGTGACTTTTGTCTGATTGGTTGGTGGGGAGGTAGCAGGGTGGCGCTCCGGGAATCTTGTGCTTAGCCTCAAGTTGCCATCCTCCACCTGGGTGGGGGCCTTAGTTGTGTAGAAGAGCTCAAAAATATTGTTATTTATATTTCTTGAGGAAGAACCAGGACCCTTCCCCAAGGCTGCACTATTGTTTTTTGACTATTCCTCCATTGTTTCTGCATTTCCTCCCTTCCCTGATTAACAACTGTTTGAATCTGCCCTTTGGAACTCAGGGAAGGTCAAGGAGGCTGAAAGAAACCATTTCCTACAAACAAGAAACAGGGGACACAGAAAGCCTTTTATGCCCAGGAGAACCCCACAGGGTCCTGCTCAGTTTCAAAAGCAAATAGAATAAACCCAAAAATTTAGAACAGTAAATTTAAAAAATAGGAAATCAGAAATTATTGAGATATAAAACAAGGAAAAAATAAAGAGAATGAACAAGGACTTGATTCTTTATGAGGTCAAAATAAATAGACATCCCTATGGAATTATTAATTGAAATTAACAATAAACAAGTTTAAAATTATGAAGAATAAAAATTATTTGTAAATGTTGATGAGGCAACATTTGGGGTGAAGACTGCAGGGGGTTTGACCTTTGATTGTTTGATGGTGAGGTAACAGGGTGATGTTCCAGGAATCTTGTGCTCAGCATGAAGTTACCATCCTTCATCTGGGTGGGGGCCTTAGTTCCTGCAGAAAAACTCAAAGATAGTGTTATGTATATCCCTTGAGGAGGAACCAGGACCTTGCCCCAAGCCTGCACTATTGTCTCTCTCTCTCTTTTTAATTTATTTTTTAAACATCTTTATTGGAGCATAATTGCTTTACAAAGTTGTGTTAGTTTCTGCTGTATAACAGAGTGAATCAGCTATATGTATACTTATATCCCCATATCCCCTCCTTCTTGCATCTCCCTCCCACTCTCTCTATCCCACCCCTCTAGGTAGTCACAAAGCACCAAGCTGATCTCCCTGTGCTATGCGGCTGCTTCCCACTAGCTATCTGTTTTACATTTGGTAGTGTATATATGTCCATGCCACTCTCTCACTTCGTCCCAGCTTACCCTTCCCCCGCCCCGTGTCCTTAAGTCCATTCTCTACATCTGCATCTTTATTCCTGTCTTCCCCCTAGGTTCTTCAGAACTATTTTTTTTTTAGATTCCATATATATCTGTTAGCATACGGTATTTGTTTTTCTTACTTACTTCACTCTGTATGACAGATTCTAGGTCTATCCACCTCACTACAAGTAACTCAATTTCATTTCTTTTTCTGTCAAGTAGTATTCCATTGTATATATGTGCCACATCTTCTTTATCCATTCATCTGTCGATGGACACTTAGGTTGCTTCCATGTCCTGGCTATTGTAAATATGCCCTAATTTCTCTTGACTGCTTCTCGTTGGTTTCTGCATTCCCTCCCTTCCCTGACTAGCAACAGCTTGAATCTGCACTTTGGAACTCAGGGAAGTTCAAGGAGGATGAAGGAAGCCTATTCCCTACAAATGAAAAATAAGGGACACAGAAAGGCTTTTGTGCCCAGAAGGGCCCCACAGGGTCCTGCTCAGTTTCAATATTACAAATAACTTTACACTTAATCCCACAAATATAAATTTATCTAAACTATATCATAAAAATAGAAATTCCTACCTAGTGTAAAAATTACAAAATTATTTTAAAATTATGACATAAAATATTGTGTGTAGATATTTGTCTAGGTTACTTTCTATCATTTATTCACAATTTCAAATTTTCATTTTTTATGCAAATTATTTAATAGTATTGAATAAAGAACAAATGCTAACCCATTATATGAATACAATATAACTTTTAAATAATAACCAATCATAGGCCATATATTAAAGAAAAATTCAAATCACACTCATAAACATAGATGCAAATTTCATTAGCAAAATATGAACATACCAAATTCTTCAGTGTATGAAAAGGTGAATTTTTCAAGTTCAGTTTTGGTTTACTCCTGAAATGCAAGTTTGTTATACCATTTGTAAACATACGGATGTAATTCACTACATTTCAATAGATGGCAACACTAGAGCATTTGAGTGTAATAAACTTCATTCATGATAAAAATTATCTAAAACCAAAGAGGTATTACCATAAAGTTATTAATATTATCCACAAGCCTACATCAGACATGTTGCAAACGTGTGAAACATTAAAATATTTATGTTAAAACATGAAAAAATCAAGGATTCCTGATATGTCCAATTTAATTTAGCATTGTACCATAGGTACTAGTGAAACCGAGCAGGACCCTGTGGGGCTGTCTCTGGTACAAATAATTTTCGTGTACCCCATTTCTTGTTTGTAGGAAATAGGAGTTGTTATCAACCAATGCTTACAGAGGTTGGGGGAGGGGTGCATTACCCAATAAAGGGAAATTCTATGGGTACCAATTGCATCCACTACGTTTCACTCCTCGTACCACTCAGAACCATTTATTTCTCAAAATAACTTTACTCCATCCAGGCACATCTCCAGGATGTATAGGTTGGTCATTTCCGGGAAAATTTTCAAAAAGAGGACTCGTAGTACAAACTATAGCACTCAGCACTTCAGTTGGTTGCAGGGCCATAATTGATGTTCATCATCTCTCTCCTCCACCCCCAATTTAGTTTTTCCCTTCCCTTTTTGCTAGCATTTCTGTTGGTCTACCTTACTTGCTTGGTGATTTGACTCAGACTCTCAGTACTTATCAGGTCATAGTTGCTGTTTCTTGCTCATTTAGAGAAAAAAAACATTGGTATGTGAGTTTACAAAAAGACTTGAATGTTAAACATTTTTGTAGCAGCAGCCCTACCTACTCATAATGATCAAGGCCATTTACCCTTGCCAGCATAATAACTGTTTCGTATTTGCCCATCTGGCACTAGAACTCCAAAGTGACCTGGTAGAAGCCATAGATTTAAGTTTAATGTCCTTCTTAATTTGTACCCTAGTGTAAGTGTCCCCATTCTGGGGACCAAGATCTCTAGACACAATAAGGTATATATGTTGCAGAAAGCTCAAATTCCCCAAGTGAGTTACTGGGAATATTTATGAGTGGGGTCACTCCTACTTTCACTCCTTGGTCCCTGGACTAAGTGGTCTAGCTCTTGGTAATACAGCCCTATAAAATGGCCATTGGATTAAGATGACTGAAGGATAGTGCCCTGTCCTAACTAGATATTATCTTCATAGCAGCAATTCATTTGTGCCATCTAGAGGTTTTTCTGATGCTCCATTAAGGTGGTTGCTTCTACATGGTATGGTATGTAATATTGGGTTCACCGAAATGTGCCTTAGGTTTTCAGGTAAAAATAAAAGACAACATTTTTCATTTTCGCCAAGAACTTCATTGAACAACGTATTCACCCTTTTGTTCCACTACCTTCTGCCATTTTTCAGGCAACTTCATAATTCCATCTTCCTAAACATTTTTATCTTTTTGAGCAGAGAACTGTTTGAGGTTCCTTTTACAGTCTTCCAGGGAATTGAAATTTTTTCCATTAAGAGAATTTTGTAAAGACCGAAATCAGTGGAAATCCGAAGGTGCAATGTCTGGTGAATATGGCAGATGAGTCAGAACTTCCCAGCTAAGCTCTAACAGTTTTTGCCTGGTCATCAAAGAAACGTGGTCTTGCGTTATCCTGATGGAAGATTATGCATTTTCTGTTGACTAATTCTGGATGCTTTTCATCGAGTGCTGCTTTCAGTTGGTCTAATTGGGAGTAGGACTTGTTGGAATTAATCGGTTTTCCAGGAGGAGTTCATAATAGAGGACTCCCTTCCAATCCCACCATATACACAACATCACCTTCTTTGGATGAAGACCGGCCTTTGGTGTGGTTGGTGGTGGTTCATTTCGCTTGCCCCATGATCTCTTCTATTCCACATTATTCTACAGTATCCACTTTTCCTCGCCCATCACAATTTTTTTTTAATTATTTATATTTTGGCTGCATTGGGTCTTCGTTGCTGAGCGTGGGCTTTCTCTCGTTGTGGTGAGCGGGAGCTACTCTTCGTTGTGGTGTGCAGGCTTCTCATTGTGGTGGCTTCTCTTTTTGTGAAGCATGGGGTCTAGGTGCGCGAGCTTCTGTAGTTGTGGTGCATGGGCTCAGTAGTTGTGGTGCACGGGCTTAGTTGCTCTGTGGCTGTGGGATATTCCCGGACCAGGGCTCGAACCTGTGTCCCCTGAATTGACAGGTGGACTCTTAACCACTGCGCCACCAGGGAAGTTCCCACAATTTGTTTTAAAAACGAAACTTTTTCATTACGTTTTGGCAGAGAATCACACGCAGAAATACAGTCAAGAAGGTTTTATTCGCTTAACTTATGTGGAACCCAAATATCAAAGCAATTAACATAACCATGCTGGTGCACATGATTTTCAACGCTTGATTTGGATATTTTGAGTATGTCGGCCAGCTCCCACATCGTATAATGTTGACTGTTCTCAGTTAATGTCTCGATTTGATCACTACCAACTTCAAGTGGTCTACCCATCGGTGGAGCATAGTCCAGCGAGAAATCTCCAGCATGAAACTTCACAAACCTCTTTTGACACATTTGATCAATCACAGCAACTTCTTCATACACTGCACAAATCTTTTTTTGCATTTCAGTTGTGGTTTTACCTTTCTTGAAATAATAAAGCATAACGTGCCAAAATATTGCTTTTTTCTTCCATCTTTAATATTAAAATGGCTGTACAAAAATTCATCAATTTTGATAATTTTTTTAAATGCATGCTGATATAACAGATGTCACAATATAATCTAACAAAATTGTCTCGAATGAAGTTAAAGACAGCTAAGTGCCACTAAAGGCATCTTACAGAAAAAAGCGAACGAACGTTTTGGCCATCCCAATATGACTAGTGTATCACAAGGGTATATACTCACCATCACATCTCCTTTTCTGTAAGGTTCCCTTGGTCTATGGTTATATTGTACAGAATCTCATGCTAGTTACCACTTAATATCTGTGTCCTCAAATGGTAGTACTAAATGAGACACTATTGGTAAGAAAAGCAAACCTATTTCCAGAATGCCTGTTAGTCTCAGCCACCATGAAATGTTGTATTTTCTCGGGTGGGTGGAACTCAAAATAATTAGTAATCAAGTGGATTGTTGGACTCCTTAAAGGATGATGTCATACTGGTGGCTCAACATTGGTTCTGTTACTGGCAGGCTCTGGCTCTTACTGACTGGGAGAGTACTTAGTGGGAGGTGCTTGAGAAAGTGTCAACAGTCTGGACTCCTAATAGAGCTGCCACTTTGAAGTCACATTGTTTTCTCTACTTTTGTATCAACTTACTTTTTTTTTTTTAAACATCTTTATTGGGGTATAATTGCTTTACAATGGTGTGTTAGTTTCTGCTTTATAACAAAGTGAATCAGTTATACATATACATATGTTCCCATATTTCTTCCCTCTTGCGTCCACCTTCCCTATCCCACCCCTCCAGGCGGTTACAAAGCACCCAGCTGATCTCCCTGTGCTATGCGGCTGCTTCCCACTAGCTATCTACTTTACGTTTGGTAGTGTATATATTTTCATGCCTCTCTCTCGCTTTGTCACAGCTTACACTTCCCCCTCCCCATATCCTCAAGTCCATTCTCTACTACGTCTGTGTCTTTATTCCTGTCTTACCCCTAGGTTCTTCATGACATTTTTTTTCTTACATTCCATTTATATGTGTTAGCATACGGTATTTGTCTTTCTCTTTCTGACTGACTTCACTCTGTATGACAGACTCTAGGTCTATCCACCTCATTACAAATAGCTCAGTTTCATTTCTTTTTATGGCTGAGTAATATTCCATTGTATATATGTGCCACATCTTCTTTATCCATTCATCTATCAATAGACACTAAGGTTGCTTCCAAGTCCTGGCTATTTTTTTTTTTAATCATACACCTTGTAACACAAAAGAGTTGGTGAATTAGTTTAGGAGTACCAACTATGGCCATAGCCAGGTTTTTCTTCTGGTCCAAGCAGAATTTAACTCTGATCGTAGCTCCATTTACACCATAGTTTGGCCACCAATTCCAGTAGCTAATATGTTCTTTAAGGGTCTAAAGGTAAATGACCTGAATAGAAATTCAGTACTTATTCACCTATAGTCCTCTTTCTTTTTCTCTAGTCATTACAAATTCATTTACCCGAGTTTTCATTATAATTTAGGTGGGTTTTTTTACATCTTTATTGGAGTATAATTGCTTTACAATGGTGTGTTAGTTTCTGCTTTATAACAAAGTGAATCAGTTATACATATACATATGTTCCCATATCTCTTCCCTCTTGCGTCTCCCTCCCTCCCACCCTCCCTATCCCACCCCTCTAGGTGGTCACAAAGCACCGAGCTGATCTCCCTGTGCTATGCGGCTGCTTCCCACTAGCTATCTATTTTACGTTTGGTAGTGTATATATGTCCATGCCACTCTCTCACTTTGTCACAGCTTACACTTCCCCCTCCCCATATCCTCAAGTCCATTCTCTAGTAGGTCTGTGTCTTTATTCCTGTCTTACCCCTAGGTTCTTCATGACATTTTTTTTCTTAAATTCCATATATATGTGTTAGCATACGGTATTTGTCTTTCTCTTTCTGACTGACTTCACTCTGTATGACAGACTCTAGGTCCATCCACCTCATTACAAATAGCTCAATTTTGTTTCTTTTTATGGCTGAGTAATAGTCCATTGTAAATATGTGCCACATCTTCTTTATCCATTCATCCAATAATGGGCACTTAGGTTGTTTCCATCTCTGGGCTATTGTAAACAGAGCTGCAATGAACATTTTGGTACATGACTCTTGTGAATTATGGTTTTCTCAGGGTATATGCCCAGTAGTGGGATTGCTGGGTCATATGGTAGTTCTATTTGTAGTTTTTTAAGGAACCTCCATACTGTTCTCCATAGTGGCTGTATCAATTCACATTCCCATCAACAGTGCAAGAGGGTCCCCTTTTCTCCACACCCTCTCCAGCATTTATTGTTTGTAGAGTTTTTGATGATGGCCATTCTGACTGGTGTGAGATGATATCTCACTGTATTTTGATTTGCATTTCTCTAATGATTAATGATGTTGAGCATTCTTTCATGTGCGTGTTGGCAGTCTGTATATCTTCTTTGGAGAAATGTCTATTTAGGTCTTCTGCCCATTTTTGGATTGGGTTGTTTGTTTTTTTGTTATTGAGCTGCATGAGCTGCTTGTAAATTTTGTGAATTAATCCTTTGTCAGTTGCTCCATTTGCAAATATTTTCTCCCATTCTGAGGGTTGTCTTTTGCTCTTGCTTATGGTTTCCTATGCTGTGCAAAAGCTTTGAAGTTTCATTAGGTCCCATTTGTTTATTTTTGGTTTTATTTCCATTTCTCTAGGAGGTGGGTCAAAAAGGATCTTTCTGTGATTTATGTCATAGAGTGTTCTGCCTGTGTTTTCCTCTAAGAGTTTGATAGTTTCTGGCCTTACATTTAGGTCTTTAATCCATTTTGAGCTTATTTTTCTGTATGGCGTTAGGGAGTGATCTAATCTCATCCTTTTACATGTACCTGTCCAGTTTTCCCAGCACCACTTATTGAAGAGGTTGTATTTTTCATTTCATTTATTGTGCTGTTCATCATTGTTTGTTTCATCTTTAGTTCTTCTAGGTCCTTGTTAAATGTTTCTTGCATTTTCTCTATTCTATTTCCAAGATTTTGGATCATCTTTACTCTCATTATTCTGAATTCTTTTTCAGGGAGACTGCCTATTTCCTCTTCATTTGTTAGGTCTGGTGCATTTTTCTCTTGCTCCTCCATCTGCTGTGTGTTTTTCTGTCTTCTCATTTTGCTTATCTTACTGTGTTTGGGGACTCCTTTTTGCAGGCTGCAGGTTCATAGTTCCCGTTTTTTTTGTTGTCTGTCCCCAGTGGCTAAGGTTGGTTCAGTGGGTTGTGTAGGCTTCGTGGAGGGGAGTGTTGCCTGTGTTCTGGTGGATGAGGCTGGATCTTGTCTTTCTGGTAGGCAGGTCCACGTCTGGTGGTGTGTTTTGGGCTGTCTGTGGACTTATGATTTTAGGCATCCTCTCTGCTAATGGGTGGGGTTGTGTTCCTGTTTTGCTAGTTGTTTGGCATAGGATGTCCAGCACTGTAGCTTGCTGGTCGTTGAGTGGAGCTGGGTGCTGGCATTGAGATGGAGATCTCTGGGAGATTTTCACCGTTTGATATTATGTGGAACTGGGAGGTTTCTTGTGGACCAGTGTCCTGAAGTTGGCTCTCCCACCTCAGAGGCACAGCACTGACTCCTGGCTGCAGCACCAAGAGCCTTTCATCCACACGGCGAGGAGGCGGACAGACACAAGTGGCCCTTGCTGTTAGCAAGGCTCTGGATCCTTGTAGAGTTCAGGTTAAGGAGAGATGTCTGCTCTGGGTCTCTTTGTGGTTGCCAAAACTGCAGAAATTCTGGAGGGGCCGAGTCTGAAATCAAGGTTTTGAGAGGGCCATGCCCTCTCACAAGACCCCCTTGCTTTTGGTGGCAGCTGGCAATCCTTGATGTTCTTTGGCTTGTAGATGGATCATTCTAATTTTCTCCTTAATCGTCACAAGGCCTTCTCCTCTCTGTGTCTGTGTTTATATATCCCTCTTCCTCAAGTCACCTTTGCCAGCAGAAGCCTTCTTTCCGTTCTCCTATCAAGGAAGCCAGCCTTTCCCGGATCAGGCCAAAAAAAAAAAAAACTGAAGTCACATTTTACAAGCACTTCAAAGTAGGATACATAAGTCATTGAAATTTTTCAGCGTGCAAAGCCCCAGAGTATGAGAGTCTCAGTAAATATAGATTATAGGCAGTAGGCTCAGAGGGTCTTCTTAGGAAAGCTGTATTCATTTTTATATCTGCTTGCAGGAAAAATCCAGATTTAATTGATTTTTCTTTTGTAGACATTCACTAAAAATAAGCAGCAGTCAAGATATAACAGAATTCTGTATTTTTTTCAGTATTTTCCTTTGAAGCAAGAGTTGACAACTACTGCACACAGTCCAGCTGCCTCTTTTTATAAATAAAGTTGTATTGGAATACTGCCTTCCCATTAGTTATACATTTTCTATGACTGATTTTGCTCTAAAATGGCCAAAGTTGGGCAGTTGTGAGAAGGACTGTATGTCCCATAAATCCAAAATATTTGCTATGTGCCCTTTCTTTGTGTCTACTGTAATAGAGTTTGTTGGCTTACTAGTTTTTATAAAATATGAAATACTTTGGCCACTGGTTCTTTCTGTAATATTTTGGCACTTGATATTTCTTTCTTCTCTTCTCAAAATCTAGTTACACATATATCAGAATGTTTGATATTATCCCACAGTTCCTTGAGTTTCTGTTCATTTTTTCACAATCTTTTTCCCTCCTCTGGTCTCTGACTTGATTGTTTCTAATGCTATTTTTTCCCCAAATTCACTAATAATTTCCCCTATCGTGTCTAACAAGTTCATAAACAACTTCCAGTGGTTCTTTCCTTTGAAATATTACAAGTATTGCATTCTTCAACTCTGAAATTCTACTTGGTTATTTTTACATCTTCCTTTTTCCTCATTATATTCATATTATCCTTTAACTCCTTGAGTGTATTCATAATAAATGTTTAAAAATCTTTTTTTTCTGTGAATGTCTTTATTTCTCTCATTTACGAGTATGTCTGTATTGACTGTATTTCCTCCTTGGTATGAGTTATATTTTTCTGCTTATTCTTATGTCTAGTAACTTATTATTGGATCATGAATATTTTAAATGACATATTGTTGAATGTTTGTGATTCTGAATTTATTTAAGGAGGGTTGGCATTTGTTTTGGCTAGCCATTGTTACTTACAATTAAGCTTTATCCTCTCAAGGCTTCTTTTAAAGCTTTTGTCAAATGGATATCAAGTTAAAGTTATCCTAGGGGTAGTTTTCTTCTACTATTAAGCCATAACTCTTCTGCTATTTCTACTGGATGTGCTAGATATTCAACAGTGGCCCTTTTCTATAGATCACCAAAATCGAACATCTCCTAATGCTGCTTGAGATAAGTGCCAATTATTTTTCTATGTTCTTTGTTGAGTTTATGGCTCCCTGTTATCTTTTTTCCAAACATCATGGAATTTTATCTTATGTTTGCAGAACTAGGTATTTGTTTATGAAAACTCAGGGGCAATTTAACGCAGGTTTCCAGAGCTCAAAGTATGCCTATTTCCCTCCTCTCCAATGCCTTGTTACACACATCCCAGCTGCATCAGGCTCCTTGTACACCAATAAATTTCTCCTCTATCAGTGAGCCTGTCATGTTCTACTTGGATTCCCTCTCACTGCCTCAAAGTGTGTAAAATGCCTCAAGGCAGAAAGCAAGGGGGATCACCTTTTTTGTTCCCCTTCACTCAGTGATCACAGTCTTTAATTGCCTATTTCCAATATCTGAGACTGTTTCTTTTCCTGTATATTTTTCCTAATTTCCTAGGTTTTATGGTGGGAATCTATTTCAGGTATCAGTTACCCTGACATGGTGGAACTAGATTATGCATACATGCATTATTTTTAAGTAAAATGCTGATAAAGTGATACACTGCAAAATATTAAACAAATTAGCTTAACATACCCATTGGCTATAGGGCTTCAAAAATTCTGCATAAAGTGTATATATATATATATATATATAATTGAATTGTCAAATAAATAGAGAAAATCCTCATAGGACAAATTAAATAAGAATGGTAACATGAAGAGAAGCAAGAGCATAATTACAGAGTTTTCTTAAAGACATCTGAAAATCCTCATGTATGTATTTTACTGTTTTGATGACTTCTTGAGTGACATGGTATAATGTCTAGCATATATCATGAAGTTAAGATTGGACACTTTTGCCTAAAGCCACAAATCCTTAAATGCTATACTCACAGCATTTACAGAACCTGTAAATTTCAGTTAAAGTTGATCATAGTGATATGTATAACCTTCATATATTATATTATGAAATGAAGAGGCATAAAATTAACTAAGCATCCATTTAAATAAATTAGAAAAATAGAATAAAATTGAAAAAAATAGGAGACAAATAATTTAAAACATAAGCAAAAAACAAAGATTAGTTAGAAAGGAGTAGCAACATTGAAAGTTCTTTAGAAAAATTAATAAAACTGAAAAACTTGAAATATTGATGAAGGAGAAAGGAGATAATGACAAAAAAAACATATTCTGCATGAAAAGTGCCAATTATTTTTCTAGAAATGATTTAAATGGGAGTGAGATACTAATATGAATTTTAAAAATAAGAATAATGAAATTGACAGATTCTTAGAAAATCAACTCAGAAATGACTAAAACAGGAAATATAAATATTCCTTTTTTTGTTTTTATTAAGTTATACTTGACATAAAATATTAGTTTCAGGTGTAAAACATAGTGATTCAATATTTTTATACATTATAAAATAATCACCACAAGAAGTTCACTTACCATTACTCAGAAGGCAAGCTTGTTGAAGTATTATTGACTCTATTCCCTATGTGTACATTACATGCACTGACATTTATTTTATAGCTGGAAGTTTGTACCTCTTAATCCTCTTCACCTGTTTGTCCATTCCACTATCCCCTTCCCTCTGGCAACTGCCAATTTGTTCTTGTATCTATGAGTCTGTTTTCTTTCTTTTGTTTGTTCATTTGTTTTGATTTTCAAATCCTACTTATGAGTAAAATTATATGATAATTGCTTTTCTCTGTTGACTTATTTCACTTAGTATAATACCCTTCAGGTCCATCCATGTTGTCGCAAATGGCAAGATTTAATCCTTTTTTTTATGGCTGAGTAGTAATTTTTATGGCTATATATATATATATATTCTTAATCTATTGAAGGATACTTAGGAGCTTCCATATCTTGGTTGTTATAAATAGTGCTGCAAACAACATAAGAGTGTATATATCTTTTCAAATTAGTGTTTTATTTTTCTTTGGATAAATACCCAGAAGTGAAATTACTGGATCATATGGTAGTTCCTTTTTAGTTTTTTGAGGAACCTCCATATTGTTTTCCATAGTGGATGCACCAACTCACATTTCCACCAACAATGCGTTGAGGGTTCTTTTTTCTCCACATCCTCTCTGATACTTGTTATTTCTTGTCTTTTTGATAATAGACATTCTGACAGGAGTGAGGTGATATTTCATTGTGGTTTTGATTTGCCTTTCCCTGATGATTAGTGATGTTGAACACCTTTTCGTGTGCTTCATGACCATCCATATGTCTTCTTTGGAAAAATGTCTATTCAGAGTCTCCCGCCCATTTTTTAATTGGGTTGCTTTTCTTTTTCTTTTTTTAATATTGAGTGTATGAGTTCTTTATACACTTTGGTTATCACCTCCTTATCAGATATACCATTTGCAAACATTTTCTCCCAGTCAGTAGGTTTTTTCGTTTTGTTGATGGTTTCCTTTGCTGTGCAAAAGGTTTTAAGGTTAATTAGGCCACACTTTTTAATGTTTTCTTTTGTTTCCTTTGCCTGAAGAGAAAGATCCAAAAAGAATACTGCTACAATTTATGTCAGAGTGTCTGCCTGTGTTACCTTCTAGGAGTTTTATGGTTTCCAGTCTTTAATGCATTTTGAGTTTATTTTTGTATATGGTGTGAGAAAATTTTCTAATATCATTCTTTTACATGTAGCTATCCAGTTTTCCCAGCACCACTTATTGAAAAGACTGTCTTTTCTCTATTGTATATTCTTTCCTTCTTTGTCATAGATTAATTGACCATAAGTTCATGGGCTTCTTTCTAGGTTCTCTATATTGTTCCTTTAATCTATGTGTCTGTTTTTGTGACAGTACCATACACTTTTTATTACTGTAACTTTGTAGTATTATTTCAAGTCTGGGAGTATGATGCTTTCAGCTTTGTCCTTTCTCAAGATTGCTTTGGCTATTTGGGATCTTTTGTGGTTCCATATATATTTTAGAATGATTAGTTCTAATTCTGTAAAAAATTCCATTGGTATTTTGATAAGGATTTCTTGAATATGTAGATTGCTTTGGGCAGTACAAACATTTTAATTATATTGATTCTGCCAGTACATGAGCTTGGTATATCTTTCCATTGTTTTGTGTCACCTTCAATTTCTTCCCTCAGCATCCTGTAGTTTTTCAGAGTATAGGCCTTTCACCTCCTTGGTTAAATTCATTTCTGGCTATATTATTCTTTTTGAGGCAATTGTAAATGGGATTGTTTTCTTTATTTCCCGTTCTGAGAGTTTGTTATTAGTGTACAGAAATGTGACAGATTGATGTATATTAATTTTGTATCCTGCAACAACTAAATTCATTTATTAGTTGTAACAGTTTTTTAGTAGAGTCTTGGGGGTTTTCTATCTGCAAATAGTGACAGTTTTACTTTTTCCTTTCCAATTTGGATGCCTTTTGTTTCTTTTTCTTGCCTAATTGCTGTGCCTAGAATTTCCAAGATTATGTTGAATAGAAGTGGCAAAGTGAGCATCCTTGTATTATTCCTGATCTTAGAGAGAATGCTTTTAGCTTTTCACCATTGAATATGATGTTGCCTGTGGGTTTGTCATATATGACCTTTATTATGTTGAAATATGTTTTCTCTATACACACTTTTTGAGAGTTTTAGTCATAAATGAATGTTTTGTCAAATGTTTTTCTGCATCTATTGATATGATCCCACAATTTGTATCCTTTGTTTTGTTAATATGGTGTATCACAGTGATTGATTAATCGATGTTAAACCATTCTTTTTTTTTTTAATCCATTCTTGTATCACTGGAATGAATCCCACTTGGTCATGGTGTATGATCCTTTCAATGTATTGTTGAATTCAGTTTGCTAATATTTTGTTGAGTATCTTTACATTTTGTTCATCAGGAAAATTGACCTGTTTGTTTATTTATTTATGGTGTCTTTGGCTGGATTTAGTATCAGGGTAATGCTGACCTCATAAAATGATTTTGGAAGTGTTCTTTCCTCTTTAATATTTTGGAATAATTTGAGAATAATAGGTGTTAACTCTTCTTTAAATGTTTCATAGAATTCACCAGTGAACCTCCAGGACCTGGACTTTTTTGAGGGAAAGGGTTTTTGGATTACTGATTCAGTTTCACTACTTAATTATTCTTCAGTTTTTGTATTTCTTCATAATTTAGTCTTCGAGGATTGTATGTTTCTAGGATTTATCCATTTCCTCTATGTTTTCTAATTTGTTGGCATACTATGATCCTTTGTATTTCTGTGGTGTCAGTTGTAATTTCTCCTCTTACATTTCTGATTTATTTATATAGGCTCTCTACCTTTTTTCTTTTTGAATCTGGCTAAAAGGCTTGTCACTTTTATGTATCCTTTATGTAACTAGAACCAACTCTAGTTTTATTGATCTTTTCCTTTTTTTGTCTTTATTTCATTATTTCTGCTCTGATCTTTATTATTTCCTTCCTTCTACTAACTTTGAACTTTACTTGCTCTTCATTTTTTAGCTTATTTAAATATACATTTAGGTTATTTGAGATTTTTCTTGTTTCTTGAGGTAGGTCTGTATTGCTATGGACTTCCCTCTTAGAACAGCTTTTTCTATGTCCCATAGGTTTTGGAAATTTGTGTTTCCATTTTCATTTGCTCAAGCCTTTTTTTAAAATTTCTACTTTGATTTCTTTATTGACCCATTGATTGTTTATTAGCATTAGTCTCAATGTGCTTGTGTTTTTTCCAGTTTTCTGGAAAAAATATCTTTTTCCATACCTTCACTTTCATTCTATATGTGTGTTTAGATCTAAGATCAGTCTCTTGGGGACAGAATATAGATGGGTCTTGTTTTCTTCTCATTATTTTTTTAATCTTTTCAGCTGCCCTATGTCTTTTGAATGGAGCATTCAGTTCATTTATATATAAAGTAAATTTTTGGGCTTGTCTTCTTTTTCTTTTAGGTTTATTTTTATTGAGGTAACACTGGTTTAAGTTTCATGTGTACATTATATTTCTACTGCTGTATACCCTATAGCATCCTCACCACCAAAAATTTAGTTTCCATTCATCACAATATAGTTGATTCCCTTTACCCATTTCACCCTTTCCCCCACCTCTTCCCTCTGGCAACCACTGCTCTGTTCTCTGTATCTATAAGTTAGTTTTGTTTGGTTTGTTCACTTTTTTTGTTTTTATATTTGTCATATGAGTGAAATCATACAGCATTTGTCTTTCTCTAATTTCACTTAGCAAAATACAACCTACCATATGGGAGGAGACATTTGCAAATGATATATCCATTAAGGGGCTAATATCCAATAAGGGTTATTATATACGTAACTCATACAACTCAATAGAAAAAAAATAACAATCTAATTAAAAATGGGCAAAGGACCTGAATAGACATTTTTCCAAAGAAAATATTTAAATTTCCAAAAGATAAGTGAAAAGGTGCTCAACATCATTATTTACTAGGAAAATGCAAGTCAGAATCACAATGGGATATTACCTTATGCTTGATAAAATGGCTAGTATCAAAAAGCCAAGAAATAACATGTTGGATAAAAGCGAATCCTCTTTCACTGTTGGTGGGAATGTAAATTGGGGTAGACAAAATGGAGATTTTTCAAAAAATTATGAATAGATCTACCATATGATCTAACTCTTGCACTTCAGGGTATTTATCTGAAGAATATGAAAGCACTAATAGAAAAAGACGTGCACCCCTGTGTTCATCACAGCATTATTTATAATAGCCAAGATATGTAAATAACGTAAGTGCCCATCAACAGATAAGTGGATAAAATAATTATTTATACGTTATTGCCATTTTATTAGTTGTTTTCTGGTGTTTTCATAGTTCTTCTTTTCTTTATGTCTTCTTCTCTTGGTTTCTTCCTTTGTGATTTGATGGATTCCCTTAGTGTTATGCTTGGATTCCTCTCAGTTTTTCATGTATCCATTGTAGGTTTTTGGTTTTTGCTTACCTTGAGGTTCATATATACCGATCTGGTTTTATAGCCATCTTTAATTCTGATAGTTGCTTAACTTCTAAGGCATTCTAAAAGCACTACATATTTACTCCCCCCGTGTTTTATGTTTTTGATGTCATATTTTACATCTTTTAATTTTCTGTAACTTTTAATTACCTACTGTATTCATACTTGATTGTACTACTTTTGTCTTTTAACCTTCATACTAACTTTTTAAGTGGCTGATCCACTGCCTTTACTATATATTTGCTTTTACCACTGAGATTTTTCCTTTCATATATTTTCTGAGTTTTAGATGTGACCTTTTCTTTTCCACTTGAAGAAGATCCTTTACCATTTCTTGTAAGGCTGGTTTAGTGCTGATGAACTCCTTTAGTTTTTGTTTGTCTGGGAAAGTATCTTTCCCTCAATACTGAATGAAAGCCTTCCTAGACAGAATAATCTGGATTTTAAATTTTTTCCCTTCAACACTTTAACTATATCCTGCCACTCCCCTCTGGCCTGTAAATTCTCTGCTGAAATATCGGCTGATAGTCTTACGAGGTTTCCCTTGTATGTGATTAGTTGTTTTTCTTTTGCTGCCTTTAAGATTCTCTCTTTATCTTTAACTTTTGCCATTTTAATTATAATGTGTCTTGGTGTGTATCTCTTTGAGTTCATCTGGTTTGGGACTCACTATTTTTCCTGTCCCTTGATGTCTGTTTCCTTCCCCAGGTTAGGGAAATTTTAAGCCTAATTTATTTGAAGTTTTCTTCAAATAAATTTTCTATCCCTTTCTCTCTCTCTTATCCTTCTGGTGCCCCTATAATGCAAATGCTATAACACTTGCTATTGTCCGAGCTGTCCCTTAAACTCTCCTCATTTTAAAAAAATTCTTCTGCTGTTCTGATTTTTTTTTTAAGTTACTGTATTAAGGTAGAAAAGAGATGCAAGAAAAAAAGACAACACAGAACTTATAATATAGGTTATCAAAATATTGGTACACAATCTTTCCCAAGCTTCATAATGATCCCAAAAATTACCAGGACGAAAACATAGTACAAGAATAAAGTTTATGGTTCCTTCGACTCCGTGTCATAATTACTGTAATACTTATTGTTGTGATAATTCTCATAATTATCCTCAGAAGGATCTCTATGACACCGGCAAAAACGACAGGTACATCTAAATCTTTGCCCTCTTGACTGAGTCTCAACATCATTCTGCCTTGGTTCTATTTCAGAGTCAGACAGAGGAACTCCTTTTCCGTAGCGTTTTTTTGTTTTTTTTTTAACATCTTGTTGTCTGTCTTCTCCTACATTTTAAATGTATATGTGTTTTTTTAACAACTTTATTGGAGTATAATTGCTTTACAATGGTGTGCTAGCTTGTGCTTTACAACAAAATGAATCAGTTATACATATACATATGTTCCCATATCTCTTCCCTCTTGCGTCTTCCTCCCTCCCACCCTCCCGATCCCACCCCTCCAAGCAATCACAAAGCACCGAGCTGATCTCTCTGTGCTGTGCGGCTGCTTCCCACTAGCTATCTACCTTACGTTTGGTAGTGTATATATGTCCATGCTTCTCTCTAACTTTGCAACAGCTTACCCTTCCCCCTCCCCATATCCTCAAGTCCATTCCCTAGTAGGTCTATGTCTTTATTCCTGTTGTACCACCCCTACATTCTTCATGACTTTTTTTTTCTTAAATTCCATATATATGTGTTAGCATACGGTATTTGTCTCTCTCTTTCTGACTTACTTCACGCCGTATGACAGACTCTAGGTCTATCCACCTCATTACAAATAGGTCAATTTCGTTTCTTTTTATGGCTGAGTAATATTCCATTGTATATATATATGCCACATCTTCTTTATCCATTCATCCAATGATGGACACTTAGGTTGTTTCCATCTCCGAGCTATTGTAAATAGAGCTGCAATGAACATTCTGGTACATGACTCTTTTTGAATTATGGTTTTCTCAGGGTATATGCCCAGTAGTGGGATTGCTGGGTCATATGGTAGTTCTATTTGTAGTTTTTTAAGGAACCTCCACACTGTTCTCCACAGTGGCTGTATCAATTTACATACCCACCAACAGTGCAAGAGTGTTCCCTTTTCTCCACACCCTCTCCAGCATTTATTATTTCTAGATTTTTTGATGATGGCCATTCTGACTGGTGTGAGATGATATCTCATTGTAGTTTTGATTTGCGTTTCTCTAATGATTAATGATGTTGAGCATTCTTCCATGTGTTTGTTGGCAGTCTGTATATCTTCTTTGGAGAAATGTCTATTTAGGTCTTCTGCCCATTTTTGGATTGGGTTGTTTCTTTTATTGTTATTGAGCTGCATAAGCTGCTTATAAATTTTGGAGATTAATCCTTTGTCAGTTGCTTCATTTGAAAATATTTTCTCCCGTTCTGAGGGTTGTTTTTTGGTCTTGTTTATGGTTTCCTTTGCTGTGCAAAAGCTTTGAAGTTTCATTAGGTCCCATTTGTTTATTTTTGTTTTTATTTCCATTACTCTAGGAGGTGGGTCAGAAAGGATCTTGCTGTGATTTATGTCATAGAGTGTTCTGCCTATGTTTTCCTCTAAGAGTTTGATACTTTCTGGCCTTACATTTAGGTCTTTAATCCATTTTGAGCTTATTTTTGTGTATGGTGTTAGGGAATGATCTAATCTCATACTTTTACATGTACCTGTCCAGTTTTCCCAGCACCACTTATTGAAGAGGCTGTCCTTTCTCCACTGTACATTCCTGCCTCCTTTATCAAAGATAAGGTGACCATAAGTGCGTGGGTTTGTCTCTGGGCTTTCTATCCTGTTCCATTGATCTATCTTTCTCTTTTTGTGCCAGTACCATACTGTCTTAATTACTGTAGCTTTGTCGTATAGTCTGAAGTCAGGGAGCCTGATTCCTCCAGCTCCGTTTCTCGTTCTCGAGATTGCTTTGGCTATTCGGGGTCTTTTGTGTTTCCATACAAATTGTGAAATTTTTTGTTCTAGTTCTGTGAAAAATGCCAGTGGTAGTTTGACAGGGATTGCATTGAATCTGTAGATTGCTTTGGGTAGTAGAGTCATTTTCACAATGTTGATTCTTCCAAAACAAGAACATGGTATATCTCTCCCTCTATTTGTATCATCTTTAATTTCTTTCATCAGTGTCTTATAATTTTCTGCATACAGGTCTTTTGTCTCCTTAGGTAGGTTTATTCCTAGATATTTTACTCTTTTTGTTGCAATGGTAAATGGGAGTGTTTTCTTGATTTCACTTTCAGATTTTTCATCATTAGTGTATAGGAATGCCAGAGATTTCTGTGTATTAATTTTCTATCCTGCTACTATACCAAATTCATTGATTAGCTCTAGTAGTTTTCTGGTAGCATCTTTAGGATTCTCTATGTATAGTATAATGTCATCTGCAGTGACAGCTTTACTTCCTTTCTGATTTGGATTCCTTTTATTTCCTTTTCTTCTCTGATTGCTGTGGCTACAACTTCCAAAACTATGTTGAATAAGAGTGGTGAGAGTGGGCAACCTTGTCTTGTTCCTGATCTTAGTGGAAATTCTTTCAGTTTCTCACGATTGAGGATGACGTTGGCTGTGGGTTTGTCATATATGGCCTTCATTATACTGAGGAAAGTTCCCTCTATGCCTACTTTCTGCAGGGTTTTTTTAATCATAAATGGGTGTTGAATTTTGTCACAAGCTTTCTCTGCATCTGTATAGATGATCATATGGTTTTTCTCCTTCAATTTGTTAATATGGTGTATCACGTTGATTGATTTGCGTATATTGAAGAATCCTTGTATTCCTGGGATAAACCCCACTTGATCATGGTGTATCATCCATTTAATATACTGTTGGATTCTGTTTGCTAGTATTTTGTTGAGGATTTTTGCATCTATGTTCATCAGTGATATTGGCCTGTAGTTTTTCTTTCTCTGTGACATCCTTGTCTGGTTTTCGTATCAGGGTGATGGTGGCCTCGTAGAATGAGTTTGGGAGTGTTCCTCCCTCTGCTATATTTTGGAAGAGTTTGAGAAGGATAGGTGTTAGCTCTTCTCTAAATGTTTGATAGAATTCGCCTGTGAAGCCATCTGGTCCTGGGCTTTTGTTTGTTGGAAGATTTTTAATCACAGTTTCAATTTCAGTGCTTGTGATTGGTCTGTTCGTATTTTCTATTTCTTCCTGATTCAGTCTTTGCAGGTTGTGCCTTTCTAAGAATTTGTGCATATCTTCCAGATTGTCCATTTTATTGGCATAGAGTTTCTTGTAGTAATCTCTCATGATCTCTTTTATTTCTGCAGTGTTAGTTGTTACCTCTCCTTTTTCATTTCTAATTCTATTGATTTGAGTCTTCTCCCTTTTTTTCTTAATGAGTCTGGTTAATGGTTTATCTATTTTTTTTATCTTCTCAAAGAACCACCTTTTAGTTTTTTTAATCTTTGCTATCATTTCCTTCATTTCTTTTTCATTTATTTCTGCTCTGATCTTTATGATTTCTTTCCTTCTGCTAACTTTGGGTTTTTTTTGTTCTTCTTTCTCTAATTGCTTTAGGTGCAAGGTCAGGTTGTTTATTCGAGATATTTCCTGTTTCTTAAGGTAAGATTGTATTGTTATAAACTTCCCTCTTAGAACTGCTTTTGCCGCATCTCATAGGTTTTGGGTCATCGTATCTCCATTGTCATTTGTTTCTAGGTATTTTTTGATTTCTTCAGTGATCACTTCGTTATTAAGTAGTGTATTGTTTACACATGTGTTTGTATTTTTTACAGATCTTTTCCTGTAATTGATATTTAGTCTCATAGTGTTGTGGTCGGAAAAGATACTTGATACAATTTCAGTTTTCTTAAATTTACCAAGGCTTGATTTGTGACCCAAAATATGATCTATTCTGGAGAATGTTCCATAAGCACTAGAGAAAAATGTGTATTATGTTGTTTTTGGATGGAATGTTCTATAAATATCAATTAAGTCCATCTTGTTTAATGTATCAGTTAAAGCTTGTGTTTCCTTATTTACTTTCATTATGGATGATCTGTCTATTGGTGAAAGTGGGGTGTTAAAGTCCCCTACTATGAATGTGTACTGTCGATTTCCGCTTTTATTGCAGTTAGTATTTGCCTTATGTATTGAGGTGTTCCTATGTTGGGTGTATAAATATTTACAATTGTTATATCTTTTTCTTGGATCGATCCCTTGATCATTATGTAGTGTCCTTCATTGTATCTTCTAATAGTCTGTATTTTACAGTCTACTTTGTCTGATATGAGAATTACTACTCCAGCTTTCTTCTGGTTTCCATTTGCATAAAATATCTTTTTCCATCCCCTTTCTTTCAGTCTGTATGTGTCTCTAAGTCTGAAGTGGGTGTCTTTTAGACAGCAAATATATGGGTCTTATTTTTTTGTTTGTTTGTTTGTTTTTTCCCGGTACACAGGCCTCTCACTGTTGTGGCCTCTCCCGTTGAGGAGCACAGGCTCCAGACACGCATGCTCAGCGGCCATGGTTCATGGGCCCAGCGGCTCCGCAGCATGTGGGATCTTCCTGGACCGGGGCACGAACCTGTGTCCCCTGCATTGGCAGGCGGACTCTCAACCACTGTGCCACCAGGGAAGCCCTGGGTCTTGTTTTTTTATCCATTCAGCCAATCAGTGTCTTTTGGTGGGAGCATTTAGTCCATTTACATTTAAGGTAATTATCGATATGTATGTTTCTATTACCATTTTCTTAATTGTTTTGGGTTCGTTATTGCAGGTCCTTTCCTTCTCTTGTGTTTCTTGCCTAGAGAAGTTCCTTTAGCAGTTGTTATAGAGCTGGTTTGGTGGTGCTGAACTCTCTCAGCTTTTGCTTGTCTGTAAAGGTTTTAATTTCTCTGGCAACTCTGAATGAGATCCTTGCTGGTTAGAGTAATCTTGGTTGTAGGTTTTTCTCCTTCATCACTTTAAATATGTCCTGCCAGTCCCTTCTGTCTTGCAGTGTTTCTGCTGAAAGATCAGCTGTTAACCTTATGGGGATTCCCCTGTGTGTTATTTGTTGTTTTTCCCTTGCTGCTTTTAATATGTTTTCTTTGTATTTAATTTTTGACAGTTTGATTAATCTGTGTCTTGGCGTGTTTCTCCTTGTATTTATCCTGTATGGGACTCTCTGTGCTTCCTGGACTTGATTAACTATTTCCTTTCCCATATTAGGGAAGTTTTCAACTATAACCTCTTCAAATATTTTCTCAGTCCCTTTCTTTTTCTCTTCTTCTTCTGGAACCCCTATAATTCGAATGTTGGGGCGTTTAATGTTGTCCCAGAGGTCTCTGAGACTGGACTCAGTTCTTTTCATTCTTTTTTCTTTATTCTGCTCTGCAGTAGTTATTTCCACTATTTTATCTTCCAGGTCACTTATCCGTTCTTCTGCCTCAGTTATTCTGCTATTGATCCCATCTAGAGTATTTTTCATTTCATTTATTGTGCTGTTCATCATTGTTTTCTTCATCTTTAGTTCTTCTAGGTCCTTGTTAAATGTTTCTTTCATTTTCTCTATTCTATTTCCAAGATTTTGGATCATCTTTACTCTCATTATTCTGAATTCTTTTTCAGGGAGACTGCCTATTTCCTCTTCATTTGTTTGGTCTGGTGGGTTTTTATCTTGCTCCTTCATCTGCTGTGTGTTTTTCTGTCTTCTCATTTTGCTTATCTTACTGTGTTTGGGGTCTCCTTTTTGCAGGCTGCAGGTTCATAGTTCCCATTGTTTTTGTTGTCTGTCCCCAGTGGCTAAGGTTGGTTCAGTGGTTTGTGTAGGCTTCCTGGTGGAGGGGACTAGTGTCTGTGTTCTGGTGGATGACACTGGATCTTGTCTCTCTGGTGGGCAGGTCCACGTCTGGTGGTGTGTTTTGGGGTGTCTGTGGCCTTATTATGATTTTAGGCAGCCTCTCTGCTAATGGGTGGGGTTGTGTTCCTGTTTTGCTAGTTGTTTGGCATAGGGTGTCCAGCACTGTAGCTTGCTGGTTGTTGAGTGAATCTGGGTGCTGGTGTTGAGATGGAGATCTCTGGGAGATTTTCGCCGTTTGATATTATGTAGAGCTGGGAAGTCTCTTTTGGACCAGTGTCCTGAAGTTGGCTCTCCCACCTCAGAGGCACAGCACTAACTCCTGGCTGCAGCACCAAGAGCCTTTCATCCACATGGCTCAGAAGAAAAGGGAGAAAAAGTAGAAGGAAACAATTAGTAGAAGTAGAAAGAAAGAAATGAGGGAAGGAGGAAGGAAGGAAGGAAAAAAGAAAGAAGATAAAGTAAAATAAAATAAACTAAGATAAAATATAATAAAGTTACTAAAAGAAAAAAATAATTATTAAGAGAAAAAAAAGCGGACGGATAGATCCCTGGGACAAATGGTGGAAGCAAAGCTATACAAACAAAATCTCACACAGAAGCATACACATACACACTCACAAAAAGAGGAAAAGGGAAAAAATCATATATCTTGCTCTCAAAGTCCACCTCCTTAATTTGGGATGATTTGTTGTCTATTCATGTATTCCACAGATGCAGCGTACATCACATTGATTGTGGAGCTTTAATCTGCTGCTTCTGAGGCTGCTGGGAGAGATTTCCCTTTCTCTTCTTTGTTCGCACAGCTCCCAGGGGCTCAGCTTTGGATTTGGCCCTGCCTCTGAGTGTAGGTCGCTGGAGGGCGTCTGTTTTGTGCTCAGACAGGATGGGGTTAAAGGAGCCGCTGATTCGGGGGCGCACTCAGGCCGGCGGGGAGGGAGGGGCATGGAGTGCGGGGCGGGCCTGCGGCGGCAAAGGCCGGCATGACTTTGCATCATCCTGAGGCCCGCCGTGCGTTCTCCCGGGGAAGTTGTCCCTGGATCCCGGGAACCTGGCAGTGGCGGGCTGCACAGGCTCCGCAGAAGGGAGGTGTGGATAGTGGCCTGTGCTCGCACACAGGCCCCTTGGTGTCGGCAGCAGCAGCCTTAGCGTCTCCCGCCCGTCTCTGGGGTCCGCGCTTTTAGCTGCGGCTTGCGCCCGTCTCTGGAGCTCCTTTAAGCAGTGCTTTTAATCCCCTCTCCTCGTGCACCAGGAAAGAAAGAGGGAAGAAGTCTCTTGCCTCTTCGGCAGGTCCAGACTTTTCCCTGGACTCCCTCCCGGCTAGCCGTGGAGCACTAACCCCCTGCAGGCTCTGTTCACGCCGCCAACCCCAGTCCTCTCCTTGCGCTCAGACGGAAGCCTGAGCCTCAGCTCCCAGCTCCGCCCGCCCCGGCGGGGGAGCAGACAAGCCTCTCTGGCTGGTGAGTGCCGGTTGGCACAGATCCTCTGTGCGGGAATCTCTCCACTTTGCCCCCCGCACCACTGTTGCTATGCTCTCCTCCGCGGCTCCGAAGCTTCCCCCTCCGCCACCCGCAGTCTCCGCCCGCGAAGGGGTTTCCTAGTGTGTGGAAACCTTTCCTCCTTCACAGCTCCCTCCCACTGGTGCAGGTCACGTCCCTATCCTTTTGTCTCTGTTTATTCTTTTTTCTTTTTCCCTACCCAGGTACATGGGGTGTTTCTTGCCTTTTGGGAGGTCTGAGGTCTTCTGCCAGCGTTCAGTAGGTGTTCTGTAGGAGTTGTTCCACGTGTAGGTGTATTTCTGGTGTATCTGTGGGGAGGAAGGTGATCTCCGTGTCTTACTCTTTCGCCATCTTCCCGGAAGTCCTGCTGTTCTGATTGAATGATTTCCAGTATTCTATCTTCCAGGTTGCTTATCCATTCTGTGTAATATAATCTGCGACTGATCCCCCTAGTGTTTTTTTTTTAATTTCAGTTATTGTATTCTTCAGTTCTGATTTATTCTTTCTTATATTTTCTAGGTTTCTGTTGATGCTGTCACTGAGTTCTCCATTCTTGTCTCAATTTCAGTGAACGTGCTTATGACCCTTTTCCTGAATATTTTATCATGTAAGTTAATTATCTCCATTTCATTAGGGTTTTTTTTTCTGGGGTTTTATTCTGTTCTTTCGTTTGGAGCCTATTCTTTCCTCTCATGCTGTTTGATGTTCAGTTTTTGATCCTATGAATTAGGCAAAACGTCATCTGGTCTTGAAGGATTAGCTTTGTGTGGGAGTGTCCCCTTTGTAGATTGCGTGTGCCTGGTGGCTTTGGCAGGCCTGCTAGAGCTGGAATGTTCTGGGCTGGAGGTAGCCCCTAGGGGGGCACCATGCCTGAGGTTGCATTGGCAGGGCAATTGGGGCTGGATCAGTCCCAGGCCAGGGGAAATCCCTGGAGAGCACTGTGCCCAAGGTCCCTTGGCACAGTGGCTGAAGCTGGATTGGGTCTGGACTGGTGGCGGTCCCTGGGTAGTGCTGCACCCATGGCTTTCTTGGAGGGATGGCTGGTGCTGGAGCTGGAGTTGGCAAGGGTTGGGGGGAATCCTGGGGAGACTCAAACAGTTGTGCTCTCCAGCACCCCCGACCTCAGAGAGGACTCCAGCATTTCTGTGCTCATTTGGCAGAAGTTCTAGGTTTAGTAAATGGATTTTGTTCCCATATAGTCTAGGTGCCCTTAAAACTGCTGGGGTGTTTTGCTGTGTCCCTGTATGGGCAACTATGTGCTTGGGCCCCTCAGCTATATCCCTCCCTGTTACAAGTCGCCATAATGGGGGTGGGGTTCCTGTGGATACCTTGTCTCCATCTTTCCTACCTGTTCCTTCTATGTGCAGTAGCTCTTCAGTCAGCCTTCAGATCTTGTTCAGGAGGAATTACTCTATATGTAGGTGTAGATTTGGTGTTTCTTTGGGAGAAGGTGAGCACAGGGTTTTTCCTATGCTGCCAACTTGCCCTTCCCCTGGAAATTTGAATACTCTTTGACAATTAAACTGAGTAAATAAGTTAAATTTTTTTCATAAAGGAAATTAAGACCCAGTTGTTCATCCAGTAAATTCTAACAACTATTTAAGGAATTCATGTTTTATACAATCTCTTATGGAGGACTGAGCAAAGAATTCAACTCATTAAATTGGGGCTAGTGTAACCTTGAGATTAAAATCAGGCAAGAGCAATACAAGGTTGTTGATGCAAAAATTGTAATGAAAATGTTTGCAGTGTAGGTCTATCACTTTAGAAAAATGGTGATATATCATCATCAGAATTGGGTTTATCTGGGAATGAAACCCTGAATTAATGTTATAAAATCTAGTAATATAATCCACAACATTAACAAATTGAAGGAAAATATAATCAACCCAATATATGAAAAATAGTGTGTTGAATAAGATTCAACATTCTTAATTAATTAAAATTAAAAAAAACCTTTTAGAAAACAAGAAATGGATGGTGTATTTTTCATGTTTGGTTTGTTGATAATAGAATCTACTCTAGTTCAAGGAGGAAAGGATTTATTTCAGCAAAAGATGATCACAAAAATTATAGTGGCTTGAAACATTATTTTTCATTTAGACAAATTCTAATTCAGGTCTGGCAGCTCTCCAGGACAGTACCCCTCAAAGTGGTGACTCAGAGATCCAAGCTGCTTCCATCGTCCATCTTCCATCTTCCATCTTTCACATATGAAATTTATGGGCTGTAGTATCACATGGAAAGAAGGTGCAGATGGGTCCCATGAGATCTTTTTAAGATTCAGGTCTTGGAGAGTTTTACTTCAACTGCCCTTATCCCTTGGCCAGAATCCAGTTACATATCCTCAACCTAACTGCAAAGGAGGCTTGGGAATATAGTTTTCTAAACACACAGAAAAGCAGAAAAGATGTATTTTGATGAATATATATAGCATTGCCTCTGCCACAGAAGTGGAAAATCTTGTTCCTTTAAAATCTGGAGTGGGGGCTTCCCTGGTGGCGCAGTGGTTGAGAGTCCGCCTGCCAATGCAGGGGACACGGGTTCGTGCCCTGGTCCGGGAAGATCCCACATGCCGCAGAGCGGTTAGGCCCGTGAGCTGTGGTTGCTGAGCCTGCGTGTCCGGAGCCTGTGCTCCACAATGGGAGAGGCCACAACAGTGAGAGGCCCGCGTTATCGCAAAAAAAAAAAAAAAAAATCTGGAGTGAGAAAAGATGGTCTGCCATCACTATTACAATTCAACATTTTAAGGGTTTTCTAGAGAGTGCAGTAAGATAGGACAAATGTAAATAAATGGCATAAGGATTACCAGAAAGAATTAAGTTTGATTATATGATCATTTTGTTAATATCTTTTTTGGGGTGTAATTGCTTTACAATGTTGTGTTAGTTTCTGGTGTATAACAAAGTGAATCAGCTATACGTATACATATATCCCCATATCCCCTCCCTCTTGCGTCTCCCTCCCACCCTCCCTATCCCACCCCTCTAGGTGGTCACAAAGCACCCAGCTGATCTCCCAGTGCTATGCGGCTGCTTTCCACTAGCTATCTAGTTTACATTTGGTAGTGTATATATGTCCATGCCATTCTCTCATTTCGTCCCAGCTTACCCTTCCCCCTCCCCGTGTCTTCAAGACCATTCTCTACGTCTTTGTCTTTATTCCTGTCCAGTCCCTAGGTTCATCAGTTAATGTAGAAAACTCAGAAGAACTGTAAGCAAATTTATAATTAACTAGAGGGTTTAGACAGATTGTTGGATACAGATCAATGTAAAAAATAATTATATTTCTATAAATGAGCAAAAAGAAACAATTAAAAAAATTTTCATAGTTTTTTAAAATAATTCAGATGGATTCTTTAGAAATGAGTATCTCTTATTGTAAAGGAACATTTATTTGAAGTTTAGCAATAACTTCAGATTTACTCCTGCAGCAATTTTGTGTGCTAGGTTACCTGAAATAAAATTAAATGGAATAATTATATTTAAATATAGCTTGTGTGGAACAATTTCTCATTACTTCTAACTAAATACTAGTTAGTTACTCATCTGTATGTATGAAGAAATATATCATAATTGATGCTCAGTAAATGATAGAAATAACTATTTCTACATGCTGAAATTGGTGTGTTTTACCATACTTTTATCTTTCTGTTTTTCTGTCACTGGGATTTTTAATGAATATGTTTATATTATAAAATCAATAAATACAATACCATCAAAATTTTAAAATAGTTCATTAGAGAATATATGCAAAGTGCATGAAAAGTAATTTTAAAATAATTCATTAGAAAGTATATGTAAAGTGCTTGAAAAGTAATTTTAAAACAAAGAAATCAAAATACCAATAGACATAACTATTTAACTTTATTATTTAATGAGATAGAAATTAAAGCAATAATGTTATGTACTTTCCCTACCACGTTCATAAAGATGACAAATGGTTGATATTTTAAAGGGAAAGTTACAAGAAAATGGATACAAACATTAATTATAATACTGCAAAGTATTTTTCTGGGAATTTTTCTCTGTGCATTATAGCTTTAAAAATGTACATAGACACTAACAATTTCAATCCTATGAATGTTCCTAGGAAAATAATAATACAGTTTCCCGAATAATGTGCATACAGACTTTCTTTCTTAAAATTTTATAATATAAAATGATTAGAAATAAAATGCAAAATACCCATCCTTATATAATTAGGTAATACATTAGAGTCACTAGAATTATACTGTAGAGCTATATGTACTGATATAGAAAGTATCTGAACTATAGTATTGGAAAAGAGGCCATGCAATATAAGGTCTATTCTTGAAAAGTAAAATAAAACATCTATTTATGTAGATGACTCTGTGGATGAATATACATGAGGATGTCCATTGTGGCTAGCACTGTGCTGTAAGATGATTGGTGATTTTACCATCTTTTATATTTTCCTGAGTTATCTGTTGTTGTATTTTTTAAAGGAAGAGCATATATTACTTTTAGTATCAGATAAAATCAATATTATTTCTGTTTTCATAGAAAGAGAACACTTCATCTTTAATTCTCACCTTTACCTAATGATGGTATACCTAATTAATTAATGGATTTGTTCTTTGATTTTATAAAATTTATCTCTTCTACAAACAGAAATGGAAATAATCAAGTGCAAAATGTCACAAACCTGTCATTTTTATGACTAGTGTTTTAGATTTTCATGGCTAAATCGTGTATTGTAATTACCCTTTTGATTCAGTTAGTAATCGCAGGTTTCTTTCCCTGAAATTCAGCTTTGGGCTCAAATTCATTCTGATTTATAGCCGCCAATATTTAAGGTATATATTTATATCAAACGTATCAGTTAAATAGACTATAACTTAATATGGAAATTAAAAATTTAAACATTAAATTTTTATATTTTTAATTAAAAATCATAGAAAACCCACATCTTTAATTGATTTAAGCTGTTAATACTTTATCGTTCTTTGAAACCTGATATCTGATGTTAAAAGAAACACATTTTGATCTCAGTTACCAACTTAATTTTAGATAGCAAACAACTGTATTGTACTTACCATGTGCTATTTTTGTTCTAAATGTTTTAAAAACGTTAGGTACTATTAGTATCCTCATTTTACTGAGACAGAGAGACTGTTACTTGCTCAATAGTACACAGCTAGTCGTGGGTGGTGACAGGATTCAAAAATGAACTCTAAGAGCCTCACTCTTGATTTCAACTATTTTGAATATATACCCAGAAGTGGGATTTCTGGATCATCTGGTAGTTCTGTTTTTAATTTTTGTGGAAACTTTATGCTGTTTTCCATAGCAGGTGCACTGTTTTATATTCCCACTAATAATGTATAAGTGTTCCAATTTCTCCACAACCGCAACAACACTCGTTTTTAATTTTTAAAATTATAGCCATTCTAACAGATGTGAGAATATATCTCATTGTGGTTTTTATTTGCATTTCCCTTATGGTTAGACATGTTGAGCATCTTTTCATATACCTTTTGACCACTTGTATGTCTCCTTTGGAGAAATGTCTCTTTAAGTCCTTTGCTCTTTTTTAATTTTTTTTTTCTACTGAGTTGTAGGAGTTCCTTATGTATTTTTGAAATTAACCTTTTGTCATATACATGGTTTGTAAATATTTTCTCCCATTCCCTAGGTTGCCTTTTCACTGTGTTGATTGTTTTCTTTGCTTTACAGTAGCTTAAGTTTCATGTAATTCCACTTACCTATTTTTGCTTTTATTGCCTGTGCTTTTGGTGTCATATTTAAGAAATCATTGATAAGACAAATGTCAGGAAGGTTTTCTCCTGTTTATTTATAGGAGTTTCAGATCTTACACTGAAATCTTTAATCAGTTTTGAGTTTGTTTTCATGTGGTGAAAGATAAGGGTACAATTTCATTCTTTTGCATGTGGATATCCAGTTTCCCCAACACCATTTATTGGAGAGACTATTCTTTCCATCATTGTGTACTCTTGGCACCCTTGTCAAAGATCAATCGATTATACATGCCTGAGTTTATTTATGTGCTCTCTATTCTGTTACGTTGGTCTATATGTCTGTTTTTATGCCAGTACTATAGTGTTTTGATTAGTGTAGCTTGGAAATATGATTTGAAATAAGAAAGTATAATGCCTTCAACTTTGTTCTTCTTGTTCATTATTGCTTGGGCTATTCAGGGTTGTTTGTGATTCTGTATGAATTAAAATTTTTTTTTTCTATTTCTGTAAAATGTCTTTGGAATTTTGATGTGAATCGCATTGAATCTGTAGATCACTTTGGATAATATGGACATTTTAACAATATTAATCATTCCAATTGAAGGGGTATCTGCACTCCCATGTTCATTGGAAGATTATTCACAATAGCCAACATATGCAGATAATCCAACTGTTCATCAACAGATGAATAGATAAAGAAAATATGGTATATATACAAAATAAAATACTATTCAGTCTTCATAAAGATGGGAATCCTACCATTTGCAACAAAATGGATGGATCTAGAAAACATTATCAAAGTGAAATAAGTCAGTAACAGGACAAATACTAAAATTCCTCTTATATAAGGCATCTAAAATAGTCAAACGTATAGAAGTAGACAATAAAATGGTGGTTACCAGGAAATGGGGGGAGGGATATGGGAATATGTTGTTCAAATATGAAGTTAGTTATACAACAGAAGTATGTTCCAGAGAACTGCTGTACAACTTAGTGCCTATAGTTAATAGGAATTGAGTACTTAAAAGTTTTTTTAGAGGATAAATCTTAAGTGTTCTTTCTTACCATAAACAAAGAAACAAACAAACAAAATAGGACACAGAGCAACTTTTGGAGGTGATGGGTATGTTTACTACCTGGATTATAGTGACGGTAACACATGTGGACGTATGTGTCCGCACTCACCAATTGTATACATTAATTCTGTACAGGTTTTTATGTAACAACTACACCACAATATAGATGGGGAAGAAAGCCTCACTCTTAACAATTTTGTTCCCCTGCTTCCCATCTACCCTGTGAGAAATGAGGAGGAGGCAGAATGATTTTACTTCATGTGTTCTTTTTTATTTCTTTGAACAACAGGTACAGAGTTGAGGTAGTCATATTCATCTCATTGCACAGTATTATCTTTGGTTCATGTGGAAAAGGTTGTAGCATGTAAGACACTACTCTAAAATTTAGTGGCTTAAAATAATAGATATTTTTCATCTCAAATAGTTTGAGTCATGAATCTGTGAATTACAACCTTATTAGGTGGTTCTGGCTCAACATCAGAAAGAGTGAGACAAAGAGACAGCAATAATAGACAGAAGGAGATATAGAAACAGAGGGAAAGTAAGGATCCAGCTAAATTTTTCACTATTGAATAAGTCAATTTCTGCAGTACAAGTTGATTTGTGCCACCACTTTTTGCATATATCAAGTTCCCTTATGTACATGTGTACATAAAATTCTCTATTCTGTTCATTTGTGTATTTCTCTGCCAATTTCATAGTTTTTAAACTCTATGGCATTGTCACATACCTTAATAGATAGTTGGGTAAGATAGCATTATTTGTTCCCCTTTCCAAAATTCCCTTAGCTATTTATGGACCATTGCTTTTTAATTTCATTTTATGATGAAATTGTCAAGTTCCTAAAATTTCTTCCTGAAAGTTCAGTTGAAATATAATGAAATTTATAGATAAGTGAAATTTATAGATTATAGGGAAAATATTATCTATATAATGTTAAATTACCCCATCCATGGGCATTGATTATACTTTATTTTATTCAGCTTTTTATTTTCCTTAATAGTGTTTTAATATTAACTCACTAAAATATTGTGTATTCTTTGTTAAGGTTTCTTCTAGAAAATGTGTGTGTGTGTGTGTGGAGAGGGGAGCACGAGCTGTTTGGTTCAATAATATGTGAATTGATTCATTTTTATGATTTTAAGTCAGGTTAACTTATTTGGTGTAACTCCTACTTGATCAAGATACATGTTATAATTCAATGTTAAATTCAGTCACGTGTTATTTATTATATTCACATTTGTGTCCGTCAGTATAATGAGCCTATAATTTTTTTTTTTTTTGGTCTGTGTTTTTGTTTCTCTTTTTTTAAAGAAAATATCATTTTATATTTATAAAATCAGTTTAAACATGCCTCATGGACTGAGTTGGGAATCTTCACATTACCTTGCTCTTTCGGAGCAGCTTGTTAACCCTCCTATAAAACCATATGGGCTGAGACTTGTGTTGTTTTTGCTTTTATTTATCATTTGGTGGGGCAGCTTTTTATTGCCATGCATTTAAAAAAACAGTATGGGGACCATTCCAGTTTTATATTTACTTTTTTAAACCAATTATGACAATTTATATTTTTACAAAAGTGTATTAGTTTCATTTTCTTTTTCAAAATTATTAGCTTTGTGTTGTTTATGATGTATAGCTAAAATACTGTGGTACTGTATTCTTCATTTTCTTTTATATTCACTGGCAACTTATTTTTTGATTCTTGATCAGTATTATCAGAGGTTTTACTCTCTTCTAAAGAATTTAAAGAACCAGATTTAGAAATCTCTGTTGTTTTGTCATCATTTTTGTGGCTCTCTCTTTTATTTATTTCTGCCTTATATTTAGTATTTCTCTCTTTCTTGTTTCTTTGGGTGTCTCTTATTCATTAAACTACTTATCTCATTTGTTTCTATTATTTCTTGTTTGTTGATAAGTGTATATACAGCTCTGAATTTCCTGTGAGCACTACTTTGTATCCAACAGATTTTGTTATAAAATGCTTAAAGCATTATTCAGTTTTAGGTATTTTATAATTTTAAGTATAGTCTATTCTTTAATAAAACTATTATTTAGTGATAATTATTTTAGTGTTTAGCAATTAAAACTTTGAAAAGCTTTCATTTATTATTCAGGTGTAGTTCTCTTGTATTATATCCAGACGTATAATCTGTGTGATATTGAGGCTTCTTTTTTTTTTAACCTAACATATGACAATTATTTGGTGAATCATCTGTGCCCATAAAGGCTATGTATTTCCATTTTGTTGTAAATTTATTTTTACTATATGTTGTACATTGTATATTACATATTGCATATTGTATGCATATTGCATACATTAGTTTAAACCTGTATGCTGTCTAGTTGGAAATACGGTCTTCCAAAATGGAATGTAGCCACTGCAAAATTGTAGCCCATTAGGGAGCCAGAAGAATAAATACTCCAAATTCTTTCTCTTCTCTCTTGTGACGTCTATAGCCTGAACTCAACCAAAAGCCAGTGGACAAGGGCAGATACAGTCAGTGGAGGTTAGTTTTCTAGGGCACTAAGAAGAATGGGGACAAATGGAGCATGAGTATGAAAGAATAAACAACTTCACTGAGTTGAAGTAGGCAAACATACAAACTCACTAAGTCCCAAGTAGCATTAATTTTAAAAGTACACAAGTAAACATATTGTGAAATTCCTCAATTTTGAGAAAAAAGAGATAACCATACATATTTCCATCACCCCCCCAAAAAAAACCCAAGCTAGTTATGAATAAAAAATTATCAGAAATACATCCAACATCTGAAAACTGTCACCTGAAAAATATAAAACAGTATATCTAGAACATTTATTTATTTAACAACAATTTATTAAATACCTACTAGGTTCTAGCCACTATTATAAATGCTGGAGATATAGAAATGAGGACTACTGACATTATTTAACAGAAGAAGACAGATGAGTGAAACAATAAAAATATAGAAAATAGATAAATATAATATAAATTCATATACTTAGGTTTGCTGTGGATAAAAATAAACCAGGATAAGAGTAAAATGGCATTGAAGAAAGAATGATTTTTTATCAGTCTGTAAAAGAAACAGCAAGGTGTCAAACTGGATTTCATTCTCCTCACTATGCAACTACATAACTACTCTTTTTACACACCAGAAGACAAGAGGTTTATTCTCTGGACTCAGAACCATCAGGCTGATACAGCATGGTCAGTATAATTAAGAATACTGTATTGTATACTTGAAAATTACTGAAGAAAGAATGAAGAAAGGAAAGGCAGGAGGAAGGGAGGGAGGAAGAAAAAGGAAACATCACACCGAATCACAGCTAAGGGCTGCCATGTAAAAACTGGCAGAATAACTGAATATGAACCCAGTACCCCTAGATCCTACAATCAACTCCAATAACCTTGAAAACTGTGTTTATATCTTACAACATACAATGCGGAATGTCTTGCAAAAGGAAAAAAAAAGCCCTACAATGTCTGGCAGATTTAGATTTTCCAATGAAACATTACCATCCCTTGAGTGGATTCTATCCATTGAAATTACCGGGTATTCACAGAGAGCTTTCTTTCAGTTTCTTAGTTCCTCTGTCAAAAAATTTAATAGGAAGCATTAATTAGCGGTCATTTGATAAAAATTATGACATAATAAAAATAGACTTAAAATCAGAGCAGAAGCCCTCAATGGAAATAAAAATAACACAGAGAACAGATAAAAATTTTAAAATAACATAAATATTCTCACAGAGTTAAGAGAATACGCTGCATTGATGAAAGAATGGCATGATTCTATCTCTGTGAAGGACACTCAGAAGAAAAAAAGTGATTGCAAAAAGAAAGAAATACGAAGTGTAGAAGATGAAGTTGAGACAATAACTTGGTGTGATGGTTAATTTTATGTGTTAACTAGGCCACAAGAGGCCCAGACATTCGGTGAAATATTATTTTGGAAGTATCTGTGAGTGTGCTTCTGGATGAGGTTAGCATTTGAATCAATAGACTGAATTAAGCAGATGGCCCTCCTTAATGTGGGTGTGTCTCATTCAGTCATTTAAAGACGTGAGTAGAAAAAAAAGATGAATAATAAGTTAGTCCTCTTACCTGACTGTTTGAACTGCTACATTAGTCTTTTTCTACATTTGGTCTCAAACTGAAAAATTGGCTCTTCTTGGGTCTCAAGCCTGCCAGGTTTCAGCCTGGAACTTACACTATTGGATCTCCTGGGTATTCAGCTTGACAACTGAACATCTTGAGACTTCTCAGCCTGTTGATTCTGTTTCTCTGGAGATTACTGACTAAAATACTTGGAAAGACAAAAAATAAATAAATGGCCATTGGAAGAGAAAATAAAAATTAATGGTCAAGGTGTATTAGTTTGCTTGGGCTGCCATAACAAAATACCATAGAGTAGGTGTCTTAAATCACAGAAATGTCTTTCTCACAGTTCTAGAGTCTGAGAATCCAAGATAAAGGTGTTGGCAAGGTAGGTTTCATTCTTAGGCCTTTTCTCCTGACTTGTATGCATCTACCTTCTTGCTTCATGTTCACATGACCTCTTCTTCATGCATGCACAGATCTCTCTCTCTCTCTCTTTCTCCTCTTCTGAGGCCACCAATCCTATTGGATAAGGACACACACTTGTGACCTATTTATGTCAATTACCTCCCAAAGGCCCTATCTCCAAATACAGTCACATGGGGCTTAGGGTTTTAACATAAATTTTGGAGGGACACAAGTCAGTTCATAGCACAGGGAGATTCAATGTCAGATTAAAAGAGGTTCAAGAAAGAGAGAAAAGAGACAATGAGAGAGGGTAAATAATAAAGAAACCATGTTAGTCTTCAATTCTGATAATTGAAGGGCATGAATTTCATGTCACACAGGTCCTTTGAGTGCTGGAATAAGCAATAGGAAAGAAAACCAGACTGAGACATATAATTTAAAAATTTTAAATAACTGAGACCAAAGACCATAAAAACTAGAGAGAGTAAAAAATAATAGTCTACATACAATTATTGGTGATGATAAAAGAAGCAGTCTATTTTATAGCAGCTTTACAACAAAAAGGAAAATGGAGCAGTGCCTTCACAATTCTGAAGAAAAATGATTTAACAGTTTATAATTCCATATTCAATCAAGTAATCAAGTGTGGAAGAAAAATAAAGTCATTTGTAAATGTTGTGTCTCAAAAATTGCCTTCTATTCACCGTCTTTTCCTGGAAAAACTGCTCCATAAAAACTAAGGTGTAAACCAAGATGGATGACAATATTGAATAGAGAAGGAATATAATCCAACACAGAATAGAGTTGAAGGGAAATTTCAGAACAGTGATGAAGGAAAATGATATATTTGTATATAGAGTAAGTAAAACATCTAAATAAGAACAGGAAGCAACACTATTACATGATGAATGACTTCAAAGGAAAAATTAAAATTCTACCTGACTGCTTAGAACCTACTGAGATTATAGTCATACTTATTTTGAAACTTTTGCTGATAAATTAATAATAAGTATATAGAAAGTTATTTAAATAAAATCTTTGGCAACTATAAACACAAGGAAAAACAAAACTCCTACAAGGAAGGAAATGTAATATTCCTATAAATTGACATTAGTATAATATGGAGCCTTGCAGGAATGAAAAAGCCAACTGGACACTGAACTCCAGACTGAATTATAAGCAAAGGTTCTAAAGCAAAATCCTTAGAAGCAGGTAAACTTGTGGCATGCCACGTGTGGGCCTAGAACCTGTTATTAGAGATGGGATTAATAGAGTTTCCTTCCCATGGAAACTGACAGTTTCATATGACCTTAAGAAGGCTGCCGTTAATTTGAGAAATAAGGAGATATAGAGAACAGAGATAATAATGAAATGAATTGGCCAGTAATTGTTTTCAGGATTGAAAACAATATCTAAACATCTTTGTTGGTGGTTATTTGCACATGGAACTTACTAGAAACAAATAGAAGATACATCTTCTTTAAAATGACCCTAAACCTAGCCTAGAAGAGCCTGTGAAAAATGAGCCCTAAAATTTCCCAGATTTCCTAAACCACATAAACACAAAATTGATAAAGAAATCTTCACAGCTTTCAAAGATAACATCCTGTATTATGCCTACTTCAGACTGGGTCTTGGAGGATAATGGATGAGCACTTATCTCCCAGAAGGCAAAACAAGGGCCAAGAAAAACATGGAACAAAGGAAATCTCTAGAAAGAGGAACCATAAATTTCAAGGTGGAATAATAAAACATTTAAATCCTTTCTAGGACATACAGATGGCCAATAGGCACATGAAAATATGCTTAACATCACTAATTATTAGAGAAATGCAAATCAAAACTACAGTGAGGTACCACCTCACACCAGTCAGGATGTACATCATTAAAAAGTCTACAAATTACAAATAGTGGAGAGGGTGTGGGGAAAAGGGAACCTTCCTATACTGTTGGTGGGAATGTAAATTGGTGCAGCCACTATGGGGAACAGTATGGAGATTCCTTAAAAAACTAAAAATAGAGTTGCCATATGATCCAGAAATCCTACTCCTGGCCATATATCCAGAGAAAACTATAGTTAAAAAACACATGCACCCCAATGTTCATAGCAGCACTATTTACAATAGCTAAGACATGGAAGCAGCCTAGATGTCCATCAACAGATGAATGGATAAAGATGCCGTATACATACACAATAGCATACTACTCAGCCATAAAAAGGAATGAAATAATGCCATATGAAGCAACATGGTTGGACCTAGAGATTATCACACTAAGTGAAGTAAGGCAGAAAGAGAAAGACAAATATATGATATCAGTCATATGTGGAATCTAAAATATGACACAAATGACCTTATTTATGAAACAGAAATGGACTCACAGATGTAGAAAACAAACTTATGGTTACCAAAGGGGGAAGGGGGTGGGGGTGGGATAAATTAGGAGTTTGGGATTAGCAGATAAAAACTAGTATATATAAAATAGATAACCAACAAGGTCCTACTGTATAGCACAGGGAACTGTATTCAATATCCTGTAATAAACCATAGTATCATAAAATTTCTTTCTATGTCCCTGGACATACTCCCTGTTGACTTTTACTTTGTGTGGTATTAATATAGCCATAATAGCTTTCCTATGGCTCATGCTTACATGGTAGGATTTTCCCACTGTTTTAATCAACCTGAGTCTTTTTTTTTAATTAAAACTTTATAGTAGTTTCTCTAGAGATTGCATTGGAATCTTAACTCACTAAGGTGGACGTTCAAAAATGTTACAATATTAGATGACCAACAAAATATTATTAGAACTTGTGTATTTCTTTTACTCACCCTCACACTGTTTGTGCTCTTGTTTTCATATATTTTATTGTATGTATGCTGTAAGGTTACAATAAATTATGGTTATCTTTGCTTTAGTTTGTCAAAAAACTTTGAAAGAAATTTTATATATTACACATATATTAAAATGATATAATTGTACACATTGTGTTTATCATTAACAATACTATATCATACACTTACAAATTTAAGAGAGTAGGTCTCATGTTATCTGTTCTTACCACAATAAAAACATGAAAAAATATAATTACTAAAAAAACCCATAGGTATATTGTTATATAAAAATATATATTATTATATGTAAAGATATAAAATAAACATAGTATATTCTTTCCTTGGTTGTTTCAAGTGAACTGATGAGCCTGTTGAAGGCATTCTTCATAGTCTTTCAAACTACTCTACACCCTAACACAAGGTATCTCAGCAATACTTTGAAACTTGTGATGCACTGAGGGCGATCATAGGAACAACAAACCTCAATTACAGCCAAACTCCCAACTGGATTAACTCATCCACATAGATTATAGGCCTAGGAGAAGGAAATACCTGCTTACATTCAGGCATTAAAAACTATTTACCTCAGTCTCTATTCTCCTAAACAAGGTGTACAACTTTCTGTAACAACAAAAAAATTTAAAGTATATGAAAAAATGAGAAAAGCACACTCCCCAAAGACAAAGCAATCATCAGAAGCAATCGTCAGAACCAGTCTGAGATACAACACAGAATGTTGAAACTATCTGACAGAGAATTGAAAATAATTATGATTAATGTGATGAATATTCTAATGGAAAACAGAAAACATGCAAGATCCAATATAAGTAAAGTCACTGAGAGATGAAATTTGTAATAAAAAATCATGGAATAGGTATAAATAAAGAACAAAGTAAAGGAGGTAAAGATTGTCTTCAACAGACTCATTAGTAGACTTGAGATAATCCAGAAAAGAATCAGTGAACTTGAAGAGGGGTAAATACAAATTATGCAACTAGGAAAACAAAGAGAAATACTTATATAGTGCTTCACTATGTGCCACATATTGTTAAAGGTGTTTTATATATGTTAAATTATTTAATTCATTTTAATAATTATATCTGGCAGGTGCTCTAATTTTTCCTTTTTACAGAAAAGAGTCTAGATAATAGGTTAGTTTCCATGATTTTCCAAAGATCACATAGCTAGAAAATGGTAAAGCTGAAAACTGAGCAAAGGCAAAGACCACATGATAGCTCTGGAAGTTTATCACTGGCATAATTATGTTCTGCTCTTTGGCCTTGACAGGGTTCACCATAGTTAGTATATATATGCACTTAATGAAAATAATAGCATGAGTATTGGTGCCAAAGAGATCAGGTCTCTGGATCCCAGTCTATGCAAACTTGACAAAATTACTTAACCTTCGGTGCCTGCTATTAACCCAAGGTTTATGTCCTCCCTAAACTCATATGTTTAAACATAATCTCCAATGTGATGGTATTTGAATATGTGGCCTTTGGGAAATAATTAGGTCATGAGAGTGGAGTCATGAAAAAGACATCCGGGAGAGCCCTTCCACTATGTGAGGACACAGCAAGAACAAGTCCATCAACTAAGAAATGGGCCCCCACCAGGCATCAAATTTCCTGGTGCCTTGAACTTGGACTTCCCAGCCTCCAATACTGTGAGATTTCTGTTGCTTAAGCCACCCGTTCTATGTTAATTTTGTGATAGCAGGCTGAACAGCCTAAGGTAATGCCTAAGGATCCTCATTTGCACAATGGCTGTAGTGATAGCAGTTGTCTCAACGAGTTATCATGAGAATTAAAATATTTAAGACATTTAAATATTTATCATAGCACCTGACATTTAGTAAGCTTTCTATAAAAGCTATTTTTAAAAGTTTGAACTATGATATAGGTAGTTTACTTTCATACAAATAATTTCCTTTATCTGTGTGTTGATAAGGAACTAGAAACAGGTTATTTGGCCTACTAAAGATTTCAACAATTAAATAGAAAAAAAATTCTAAATTTACTTTCTTTCAAAGTATTGTGCATCTTTGTTTGGGCCAGAAAATTGGAAAACTTTTCATAAGCAAGACTGTTGTTATGCTTGTCAGAATTATGTGAATAATTGCTTCAAATTTTTACTTAAATTTGTCCACAGAGAGAAAGATGTTGTCATTCTTGAGTGCATACATTATAATTATATGAAAAATACTGGGTTTTTTTTCTCATTTTTTCTTCATTGGAAGCACTCTTAGTTCTGGCAGCCTTTCCCCACAATCAAAATCTTGCCTGTTACCTCTTTCCTTGTAAGAATTGACAGGTCTTGTTCAAGCTCCTAAAATCAAACATTTGAAGTAAAGGAGAACAATTTAAAACAGGATAATATCTGAGAAATTAAAAAAATAAAGAGAATACTGGAAGACTGATTGAAATAAGTTAAAAACACAAAAGATCTGTGTCATATGAAAGAAAAAGAAAAACAAAGGAAAATAAGAGAAGCAAATATAGTATAAAGCATGGGGACAAGGGTAAATTGAAAGAGTAGAAAAAAGGAAGAATATATAAGTAGAGATAAAATATTATTTGTTGTTATTTGCAAAACAGGAATATTACTTATGCAAAAGAAAGCTCAGTAATCGTGGCTATTTACTCTAAATTTATTTTTAATATTTTTCAAGTTTAACAAAATTAAAAAGACAATGCTAAACAAAATGTAAAAATGCAAGTTAAACCTTTATAATACAGTATCTGATGGGTATTGAATTTTTAAGGTCCTTATATTGATATTCTGTTGTATTATCTCTGATCTGTCACTGGAGCTTAATTTTTACAGCTTGCTGTCAGCTATCACCGTGGGGAATTTAGGGATGAATTCCCAAGGGGATTTAGAGATTCTCAAGGGGGATTCATCAGTCGAAAGTAGCTGGTCCGAAGATGTCAAAAGATGACTTGCAAAGGAATGAACACAGACCTTGAAAATGATGCTATTTCAGAGGGCGAGCAACACCTAGACAGATTTGTGGAAATATAAGCATTCCCAGAAATAAGTAGGAAGGGGAAATTGTTAAAAATCTAGACCTTTAGTGACAGTGAAGTCTTCTAAACTGTTGTGATGTTAGATATTAGGTAACTTTCATTTAGTGCTCACGTTGCCTTTTGCTAAATTATTTTCTTGCAATATGACATTTAATTAAGCAATACTACAAGTTAGTTGTTTTTATTATTTTTATTTTCTAGATGACAGTGCTTGTCTATGGCCATGCAGTTAGTTAATGACACTTACAAACTCAAAGCTAGGCAGTCTGCTTCCAGGGGGTTAACACTTATTAACTCTTACTGACTTCAAAGACCTGAGTATTCAGGTTCACTTGACTTTTGTAAGAAAAAAATCCAATAATTTTAAAACAAAATGCTTGAAACGAAGTCCAGAACCCATGCCTTTACAAAGCACTATCACATGGTGGTGTGATAGACCCAGAAGATTATCCAAGTTGGACTTGCAAAATTACAGTTTCTTGAACAACACTGGTTAGAAGTGACTACTGTTCTTCAGTGTAGTAAACTAATTGTAAAACAATGTAGACTAATTGTAAAAATTCCCCCAATTCTTCAACTATCTCTGTATTCAGGCCCTTTCCATTGTGACTTTTTTTTTTTTTTTTTTTTTTTGTCCCTGCTGTGCGGCATGCAATATCTTAGTTCCCCAACGCAGGATCAGACCCATGTCCCCTGCAGTCCTGCAGTGGAAGCCCAGAGTCCTAACTGCTGGACGGCCAAGGAATTCCCCCTCCATTGTGACTTTTAAATTGCTCCTTTTAACGGGTGATGTCTGTTCTCCCACCCTTTGAATCCAAGCCATCCTTGTTACTGTGACAAGGACTCGACTCTCTCCTTGACCAAACTCTAGGCCCAATCATTGTGCATGTCCACAAGAGCCCAGTTTTAGCAAGAATCCTGTCAAGCTGATTTAGCCAGAATCCCCCAACCTCAATGTTTAATCACTGTCCTCATCCTACATCCTCCCCCATGAGATATGCAATCACCTTGGCCTAACTTTAGCAAGAATCCTATTAGGTCAGTTTAGTAAGAACTGCCCTACCCTCTTAGTAATTTTCCAGCCACGAACTCCGCTCCCACAAATATGCTCCTTGGCTATAAATCTCCATTTTTGCTTGTTGTATTTAAAGTTGAGCTCAATATCTCTCCCCTGCTGTAAAACCACACTGCATTAGTTATACCTGTCAAGATAATCTTGAATAAAGTCAGCCTTAGCATTTTACAGTGCCATAAATAACTTTTCTTTTACATGTGATTTGACCAAAAAGTACAGCAGAAGTAAACATGTGCCAATTCCAATCCTAGATTTCATGATGCCTTACAAACTGCCATTCTCTTTCAAAAATCTGTCACCATCATAGTAACAGGACCTGGCTACCCTGCTGGTAGTATGTGAGAGACACATGGAGGGGGCATGAATGGTACCAGTTGAGTTCATTCTAAATCAGCAGAATCGCCCAGATGACTCATAGATTTAAGAGCAGAAATAAATATTTATTGTTTTTTGTCACTAAGATTTTGTAAATTTGTTTTTATATGGATTATTGCACCAAAGATAACTGATGCATTTGGAAGGAGAAGTTGTGTACTGATATTAGAATCTAATTTATATCTTTTGGTGGGTCTGGCATAAAATAGGTCCAGTAAACTATATATAAGTCTTTACAAACTGTGAGTTTAGTTTTTCTCAATAAGCCCTTGCATCATATTTGTATGTTCCAAACATAGAATAATTTCATACATGTATATATTTCGTGTATATATATACACGAAATATATATATATATGTATATATATATATACATAAAATGAGTGAGGTGTTTTGTTTGTTTTTCTATCTGTGTCAGCTATGTTTATCTACAACTTAAAACTGTATTTCTAATAAAATTTTATACAGCGTTCTTATCTAATCATAGTATTAAGCCTATTCTCTTTCTCTCACAGCCACGCTGTTCTAACAATCATTTGTGAGTGATTTTCCCTTAGAAATAAAAATTACATATTGTAAGAGTTACAATTACATTGCTGTTTCCTTTGTTTGATTTTAAACCATTATAGATTTTTCATGAACCTGCACAACATAATTTCCTTTCATATTTAATGGTCATACTGTTTTCCATTACACTGATATACCATAGTTTACTTAAACATTCATTGACTGTTAAACATTTAGTTTGTCATAGCTTTTTTCTGCAGTGCAAACCTTCCCACAAACCCTTAATCCACCTGTAAATTCAAAGGTAAAGTTCATGAGAACTAAATCAGCATTTGAAATGCAGCTATAGTTTCAGTTCTGCATAGATCAATAATTACCAAAAATTCCTAGTCTAGCTATGTCACTTATTATACTGACTTATTTCTTAATTGTTTGCATATATTTCTTGAATTTTTTTATAGCTTTGTAGGATCTTCTTTTTTTTAAATTGAAGTATAGTTGATTTACAATATTGTGTTCTTTTCAGGTGTACAGCATAGAGATTCCATATTTTTGCAGATTATACTCCATATAATGGAGTTATTACGAGATAATGGGTGTAATTCCCTGTGCTAGACAGTATATCCTTGTTACTTGTCTATTTTATGCATAGTAGTTTGTTTCTCCTAATCCCATACCTCTAATTTATCCCTTCCCCCCTCCTTTGGTAACCACAAAATTGTTTTCTATATCTGTGAATCTGTTTTGCATGTACATTCATTTGTATTATTTTTAGATTCCACATATAAATAATATCATACAGTATTTTTCTTTGTCTGATGTACATCAGTAAGTATTAATAATCTCTAAATTCATCCACATTGCTGCAAATGGCAGTATTTCATCCTTTTTATGGCTTAATAATATGTGTGTGTGTGTGTGTGTGTGTGTGTGTGTGTGTCTGTGTGTATGACTTCTACGTATTCCAGTCATCTGCTGATGGACACTGATGTTCCTTCCATGTCTTAGCAATTGTAAATAATGCTGCACGTATCTTTTTGAATTAGGGTTTTTGGATTTTGTGGGATATATATATATCCAGGAGTGGAATTTCTGGGTCATATGTAGTTCTATTTTTAGTTTTTTGAGAAACCTCCATACTGTTTTCCACAGTGGCTGCATCAATTTACACTCCTACCAACAGTGTATGAGGGTTCCTTTTTCTCCACTTCCTCTCCAGCATTTATTGTTTGTAGACTTTTTACTGATGTCCACTCTGACTGGTGTGAGGTGATACCTCATTGTAGTTTTGATTTGCATTTCTCTGATAATTAGTGATGTTGAGCATTTTTGCAAGTGCCTGTTGACCATCTGCATTTCCTCTTTGGAAAAACGTCTATTCAGTTCTTCTGCTCATTTTTAAATTGGGTTGTCTGTTCTTTTTGATGTTGAGCTGTATGAGCTGTTTTATATACGTTGGATATTACCCCTCATCAGTCATATCATTTGCAAATATTTTCTCTCATTCAGTTGGTTGACTTTTCATTTTGTTGATGCTTTCCTTTGCTGTGCAAAAGCTTTTAAGTTTAATTAGGTCCCATTTGTTTATTTTTGCTTTTGCTTCCCTTGCTTTAAGAGAAGGATTTTTAAAATATTGCTGTGATTTATGTCAAAAAGTGTTCTGCCCACATTCTCCTCTAGGAGTTTTATAGTACTATCTGGACTTACATTTAGGTCTTTAATCCATTTTGAGTTTTTGTATATGGTGTTAGAGAATATTCTAATTTCATTCTTTTACATGTGGCTGTCCAGTTTTCCCAGCACCACTTATTGAAGAGACTGTCTTTTCTCCATTGTATATTCTTGCCTCCTTTGTTATTGATTAATTGACCATAAGTGTGTGGGTTTATTTGGGGGCTTTCTATTCTGTTCCATTGATCTGTATGTCTGTTTTTGTGCCAGTACCATACTGTTTTGATTACTATAGCTTTGTGGTAAAGTCTGAGGTCATGGAGCCTGATTTCTCCAGCTCTGTTCTTTCTCATGATACTTTTGGCTATTTAGGGTCTTTTGTGTTCCCATTCAAATTTTAAAATTATTTGTTCTAGTTCTGTGAAAAATGCTGTTAGTATTTTGATAGGGATTGCGTTGAATCTGTAGATTGCCTTGGGTAGTATGGTCATTTTAACAATATTAATTTTTCCAATTCAAGAACACAGTATATCTTTCCATCTGTTTGTGTTGATTTTGATTTTTTTCATCAGTGTCTTATAGTTATCTGACTATAGGTCTTTTACTTCCTTAGGTAGGTTTATTCCTAAGTATTTTATTATTTTTGATGTGATGGTAAATGGGATTGTTATTTAATTTCTCTTTCTGAGAGTTCATTGTTAGTGTATAGAAATATAACAGATTTCTCTATATTAATTTTGTATCCTGCAACTTTACCATATTTATCAGAGATATGGTAGTTTTCTGGTGGCTTCACAGGTGAATTCTACCAAACAGAGAATAGTTAACACCTATCCTTCTCAAACTATTCTAAAAATATTGCAGAGAAAGGAACACTTCTGAACGCATTCTATAAGGCCAGCATCACCCTGATACCAAAACCAGACAGATACCACAAAAAGAAAATTATAGGTCAATATCCATGATGAACATAGATGCAAAAATCATCAGCAAAATATTAGCAAATTAAATCCAGCAATACAGTAAAAGGATCATAGACCATGATAAGTGGGATTTATCCCAGGGATGCAAGGATTTTTCAGTATCCACAAATCCCTCAATGTGATACACCATGTAAACAAACTGAAGAATAAAAATCATATGATCACCTCAGTAAATGCAGAAAAATATTTTGATGGGTGAATTGTATGCCATGTGAATTATATCTCAATAAAGCTGTCAAGAAAAATGCACTCTTGTCCCATATCCTTGCCAGCATTGGATGATGTAACTGTAATTTTGCAAATCTAAAATGTGGAACTGAAATTACTTCAAATTTCCTGGCTTCTAATTAGTTTAAATACCTTTTCATATGTTATGGCAATTAGCCTTTTCTTTTCTGTTAACTTACAATTTTTTCATGTCAATTGTACTACCTTTGTGTTTAATGATGATAATAGCACTATGACTGTCGTATACATTACAAATTTTTTCCAGTCTATCAAAATTTTACAATTGTTTTCATGTTCCCTTGTTCTCTATGTTATTATTTTTAAAGTGGATTTTTAAAAAATATTCAAATATGTCCTTTTTATTTGTTTTTGTTTGTTTTCTGATATCAACAAGGTTGCATGATCCTTCAGTTACAAAATATGTTCATAAAATCCATTTAACTTTTGTGTTGCACAATTAGTTTTTATTATGACAAAGAACTGAAAGAAAAGTATTTATCAATAATTAAATTTAATATTATGCATTATTTTCTATTTTACAACATTTAATCTTGATGACATTCATTTTTATATGCTATGAGGTTTCCTCAAGGGAAATATCAATTAGGCTATTACAATTTACTAAATAAATCATTTTTTCCTAATGGATTAAAATATATTTGCCATATATAATATTTCCATAAATGAACCTGTTTCTGGATTCTACGTTTTCTTCCTTTATTTTTTCATTATTGTGCTGAATATATAAGTTTTTTTTTCTGGTTAGAGTAGCTTTACTGTAATTTTTGAAATTTGATAAAGCACATTTTTCACTACTATTTTTATTATTTTCATTAATAGAATTAATTATAGGGGGCAATTGTGAAATTGATGAAAAAGTACAGATTTTTCATATACACTCTCTCATCTTCTTCTAGTTTCTATTATTATTCATGTCATGCATTTGTGTGATACATCAGTTACAATTGATAAGCCAATATTAATACATTATTAATAACTAAAATTTATATTAGTATTCACTCTTTGTTTTATACATTCTATAGGTCTCTTTTTTTAACATCTTTATTGGAGTATAATTGTTTTACAATGGTGCATTAGTTTCTGATTTATAACAAAGTGAATCAGCTATACATATACATATATCCCCATATCCCCTCCCTCTTGCGTCTCCCTCCCACCCTCCCTATCCCACCCCTCTAGGTGGTTACAAAGCACCAAGCTGATCTCCCTGTGCTATGTGGCTGCTTCCCACTAGCTATCTATTTTACATTTAGTAGTATATATAAGTGCATGCCACTCTCTCACTTCATCCCAGCTTACCCTTCCCACTCCCCGTGTCCTCAAGTCCATTCTCTACATCTGTATCTTTATTCCTGTCCTGCCCCTAGGTTCTTCAGAACCATATATTTTTTTTTAGATTCCATATATATGTGTTAGCATACAGTATAGTATCCATCAACAGATGAATGGATAAAGAAGATGTGGCACATATATATAATGGAATATTACTCAGCCATAAAAAGAAATGAAACTGAGTTATTTGTAGTGAGGTAGGTGGACCTAGAGTCTGTCATACAGAGTGAAGTAAGTCAGAAAGAGAAAGACAAATACAATTTCATTAAATTTACTGAGGTTTGTTTTCTGACCCAGCAAGTGATCAACCCTGGAGAGTCTTCCATGTGCACTTGAAAAGAATGGGTATTCTGCTGCTTTCCAAATGAATGCTCTATAAATACCAATTAAGTCTATCTGGTCTAATGCATCATTTAAGGCCTGTGTTTCCTTATTGATTTTTCTGTATGGATGATTTGTCCATTGATGTAAGTGGGGTGTTAAAGTCCCCGACTATTACTGTGTTACTGTCAATTTCTCCTTTTATGGCTGTTAACATTTGCCTTATATATTGAGGTGCTCTTATGTTTGGTGCACATATATTTACAGTTGTTATATCTTCTTGGATTGATCCCTTGATCATTATGTAGTGTCCTTTATTGTCTCTCGTAATAGTCTTTATTTTAAAGTCTATTTTGTCAGATATGAGAATTGCTACTCCAGCTTTCTCTCTTTTTTTTTTTTTTTTTTTTTGACAGTACACGGGCCTCTCACTGTTGTGGCCTCTCCCTTTGCAGAGCACAGGCTCTGGATGCACAGGCTCAGCGGCCATGGCTCACGGGCCTAGCGGCTCTGCGGCATGTGGGATCCTCCCGGACCAGGGCACAAACCCATGTCCCCTGCATTGGCAGGCGGACTCTCAACCTTGCGCCACCAGGGAAGCCCTCCAGCTTTCTTTTGATTTCCACTTGCGTGGACTATCTTTTTCCATCCCCTCACTTTCAGTCTGTATGTTTCCCTAGGTCTGACATGGGTCCCTTGTAGACAGCATATATATGGGTCTTGTTTTTGTATCCATTCAGCCACTCTATGTCTTTTGGTTGGAGCATTTAAGCCACTTACATTTAAGGTAATTATCAATATGTATGTTCCTATTACCATTTTCTTAATTGTTTTGCATTTCTTATTGTATTGTTCCTTCTCTTGTGTTTTCCTGCCTAGACAAGTTCCTTTACCATTTGTTGTAAAGCTGGTTTGGTGGTGCTGAATTCTCTTAGTTTTTGCTTGTCTATAAAGGTTTTAATTTCTCCGTCATATCTGAATGAGATCCTTGCTGGGTAGAGTAATCTTGGTTGTAGGTTGTTCCCTTTCATCACTTTAAATATGTCCTGCCACTCCCTTCTGTCTTGCAGAGTTTCTGCTGAAAGATCAGCTGTTAACCTTATGGGGATTCCCTTGCATGTTATTTGTTGCTTTTCCCTTGCTGCTTTTAATATTTTTTCTTTGTATTTAATTTTTGATAGTTTGATTAATATGTGTCTTCGCGTGTTTCTCCTGGAATTTATCCTGTATGGGACTCTCTGTGCTTTCTGGACTTGATTGACTATTTCCTTTCCCATATGACGGAAGTTTTCAACTATAATCTCTTCAAATATTTTCTCAGTCCCTTTCTTTTACTCTTCTTATTCTGGGTCCCCTATAATTCGAATGTTGGTGTGTTTAATGTTGTCCCAGAGATCTCTGATGCTGTCCTCAATTCTTTTCATTTTTTTTTTCTTTATTCTGCTCTGCAGTAGTTATTTCCACTATTTTATCTTCCAGGTCACTTGTCCGTTTTTCTACGTCAGTTATTCTGCTATTGATTCCTTCTAGAGAATTTTTAATTTCATTTATTGTGTTGTTCATCATTGTTTGTTTGCTCTTTAGTTCTTCTAGGTCCTTGTTAAACGTTTCTTGTATTTTCTCCATTCTATCTCCAAGATTTTGGATATCTTTGCTATCATTACTGTGAATTCTTTTTCAGGTAGACTGCCTATTTCCTCTTCATTTGTTTGGTCTGGTGGGTTTTTACCTTGCTCCTTCATCTACTGTTTGTTTCTGTGTCTTCTCATTTTGCTTAACTTACTGTGTTTGGGGTCTCCTTTTCACAGGCTGCAGGTTTGTAGTTCCCATTGTTTTTGGTGGCTAAGGTTGGTTCAGTGGGTTTTGTAGGCTTCCTGGTGGAGGGGACTGGTGCCTGTGTTCTGGTGGATGAGGCTGGATCTTGGCTTTCTGGTGGGCAAGACCACGTCCGGTGGTGTGTTTTGGGCTGTCTTTGACCTTATTATGATTTTAGGCAGCCTCTCTGCTAATGGGGGGGCGGGTTGTGTTCCTGTCTTGCTAGTTGTTTGGCATAGGGTGTCCAGCACTGTAGCTTGCTCGTTGTTGAGTGGAGTTGCGTCTTAGTGTTGAGATGGAGATCTCTGGGAGAGCTTTCACTGTTTGATATAACGTGGAGCTGGGAGGTCTCTGGCGGCCCAATGTCCTGAACTCGGCTCTCCCACCTCCTGAACTTGGCTCTCCCACCTCAGAGGCACAGGCCTGACACCGAGCCAGAGCGCCAAGACCCTGTCCTCCACGTGGCTCAGAATAAAAGGGAAGGAGGGAGGGAGGGAGGGAGGAAGGGAAAATAAAGTTATTAAAATTTAAAAAAATTATTAAAAAGTAATTAAAAAAAAAAGGACTGGCAGAACCTTGGGACAAATGGTAAAAGCAAAGCTGTACAGACAAAATCACACAAAGAAACATACACACTCACAAAAAGAGAAAAAGGAAAAAAAAAATATATCTTTTGGGAAGTCTGAGGTCTTCTGCCAGAGTTCAGTGATGTTCTGTAGGAGTCGTTCCATATGTCGATGTATTTCTGATGTATTTGTGGGGAGGAAGGTGATCTCCACGTCTTACTCCTGCGCCATGTTGAAGACCTCCCTGTGTTTTACTTTTAAATGTCAGTAATTCAGAAACCTGAATGTGCATAAATCTTGTTTTATTTTATCAGGTGAACATAGACATAACATAAAATTTACTGTTTTAACCTTTTTAAAATATGCTATTCAGTAACCTCAAGCACATTCACAATGTTGTACAAACATTAACAGTATCTATTTCCAGAAATTTTTCATCATCCCACACAGCAACTCTGTATCCATTAAATAGCCGCCATATTCTCCTCCCCTCAGTCCCTGGCATCGTGTGTTCTGTTTTCTGTCTCTACAAGTTTGCCTATCCTAGGTACTTCATATAAGTGGAATTATAAAATATTTGTCATTTTGTGTCTGGCTTATTTCACTTTACCATAATGTTTTCAGGGTTTTTCCATGCTGCAACACATGTCAGAGTTTTACTGATTTTTAAGGCTGGTTAATATTCCATTGTATGTACGTCTGTACCACATTTTGTTTATCCATTCATCTGTTGATGGACATTTGTATTGTTTCCATATTTTCACTCTTGTTATTCTGTGAACACTGAGATACAAGTATATGTTAAGTTCCTGCTTTCAATTATTTTGGATATGTATCTAGAAATTGTAATTCTGTATTTAAGTTTTTAAGGAACCGTTAAACTGCTTTCCACAACACCTGCACCATTTTACATTCTCGCTCACAAAGCACAGGTGTTGCAGTTTCTTCACATACTTACCCAAACTTAGCTTCTGTTTTATTTATTAATTTTTTGATACCCATCCTAGTGGGTGTGACATGCAATCTCATTGTACTTTTGAATTGCATGTCCCTCATGGCTACAAATGTTGAGCATGTTTTCATGTGCTTATTGGCAATTTATATATCTTCTTTTGAGAAATGTCTGTTTAACTCCTTTGCCCATTTTTGAATTGAGTTTTTTATTATTGAGTTGTAGTTACTTATATATTCTGGATATTAATCCTGTATCAGATATATGCTTGCCGTATATTTTCTCCTATTCTGTAGGTTTTCTTTTCACTTTCTTGATAGTATCCTTTGTTGCACAGTAGTTAATTTTAATGAAGTCCAATTCATCTATTATATGCCTATTATTTTGGTGTCACAGCAAAATCCAATGTTATCAAGTTTTTGTCCTATATTTTCTTCTAAGATTTTATAATTTTATCTCTTCAGTTTAGGTCTTTGATCAGTTTTGAGTTAATTTTTGTATATGGTGTAAGGTACGGGTTCAATGCATTATTTTATATGTGGATATCCAGTTGTCTCTCCAGTATTTGTTGGAAAAACTTGGCATCTTTATCAAAAATCCATTGACCATATATGTGAGTGTAGATTTGGGGGTTATCTATTCTATTTTATTGCTCTATTTCCATACATATGCAGGTATCACACTGTTTTGACTGCTATACCTTTGTACTGAGTGTTGAAATCAGGAAGTGTGAGACCTTTAACTTTCGTTTTCCTTTGAAAGATTTTTTGGCTGTTCAGTGACTATTGTAATTTCATATGAGTTTTATGATGGGCTTTTCTGTTTCTTCGAAAATGCATTGGAAATTTGATAGGGATCGTATTGAATCTGTAAATCACTATCTTAATCTGCTCAGGCAGCCATAACAAAATACCACAGACTGGTGACTTAAACAGCAAAAATTTATTTCTCACAGTTCTGGATGCTGTGAAGTCCAAGATCAAGATTCCAGCAAGGTAGGTTTTTTTGTTTGTTTGTTTTGTTTTGTTTTAATTAGTTTATTTCTTTATTTTGGGCCACGTTGGGTCTTCGTTGCTGCGTGTGGGCTTTCTCTAGTTGAGGTGAGTGGGGGCTACTCTTTGTTGTGGTGTGCAGGCTTCTCATCGTGGTGGCTTCTTTTGTTGCAGAGCATGGGCTCTAGGTGCATGGGCTTCACTAGTTGTGGCATGTGGGCTCAATAATTGTGGCTCATGGGCTCTAGAGCACAGGCTCAGTAGTTGTAGCACACGGGCTTAGTTGCTCTGTGTCATGTGGGATCTTCCCAGACCAGGGCTCGAACCTGTGTCCCCTGCATTGGCAGGCGGATTCTTAACCACTGTGCCACCAGGGAAGCCCACAAGGTAGGTTTTATTCAGAGGGCTTCTCCCTTGCTTTCAGGTGGTTGCCATCTTGCTGTGTGCTCACATAACCTCTTCTCTCAGTTATAGGGGCAAGGGGAGAGAAAGTAAGAGGGGAAAATTAAGGGAGAGAAAAAAGTAAGGGAGAAAGTAAGGGAGCCCTCTTGCATCTCTTCATATAAAGATACTAATCCTATAGTATCAGAATCCCACCATTATGAACTCATTTAATCGTAATTACCTCCTTATAGGCCTTATCTCCAAATACAGTCACATTGGGGGTTTGGGCTTCAACATATGAATTTGGGTGAGGACACTATTCAGCCTATAGTAATCACTTTGAGCAGTGTTGTCATCTTTGAAATATTAAGTCTTCCAATCCAATACAAATGTCTTGCCATTTATTTATGCATTCTTCAACTTTCAACAATGTTTTGTAGCTTTTCAATGCACACGTCTTTTGTCTCCTTGGGTAATTTGAACAAAAAGTGTTTTGTTCTGTTTGGTGCTATTGTAATTTATAAATGAAATTGTTTTCTTAATTTCCTTTTTTAATTGTTCATTGCTAATGTAGAAAAATGCAGCTGATGTTTGAGTGTTGATTGTGTATCCTGCAACTTTGTTGAAATTTTTTATTAGTTCTAATATTTTTGTGTTTGTGGAATCTTTAGGCTTTTATACATATAAGTTCCTGTCAGTGTGCACAGAGGTAATTTTATCTCTTTATTTCCAGATTGGATGCTTTCTATTTCTTTCTCTTGCCTAATTACTCTGATTATAACTTCTAGTACTATGTTAAATGGAAGTGGCAAAAGTGAACAGCCTTGTCTTTTCCCGATCTTAGGGTAAAAGCTTTCGGTCTTTCATCATTGAGTATGTTGTTAGCTACCAGTTTTATATACATGGCCTTTAGTAGATTAAGTTTCCTTCTATTCTTAGTTTATTGAGTGTTTTTACCATGAAAGTGTGTTGAATTTTGTCTAATGATATTTTTTATAAATTAAGATAATCCTGGGTTTTTTCTCATTCTACTAATATAATATATTACATTGATTGATTTTCATATGTTGAATCGTTTTTGCATTTGGAAATAAATCTCACATCATCATTGTGTATAATCCTTTTAATGCACTGCTGACCTCGGTTTGCTAATATTTTGTTGAAGATCTTTGTATCAATAGTCATTAGGGATATTGGACTGTAGTTTTCTTATAATATCTTTTTCTAGCTTTGGTATCAGGATATTGCTGGCCTCATAAAATGAGTCTGGGAGTTTTCCCTCCTCTTTAATTTTTTTGGAAGAGTTTGAGTAGAATTTCGTTAATTCTCTTTTAATATTTGGTAGAATTCACCAGTGAAGCATCTAGTCCTGAGCTTATCTCTTGTGGGAGGTTTTGATTATTAATTTCATTTTCTTACTAGTTATAGGTCTATTCAGATTCTCTGTTTGATCATGAATAAGTTTTAAGTTTTTGTATGTCAAAAATTGAATAAAAGTTTTAATTTACCCATTTCTATCAGGTTATCCACTTTTTGGCATAGTTTTGTTCATAGTAGTCTCTCATATTTTTTTTCTGTAAAATCAGTAGTAATATCCCTTCTTTCATTTTTTATTTTAGTAATTTGAATCTTTTTCCTCTTTGTTTATATAGATGAAGGTTTGCCAATTTTGTTGATCTTTTTGAAGAACCAACTTTTGGTTTTGATTTTCTCTATTGTTTTTTCTATTCTCATTTTTATTTATCTCTGCTCTAATGTTTATTAATTTTTTCTTCTACTATCTTTGGGTTTAGTTTGTTCTTCTAGTTCATGAAAGTGTTAAGTTATTGATTTGAGAGTTTATAGCTATAAATATAACCCTTAGCCGTGTTTTCATTGCATCCCTTAAGTTTTATTATGTTAAGTTTTGTTTTCATTTGTCTCAAGGTATTTTATAGTTACCTTGTGATTTGTTCTTTGATCTGATATGGGAAAAGATATCATCCCTCTTTTCAAAGAGGTGTATAATTTCTTTGGAGGAGATATATTTATAAACAGAGATGATTGTAACACAACTCGCTAAACATATTGACAGAGTCAAGCAGGGGCTTTATGACAGCACAGAAGAGAAGTCTTGAAGACAGATCATCTACATAAAATAACACATGATTTTAATTGCTCAGGACGATAAGAATGAACCAGACAGTTTTCTTTCTATCCTGGGATAAAATGGACCTACTGATGAGATCTTCATTTATGTAATGCATAAACTTTCTCTAATATTCTCTTTGTCACAAGCCCAAATATTTTCTTCATTAAAGACAGACATAAATTATAACTTTAAGAAATTTACGTTATTTATTTCAGACCTTTGGTTATATTCTAAAACATAAATCAATCATGTTAGATGACATATAATGATAATCACATACACATTTCTCAAAACTGTACAGATGAGGAAGGTAAATGAAAGTACAGGTGAATCTTGAATTATTATGGCTCCACTAGTAACCCTCAAGTTTATAATTTTATTTTCATTATTAGTTTTTAAAACTTCTTGATGATTAACAAAAAATGTATATTTTTACCACCTAAGACTACTTTGATGTCTAAGTGATATTGAGGTAGATATTGATCCTGCCTCTTTCAAACATTTGACATTCAAATAGTTTCAGAAACATTCATGCTGAAGAATTGGCAATTGGCAATTAAAATGTCTTAAAAGTAAAAGAATAATTAATAATAATTTCCATTAATATATGTGTATATATATACACATATATATTCATTTTTATGGAGAAATATGATAGAACAATCAAAATATTTTGAAGAAGAAATATACTATAATAGTATAAAATATTATGAAGGGTTTAGAATGAAAATATGAGCTGAAAAAATTAAAATTTCTAATTTTTATTGAAGATCTTGTTTAGTATTAAGTGATAATTTTGTGGTATTCAGTTGCTTCGGTCTTGTGTTTATGTTCTTCAAAGTAACCTTGTTTTCAATTTTACATTACTTTGATAGTAATCATGTGTAATAGGTGTTTTTAACCTTATTTTGCTATTAATGGGTGAAACATTGAACACCATAGTGCTTTACCCAAGTTCACAACACAAGTTAGCATCAGAATCAGGAGTGGAAACCCTATATCTCTGTTTCATTTTAAGGTAGGATACTATAGGCTGCAGTAACAAACAATGATCAATCCCAGTGGCCTTAAAACTTAAAAGGTTCTTCCATCAGGAGACAGTTGAGGGCTCTGTTTCACATCACCATCATGCACATTGTGGAACCTAGTAGGATGAATCAGCAACCATGTGGAATAGTGTTGTTCACTGTAATATAAGAAAAAGAGAATATGGCAAAGCAAGCAATGACTTTAAATTTTTGCTCAGTACTGGTACACAATTTTTCTACTCACATTTTATTAACCAAGGTAAATCTTATGGTCCTTCCATGGGAAAAAATTATATGGAATTATTCTATAACTACCAGTATCTTGATGTTTAATTCAGTGATTGTTTCATTAACTGATATGCTTCCTTCAGCCAGTCCCCAAGACTGATAGCTCTTAATATGTGGTCTGACTCCCTTCAGGAGGTTCATGAGGTCTTCTTTTCTCCAACTACATATCTGTGAGAGGCCAAATTACCTTTATATAACTCAACCAAATCAGCATATCATGAAAGACTAAATGCAGATACAGATAAGAGGATCCAATTGTCTTCTATTAAACAACACATTAAGAATATTTATAAAAATGTAAAAATAATAATTCCACACTATACCATTTTCTATAAATATAACTATTTTTCATAAAATGTTTTTATGCCTACATATAATAAATTCATTAAATAAGTAAACATTTAATGTGATTTGTTTAATGTGTATTAAAAATATCACTAATATGACTCATATAAGCAAGAGGGTTTTGCATCCCCCATAATTTTAGTAAGTACTGGAACAAAAATGTTTAAGAACTGCTAACTTAAACAATTTTAAAAGACATAGAAATTTTAGCATTTGGATTACATTGGCAGGCTAATAATAATGGCAGTTTTATTAAGGAACAACACCAGAATTTAGTTCTTTTGTTTGTGTGCTAATGATTTACTATTTTACTTTACCCAAGAAAGTCATTTGAATTTTATCTGTGATTAAGTTTGATGCTCCGTTTGGAGCCAGAGGGAATTCTCCTCAAATTATAGCTCAACCACTTGCTAGCTGAGAGAACTTGAACAAATTAACTTCTCTAAACTTCAATTTCTTATTTACAAATGGGGATAATATATGACTAGTATGGTTACTATGAGGATGTGTATATGTAAAATTGTGACATATTTTCTGTAAGGTAAAACATGATCAATAAAATTTTATTAATAATAGAGATAATAATAGGAAAACTAACCAAAGAAGTTTCTGGACAGAATATTCTTTCATTGAGTAAGAAGATTAGATATTGGTAGTAAGAGAGTTTTTCAGTAGTTTTTGTATCATATATGTAAGTTGCCACCAACTCTGAATAAAGGTAGAGCTATCTTGGCTGTCTACCCTGCACATTTGACAAGTATGCAACATGATACTCACTTCTCGTAAAAGTCTATTTGCCTAGTAACTGCCACATTTTATAATGCAATGCCCTCCAAGAATATTATCATAAACTTCATTTTTGGTTCTCCTCTCCATCCAGGCACATAAGAGGAATTGTGCCCACCATCCTCCCCTTTAAATTTAGGCATGACCATGCATCTTGCTTGGTTCAATAAACATGAGCAGGGTTGATGTACATCACTTTTTTCTGGAAGAATTTGAAATCTAGTGCTCTACTCCCTGGTTACCTTTTTTAAAAATACCTCTCCAGCCAAGGAGGCTATATATTTCATATAGTGCAACTACAAGGTGTTAAAGGCTCTCAACATCCTAAATTAATGAATCCCTAGATAGAGTACAGGTGCCTGAGAGAGGTGCCTGGATCTATAGCTGATTTTTGTAAGTGAGAAATAAGCCTTCATTGCGTTAACCCACTGAGATGTAGAGGTTGTTGAAGTAGCATAACCGTGTCTATGTTATTGACTCTCAAACTAATTCCAGTAGTGGCACAAACTCAGGGGTACTTACCACTATAAGGGTCCAATATCAATTAATGTACCTCTGAGCTATAAATAATATACTCCTCTGCTTCTCACCCCAGATGGCTAATCTATTCAGTATGATATTGACAGTACAAACTTTTTCCATTGGAAATATCCTCTGAATTTAGTGAAGCTTTTCAAAACTTTCATTTTTCAATTGCTCTTTATCTTTTCTAAAAGGCAGTATTTTAAGTAAAGTAGGCTAAATTAGCCCTTCTTACTTTTCTTCTCCATTCTCACCAGAGCAATAAAATGCACAGTTAAAATTCATTCTCATGCATGTGTAAGGCTTAGAAAGATTAGTGGATAATAGAGTCCAAATAAGGAGCTTTTGAACATTAATCCACCAAGAGTTTAAGTTAGAAAATGTATCATCTTTTGAGCTATTGGGCATAATATTTAGATAGATAGGTTTGGATGGATTGTATAATAGTTGGAAAGCCATGTGGGCTGAGGTAGATTAAGAACTAATTTTCTTCCACCATCTGGTGTATTCACTTTTATTGTTGAAAACAGTCTATGGTATTGTACTGTTCAGTGCAGTCCTTTAAAATTTCGCTCCATGCATGTGAATAAATGTCTAATTTACCTGGTGTGTGATTATGATAACAGTGGTGATTTTGATCTTTATCCATTGTGAAAATGTGGTCAGCAAAGACATCATGTATGATTTGACTGGCAAGAAATATACAAGGGTTTTTTTGGTTTTTTTGGAGGGGTTTTTTGCATTATGAAAAAGAAGGAGTGTATATATCCAGAGAACCTAGCACCAAGGATGCCTTTGTTGTTGACATGTGGAAGACTCTGGGCCGGGAGATTCAAAATAGCTATGTCAGAAAGGAGAGAAAAAAAGAGGGACATAGACTGGGAAATGGGAATGAGTTTAGGGAGACAAGCAGAAAGATAGAAAGAAGTTCTGATGCTGTGATCCATTAGAAAAGTCTTAATACCATATTGGTGAATGCTGCACATTAGTATTTTTTTCCAGCCTTATTGAGATATAATTGACATTAAACATTCTGTAAGTTTAAGGTGTATAATGTAGTAATTTTATACATGTATAATGTTGCAAAACTGTTACCACGAAAAGGTTAGTTAACACCTACCTCACCTCACATTCTTACAATTATTTTTGTGGTGAGAACTTTCATAATCTACTCTTAGCAATTTTCAAATATACAATACAGTATTGTTAACTATAGTCACATTACATACCTAGAACTTATTCATCTTATGACTGGGAAGTTTCTACCCATTGACAAAATTTACCCATTTCTCCCACTACCCAACCCCCTCCCTGGACAACCAACAATCTGTCCCCTGTTTCTATGAGTTCAACCTTTTAGATTCTACATATAAGTGAGATAATACAGTATTTGTCATTCTCTTTCTGACTCGTTTCACTTAGCATAATGCCCTCAATGTTCATGCATGTTGTTGCAGATGGCTTGCAGTTGATTTTGTTCTTTTTTATGTATGAATATTTCATTATTAATAATGAATATCCATCAGTCTACATTTTCTTTATCCATTATATGTTAATGGACACTTAGGTTATTTTCATGTCTTGGCTATTGTAAATAACGCTGCAGTGAATATGAGGGTGCATATATCTCTTCAGGATAGTGATTTCATTTCCTTCACATATATATACCCAGATGTGGAATTCCTGGATCATATGGCAGTTCTACTTGTAATTATTTGAGGAACCTCCATACTGTTTTCCAGAGTGGCTTTATCAATTTGCATTTCCATCAGCAGTGTACAAGGAGTCCCTTTTCTCCATATCCTAGCCAGCACTTGTTATGTCTTATCTTTTTGATAATAGCCATTCTAACAGATATAAGGTGATCTTATCATGATTTTTATTTGCATTTCCCTGATGATTAGTGATATTGAGTATATTTTCATGTACCTGTTTCGCCATTTAAATATATTCTTTGGGAAAATATCTATTCAAGTGTTTGGCCCATTTTTTTTTCTTTTTTTTGGCGGTACGCGGGCCTCTCACTGTTGTGGCCTCTCCTGTTGTGGAGCAAGGCTCTGGACGCACAGGCTCAGCGGCCATCGCTCACAGGCCCAGCCGCTCCGCGGCATGTGGGATCTTCCCGGACCAGGGCACAAACCCGTGTCCCCTGCATCGGCAGGCGGACTCTTAACCACTGCGCCACCAGGGAAGCCCATGGCCCATTTTTAAACTGGATTATTTGTGGGGGGTTTTTGTTATTGAGTTGTATGAGTTCCTCATATATTTTGGATATTAACCTCTTATCAGATACGTAGTTTGCAAATATTTTCTCCCATTCCATAGATTGCCTTTTGATTTTGTTGACTGTTTCTTTTGCTATGTAGAAGCTTTTTAGCTTGATGTAGTCCCGCTTGTTTATTTTTGCTCTTTGTGCTCGTGCTTTGGGTGTCACATCTAGAAAATTATGGCCAGGACCCACATCAAGGAGTATTTTCCCTATGTTTTCTTCGAGGATTTTTATGGTTCAAGTCTTATGTATAAGTTATTACTCCATTTCAAGTTGATATTTGTGAGTGATGCAACATAGGGGTCTAGTTTATTTTTCTGCATGTGAATATCCAGTTTCCTCAGCACAATTTATTAAGGAGACTAACACTTCTCCACTGAGTATTGTTCATGCCCTTGTCAAATATTAGTTGACCATATATACATACATATACGTATTTCTGAGCTCTCAATATCGTTTCATTACAGCTGATACAAAAGAGATGCAAAGGATTATAAGAGACTAATATGAATAATACACCAATAAATTGGACAACCTAGAAAAATTGAATAAATTCCTAGAAATGTATAAGCGACCAGGGCTGAATAATGAAGAAATAGATAATCTGAATAGACCAATATTGAGTAAGGAGATTGAATCACTACTAAAAATCTCCCAACAAGGAAAATTCTAGGACTACATGGTTTCACTCGTGAATTCTACCAAACATTTATAAAAGAATTAACTACAATTATTCCCAAACACTTGGAAAATTTCGAGGAGAGAATACTCCCAGATTTATTTTACGAAGCCAGTATTACCCTGAGAACAAATCCATACAAGGATACTATAAGAAAAGGAAACAATAGACCAATATTCCTGATGAATATAGATGCAAACGTTCTTAAAAAATATTAGCAAACCAAATTCAAGAAATCATTAAAAGGATTATACACCATGGCCAAGTGATATTTATCCCATGGATAGTTTAACATCTGCGTTGAGCAAGTCTATCAGCGCCATTGTTCCAACATCATTTGTTCACTTTGTGTCTCTGTGTCACATTTTGGGAATTTTCACAATATTTCAAATGTTTCCATTATTATTTGTTATGTAATCTGTAATCAGTGATCTTTAATGTTACTATTGTAATTGTTTTGGGGCGCCGCAAAACACACCCATATAAGACCGGGAACCTAATTGATAAATATTGTGTGTGTTCTGACTTCCCCACCAACTGGCCATTTCCCCGTCTCTGTCCCTTTCCTCTTTATTCCTTGAGACACAATAATATTACAGTTAAGCCAATTAATAACACCACAATGGCTTCTAAGTAACCAAGTGAAAGGAAAAGTCGCACATCTCTCACTTTAAATCAAAAGCTAGAAATGATTAAGCTTAGTGAGGAAGGCATGTTGAAAACTGAGATAGGCTGAAAGCTAGGCATACTAAGGGTCTTCATCGTTGTATATACGGTTGCCTAATGGACATCTCCCCATGGATGTCTGATACGTATCTCCAAGTTAACATCTACCTAATTGAACTCTAGGTTGCTGGTCTCTTTTTTGTTGTTGTTGTTGTCATTGTTACTCAATTGCTCTAGCTTATTTCTGTCTCAAGGACTTACTAGTGCTGTTCCTCCTGCTTGTAGCACCATTTCTTCAGATCTTTTCATGTATGCCTCTCCTTGTAATTCCTATCTAAGATCAAAGGTTGAATCATTCAGATATGTGCTTACTCAGTCACTCAAACTCAAATGATCCTCCTTCAGAACAATGGTTACCTTCTATTGCACTGCTCTGTTTATTGACAGCATAAAAGTTATCAGTGCTATATACTGTCCTATTCGTTTCTTTGTATTATGATCTCTGCCTACTAGGATGTAAGATCCTTTAGGGTGAGTGTTATACCTTTCTAGTACCTTTATGTATCCAAAACATCTATAACATTGTCTGGCACATAATAGGTCCATATAATTATTTTTTCAACTGACTTACTGTTTTTTTAGAGAAGACAAATAATACCTCAATGTTTACATAAGTATCAGGGCAAATAAAATATTTTAAAGAAACAAGGTCATTTGACAAATGTGGGCAACTTCTAGACAACATTATGCAGAGATAATTCTATTGTAGATTGATTTGGGTGTCACTTAAATGTTTGATGAATTTATAAAATATATATACTTTATTGGCAAAGATTCTTAAAGAGAGCTCTTTTCAGGTAGACAATTTTTATAACCCAATCTTTTTATTTTCATCAAGGTCATGGTGACTCTTCACACTTTATTTTAAAACTGTATCACTAGAGTTATGATCACCATGCCTACAACAAGGAAAATAATATTTCTTCTCTCATTTTATTTGCCCCCTACTCTAAGTAGAACAATTATCAGGAGTACATGTATAAACATTTGTGAAACTAGGGATAGATTAAAAATTCAAGTTTATTTTTTAAGCCGGTTAAATGATCCTACCAATTTCTGATATTTGTCTAGGGCTGTAATCAAGACTTATGCACAAATATTTGTAATGTAAAATGTGTGATGGTAAAAACTTATAACCAGTCTCTAAACCATTTTCACATATAAAGCTCTTACCTCCTATATCCACTCTCTTCACATACTGAAATTATAGTCATAGCAATCCATCCTCCATCTTTACAACCCAGCTGAACTTACTTCATGAATAAACTTAGTATGTCATATTCTGTATTTCTCTTCCCTGGAACCGCAGTGTTGGGTTAGATATTTCCTTTATATACTCACTTGTCATTCTGTATATGCCTTTATGAAAGCATTTATCAGATTCATTGAAATGATCTGTTTTTACTTCAATAGTATTATCACTTAACACCAATGTCCTAAACCTAATAGGTACTCAACTAACCTCACTATATTGAAATGACTTTTGAATTTTTGTGATGTGGTAAGATACATTACTGCTGTTCAGAACATATTCTCTCATCCTTACAATCAGTGGGCTATGTGGAAAATCAAATTCATGACCTTTGTTGGTGGCTGCAACCTCTTATCAAATGAGCTAATTTTCCTCTGATATAATAGTATCTATTCTTAAAGTATATCACATATATACAATCACAGATTAATCACTATAGTATTACAGCAGGATGGCTGTTCATAGTCATATCCCCGCTATTCCTTTGTTTATTTATCTCCTCACTATGCCACCAACATCAGAACATCTATATTCCTTACTTTGTACTTTCCTGCCCTCACTTACAGTAATTGCAGTAGTTAGGATGATAGATGAAGTATTACAGATATTTGTAAGTTCCATGGAACCATTTTAGAGATGATATAATAGAGTATGCTGTTTACATTATTCAGGCTATCGAGTTGTGATCTCAGAGGTCACATTTCACCTTAGAGTGAATTGCTTACTCCAGTCTGTCTTCTTCAAGGACTCTGGTTTTCAAACTGTGTTCTTTAGAAGAACTTTAGGGGATTTGACAAAGTTTAACTTTAAACTTTTAAAAATATGTGTTTATTGAAAATCCTTCACAAAAATTCACATACTCAAATGTATAAGCATTGGCTTATTTTTGTGCAGAGTTAAGAACACAAAAACTTTCCCTGATATCTCTGTATAGACTTTAAGTTCTTGTCAATAGGCACTTAAAATTACGCATGAATTTTTATCATTCAAAAATTTTCATGTCCACCCATGCAAAATTGTACAAGCAACTACATTTGTGCAGCACATATACTGTGCTCAATAAAAATTGTCCTCAAACACTAAAACTAATTAAAATACTTTATTACTGTCAACTGTCATCATGCAATTGACTTTATTCTATGACATGAATGTGTGCTAAATAGGTGCACCTGAGACGAACCTGAAAAATAAGTGTTTTGTTGCTAAGTTGAAAAACTCCTTTTCAAACGACTATGATAAGCATCTAGTAAAGGTATCCCATAGAGTGTTTAGCCTACAGTTGGTGTTTGATAGTTTTCTACCACACTTGGGTATTTTATGGAAGAGGGGCAGCAAACAGAGCATGATACTCTATTCTTTATTCACATCTGCCTCGGTTACATTTGAGATATTCCAAATCTGTCTTTGAATAAAGTTATACCAACACTTCTGTAACCATTGTTAAAAATGAGCTTGTAAACTTCTCTTGATCGTATATTAATGTCTAAAGACACATAGAGCAATAAAAGAAACTTAATTTCCATAGCAGTACTTGTGTTTACTTTGACACATCAGATAAATATGTATTTTGCCTCCTTTGATGCAGAGACTGCTAGTGATACTAGTGAAGCTTTTGATACTGTGCTTTGTATGATAACGGTATAAAAACAGATACAGTGGTATTGTTGTCTCCCACTACTGTAGACTTTAACAGTAAATTTTCAGAACTATTAAGTTTTTGTGTAAATGTATAATTAGGAAATGTATAAATATTGTGTTATATGTCAAAAATGTAAAAAAAGTAAATGCATAATATGTACATATAATGTTATGATTGTATATTTTATATTTCCAGTATTTTTGCTTAGAACTAGGCAAAAATAGTATTACATAAGCAATGACATTTATTTAGGTTTAGAAAATGAGTACAAATGAGCTTTTCTTCTGATTAATGATTTTCACTCTATTTAAAGAAAAAATTGGAAATGTGAATGATTTTCTTCCCATTTTCATAGTCAGCAGAACAGTTTCCCTGGGCACCTATGGTTCAATCAAAAATCTACCAGTTACTTCTCTTAGCCATTCTTATCAGGATTTTCATTATCCATTAACATGGTTATACATTATCATATGACACTGATGTGAATCTGGGGATGGAAAGGAGACTAGTGATCCTCTTCTTTACAAGGAGATGTAAAGATAACTCTGATAGTTATAGCATAATTCCTCTGAGAGGTCAATGATAATTTTGCCCATATCATTGGTTCTTGATGTGACATTCTTTAGCATCTATATTAATTAGAAAAATATAGACACAATTTTTAAATTAAAAGGAATAAAAACTTTAATTTGCCAAAGAAATGAATTTAAATATTTACTGCACTCTTTAAAACTAATCATAATGACTTTTTTTTGAAGCACGATCTGTATACAGTGAATAGTGTTTAAAGAAAGTTTACAAGCCTTAAATTTGGTAGGATGTGGCTTCACAGATCTCTTTCTTTCTCCCCCTTTAAAAAAAAAATTCTAAGAAACCTAATCTGTGGTCATTCAATTAATCAGACTTAACAGTGCAAATATGCTGGCATCCATCTGCTGAAAGCTCTCATCAAGTGACATCATCTTGTAACTGGATTTCAGACTTATTTGGCATGCCTGCAACATAGCCCACCTTCTGTTTCAGGCTGTAAAATAGATGCTTAATTTTTTTCCTTCCTCTTTATGATAACAATTTATATTACTAATGTACCAGACATTTTTCACGTATTCAAATTCTTTGATCATGCAGTGTTTGCTGGGATTAAAGCTTTCTCAGAAGACACAGGGGTTTCTGTATTGATTTTCCACTTTTGTGACAATAACAGAATAAAAATGTATGTGTTTTCCTCAACTCTCAGCCTTTGTGATTTGGGCTAGGGTTAGTAAATTGTGAAGAAATAACTAGGACGATAAGGGAGAGATTAAAAATATTTGTTTCCAGATTCCTTTGATGCCATCTGTGGGCTAAGAGTCTATCACCAGTAAAGGGTGAATTTATTTCCTGCCTTTAGGTGGAAAATGAGGAGCTTTTTCTGCACTTACTGCTTCTTAATTGCCTTCAGCCAAAATAATTTTTATGACAAAAAGGCATATTTTGTGGTGACGTATTCTGGTTCCTTTTTTAAAGCCATTCTACTTGATTAAATGTCATATTAATCTTAAATATTTAATGTCACTTACATATATTGTTCAACCACTACAAGTAATTTCCACTTACCCACCAAGATTTTACCTCCTGCTCCCTATCTTGAAACTATCAAAAAAGACACATAGCATGGTTGACAAATAAAATAGTTCTACTGGTGATATATACCTGTGCCAAGGAAAATGTAAGCAATGTTTTGTTTGGGGGCAGTAAAATAAAATATACTAAGAAGCTAGTATATCCAAGAAAATATAAGTCCACTGTTTGGGACACATTTATTGGTAACTGAAAACAAAAATAAAGCAAATTTAATCACCTATTATTTTGCATCTATTTTCTCTATCAAGGAGGATCAACTTAACTATGGTGAAGATGGAATATACATTGAGTAAAAAATTAGAGTAGGAGACTATTTATATAAGAGACTCTAAGTGAGAAATTGTGTGTTCCAAATGAATTCGTCTCCTTGTTAACAGATATTATATGCCAGGTTATTGATATTCCAGAAATCAGAGAGAAACACTGTTGACAATATTTGAAGAGTCAATAGAGAAGGTGAGTGATTCTATAAAAAATCAGACCAGAAAAAGAACTTGAATTTTTAAATTAAAAATGAGGTCATTCCTACAATTACAAATTTCTACGAATATAATAGCAAAGCTCTCATTTAACTCCAACCAAAAAACACTAACTAACTAACACTAACTAGATAGGAAATTCATTCAGGCTACCAGAGATGACATTCCAGCTTTTTTCAGGTAAAAGATTCAGAAAAGTTAAGTACCTTTCCCTACATTACAGAGCTTATAAATGGCAGACAGGATTCAGCACATGCCTGTCTGATTCCAGAGCTTTGACAATTAACTACTGCTATATACAGTTTGTGATAAATATCCAGCCAAAATTCTAGACTGGATTATTGAACATATAATTATGTATGAGAATAGTAGTCATTAGAACCACTAATAATAACACAATAACATCACACTGACAGATGAAGAAATACTTAAATTTTTCCAAACTGTAATGATGAATATATCGATTTAAGCCTTGAATAAAGGAAGTAGTTAGTGAGACAAATGGATGCTTTATTCTGTTCTATATTTTATTGATGATGCAAATCCAGTTATAGAGCATGCTAATCAAATTGGCAGATGGCACAAATCTAGGCCAGTTATATTAATAGAATATCAATGTTTGAAACAGGGATTTTAAATACTGAAGGAATTGAGAACACGCCACCCCAAAATATGCCACTCTGGCATATTGACATATTTTAAGTTAAAGGCACTTGAAAATCAGCAAATACAAGAAAAATACTCTGACCTTGCCTCTTTTTCTTGAAAGTAGGAGGTAACATTCCATTAAAAAAAGATGTTCTCCCTATACCAGAAGGAAAGTAACAGTATTATCATCAAGAATGAGGAGTTGAACCTGGGAGAGTTCTTTACAGATCTTATTAAAATAATTCTTATCTTCCTTTAGCCTTCACACATGGTTTAGTCACTTTTGCACAATTGCCTTTCTTTGTTCAACCTAATATAAAAGCAAGCAGATTTCAGTATTTCTTTGGGTCTTCATCCTTTATGAAGGCTCCCATATCATATAGAATTTGTATTAAATAAACTTGTATGCTTTTCTCCTATTGATCTGTCTTACGTCAATTTAATTCTCAGACCCAACCAAAAAGAACCCTAAGAAAGTAAAGGTAGAAGTTTGCCTCCCCTTCAATACTATTCAGTTCAGCTTGATATATCTCTACATTGTTATTCAACCAATGTGTACTTGAGTACCCTAATTACAAGAAACTCAACATATCCTGAGGTTTCCTCTTTTAACCATGGTTGTTAGTATATTCTTTCAGTAAAGAAAGTACGCCTTAGTTTCTTATAACTGTTTAACCAACTATTCCTTATTCAATGTAGTGGAACCAGAGAAAATTTGTATATATTTTAGAGACACAGAGGAAATATCTGAAAAGTGATTGAATGGTTGAAAATGGTTGAAAATATCAGCTAAATTAAGGAAGCATTTTCACCTTTTTTTAAACCAACTGTTTGAATTCCTTCTCACCAATGCTGTGAATAACTAAAATATGATACAGAAAATAGTAACAAGTATACAGAATAATTAGATTAACATTATAAAAGAACAATCCTGGATTATCTGATGGAAAATATTCACAACTCTCAGTAGTACCAAAGAAATAACTATTATTAGATTTCTGTTCAGTTAATAAAGGCTATCAATATTAGATATAATTTTCAAAATAAAACTTTGAATGGTGAAATTAATTCTAGTTATAATTTAGATTCACATTTATTAAGGAATAATTTGCATATAATAAAATTCACTGATTATAAGTGTACAATGCAGTGTGTAACCACTGTAACCATTGCCACAATCATGATGCAGAACTTTTCCATCACCCCTCCTGACTAGTTCCCCAACCAGAACTTCTAGAAAAAAGACAACAGGTGGATGTGACCATCAAACACTAAAATTAAAAAAAAGGCAAATAGAACTCCTATAAGTAAATATATGTATATATAAAAATGATATGAAAATATATATCTATAAATCAATATCTATCTCACAACAAAATATAATGAATGGATTAAATAATAGAGTAGACAAAGCAGAAGAAAAATTAATAGACTGAAAGATTTCAAGTTACTTTATAAAAAATAGAACAGAGAAATTATACCTGGAAAATATGAGATGTTAGGATATAGTACTGAGTGACTTCTGAGAAGTAAGACACAGATTCCTTCCTCAATCTCAGTATTTTTAGTCTGATCCTAATATCGTGGAGAAAGTGAAAACTTCCTCAGAGTCTAGGAGTAGGACAGCAAATTTGGTAGAGGATTTGGTTTTAGCATTGCAGTATCTGAGGAAATTGGCTTTAATTATAGCATTGATTCTATGGGAGAAACGTATTCCAAGTTACAGATAGCTGAAATGCATTGAAATTTTGGAACATAAGATCTTATTTTAAGTCATGACACATACTTGCTGTATCTGTACATTCATTTATTATTTCTGTTAGTATTCTTTTGTTTCCTAATCACACTTTCACCCACAGTATTGTAAGAATTATAATTTGTAAATGGAATACCAAATATAAAGACATTCTTTGTTGTGATGCCATGTATGTTTCCTTATTTCAACCATTACTTTGTGTTGTTCTAAAATAAAAGTATAAATCCCTTGATTTACCTATTTCTTCTATCAATGTTTAAATATCAGGATGAAGAATTATAAGTGATTAACTTCTTTAAAACTCTGAAGGTGAAATGAAGAAATCCATCTCCCATTTTATAACATTTTTTAAATCTTTGAATAGGTATCAAGAGAAAGATAGAAGTTATTATAAATTAGTTTAAATTTGATGAAGAAATATTGCTTATTTCAAGGATTATGAATAGAACTTTTTCATTTAACTCTCTATCCTGAATAAAGACTTCTTTTCAGTGTATGAGAATTGTTCATCTACTCTGATCAATTTAATTTGCCTTTAATTGGATTCAATTATGATTGTATCTAATTCGTCCTTCTAAGTTTTAAAAATATGCTTTTGAAATCCTTCAGTTTATTGTATCTCTAATTCATATTTGAGATTCCAGAATACATAAAGCACTTTGAATATAACTAATTTAAAAACTGAGTTCAAAAAATATATTAAAACCCTGATTAACAAGATGCCTAAGAAATAGGTAGTCTTATTGTTTAAATGCTCTGCTTAAGTGACAATTAAGCAAAAAGTCCATTGTTTTACATTTTCTTATTTAAAAGTTTTCTTAATTGCCTGTGTCTACTTTCTTTGTACGGACTATATTAAAGTGATTTTAATGGAATTCCTCTTTTAAAACCCTACAGTGCTCAGGGTCATCTGTCAGTATAGCAATTCATAGTGTACATGAGTTTATATGTTAAAGCTGCAGGAGGCTAAGCTATCAGTATACAAAATCTGGAGCATCTCTTGAAAGTTGCCTATGGATTGTATTTTTCTTGCATTAATATGTTATTTATAATTTGTATCTCCCAGATAGGTTGCAATGTCACAATGTTGATTATCTGAGAGTTACAGTGAATTGGATTCTAGTTAATTTATCTTTTACAGCTAAACATATCCAAGATATATGAAGTGTAGCCCTAATCACAGTATCAAAATTCTAACCCATCAATTGTTCTTTTGTGTTACATAGAATTATGCAATGCCTCTGGTGAATCATATGCAAAAGTGGCCTAATTCTTCCCATTGCTCTGAATGCATGCCACTTCTCTCATGAAAAGGTAGTCTGTTTCCTTTTCACATGGATCTGGAATAGACTTGTGACTTCCTGTGAAGAATTGAGGAAAGTTCCCTCTATGCCTACTTTCTGCAGGGTTTTTATCATAAATGGGTGTTGAATTTTGTCAAAAGCTTTCTCTGCATCTATTGAGATGATCATATGGTTTTTCTCCTTCAGTTTGTTAATATGGTGTATCACGTTGATTGATTTGGGTATACTGAAGAATCCTTGCATTCCTGGAATAAACCCCACTTGATCATGGTGTATGATCCTTTTAATGTGCTGTTGGATTCTGTTTGCTAGTATTTTGTTGAGGATTTTTGCATCTATGTTCATCAGTGATATTGGCCTGTAGTATTCTCTCTTTGTGACATCCTTGTCTGGTTTTGGTATCAGGGTGATGGTGGCCTCGTATAATGAGTTTGGGAGTGTTCCTCCCTCTGCTATATTTTGGAAGAGTTTGAGAAGGATAGGTGTTAGCTCTTCTCTAAATGTTTGATAGAATTTGCCTGTGAATCCATCTGGACCTGGGCTTTTGTTTGTTGCAAGATTTTTAATCACAGTTTCAATTTCAGTGCTTGTGATTGGTGTGTTCATATTTTCTATTTCTTCCTGATTCAGTCTTGGCAGGTTGTGCCTTTCAAAGAATTTGTCCATTTCTTCCAGGTTGTCCATTTTATTGGCATAGGGTTGCTTGTAGTAATCTCTCATGATCTTTTGTATTTCTGCAGTGTCATTTATTACTTCTCCTTTTTCATTTCTAATTCTATTGATTTGAATCTTCTCCCTTTTTTTCTTGATGAGTCTGGCTAATGGTTTATCAATTTTGTTTATCTTCTCAAAGAACCAGCTTTTAGTTTTATTGATCTTTGCTATCATTTCCTTCATTTGTTTTTCATTTATTTCTGATCTTACCTTTATGATTTCTTTCCTTTTGCAAACTTTGGGATTTTTTTGTTCTTCTTTCTCTGATCGCTTGAGGTGCCAGGTTAGGTTGTTTATTCGAGATATTTCCTGTTTCTTAAGGTAGAATTGTATTGCTATAAATTTCCCTCTTAGAACTGCTTTTGCTGCATCCCATAGGTTTTGAGCCGTCGTGTCTCCATTGTCATTTGTTTCTAGGTATTTTTTGATTTCTTTTTTGATTTCTTCAGTGATCACTTCGTTATTAAGTAGTGTATTGTTTAGCGTCCATGTGTTTGTATTTTTTACAGATCTTTTCCTGTAATTGATATCTAGTCTCATAGCGTTGTGGTCGGAAAAGATACTTGATACAATTTCAATTTTCTTAAATTTACCAAGGCTTAGTTTATGACCCACGATATGAACTATCCTGCAGAATGTTCCATGAGCACTTGAGAAAAATGTGTATTCTGTTGTTTTTGGATGGAATGTCCTGTAAATGTCAATTAAGTCCATCTTGTTTAATGTATCATTTAAAGCTTGTGTTTCCTAATTTATTTTCATTTTGGATGATCTGTCCATGGGTGAAAGTGGGGTGTTAAAGTCCCCTACTATGAATGTGTTACTGTTGCTTTCCACTTTTATGGCTGTTAGTATTTGCCTTATGTATTGAGGTGCTCCTATGTTGGCTGCATAAATATTTACAATTGTTATATCTTCTTCTTGGATCGATCCCTTGATCATTATGTAGTGTCCTTCTTTGCCTCTTGTAATAGTCTTTATTTTAAAGTCTATTTTGTCTGATATGAGAATTGCTACTCCAGCTTTCTTTTGGTTTCCATTTGCATGGAATATCTTTTTCCATCCCCTTACTTTCAGTCTGTATGTGTCTCTAGGTGTGAATTGGGTCTCTTGTAGGCAGCATATATATGGGTCTTGTTTTTGTATCCATTCAGCCAGTCTGTGTCTTTTGGTGGGAGCATTTAATCCGTTTACATTTAAGGTAATTATCGATATATATGTTTCTATTCCCATTTTCTTAATTGTTTTGGGTTTGTTACTGTAGGTCTTTTCCTTCTCTTGTGTTTCTTGACTAGAGAAGTTCCTTTAGCATTTGTTGGAAAGCTGGTTTGGTGGTGCTGAACTCTCTCAGCTTTTGCTTGTCTGTAAAGGTTTTAATTTCTCCATCAAATCTGAATGAGATCCTTGCTGGGTAGAGTAATCTTGGTTGTAGGTTTTTCTCCTTCATCACTTTAAATATGTCCTGCCAGTCCCTTCTGGCTTGCAGAGTTTCTGCTGAAAGATCAGCTGTTAACCTTATGGGGATTCCCTTGTGTGTTACTTGTTGTTTTTCCCTTGCTGCTTGTAATATGTTTTCTTTGTATTTAATTTTTGACAGTTTGATTAATACGTGTCTTGGCATGTTTGTCCTTGGATTTATCCTGTATGGGACTCTCTGTGCTTGCTGGACTTGATTAACTATTTCCTTTCCCATATTATGCAAGTTTTCAACTATAATCTCTTCAGATATTTTCTCGGTCCCTTTCTTTTTCTCTTCTTCTTCTGGAACCCCTATAATTTGAATGTTGGTGCGTTTAATGTTGTCCCAGAGGTTTCTGAGACTGTCCTCAGTTCTTTTCATTCTTTTTTCTTTCTTCTGCTCTGCAGTAGTTATTTCCACTATTTTATCTTCCAGGTCACTTATCCGTTCTTCTGCCTCAGTTATTCTGCTATTGATCCCTTCTAGAGAGTTTTTATTTTCATTTATTGTGCTGTTCATCATTGTTTTCTTCATCTTTAGTTCTTCTAGGTCCTTGTTAAATGTTTCTTGCATTTTCTCTATTCTATTTCCAAGATTTTGGATCATCCTTACTATCATTATTCTGAACTCTTTTTCAGGGAGACTGCCTATTTCCTCTTCATTTGTTAGGTCTGGTGGGTTTTTATCTTGCTCCTTCATCTGCTGTGTGTTTTTCTGTCTTCTTAGTTTGCTTATCTTCCTGTGTTTGGGGTTTCCTTTTTGCATGCTGCAGGTTCATAGTTCCCATTGTTTTTGTTGTCTGCCCCCAGTGGCTAAGGTTGGTTCAGTGGGTTGTGTAGGCTTCCTGGTGGAGGGGACTAGTGCCTGTGTTCTGATGGATGAGGCTGGATCTTGTCTCTCTGGTGGGCAGGTCCACGTCTGGTGGTGTGTTTCAGGGTGTCTGTGGACTTATTATGATTTTAGGCAGCCTCTCTGCTAATGGATGGAGTTGTGTTCTGTTTTTCTAGTTGTTTGGCATAGGGTATCCAGCACTGTAGATTGCTGGTTGTTGAGTGAAGCTGGGTGCTGGTGTTGAGATGGTGATATCTGGGAGATTTTCACCGTTTGATATTATGTGGAACTGGGAGGTCTCTTGTGGACCAGTGTCCTGAAGTTGGCTCTCCCACCTCAGAGGCACAGCACTGACTCCTGGCTGCAGCACCAAGAGCCTTTCATCCACATGGCTCAGAATAAAAGCGAGAAAAAGTAGAAAGAAAAGAAAAGAAAAGAAAGAAAGAAAGAAAGGAGATAAAATAAAGTAAGATAAAAGAAAATATAGTTATTAAAATAAAAAATAATTATTAAGAAAAAATTTTTTTGAAACAAAAAAAAAAAGGGACGGATAGAACCCTCGGACAAATGGTGAAAGCAAAGCTATACAGACAAAATTTCACACAGAGGCATACACATACACACTCACAAAAAGAGGAAAATGGGAAAAAAATCATAAATCTTGCTCTAAAAGTCCACCTCCTCAATTTGGGATGATTTGTTGTCTATTCAGGTATTCCACAGATGCAGGTACATCAAGTTGATTGTGGAGCTTTAATCCACTGCTTCTGAGGCTGCTGGGAGAGATTTCCCTTTCTCTTCTTTGTTCTCACAGCTCCTGGGATTCAGCTTTGGATTTGGTCCCGCCTCTGCATGTAGGTCGCCGGAGGGCATCTGTTCTTAGATCGGACAGGACGGGGTTAAAGGAGCAGCTGCTTCCGGGGCTCTGGCTCACTCAGGCCGGGGAGAGGGAGTGGTGCAGATGCAGGGAGAGCCTGTGGCGGCACAGGCCAGCGTAACATTGCACCAGCCTGAGGCATGCCATGCATTCTCCCGGGGAAGTTGTCCCTGGATCCTGAGACCCTGGCAGTGGCAGGCTGCACAGGCTCCCCGGAAGGGGGGTGTGGATAATGACTTGTGCTTGCACGCAGGCTTCTTGGTGGCTGCAGCAGTGGCCTTAGCGTCTCATGCCTGTCTCTGGGGTCTATGCTGTTAGCCGCGACTAACACCCGTCTCTGGAGCTCGTTTAAGTAGCGCTCTGAATCCTCTCTCCTCGTGCACCAGGAAACAAAGAGGCAAGAAAAAGTCTCTTGCCTCTTCGGCAGGTCCAGACTTTTCCCCGGACTCCCGGCTAGCCGTGGTGCACTAACCCCTTCAGGCTGTGTTCACGCCGCCAACCCCAGTCCTCTGCCTGCGCTCCGACCGAAGCCCGAGCCTCAGCTCCCAGCCCCGCCCACCCCAGTGGCTGAGCAGAGAAGCCTCTCGGGCTGGTGAGTGCCAGTCGGCACCGATCCTCTGTGCCGGAATCTCTCCACTTTGCCCTCCACACCCCTGTTGCTGCGCTCTCCTCCATGGCTCCGAAGCTTCCCCCTCCACCACCTGCAGTCTCCGCACGTGAAGGGGCTTCCTAGTGTGTGGAAACCTTTCCTGCTTCACAGCTCCCTCCCAGTGGTGCAGGTCCCATCCCTATTCTTTTATCTCTGTTTATTCTTTTTTCCTTTGCCCTACCCAGGTACATGGGGACTTTCTTGCCTTTTGGGAGGTCTGAGGTCTTCTGCCAGCGTTCAGTAGGTGTTCTGTAGGAGTTGTTCGCTGTGAAGAATTGTGTATGATAGAATCTATGCTGTGCTATGTCTGGGCCTAGGCGTTAAGAGATGATACACATTTGCATTTGCTCTGTTAAAAACTAGTCACCATGTAAATAAGTCTAGATGACCTACCAGTGGAAACATATGGGAGAAAGAGGCCTATCCATTCTTTAGGTGTTCCAGCCATCCCAGCAAATTTGCTGAAACTTTGAGTGAATTCATCTTGGTTGTTTCAGCCTCGTCCAAGACCCTAGATCAATGCAATTCGAGAATGACGTCAGCACACATGTTGTTAAGAAGTGCACAACAAAGCCTAGGCAACTCACAGAATCATTGGAAATAATATTCGATACATTTTTTAGCCATCATGTGTTAAGTGTTTTGTTATGCTGCAATAGATTCCTGATACAGAAATTAATACCTGAAGGTAAAATGCTACTTGAGCAAAAAGCTAAACATGTGCGTTGGCTTTGAGCCCAAATGTGGGTTAGAGGAAGAAGAGTGATGAGCACTGTTAATAGAGACTAGAAGAACAGTGAGGAAATCATTATCATTGAAAGCTGGAAAAGAAGTAATACATATTACATATTGACAAAAAGTTCATTAACACTCACCTGAGGTGATATGGAAGAAGGAAAATGAACCTAATGAATTTGTGGATCTGGCTGACGAGATTTCTGATCATAAAGTTGGAATTGTCAAATAGCTTACTTTAGTAGAATATGATAAAGTCTTGCAAGAGAAAGGTAAACTAAATAAGGCAAATTAATTTGGACCCAGGACAGTCTCTCCAGCTGGTAAAATGTTTTTGAAGTAAGAAATGCCAACTGGCACAGATCACAGTAAAACGTAGCCTAAGAATTAAAATAAAATCAAATTGTATAGCTGTAAAAAATCTTTGTAAAGACCTCAACAATATTTGTTTGTTCCCCTTCACTAGATAAAATATTAATTTTCTAAATATTGTCCCACAGCAGCCTGCCACTTTCACAGTAGAGAGAGGTAAATCTAAAAAAGAACTATGAATGTGTCATAAGATGATTCCAAATAAGTTTCACAGAAAGCCCACAGAAGTTTTAAGAGAATTACACTTGCAACAGCATCCTGGACTAAAAGTTATAGAGATAGTTCAAAATAAAAAGAAGACCCTGCCTACCAATTTTCTGTTGACCATAAAAAGACTGAGGGAATTATTCAATTGCAAACATAGGTCATATTTTATGGAAAAATATGGAAGACTTAAAGGGTAAAGCCAAGAACCACCAAGAACAATGGTTTAGGGAACTATTTCCATAAAAGTGCAATTGGACCTTAATCAAGGAACATCTTCTCAACGAGAAGGGGAAACTCATTAAAAGTCCCTGGCACAGGGCTTCCCTGGTGGTACAGTGGTTAAGAATCTGCCTGCCAATGCAGGAGACATGGGTTTGATCCCTGGTCCGGGAAGATCCCACATGCCATGGAGCAACTAAGCCTGTGCGCCACAACTACTGAGCCTGCGCTCTAGAGCCTGCGAGACACAACTACTGGGCCTGTGTGCCACATGTATTGAAGCCTGTGCACCTAGAGCCCGTGCTCTGCAACAAAGAGAAGCCACCGCAATGAGAAGCCCACACACCACAAGGAAGAGTAACCCCCACTTGTAGCAACTAGAGAAAGCCCGCGCACAGCAACGAAGACCCAACACAGCCATAAATAAATAAATAAATAACACATTAAAAAGAAAAGTCCCTGGCACAACTTCATATCTTTTTAACAGACCAGTGTACTAGTGTGCCTTTTTTCTAATGACGTAAACTGTGATGATTATTATTTTATCTGTGTATGTTGGGGGTCTGGGGGCAGATACTTCTTTTAGTTCATAGGCTTTCAGAACAAGACTATCCATACTTGAAGAGTCTTATCCACTTCTGAACGTAATGCAGATAATGAGATCCTTGATTTTGTACTGATACCATAGTGAAGAACAACTTTGGAGGGGGTGGGGAATGGGAATTAGTGTATTTTGCATCTGGGAGGTATGTGGATTATTGTGGCCAGAGGTTGTATTGTGATAGATTGTTTGCAAAGATGCCACCAACAATTTTTACCAGACTTTGACATTTCTGCTCCCCCTCTCTCAAGAGGTAGGTTCTCTTTGCTTTTCCTTAAAATGTGGGCTGCACTTGTGACTTGCTTTGACCAATAAAATGAGATGAAAATTAAGCTCTGAGATTTCCAAACCCAGACCCTAGAAAGTAGCTTCCATTTTCTGCCCATTGAGATCCAGTGCCATGTAACAGAGCTCAAGTAAAACAACTAGATGGTGAGAGAACACAAGGAGAAAGAGGACAACTGGCTAATATCCATTCCAGCTACCCTAGCTGACTTGCCAGATAGGTGAGTAAAATTAGCCTCAGCATCCCAAACCCAACTCAACTCACAGATAAATGCAGCTCCAGCTGCAAATATACAGCATATAACAGCCCAGTTGATTCTAGGCAACCCAGAAAACTGCGAGAAAAAATAGTGTTTCTTTAAACCATTAAGTTTTAAAAGATTTTGTTATGCAATAATATACAACTGAGACATTCCCTTTTGAAGAACAGCCTTCAATAGGACTGAGGGGTGTTTTTCTAAAGAGAATTAGCATGATGGATCTATTTATGTGAGAAGTCTTAATTTTTCAAAATTTCTTTTCTCTTTGTAGGTAGGACTATGCTCTGATCGAGGTATTATTGTTGGCAAATGAAGCTGTTCTAACATTGTATAATCACTAGTGGGATAATTCTTTGAATCATTAAAAACAGAAGCATTCAAATGTTTTGATAAATATTGGTGTGTTCACTTGATGTGATAATTAGTCCATCCATATTTAATTCTAATTACTTAAATACTATTCTATGAATAATCATATTACTATTTAAAAACATGTTTGGGGATTTAAAAATACTAAAAACTACCAAGATTTAGCTTTAGACTTTCATCGTGATAAAACAAAAAAACTTGTTTCACTGTATAATTTTTATCAGTTTCAACTAGTAAAATAGATATGTATAAAGAATATAATGTATAAATTATCAATAGGCCATTAACTCTTAACCATGGAAGGAGAAATTACACAAATTTCTGTCTATTTCATATTATAAATGCTAGCTTATGCTAAACTGCTATATTTCATTTATCCAACCAGGACTTAGTGCTATGTGAAAGGATAGGATTATGTTAAGTAAAGTGAGTGATCTCCAACGGAGAATAGATTCAAGTATACCAGATAGAGCTTCCAAAAGCAGACTAAAATATTACCTTGGAGGGCTCTAAAAAAGTTATGTCTTTTAAATCTTTTCCTGGGTGATAAGGATGATAACGACCACGACGATGATGATCATGATGATTATGATGATGATGATTTGAGGAACAATGACTCAGAAATGAAAAAAGTAGATGTCGGTATATTTTGATATGGTTGGTCTTGGCAGATTAAGTTAAGTTCCATCATGGGAAGATGGCAAGATACATGGACACAGGGTGAAATTGGCAGAGGCATCAGGCAAGTAGGAGCATGATGAAATAGGGACAAAATGATGCAGAAAATCAGCTTCACTCTCTATTTTTAAAAATTATTTATTTGTTTGTTTATTTATTTATTTATTTGTCTGCACTGGGTCTCAGTTGCAACACGCAGGATCTTTGTTGCCACGTGCGGGATCTTCCTTGTGGCATGAGGGATCTTCAGATGCGGCATGAAGGATCTTTTTTTTTTTTAGTTACGGCATGCAAACTCTTAGTTGCAGCATGTGAGATCTAGTTCCCTGATCAGGGATCGAATCAGGGCCCCCTGCATTGGGAGCGTGGAGTCTTAGCTACTGGACCACCAGGAAAGTCCCTAGCTTCACTTTCTTAATAATTTTTACAAATGCTCATGCTCCATGTGACATGAATCTCTGCTTACCTTACACACTTGTTGCTTGCATAAAATATGGATGTCAAAAACCACATGATTTTCAAAAATATAGCATTATACACCTGTGAAGTTACTGTTATTCTTGTTTTATTGACTGCATCAAATGGAGATTTTTAATTCATTCATTTAAAACAAATATTTATTGGAAATCCAGATCCTGGGTCAGACACTGGATATTCAACATATTAAAAGGACACTGATACCATCAAAAATTCTCAGTCAACTGGTGGATACTGATGGAAATATGTACAGTACTTTACAATGTAATCAGGGTCATAACAGAAGTGGGAATAAAATGACCTACTGAACAATGATTCTTCCTGGGAGATTCACAATATGATACTTATATTACTGTAATTTGAAGGATGACTAGTCATTCACAAAGCAGAGATGAGGAGCAGAAAAAAAGGCCACAAAAATGTGAAAGAAACAGTGAGGAATTCAGTGTGGCTTTAGTCAATTATTTGTATGGACAAGTTGAAGAATATAAGGCTAGAATTTAATAGGACATTGAATGCCTTGCTAAGAATTTTGGCATGCTAATAATTTTGAATGTATCTTTCATAAAGTAAGATGAGCATTTTTTAACAAATATAATCAATAGTTTTAGAGAAAATCAAGCTGAAAAATATTCAGTGTCAATTTTATTGTCTAGTGCTTTTCATAGCACTGTTTGGCATATGAGATAATTCAATGGAAGTCTTCCCATATCTTACTTCATATTACTAGAAATTACTATAGAAAAAATTATTTAATTTGTTCATTTTTCATAAATATCCATTGATACCTCCTTATTCAAAGCACTTTTCTTTGCTCCATAAGAGTTACAGAGGCGAATCAACCCTGTAGGAAATTTATTACAAGAGCTTTCTATATTTCTAGGGAATATAGGGTATGTACAATAAATATAAAGTAGAGAAATATGTGAGATTTAATGTAATTGGTACAAATTAAAACCTATGTAAAACCAATAAAAAATAGTTCCTTCTACAGAATTTTGGGGAGGCCGATGAAAAATAGTATTGGTCATGTAGACATTGCATCACATTTCAGATTTTGCTTATTTCACACAACATTTTTGGGGGGAACTTACACAAATGGATACATATAGATCTAGAAGTTATCAAACTTTTTTGGTAAAGGGCCAGATACTAAATTTTATTTCATTCTTTTGTGTGTGTGTGTGTGTGTGTGTGTGGTACGCAAGTCTCCCACTGCTGTGGCCTCTGCCGCCGCGGAGCACAGGCCCCGGATGCGCAGGCCCAGCGGCCACGGCCCACAGACCCAGCCGCTCCGCGGCATGCGGGACCCTCCCAGACCAGGGCACAAAACCACGTCCCCCCACATTGGCAGGCAGACCCTCAACCACTGCGCCACCAGGGAAGCCCCACATACTAAATTTCAGGCTTTACAAGCCAGATAGTCTGTGTTACAACTCCACAGTTTCATAGGCAGTACATAAATTAAGAATTGTGACTGTGTTCCAATAAAACTTTACGGGCATCACAGTTTGAATTTCACATAATTTTCACGTGTCACAAAATACTGTTTTGTGTTTTTTATCAACCATTTAAAATTTTAAAAAAACATTCTTTGCTGTGAATTATGTAGAAACAGACAGCAGAATAAATTTAGCCTGTAGGCTGTAGTTTGCTGACCTCTGGTCTATCTAGTCCAGTCCTTTTTACTGCTGAATAGTATTCCATGCTTACTATTTCTCCATTGTGCATAGCTCAGAGAGGAATGACTGATTCATTGGCCAACCCATCTTCTACTATATTTTCCAAAGTAAACCAGTTTACATCCTTCATGATCATATAAGAGATCCTTTTTTTCCACATTTATACCAATACTCTGTATTCCTAAGCATGTATGTTTTCCCCAAGCTCATGTATAAGAAAACATATAAATTCAGGTTTGCTCTGTTATTTTATTTTGCAACAAAAACAATCACACACTTAGAGAAAATGTGTACATGTGGTACAAATAACCTTTATTTTTCTAAACCACTTGTAAGCTGTCAACCTAATGTCTCATCATCTCTGAAAATGTTGTGCACATTTGAAGCAAACAAGGATATTCTGTTATATAACCACAAAAAACCAAGGGACAGAGCTAGGGAATCATACACATGCATGCACACGAACACATTGCATGTATATTTATTTCCATTTCTATCTAGATATATTGAAACCCATAAGATCACTCCAGTACCTCCAAATGCAAACCTAATATCGGAAGGATCTTTCCAGTTTTCTCACTTTCCATTTCTGTAACACCCTTCTCAATGAGAACCTCAAAATCCTTAATATATTTACATATTTTATCACTCTCCATATATTTAATCCATCTTTCTTCATTATTGCCACACCTACTTTTGTGCATTTACCCTCCTCATTACCCTCAGACTCCAAGACTCCACCTCCAGGCTTTCATCTCATCCCCATTTGCCATTGCATAAAAGCCTTCCCCAAGTCTGGTTGCTCCTGTGGATGTAAAAGTTCTTCACACTGCTTGTGCTTTAATAACTCATAAAGGATATTCTCTCCATGTAGATATCCTCTATACTCTTCTTATATGCTGAATTACTATGCCAGGCCATACTTTCAACATTAATACTCTCCATAACCTACTTGGGATGTGATATCTTATGTCAAATTCCTTCTCTGCATGGGACACCCTTCTTATCCTGCTCAGGCTCTGATACCCTATATCAGGCAATCCCCATGCATGGATGTGCTCTTGACTCTATTCAGGTTCTCTATCTCTATACTGGGCTTATACCCATCCTCACAACCACATGGATGCTCTCTTTACCTTGATCAGAGCTCTGATGCTCTACTCTGATACTCTATATCATGGCTTCCTACCCCACTCCACCCACTGCAACTACTACATTGCTCTACCCTACCTAATGCTTTTATACTTTAATTTTTCAGTAATAGAAGGACAAGGTAATAAGTATAGTTATAATTGCAATTTCAATTTTCCAGTTAACAAATTTTCATATATTATTTTTCCTCTCATATGAATTTCCTGTTCTTACATTTGACTATTTTTCCACTCAGTAGTTTTTCTTAGTGGTATTGATGTTTAGATATCTTCTACTTATGAATAATAGTAATCCAAAACCATAGAGAAAATCAATGAAACCAAGAGTTGGATATTTAAAAAGATCAACAAAAATGACAAATATTTATCTAGATTAACTAAGAAAAAGAAGACTCAAATAACTAAAATGAAAGAAGGGACCTTAAAATATTGCAGAAGTAGAATGGGTTATAAGAGAACACTTTAAGAAATTGTACAAAAACAAATTTGAGTACCTAAATTAAATGAATATATTCCCGGAAACAAACAACCTACCAAGACTTAATTAGGAAGAAATATAAAATCTGAACAGACCTAAAACTAGTGAAGAGATTTAGTCAGTAATCAAAAACCTCTCAACAAAGAAAAGCCTGGAACTAGATGACTTCACTGATTAATTGTATCAAACATTTAAAGAAAAATTAACAGTAATATTCCTCAACTCTTACCAAAAAAATATAGAAGAGAAGGGAATACATCCAAACTCATTATATGAGGCCAGTGTTACCCTGATAACAAAGCCAGACAAAGATAGTAAAAGAAATTTCAGATCAATATCCATGATAAATGTAGATGCAAACAAATATACAATACCAGGAAACAGAATTTAACAGTTCATGAAAATAATTATACACCTTGACTAGGTGGGACTTATTCCTGGAATGCAAGGATGGTTCAGCATAGAAAAATCACTCAATTTAATATAGCACATTAACAGAATGATGGGAAAAAAACTACACAAGCATCTCAATTCATGCAAAAAATGATAAAATTCAACATGCTTTCATAATAGAAACACTCAACAAACTAGAAATATAGGGAAACTTCCTCAAGTTTATAAGGTCTCATCTAACAACAAATAATCAATGCTGAAAGACTGAAAGCTTTTCTCTGAGATCAGGAACAAGACAAAAATGCCCTCTCTAGCCACTTCTATTTAACATAGTACTAAAAGTCTTAGAGAAATTAGGCAAGAAAGTGAAACAAAACACATCCATATTGGAAAGGAAGAAGTAAAATTATCTCTGTTCACAGATGACATAATCATATATGTAGAAAACCCTAAAGATTTCATTTTAAAAGGGGTTAGGAGTAATCGAGTTCAGCAAAGTTGCAAGATACAAAATCAACATGCAAAAGTCAGTTGCAATTTACACACTAACAATGAACAATCCAAAAGGAAAATTAAGAAATTCAATTTACAGTAGCATAGAAAATAATACTTAGGAATACATTTTTAAAAAGAGGTGAAAGGCTTTTATACTTAACATCAAAAAAACAGATGAAAGAAATTAAAGAAGATACAAATAAAGGGAAAGACAACCTGCGTTCATGGATTGGAAGACATAATATTTTTAAGATGACAGTACTATCCAAAGTGATCTACAGATTTAATGTAATCCCTATCAAAATCCTAATGACGTTATTTTGCAGAAATAGAAAAATTCATTCTAAAATTCACATGGAATCTCAAGGGACCCTGAATAGCCAAAACAATCTTGAAAAAGACCAGATTTGGAGGTCTCACACTTAAAGATTTCAAAACTCTTACAAATGTACAGTAATCAAGAGTGTGGTACTGACGTAAAGACAGATATATAGACAAATCGAATAGAATAGAGAGCCCAGAAATAAACTCTTGCATATAAGGTTAAATTTTCTATCCTGGAGAATGTTCCATGTGCACTTGAGAAGAATGTGTTCTGATGCTGTTGAATGGAATGGTCTTTGTATGTCTGTTAGGTCCAATTGGTCTATATTGTTGTTCAAGTCCATTGTTTCCTTATTACTTTTCTTTCTGAATAATCTATCTACTTTTGAAAGTGGGATATGAAGTCCCCTACTATTATTGTATTGCTGTCTATTTCTCCCTTCAATTCTGCTATATTTGCTTTATTTAGTCTCCAATGTTTTGTGCATATATATTTACATTTGTTATATCCTCTTAATGAATTGACCTCTTTATCACTGCATAGTGACCGTCTTTGCCTCTTGTAACTGATTTTGACTTAAAATCTATTTAATCTGATGTAAGTATAGCTACCTCTGCTCTCTTTGGTTACCATTTGCATGGATTTTTTTTTCTGTCCCTTCTTTTTCAGGCTATGTGTGTCCTTAAATGTAAAGTGAACCTACCTCTTGTAGGCAACACGTTGTAGGAATTTCTTTTTTAAAAAAATCCATTTATATACTCAATATATTTTGGTTAGATAAGTGAATTCATTTACATTTTAAGTAATTAATGATATGTAAGGACTAATTATTTTCATGCTGTTAATTGTTTTCTATTTTATAGTTTCTTTATTCCTTCCTCTCTGTCTTCCTTTTGTGATTTGTTGACTATTTGTAGTGGAATGCTTTGGCTCCTTTTTCTTTAACTTTTGTGTAGAGGTTACTGTGAGACTTACATGCAACATCTTATAGTTATAACAGGCTATTTTAAGTGATAACAAATTAACTTGAATTGCCTACAAAACTCTATGCTTTAGTTGTCTCTGCCCACATTTTATTTTATTGATGTTACACTTTGCATCTATTCATGTAGTGTATGTATTAACAAATTATTGTATCTACAGTTATTTTTAATACTTTTGTCCTTTAGTTTTTATACTACACATAAAAGTGATTCACCCACTGTGGTTACAGTATTAGAGTATTCTGAATTGGAATATTTACCTTTACCAGTGAGTTTTACACTTTCATATATTTTCATGTTGTTACTTAATGTCTATTCATTTCAACTTGAAGAATTCCCTGTAGCATTTCTTGGAAGGCACATATAGTGGTGATGAACTCTCTCAACTTTTGTTGGTCTGGGAATATCTTCATCTCTCCTTCATTTCTGAAGGGCAACATTGCTGATTTTAGTACTGTTGGTTAGGTGTTTTTTTGTTTTGTTTTGTTTTTTAACTTTCAGCACTTTGAATAAATCATCCCACTTCCTCCTGGCTTGCAAGGTTTCTGCTGAGAAATTCACCGATAGTCTTATGGAAGTTCCCTTTTAAGTTATAAGCTTCTTTTCTCTACTGTTTTAGATTTTTAGAAATTTTATTATAATGTCTCTTTTACAAGAACTCTGTAAGTTTTTTTTGTTAGACACCTATGAGCTTCATGAACTTGGATGTCCAAATCTCTCCCCAGATTTGGGATGTTCTCAGTGATTTTCCTTTAATTAAACTTTCTGTCCTCTCCTACCCTCTTCTCTTTCTGGTACACAAATAAATTACAAATTGTTCCTTTTAGTGATATGCCATAGATCACTTGGGCCTTCTTCACTCTTTTTTTATTCTTTTTTTCATTATTCTCCTCTAAATGAATAATTTCAAAGGTTCTATTTTCTAATCCACAGATTCTTTATTCTGCTTGGCCATTCTGCTGTTGATGCTCTCTATTGCATTTTTTCATTTAATTCATTGTTTTCTTCCACACCTGAATTTGAATTTCTGTTTAGTTCTTTTTAATGATTTATATCTCTTCATTAAACTTCTTTTTGTGTGTGTGTATTGTTTTCCTGATTTTGTTGAATTGTCTTCCAGTGTTTTTTTTGTAGCTCATCAAACTTCTTTAAACAGCTATTTTGAATTCTTTATCAGATAAATTACAGATCTCCATCTTTGGGGTCAATTACTGGAAATATATTGTATATTTTGTGGTATCATCTTTCCTTTATTTTTCATGTTCCTTGAAATCTTGCACTGCTCTTCACATTTGAAGTAGCAATCACTTCCTCCAATCTTACTGTCTGACTTTAGGAGAGAAATACCTTCCATCAGCCCCATGAGGTATTCTAAGGCTTTCTCAGACCTTCTATGGATACATCTGCTCCATACTTCTTGCTCTATCTTGTGGCACAATTCTTAAGTTTGTAGGTCTTCTTTTGATTCTGCAGAGCCAGGCTATGTGCTGACAATCTTCCTTTTGCTTTCCCAAAGGTAATCTGTCAAAGAGCCTCAGATTCAGGGTAGATTTCTGCACATGCTCCTTGGTTATCTACAAAAGTTTGCTCTTGCTGCCATCAGTAGGGCACACAGGGAGGTGGGGTTGTGTTTAGATAGTAAGCACCGAATCTTGGGAGTTCCTGTGATTCAGCTAGGGGAATCCAAATGTGAACAAACCCCGTGTCTTGTGGGTGGTCCTTTCAATGGAGTCCATGATGTGGTTAGTAGGATCTGCATCCCCTTGATATATTATGTTTCAAACTCTGGCTGTTGTTCTCCCACCCACTTCCCACTCCCCAGTCGTACAGTTTATGACTCAGTACTCTCGATGAAGCAATAGAGAAATAGGCCTCTTTCTCAGCATACCACACAGATGGGGAAGTTGGGCATTTATACATAGGCTCTCACTTTTTCCTATGGAAGAAATCACTTGGCACAGAGTTGTGCCACCTTGGGGAGGTGTAATGTAGATTAAGTAAAACTGTTCCTCTTACCCTCTCCAACTCATCCATTCTCATTTTTTTCCCCCAACTGTGCTGGAATTCTCCTCTAGACTCCTTTACTTCTACAATGCTCTCCCATCCATGGATGATTATCTAATTCAATATTCTCCCAGGACTCCTGGACCATAGGTGAGGGTAGCTGGAGTTTGTTCATGGAGCACTTTCATGTCCACGACTGGGATTGAGGTCTGTATACCTATTATCAAATTCACAGGTGTACAGGGCTCCTCCCAGGTCCCTTGGCATATGGTGAGAAAATCAAAGCCAAACGGGGCTATCACTGATTGCCCAGGGGTACTGAGTTGTTTCCAAGTCTACAGTTAGTTGATGAGTCACCTGCCTGGGTACTTGGTTTGTCTTTTCAAAACAGCACTCCTTATTCTTGGACTGCACCAGGGTTTTACAGTCTCCTACCTGGATTTCAAAGTTCCCACAAAGGCATTTTTGTCCATGGATGGATACCAAATTATTGTTGTTGAGAGGAGGATACTATGAGAGACATCTTATTTGGCCAACTTGCTGATGTCACTCTCACCATGTATTTTCTTTTGTTTTTTTTTTATTAGATTGTTATGCTGTATTAAATTATTTAACTTTCAGATGATAATCCAACCATGCATAGTTGGGACAAGTCCCACATGACAAAGGTCTATAATTTTTTAATATTTTCCTTGATTCTGTTTGCTAGTATTTTGTTGAGTATTTTTGGACCCATATTTATAAAAGATAAGATATCCATAGCGTCTGTAGTGTTAGTAGTTTTATTTTCTTGTAAAACTGTCTAGTTTTGGTATCAAGGTAATTCTAGACTCATAAAATGAGTCAGGAAGTATTCCCTCATCTTCTATTTTTTGGGAAGAATTTGTGAAAGACTGGTTTTAACTTTCTCTAAATGTTTGTTAGAATTCACCAGTGAAACCAACTGTGTCTGGCATTTTCTTTGTGGGTAGTTTTTCTTTTTTTTTAAATTAATTCAATCTCTATTTATAAAGAGCTCTTCTAATTGTTTCTTCATAAGTCAGTTTTGGCAGTTTGTGTCTTCCTAGATTTTTGTACATTTAAGTTATTTAATTTATTGGCATACAATAGTTGAAGATACTCTTTCACAATGCTTTTTACTTCTGTAAGAGTGGTAGTAATTTCCACTGTTTTATTTATGATTCTATTAATTTGAGTCCTCTCCCTTTTTTCTTTGGTCAATATAACCAAAGGTTTGTCAATTTTTTAAAATCTTTGCAAAGAACCAACTTTTGGTTTCATGTGTTTTCTCTAATGTTTTCCTAGTTCTCTCATTAATTTCCTTTCTAATCTATTATTTCCCTTCTTTTTGTAATTAGATTTACATTTCTTATCTTTTCCTGGATTTGAAGAATGAAAAGTTATTGAATTATTGTTTTGAGATCTTTCCTTTTTCTTTTCTTTTTTTTATGTTCTGATTGCTTTTTATCTTTTAAATTTTAAAAAAAATATTTTTTGAATTTTATTCTATTTTTTTATACAGCAGGTTATTATTAGTTATCCATTTTATACATATTAGTATATATATGTCAATCCCAAACTCCCAATTCATCACACCACCACCACCACCCCCCACCACCACTTTCCCCACTTGGTGTCCATATGTTGGTTCTCTATATCTGTGTCTCAATTTCTGCCCTGCAAACCGGTTCGTCTGTGCCATTGTTCTAGGTTCCACATATATGTGTTAACATATGATATTTGTTTTTCTCTTTCTGACTTACTTCACTCTGTATGACAGTCTCTAGATCCATCCACGTCTCTACAAATGACCCAATTTCGTTCCTTTTTATGGCTGAGTAATATTCCATTGTGTATATGTACCACATCTTCTTTATCCATTCGTCTGTCGATGGGCATTTAGGTTGCTTCCATGGCCTGGCTATCGTAAATAATGCTGCAATGAACATTGGGGTGCATGTGTCTTTTTGAATTATGGTTTTCTCTAGGTATATTCCCCATAGTGGGATTGCTGGGTCATATGGTAATTCTATTTTTAGTTCTTTAAGGAGCCTCCATACTTTTCTCCATAGTGGCTGTATCAATTTACATTCCCACCAACAGGGCAAGAGGATTCCCTTTCCTCCACACCCTCTCCAGCATTTGCTGTTTGTAGATTTTCTGATGATGCCCATTCTAACTGGTGTGAGCTGATACCACATTGTAGTTTTGATTTGCATTTCTCTAATAATTAGTGATGTTCAGCAGCTTGTCATGTGCTTCTTGGCCATCTGTATGTCTTCTTTGGAGAAATGTCTGTTTAGGTCTTCTGCCCATTTTTGGATTGGGTTGTTTGTTTCTTTAATATTGAGCTGCATGAGCTGCTTGTAAATTTTGGAGATTAATCCTTTGTCAGTTGCTTCATTTGCAAATATTTTCTCCTATTCTGAGGGTTGTCTTTTCGTCTTGTTTATGGTTTCCTTTGGTTTGCAAAAGCTTTTAAGTTTCATTAGGTCCCATTTGTTTATTTTTGTTTTTATTTACTCTAGGAGGTAGATCAAAAAAGATCTTGCTGTGATTTATGTCAAATTGTGCTCTTCCTATGTTTTCCTCTAAGAGTTTTATAGTGTCCAGTCTTACATTTATGTCTCTAATCCATTTTGAGTTTATTTTTGTGGATGGGGCTAGGGAGTATTCTAATTTCATTCTTTTACATGTAGCTGTCCAGTTTTCCCAGCACCACTTATTGAAGAGACTGTCTTTTCTCCACTGTATGTCCTTGCCTCCTTTGTCATAGATTAGTTGACCATATGTGCGTGCGTTTATCTCTGGGCTTTCTATCCTGTTCCATTGATCTATATTTCTGTTTTTGTGCCACTACCATACTGTCTTGATTACTGTAGCTTTGTAGTATAGTCTGATGTCAGGGAGTCTGATTCCTCCAGCTCCATTTTTTTCCCTCAAGACTGCTTTTGCTATTCGGGGTCTTTTGTGTCTCCATACAAATTTTAAGATTTTTTTGTTCTAGTTCTGTAAAAAAATGCCATTGGTAATTTGATAGGGATTGCATTGAATCTGTAGATTGCTTTGGGTGTAGTCATTTTCACACTGTTGATTCTTCCAATCCAAGAACATGGTGTATCTCTCCATCTGTTTGTATTATCTTTAATTTCTTTCATCAGTGTCATAGTTTTCTACGTACAGGTCTTTTGTCTCCCTAGGTAGGTTTTTTCCTAGGTATTTTATTATTTTTGTTCCAATGGTAAATGGGAGTGTTTCCTTAATTTCTCTTTCAGATTTTTCATCATTAATGTATAGGAATACAAGAGATTTCTGTGCATTAATTTTGTATCCTGCAATTTTTTTCTTAATATAGCCATTTAAAGATATAAATAGCCTTTTAAAAATTATTTAACTGTCTCCTTTAAGTTTTGGTATATTGTCTCTTCGCTTTTTTTCCCAGATATTTTCTAATTTATCTTTTGATATCTCTTTTGACTCATTGGTTATTTAGAGATGTGCTGTTTAATTTCCAGATACTTGTGAGTTCCAAACTTTTCTTTCTATTGTTAATTCTAATTTCCTTTCATTGTGGTAAAACATGTTTTGTGTTATTTATTTCCTTTTAAAATTTATTGATGTTTGTTTCATGGCCTAGAATATTTTCTATCCTGGAAAATGTTCCATGGGTACTTGATAAAAATGTATATGATGCTGTTGTTGAATGAAATGTTTTATTAGAAGTCTGTTAGGCCTAGTTGGTTTATTGTGTTGTTCAAGTCTTCTATTTCCTTGAACTTCTGCCCTTATTCTGTTGTTGAAAGTTGAGTATTAAAGTCTGCAACTATATTTATAAATTGTCTGTTTTCCATTTTTATCCCTCATACCACTCAGTCAGGTGCTCCTTGAATGGAAAGTCACAATAAACCTGAAATCTTACACTGTAAATCATAAGCCTGATGAGTCCTTTCATTGTTTTTCTTCTTCTTCATAATAGGATGAAGCAGATTGTTGTTTGTCTGTGCTGAACTAAAAAGTAGACAAAGGATTAATGCAATGTTGACAGCAAAATATATAAAGAAGGAAATGGCTGAACCAGATAAAAATTATAGGTCAGGTTCGTCAAGTCTCTTAAGCAGTCTAATGAGATTACTGTTTATATAATATTTAGAGTTGGTAATTATTAAGAAATCATAAAAATCTCAGGTGTTCCTTGGTGAAAAGGAATTCTAAGTGTACATTATCTGTACATATGATTATCTTCTATCAATTATAATTATTTTTCCATTTCACAAATACCTTACATATATACTAATGCTGTATCTCTATGAAATTACGTGGATTAAAGGCCGAGGTATTTGGATAATTATATAATGTTTTTATATATTCATATGTATAAGATCATATAAGATGATTACATGTATCTCTAATTCTCCATGTTCACTAATGTCAATTTATTGCCACATATGTGTATATATGTATATATATAGCCACATATGTGTATGTGTATATATATATATGCATATTTATATAAATGTTTACACAAATGCACTTTTTCAATAAAGGTGAATTTAATTCACCATTTTCTTTGATTTTTGGTTATTATTTTTTACATTGAATGACCTATTAAAAAACTTTAATTTTCAACTGGATACTTCTTTTTGGTTCACACTAACCTATCTTTTGTATTAGTAAGGATCCAGCTGAGAAAACAAGCTGGGCATTTCAAATGTATGAGGTTTAACACAGGGAACTGTTTCCCCAGGTATTGGAAGGCAATAAAGGGATGCTAAGATACCCCCAAAATCAGTAGCATAAGAATAAAAGAATAAAAAATGATACTATTAGAACTTAGGAGCTTAGAGGATGAACCCTGAAGTTTTGGCACTTGTATCACCAAGGAGGGAGTATGAGTTAACAGGTGTTCATATTACTAAGGAGAATGTACTTAATGAGTGTTTGGACAACATAAGGGCCTGGCATAGGGTATGAGGGAGCACAGGAGGCTGATTCTCTGACTGCCAAAGAATAAGACCTGACTGTTGCAAGGAACTGGTAAGGTACACTCTGAAGCTAATCCTCGGGAAACTGAAAGATGGAAATAGGAACCAATTGACTGCTGCTGCTATAACAATGTTGACAGGAACTGGAAACCGCAAAAGTACAAAAAACAAAAAAGTATTTCCAATATCTCTACATTACTTCCCTATGACAGTCAGTGATATCTCAAAAAACCTATGCTATCCAACACTGTCTAGAAATTAACCTAACTTTATACAAGATATTTCTTTAGAATGTTACAAAATATTAATAGAGTCTAAAAGAAAGGCTGTAAACTATGGAAAGATTGTTTTTACAAGGGAAGACAATTTCCTAAAATTGATCTAATACTACAATAGGAAAAAAAATTCCAACATGGATGCCTGTTCAATGGAAAACACTACATCTGAAAATCATAAGGAAATATAAATTACCCAAAAATGACAGTTTTGAATAAGTAAAAAGATATGTTTTCATGGCTTACCATATATCAATTCATATTATAATGTCATGATAATCAAGGTATGTTGGCATTGAAATTGATAAGAATAAATGATGTAACTTGACAGAAAAGAGAGCTTAGAAACACCTACACTCATTAATGGAAAATCAGTTCAAAATAGAAATAGTCTTTCTAATCTTTGATTACTATAACAGTGGGAAAGGTGAGATAGCTTTTTAACTATATAAAAAAATAAAATTAAGTATATTTTGTACACTGTGTTCTAAAATTAATTTCAAATTCATTAAAATCTGAAATTTGAAACAGGCAGAAGGCCTACACTGACAGGGAGTCAAGGCTACAGAAGCTGAATAAGAATCATGACCACCTCTCCAAATTGCCGGGGCAGTGGCAACAGTAAAGCCATCCCAATTTCCAGTCCATCATCTTATACTTCTACTAGGGTAGCAAGGAGAAAAGTTTCTCCATGGAGCAGAATCTGCTTCTACTGGTTTTTCAGATTGCCATGCTTATTATGTATAAAAATGAAAGCAAAATATGTTATAAAACTTTCCAAGCAAATAAGCATAGGCCATGCTGTCAACTTGCCATATGGAAGTTTTGTTAAAATAGAGGTGTTACAGGCAATGAAATTGATATTTAGAGGAATTAATAAGTATTTCCTATATTGAAAACAGGCAGAAGAAACAATTATAACAGTTATGAATGTGACCAACTTGAATCTTCCAGAGTCAGATAGCAAGATGACAATTTTTACTAGAAAATAGACGTTATAAGATTGATTTCTTATTCTGTGGCAAAAATGTAGTTACTGGCAAATTGAGTAGTCATTAAACAAATAATAAGATCAAGAAATTAGGTTCTTGCAACTATGGAACAACTAATGAAAGCGAGTGCTTTCAAGTGTTTGTAGAAATTTCAGTCAAATTGGAAATGAACGATGGTGTTTGCATTGTTTGCATCTCTAACTTGAGGTAAATAAAATTATTTGAAAGACACAAGTATAAAGGCAAACATGGAAATATCTTGAACAGTTCTAGAAAAATGCTTCACATAAGTTCAAAAACACGTTTCAAACATCTTCAAAGTGAATTAACACATGAAGACAAAGGAGTTTTCAACTCAAAGAAGTGGCATTGATACAGATAAATGACATTATAACTGACAATAGAATGAATTTCACCCGTCTGTTTTATTAGTAGAAAATAATTCAAGATGGATGTTGAAAATGTATAAAGTAATCTTTATTTTTCAATCCAAAGGACTCTTTCAGTGATATTGGACTTACTTTGTGTGTACAGAAAAGTCTACTGATTGTATTGATGAAAACCATTAGCAAAGACATGAATGGAAATGAATAAATTAATTTTACTATTTATATAAGCTCAAAGCAATAATTTTTTTAAAAAGTATCACTGAATAGATAGAACACACTGTATTGGAAATGAGACAGGGCATCAACAACTTAAGAAAACTTCATAGTACAGGAACTTGCACGTCTAATAAATATCATGCTGGGCTTCCCTGGTGGTACAGTAGTTAAGAATCCATCTGCCAGTGCAGGGGACATGGGTTTGAGCCCTGGTCTGGAAAGATCCCACATGTCGTGGAGCAACTAAGGCCGTGCACCACAACTACTGAGCCTGCACTCTAGAGCCCGCGAGCCACAATTACTGAGCCCGCACACCACAACTACTGAAGCCCCCGCGCCTAGAGCCCATGCTTTGCAACAAGAGAAGCTACCACAATGAGAAGCCCGCACGCTGCAACTGGAGAAAGCCCACGTGCAGCAACAAAGACCCAACACAGCCAAAAATAATAAATAAAAATAAATAATTTTTAAAAATATCATGATTGTGTATGGGTTGATACTTTTATTTAAATACAATCTATTGATACATACATATAGAAAAGTGCATGTTATAAGTATACCATGCAGAATTTTAAAAAATGGAACACACCTGTGTAACCAAATCCCAGATCAACAAACAGCAGCAGTAGTCCAGAAGCCTTATGCTCCCTACCAATCACTAACCTCCCACAAAGGTAACCACCATCCTGACTTGTCACAGTGTTGATGAATTTTAGCTGTCTTGTACTTTATACAAACGTGGTCATATGACATTGAAGGAGTTAGGTACATGGTACTGCAAAATATGCAGCTTCGGTATATTGATTATTTTGAGTTGAAGTCCCTTGAAAAATAGCAAATGTAGGGAGAGGATTTCTCTCAACTCCCTTTATATGCCTAAAGACAGATCCTAAAGGAACTAAATTTTCATAAATTCCCTCCCTAGGAGTTTCACTAACCAGGGAAAGTTGACTCTTATCACAAGAGAGGAGACCAGACATTGACACCACACCCAGACAAACTATCATTCTTCTAAGGGCCTATTCATCTTTCCTAAAAATAACTTACTCTCCCTTTAAGTGGCTCATATCCTCCTTCACCACCCCCTTCCCCTTTTTAATACAATATATAAGCTTTCAAATCTCACTGCTTTTTTTGGGTATTCACTTTTTTTCCTGTGATGCCCCTGTGAATGTAATATTTAAAAATAATAAATTTGTATATCTTTTCTCCTATTATCTGCCTGTTACCAGTTTATTTCATAAACCCAGCTATCAAGCCTATGAGGGTAGAGGTAGTCTTTCTTCCTCTAAAACATGAACTGATTTTAGTATTGCTATAGATTGAATTGTGTCTCCTCAAAATTTATATGTTGAAGTCCTAACCTTTGATGTGATGGTGTTTAGAGATGGTGCCTTTGGGAGGTAATTAGGGTTAGATGAGATCATGAGAGTGGGGACCTTACAGTGAGATGGCTAGTAGCTTATGGTGGCTTTGTAAGAAAAAGAACAGAGCAAGAGATCACTCTTTCTTTTTTATATGAGAAGGTAATGAGAAGGTAAGCTAATGAGAAGGTAAGCCCGGAAGACAGCTCTCACCAGGAGTCAAATTGGCTGGTGCCTTGATCTTAGACTTTCCAGCATCCAGAACTATGAGAAATTAAAGTCTCTTGTTTAAGCCACTCAGTCTATGGTATTTTGTTAGGATATCCCAAGCAGGCTAAGACAGGTGTGGTTTATGTTAGTCAATGTTACGCTTATTAAATTCATTCCGATTATAGAATACCCTTCAGTGATCCATTATCTTTGCTGTAATGTATTTGATTGTATGAAAAAAATGTATTTACCCACTCATTGATTATTTCTAGTTTTTGACAATTACGGGTAGTACTGCCACAGATGTTCTAGTACATGTCTTTTGAAACTGACGTATCTTCCGTGGAGTGGAATTGACAGAAAATTTGTTATAAACATGTTTAGCATTGGTAGGTTCTCTCAAATATTTTTTAAAAGGCTATACCACCAAAGTTTATGAGTATTCCCGTTGTCCTACATCCCTTGGAACATGTGTTTAATCCTCTTTTTTTTTTTTTTGCATTTTAGCAATTCAGATGGGTGGTTAGTGGTATCTTCTTGTGATTTCAATTTGCAATTCGCTGATAATTAATGAACTTGAACACTTTTTCACATGTTTAATACCTATTTGCATATCTTCTCTTGGGAAGCGTCTGTTTAATTATTTTGCGCTATTATCTGTTCTGTTCTTTCAGGTTCTTCCTTTTTGATTCATTTTCTAGGTTATATTTTGGATAGTCATTCTTTGTTGGATGTTGTATTGAAACTAACTTTTCCCATCCTGAAACTCTTTTTCTTTCTCAGTCATGTCTTTTGATAAACAGAAGGTCTTAAAATAAATTTATGTTTATTTTCCTTTATGATTACCACGTTTTTGCTCTGTTTAAGAAATATTTGCTTACTCTAAGTCACAAAAATATTTCCCTGGGGTCTCCCTGGTGGCACAGTGGTTGAGAGTCCGCTTGCCGATGCAGGGGACACGGGTTCGTGCCCCGGTCCAGGAAGATCCCACATGCCGCGGAGCGGCTGGGGCCGTGGGCCATGGCCGCTGAGCCTACACGTCCAGAGCCTGTGCTCCGCAATGGGAGAGGCCACAACAGTGAGAGGCCTGCGTACCGCAAAAAAAAAAAAAAGTTTCCCTATTATTTTCTCGAACATTTTTATTGTGATACATTTAACCTTTAGACCAAATAAATTGGGACTGTATTTGTATATGTGATGAAATATAGAAATCAAATTTCTTTTTTATTCCATGAGAATAACCAATTGACCCAGTACTCTTGGATTTTGATTGTATTGCAATGAATCTATTGATTATTTTATGGAAATTTGACAGCTTAATAATATTAACTCTCAATACTCAAACATATTAGATTCCTCCATTCATTTTGATATTTCTAAATTTCTCTTATATTTATATTTTTCTATTTAGCTTCCTTATACATCACTTAATAGATTAATTTTGTTGCTATTATAATTTCCTGTTGGTATTTATAAAACAAATTCTTTTTATTGAAGTATGGTTATTTACAATATTATATTAGTTTCAGGTGTACAATATATTAAATATTTTTATACATTATACTCCATTTAAAGTTATTATAAATTATTGGCTGTATTCTCTGTGCTGTATAATATATCCTTGCAGCTTATTTTATACAGAGAAGTTTGTGCTATGTATAAAAGTTTATATGTTGACCTTGTATCCAGTGTCCTTGCTAAATTTTCATAGATTAATTTGGAATTTTATATACATAATCATGTTTTTTGAAATTCTGAGAGTTTTCATTCTTCCTCTCTAATCCACCTGCCTTTTACTATTTGTATTGCCTTATTTCAGGGGAATGAAACATCCAATAAAATGTAGAGTGGAAGATATGATAGCAGGTGAGTAGCCTTGTTCTGTTTTCTATATCAAGGAAAACTTTTCATTATATCATGTTGAGTATGATGAACACTGTAGATTTTTATAAAGATTCTTTATCAGATTAAGGAATTTCCATTCTATTTCTTGTTTGATAAGATTTGTTTTGTTTTGTCTGTTTTATTTATAGTAAATGGGTTTTGATTTTTTTTCAAGTGCAGATTTTTAAAATTTATCATTATCACTTTTCTACTGTGTTCTGTTAATAAGATGAATTGAATTACTCTGAATGAGTCTCAAGTGCTAAATCATTCTTGCATACTTGAGATGAAACATATGTGATAATGATGCATATAAATATATACATATGCATATATCAATTTGCATATATGTTGTCATGTATATTTGTGTTTATGCTCTTGAAAGATACTGGTCTATATTTATTGTAATGTACATTCAGATTGTGACATTTACTTACTCTAGTTTATTTTTGCAGCTCTTTAAGAGACATAAAATTATATATATTAGTAATTATAAAAAAGTATTGTTTAGTTTGTAACATATATAAGTGTGATATGTATCAAATAATAGCACAAAATGTGCTGATGGAATAAAGCAACATAGGTGTAATGTTTCTCTGTCTCATTGCAGGTAAGTTTTATAAATCTGAACTTGAATCTGTTAATGTGCATATGCTAAGTCCTAAAGCAGAATGCTAAGAAAATAACTAAAATAAATGTAGCAAAATTAATAAAGGAATTAAAATATGACAGTACAAAATATTCATTTAATGCAAAATACTTTATGATTCCACTTATGTGAGGATCTGAAATGAGCAAATTCATACAGACAGAAAGTAGAATAGAGTTTACCAGGGTCTTGGGACTTGGGGATAGGGGAATGGGGAATTATTGTTTATTTGATATGGATCTTTTATTTGGAATGATGAAAAGTCCTGGAAATGTCTACTGGCTATGTTTATACAACATTGTTAATGTCCTTAAGGTCATCAAATTATACACTTAAAAAATGGTTAAAATGGTAAATTTCATGTTAGGTATATTACACCACAATAAAATGTAAAAGGATGGAAGTATAAGATACAAATCATAATTAAAAGAAAGCTACAGTAACTATACTATTATCATACTAAGTGCACTTAACGCAAGGAAAATTTCTAGGGATAAAGAGGGCCATTATGTAATAATAAAATGGGGAATGCATGAAAAAGACATAAGAATTCTAAATATGTTTGAACCAAACAATAGTGCTTCAGGAATCATTAAGAACAAATTTGTAGGATTGAAAGGGGAGATAGACAAATTCAAAATTGTCCATTAAACATTACACTGTCCTTAATACATAAAACAAGGAAACAGAAAACTAGCAAGGATACATAGAAGGTCTCATGAGCATTATCAGCCAAAGGGGAGAGGGTGGAAGGAGGGTGAAATGGGTAAAGGGGATCAACTGTATTGTGATGGATAGAAATTAAAATTTTTGTGGTAAGCATGCTACAGTGAATACAGAAGTAGAAATATAATGTTGTACATATACAGAAGTGGGATAGCTGAATCATATGGTAGTTTTATTCTTAATTTTTTGAGGAATCTCCATACTGTTTTCTATAGTGATTATACCAATTTCCATTCCCCTTGACAGTGTATGAGGGTTCCCTTTCTCCACATTCTTGCCAACACTTGTTATTTCTAGCCTTTTTGATAATAGCCATTCTAGCAGTTGTGAGGTGATATCTCATTGTGGTTTTGATTTGCATTTCCATAATAATTACTGATATAGAAAATCTCTTCATCTGCCTGTTGGCCATCTCTATGTCTTCTTTGGAAAAATGTCTATTCAGCCCCTCTGCTCATTTTTTAACTGGGTTGTTTGCTTTTTTGTTGTTGAATTGTATGCATTCTTTATATATTTTGGATATTAACCCCTTACTGTGTATATGATTTGCAAATATATTCTCCCATTCTGTAGGTTACTTTGTAGATTGTTTCCTTTGCTGTGCAAAAGCTTTTCGTTTATTTCCATTTGTTTATTTTTGTTTTTGTTTCTCTTGCCTGAGGAGACATGTCCAGAAAGATATTGCTAAGACCAATGTCAAAGAGTGTACTGCCTATCTTCTAGGAGTTTTATGGTTTTAGATATTACACTCAAGTCTTTAATCCATGTTGAGTTGTTTTCTGTGTATGGTGTGAGATACTGGTCTAGTTTCATTTTTTTGCATGTGGCTGTCCAGTTTTTCTAACACCATTTATTGAAGAGACTATGCTTCTCCATTTTATGTTCTTTGACCCTTTGTTTTAAATTAATTGTCCATATATAAATGGGTTTTCTTTTGAGGTCTCATTTCTGTTCCATTGATCTGTATATCTTTTTTTTTTCTTCTCATTCCCTGCTCTATTGATTACTATGGCTTTGTAACATAGTTTGGAAACAGGGAGTGTGATATCTCCAGCTTTGTTCTTCTTTCTCTAGATGGCTTTGGATATTTGGGTTCTTCCGTGGTTCCATATAAATTTTAGGAGTTTTTGTCCTATTTCTGTGAAAAATGTCCTTGGGATTTTGATAGAGATTGCACTGAATCTGTAGATTCAGTATATAGACATTTTAACAATGTTAATTCTTCCAATCCATGACCACAGAATATGCTTCCATTTTTTTGTGGCTTCTTCAGTTTCTTTCAACAGTGTCTTATAGTTTTAGTGACTGGTATTTCCCCCCCTTGATTAAGTTCATTCTTATTCTTATAGAAATTGTAAATGGAATTTTTTTCTTAATTGCTTTTTCTGATAGCTCATTGTTAGCATATAGAAAAGCAATAGATTTTTGTGTATTGATTTTTATCTTGCAAATTTACTGTACTCATTTATTATTTCTAATAGTTTTTTTGGTGGAGTCTTTAGGACTTTTTATATATAAAATTATGTGATCCTCCAATAGACAGTTTTACTTCTTCCTTTACAATTTGGATAACTTTTATTTCTTTTACTTGCATAATTGCTCTGGTAGGACTTCCAATACAATGTTGAATAAGAGTGGCAAGAGTGGGCATCTTTATCTTTTTCCTGAATTTAGTGAGAAGGCTTTCAGCTTTTCACCATTGAGTATGATGTTAGCTGTGGGTTTGTCATATATGGCCTTTATTATGTTTAAGTATATACCTTCTATGCCCACTTTATTGGTACATTTTTATCATAAATAGGTGTTTAATACAGTCAAATGCTTTTTCTGCATCTATTGAGATGATCATATGGTTTTTATATTTTTCTTTTTTTAGTTTAACTTTATTTTTATTTTATTTTTAATTGAAGTATAGTTGATTTACAATGTGTTAGTTTCAGGTGTACAACAAAGTGATTCATTTATATATATATATACTTTTTCAGATTCTTTTCCCATATAGGTTATTACAAAATATTTAGTATAATTCGCCATGCTATAGAATAGGTCCTTTTGGTTATCTATTTTATATACAGTAGTCTGTACGTGTTAATCCTAAACTCCTAATTTATCCCTCCCCCATATGGTTTTTTATCCTTAATTTTGTTCATATGGTATATCACTTTGATTGTTTTGTGCATGTTGAACCATCCTTGCATCCCTGGAATAAATCCCACTTGATCATGGTGTATGATCCTTTTAATATGTTCTTAAATTTTGGTTTGCTAATATTTTATTGAGAACTTTTGCATCTATGTTTATTAGATATTGGCTTGTAATTTTATTTTTTTGTGTGTTGTCTTTGGTTTTGGTATTAGGGTAATTTTGTCCTTGTAAAATGAGTTAGGAAGAGTTCCTTCCTCTTCATTTTTTTTGGAAGAGTTTGAGGTGGATAAGTATTAAATATTCTCTGAATATTTGGTATAATTTACCAGTGAAGCTGTCTGGTCCTAGACTTTTGTTTCTTGGGGAGATTTTTGATTGCTTTTTCAATCTCCTTACTAGTGATCAGTCTATTCAGGTTTTCTATTTCTTCCTGATTCAGTCTTGGAATGTTGTATGATTCTACAAATTTGTCCATTTCTTCTAGTTTGTCCAAGTTGTTGGTATATATCTATTTATAATACTCTCTTATAATTATTTGTATTTCTATGGTATGTTTTAATTTCTCCTCTTTTGTTTCTGATTTTATTTCGCAGATCCTTCTCTCTTTTTTTCTTAGTGAGTCTAGCTAACAGTTTGTCAAATTTGTTTATCTTTCAAAGAACCAGCTCTTAGTTTGATTGCTCTTTTCTGTTGTCTTTTTAGTCTCTGTTTAATTTATTTCTTCTCTCATCTTTATTATTTTCTTCCTTCTACTGACTTTGAACTTTGTACTTTTTCTAGTTCCTTTAAATGTAAGGTTAGATTGTTAATTTGAGATTTTTCTTGTTTCTTGAGGTAGGCCTATATTGCTATAAACTTCCCTCTTAATAATTTAATTTTTTTAATTAAAAAAAATTCTTGAAGTATAGTTGATTTACAATATTACATTAGTTTCAGGTGTTAGCATAGTGGTGAAGTATTTTTACAGATTATATTCCATCAAAAGTTTACAAGATAATAGTTATAATTCCCTATGCTATACAATATATCCTTGTTGCTTATCTCTTTTATACATAGTAGTTTGTATCTCTTAATTCCACACACCTAAAGTTACCCTTCCTTCTCTCCACTGGTAACCACTAGTTTTGTTTCTCTATGTGTGAGTCTGTTTCTGTTTTGTTATATACATTCATTTGTATTATTTTAAAGAGTCTACATATAAGTGATATCATACAGTATTTGTCTTTCTCTGTCTGACATTTAACTAAGCATAATATTCTTTAGGTACATCCACATTGCTGCAAATGAAAGAATTCCATTCTTTTTATGACTGAGTAATATTCCATTATATATATATGCTACATTTTCTTAAACCAGTCCTCTGTTAATGGGCACTTGGGTTGCTTCCATATCTTCGCTGTTGAAAATAGTGCTGCTGTGAACATTAGGGTGCATTTATCTTTTCAAATTAGTATTTTCATTTTTTTCTGAATATATACTGAGGAGTACAATTGCTGGATCAAATGGTAGTTTTATTTTTAGTTTTCTTAGGACCCTCCATACTGTTTTCCATAGTAGTTGCACCAATTTACATTCCCACCAACAGTGTAGAGGGGTTCTCTTTTCTCCACATCCTCGCCAACATTTGTTACTAGAAGACTTTTTGATGATAGCCATTCTGACAGGTGTGAAGTGATAGCTCATTGTTGTTTTGATTTGCATTTATCTAATAATTAGCAAAAATAATAAAATGACATAAAAAGACAGCCCATGGAATGGAAGAAAATATTTGCAAGTTGTATGAATGACAAGGGGTTAATATTCAAAATATATAAACAGATTGTACAACTCAATATCAAAAAACAAACAACTTAGTCAAAAAATGGGCAGAAGACCTGAATAGACATTTTTCCAAAGCAGACATACAGATGGCTAACATGCATATGAAAAGATGATTTTTTAAAATTTTTCATCAGATAACTCGTAGATCTTTAATTCTTTGGGATTGGTTACTGGAGCTTGTTTTATTCTTTAAGTAGTGTCGTATCTCCCTATCTTTTTGTCACCCTTGTAACCTTGTTTTGGTGTCTGTACATTTGAAGAAGGAACCACCTCTAACAGTCTTTTGGGGCTGGTTTTAGGAAGGAAAGACGTCCACCAGATAGCCAGGCTGGAGATTTTGGTGATCTCTCCAATTTTTTTTATAGATGTGCCTGCTCCTTTTATCTCACTCCTTTCTGGGCTGGGGGGAAGTCTTAAGATTGTGTGTCTTCTCTTAACCCCACAGAGCCAAGCTGGGTGCCGAGAGCCATCTGCTCCCTTTCCCACCCCTTGGACTGATATGTCAAGGTATTGAGCACAGACACCACTTCTCTCCCTCACTCCTGAAGGAAATGTCTTAGGATTGTGCACCTCTCCCTACCCCACAATGCCATGCCATGTGCTGTAAGTCACCCATCCTTTTTCCCTAGGGTAGTGTATTGAGATGCCAGGATGATAAGTGCAAGCTCTACTTTTCTTCCTCTCTCCTAAAGAGGCAGTCTGAGTATTGTTCACCTTCACCTCATCCTGCAGAGTAGAACTGGCTGCTGAGATCTGTACTTGCTGCTGAGATCTACATGTTGTCTGCAGGGTATAGGGAGCACCAGCTGCAGGGGTGCATAAGTCACTGGCTGTCAGAGTGTATGGGGTGCCATTTGCAGGGATGCACTGGGAAGTTGTCAAGATCTACACGTCATCTGCTATGAGCCCTTGCTCCTTTTCTTTGCGCTCAATTCCCCAGATGATCCATCTGTGTCAATATTTTAAACATTTTTGGTATAGAGAGATAGAAGTGGAACTTTCAGGAAGTTCCCCCAAAGGCTGGGGAAGCCAGACTCTCACTTCACTCTCTCTTTCCCCTGTGGGAAAAGTCTCAGGTTGGGAGCTCTCTTTTAGTTTTGAACTGTGCTAGCTTGGAGGAGAAATGACATGGCTAAAATGGAACTGTTCTTACCCTTTTCCGTGCAGCTGACATCAGGTTTTGTGCTCCACCAGTGTACTAGGACTTCTTAACTGAACTCAGAAATGCACATAAATGTATTTTTCCCCATGGATGGTTGTTAAATTGGTGTTTCTGTGGGGATGGGAGTGAAGGTTGGACATTTTGCTCACATCACCCTCCCATCTAGAAAATACTTTGAATGTAAATTAAAATACAACATATCAAAAAAATACTACATATCAAAAAACATATAAAAATTTGTGAGACATAGAATATGTTTACACTGCTTTAGTGAGACCTAATTCATATACAATAAAATTCATCTATTTAGGACTTCCCTGGTGGTGCAGTGGGTAAGACTCCCAGTACAGTGGGCCTGGGTTCGCTCCCTGGTCAGGGAACTAGATCCCGCATACCGCAACTAAGATCCCATGTGCCACAACTAAGACTGGCACAGCCAAATAAATAAATATTTTTTAAAACTTCATCCTTTTGGGCTTCCCTGGTGGCGCAGTGGTTGAGAGTCCGCCTGCCGATGCAGGGGACACGGGTTCGTGCCCCGGTCCGGGAAGATCCCACATGCCGTGGAGCGGCTGGGCCCCTGAGCCATGGCCACTGAGCCTGCGTGTCCGGAGCCTGTGCTCCGCAACAGGAGAGGCCACAACAGTGAGAGGCCTGTGTACCACAAAAAAAAAAAAAAAAAATTCATCCGTTTAAAATGTTCAGTGATGTTTAGTATATTAACAGAGTTATACAACCATCACCACAATCAATTTGAGAACATTTTTATCACAGCAGAAAAGAACCCCATACCCGTTAGCAGTCACTCCCAGTTCCTTCCTCTCTCCAGCCGGGCAATTTTTACCCCATTACAAAGTTTAGTTCTGTATTTTGACTCAATAAAGATGGCTATCCCTTATGCTTTTTTTACCATCTTGATTTTATACTTAATTGAAAGTTTATGTAAATAAATATCATAAATGTGTGAAACATTACCTAAAGGATTTTCTAGTTTGGGGGTTGTGTGTGTGTGTGTGTATGTGTGTGTGTGTGTGTGTGTGCTTTCTTCTGGTTATTGACCAGTACATGAAGAATTATGAAGTCAGATCTGATTTTTTTAAAAAATCATTATATAAAACTTGGTTTTTCTTTGTCTGGTGGCACAAATAATTTTTCTTTATTACTTAAAGTTCAATATTTTTAGGAATATGTATTATCATGTATTTGATATATAACATCATATATTATATACAAACTATAATGTACCACACATATGTACAATATATACACATGTATAATATAGCCTATATAATACATTATTTAATTTGTATGTAATTTATAAAATATATCAGAAGTTTCTCTACCTGACTTTTCCTGAACCTCTGCTGGATCTCCACTGCTCTCAGCAGCATTTTTAGACCTTTTGCGTTTGTGTTCTCATATGTTTCCTTGTTCTTTTTGCTATTTCTTAGAAATCATTCTGAGAGAAGTAGAAAATTCTTACTTTATACCGCCATGTTCAAACGGAAGTCATATTATGTCTTTCTCAATATTCTTTAGTATTTTATTATTTTTCTTGGAATAGATATATAATTATGGGGCAAATATATAAGCAATTTTTAAATGACCAATTTGTCCATAGTATATTTCTCTGGTTATTAAAGCCTTTTAAAACTTCTTTATTCCGCTCTGTAAAGTTTTTTAGTGTTCTTCCTAAAGGACCGCATATTCATTGATGAGCCTCCCTCCCACCCCATGCTGACATTTTATTTACCCAAGTTCTCTGACTGTGCCCTCATTGTACTGGATATAAAATGTTTGTCTATTAATCAATGTTGAATTTTTCTTCCTCTCTTTCTGGGCAATCATGATTTGTGATATAATGTAATCAAAACATCAGTAATTCCACAAGATAAAACAGAAGAGAATGTGGACTAATTTTTAACGTGATACTATTAGAAAGCATGCCTTACCTTTCTGACCAGTAAACCAATACAGGATAGGAAACTGATTATTTTAACCAAATCAATGGGAAATTTCTGTGAATAATAGTAATATAAGCTAATACTGGGAGTCTTGCTTCTGTCACATCTATTTCCCTGAACTAATGCCTATTTTTCAGGTTTTAAAACACTTTATAGAACAACTTGAATTACTTTTTAAAGGTCACCATTTACATTTGCTTTTTTAAGCCTCATTCCTCCTATGTGAGATGAGCATGTGTTTCTGCCAAGCTTTGAATTTCTGTGACAAGCATGGAAGAATGCCTTGCTAATTAGAGAGGCTTAAATATTCCCTAATATTCTATCATCCATTTCGTTGATCTGAGACATTTTCTGGTTGAATGCATACCTGAATTTTGAGCATACAGAGGGAAAGCCATTTTTCTACTTGAAAAGCCTGAATATTACACAATAGAGATAACACCATATATCTACAGATTACTTTCTAGTCCAGTTTAATAATTCTAGGGAAAAATCACTAAACATCAAGACTAAAAATAAAAAAACAGATCCCAAAGTGATTAAGTTTATAGAGTTTGACTTCTTTTAACCTTGAGAAACATTTTCTCTTGGCATTCAATACACCAAAAACTCATTAGTAGGAATTTTCATACTTGATAATTTAATATAATTTGGACAGAAGTTCATCAAAAGTTGAACTAAATATGATAAATATAAACTGCTTATATTTTTACTGAAATTGAGACTCTACCCTAGAGTTTATAATATTAAAATAGATAGATTTATTATAGATTATATGTATTGGGAAGAAATAACATGAATTTTATAGAAATCTATAATTCAACATTTTTCACTAATTATTTTTCTGTATTAGTGACTAGTTTATTAAATGTCACTTTTATACTTTTGTGTGTTGTGTACTTGTACATTGTATAGTTGGCAATATTACATTTAATGACACAGTTCAGGAGACAAGGAGCATACGAGAAAACATCTTTTAATGTAATATCGAGTTCAATTTTGCATTCTTTGAAACAGTTTGGCTAAAGAGAAAATAAGAAAAAATTATGCTTATGTTATATTTCATTTATTGTATTTATTTCTTATGGAATGTAATCATTTTTAATTTTCCAGAATCATTACAACAATTAAATTGGTTTCATAAAAGCTCATCTGCATGTCACTATCAAATTTAGAGTAGGAGTTTAAAATATTTTTGGCTCTGGTGCTGACCCCCTAGATGATGTTAAGCAAGTAATTTACTCCTCTCCACTGCCAATATCCCACTAGGGATAAGGTTAATCATATTTGCCATCTATTTACCTCACAGTTAGATTAGTGAGGTGATCATTGGAAAGTGCTTTTGGAAGCTAAATGAGAAATAAATGCCAATTATAATTTACACATTATATGTGAGCTACTGATACAGTAATAAAAAAGAGTTTCACCCATTTTAAACCACTCAGGGAAAACATGATTACAGATAAACCTTTGGTATAATCCTCTGCAATAGTGGGTAACTTTTCTTACTACTTTAAAGAATTCCACTGTAAACTCTTCACAGAAAAATAATTGAATTACATATTATCAAAACAACTGCCTGAAATATTCAGTCAAGTATTATTTGCAACTCAGCGCTGGGACCTCTGAGGTGCCCATGAACGGCTGGAGCAGACCTGGGCTGCCACTGGGACTTTGTGATCCACTTCCTTGGTGCCAAGGCGCTGCTGGCCTTGGGCCAAGGCGGGCAGCAGCCCTTGGAGATGGCAGCGCAGAGGTGCTTCTGCCAGTTAGCACCATTGGAGGCAAAACTGAGAACTGGGAAGAAGTACAGGGATTTCATATGAGAAAATCTTTGGATTTTCAAGAGATACCACACATTACATCATCATCGTCATCATTGTCATCATCATCATGGTTATTATTATTTACAGTGGATGAATCCAGTGAAGTATAAAAGAAAAGATACCCAGGATCCTCAGTGGAGAGTCTTTCAGTCAAGAGCAGGAAAGAACATCTGCCAGTTTTGCAGTACCATGATTTCATATCAGTTTCATGCCATGTGGCTGACAGGGTCTTGGTGCTATGACCAAGTGTCAGGCCTGTGCCTCTGAGGTGGAAGAGCCGAGTTCAGGACATTGGTCCACCAGACACCTCCAGGCCCCATGTAATATCAGTTGGCAACAGCTCTCCCAGAGATCTCCATCTCAATGCTAAGACCCAGCTCCACTCAAAGACCAGCAAACTACAGTGCTAGACACCCTATGCCAAACAACTAGCAAGATAGGAACACTACCTCACCCATTAGCAGAGAGGCTGCCTAAAATAATAAGGTCACAGACACCCCAAAACACACCACTGGACATGGTCCTGCCCACCAGAAAGACAAGATCCAGCCTCATCCACCAGAACACAGGCACCAGTCCCGTCCACCAGGAAGCCTACAAACCCACTGAACCAATCTTAGCCATGGGGGGCAGACACCAAAAATAATGGGAACTACAAACCTGCAGCCAGTGAAAAGGAGACCCCAAACACAGTAAGTTAAGCAAAATTGGAAGACAGAGAAATACGCAGCAGATGAAGGAGCAAGGTAAAAACCCACCAGACCAAACAAATGAAGAGGAAATAGGCAGTCTGCCTGAAAAAGAATTCACAGTAATGAGATTAAAGATGATCCAAAATCTTGGAAATAGGATGGAGAAAATACAAGAAACGTTTAACAAGGACCTAGAAGAACTAAAGAGCAAACAAACACTGAGGAACAACACAATAGATGAAATTAAAAATTCTCTAGAAGGAATCAATAGCAGAATAACTGAGGCAGAAGAACGGTTAAGTGACCTGGAAGATAAAATAGTGGAAATAACGACTGCAGAGCAGAATAAAGAAAAAAGAATGAAAAGAATTGAGGACAGTCTCAGAGACCTCTGGGACAACATTAAACGCCCCAACGTTCAAATTATAGGGGTCCCAGAAGAGGAAGAGCAAAAGAAAGGGACTGAGAAAATATCTGAAGAGATTATAGCTGAAAAATTCCCTAATATGGGAAAGCAAATAGTTAATCAAGGCCAGGAGCACAGAGAGTCCCATACAGGATAAATCCAAGGAGAAATTCGCCAAGATACATGTTAATCAAACTGTCAAAAATTAAATACAAAGAAAACATATTAAAAGCAGCAAGGGAAAAACAACAAATAACACACAAGGGAATCCCCATAAGGTTAACAGCTGATCCTTCAGCAGAAACTCTGCAAGCCAGAAGGGAGTGGCAGGACATATTTGAAGTTATGAAAGGGAAGAACCTACAACCAAGATTACTCTACCCAGCAGGGATCTAATTCAGACTTGACAGAGAATTTAAAACCTTTACAGAAAAGCAAAAGCTAAGAGAATTCAACACCACTGACCAGCTTTACAACAAATGCTAAAGGAATTTCTCTAGGCAGGAAACACGAGACAAGGAAAAGACCTACAATAACAAACTCCAAACAATTAAGAGAATCGTAATAGGAACACACATATTGATAATTACCTTAAATGTAAATGGATTAAATGCTTCACCCAAAAGTCATAGACTGGCTGAATGGATACACAAGCAAGACCCATATATATGCTGTCTACAAGAGACCCAATTCAGACCTAGGGACACATACAGACTGAAAGTAAGGGGATGGAAAAAGATACTCCATGCAAATGGAAATCAAAAGAAAGCTGGAGTAGCAATTCTCATATCAGACAAAATAGACTTTAAAATAAAGACTATTACAAGAGACAAACAAGGACACTACATAATGATCAAGGGATCAATCCAGGAAGAAGATATAACAATTGTAAATATTTATGCACCCAGCATAGGAGCACCTCAAAACATAAGGCAAATGCTAACAGCCATAAAAGGGAAAATCTACAGTAACACAATAATAGTAGGGGATTTTAACACCCCACTTTCACCAATAGATCATCCAAAATGAAAATAAATAAGGAAACACAAGCTTTAAATTACACATCAAAGAAGATGGACCTTATTGATATTTATAGGACATTCCATCCAAAAACAACAGAATACATTTTCTTCTCAAGTGCTCATGGAACATTCTCCAGGACAGATCATATCTTGAGTCACAAATCAAGCCTTGTTAAATTTAAGGAAATTGAAATCGTATCAAGTATCTTTTCTAACAACAATGCTATAAGACTAGATATCAATTACAGAAAAAACATATAAAAAATACAAACACATGGAGGCTAAACAATACACTGCTAGATAGCCAAGAGATCACTGAAGAAATCAAAGAGGAAATCAAAAAATACCTAGAAACAAATGACAATGAAAACACAATGACCCAAAACCTATGGGATGTATCAAAAGAGGTTATAAGAGGGAAGTTTATAGCACTACATTCCAACCTCAAGAAACAAGAAACATCTCAAATAAACCTAAATTTACACCTAAAGCAATTAGATAAAGAAGAAAAAGAACTCCAAAAGTTGGCAGAAGGAAAGAAATCATAAAGATCAGGTCAGAAATAAATGAAAAATAAATGAAGGAAACAATAGAAAAGATCAATAAAACTAAAAGCTGTTTCTTTGAGAAGATAAACAAAATTGATAAACCATTAGCCAGACTCATCAAAAAAAAAAAGAAGAAGACTCAAATCAATAGAATTGGAAATGAAAAAGGAGAAATAAAAGCTGACGGTGGTGCAGAAATACAAAGAATCATGAGAGATTACCACAAGCAACTACATCCCAATAAAATGGACAACCTGGAAGAAAGGGACAAATCCTTAGGAAAGCACAACCTTCCAAGCCTGAACCACGAAGAAGTAGAAAATATATACACAGCATCACAAGCACAGAAATTGAAACTGTGATTAAAAATCTTCCAGCAACCAAAAGCCCAGGACCAGATGACTTCACAGGCGAATTCTATCAAACATTTAGAGTAACACCTATCCTTCTCAAAGTCTTCCAAAATATAGCAAAGGGAAGAACACTCCCAAACTCATTCTAAGAAGCCACCCTCACCCTGATACCAAACCAAAGATGTTACAAAGAAAGAAAGCTATAGGCCAATATCACTGATGAACACAGATGCAAGAATCCTCAACAAAATGCTAGCAAACAGAACCCAAGAGCACATTAAAAGAATCATGCATCATGATCCAGTAGGGTTTATCCCAAGAATGCAAGAATTCTTCAATATACGCAAATCAATCAATGTAATACACCATATTAAGAAACTGAAGGATAAAAACCATATGATCAACTCAATGGATGCAGAAAAAGCTTTCGACAAAATTCAACACCCATTTATGATGAAAACACTCCAGGAAGTAGGCATAGAGGGAACTTACCTCAACATAATAAAGGCCATGTATGACAGACCCACAGCCAACATCATTCTCAATGGTGAAATACTGAAACCATTTCAACTAATATCAGGCAAAAGACAAAGTTGCCCACTCTCACCACTATTATTCAACATAGTTTTGGAAGTTTTAGCCACAGCAATCAGGGAAGGAAAAGAAATAAAAGGAATCAAAATCATAAAAGAGGAATAAAACTGTCACTGTTTGCAGATGACATGATACTATACATAGAGAATCCTAAAAATGCTACCAGAAAACTACTAGAGCTAATCAAAGAATTTGGTAAGGTAGGAGGATACAAAATTAATGCACAGAAATCTCTTGCATTCCTATACACTCATGATGAAAAATTTGAAAGAGAAATGATAGGAAACAGTCCCATTTACCAGTTCAACAAAAAGAATTAAATACCTAGGAATAAACCTACCTAAGGAGACAAAAGACCTGTATGCAGAAAACTATAACACTGATGAAAGAAGTCAAAGATGATACAAACAGATGGAGAGATATACCATGTTCTTGGATTGGACGAATCAACATTGTGAAAATGACTATACTAACCGAAGCAATCTACAGTCAATGCAATCCCTATCAAACTACCACTGGCATTTTTCACAGAACTAGAACAAAAAATCTTGCAATTTGTATGGAAACACAAAAGACCCCCAAAACAAAGCAATCTTGAGAAGGAAAAACGGAGCTGGAGGAATCAGCCTCCCTGACTTCAGACTATACTACAAAGTTACAGTAATCAAAACAGTATGGTACTGGGATGAAAACAGAAATATAGATCAATGGAACAGGATAGAAAGCCCAGATATAAACCCCCATACATATGGTCACCTTATCTTTGATAAAGGAGGTAAGAATATACAATAGAGAAAAGACCGTCTCTTCAGTAAGTGGTGTTCAGAAAACTGGACAGGTACATGTAAAAGAATGAAATTAGAACACTCCCTAACACTATACACAAAAATAAACTCAAAATGGATTATAGTCCTAAATATAATGTCAGACACTATCAAACCCTTAGAGGAAAACATAGGCAGAACACTCTATAACATAAATCACAGCAAGATCCTTTCTGACCCACCTCCTAGAGAAATGGAAATGAAAACAAAAATAAACAAATGGGACCTAATGAAACTTAAAATCTTTTGCACAGCAAAGGAAACCATAAACGAGACAAAAAGACAATCCTCAGAATGGGGGAAAATATTTGCAAACGAAGCAAGTGACAAGTGATTAATCTCCCAAATATACAAGCAGCTCATGCAGCTCAATATCAAAAAAAGCAAGGAACCCAATCCGAAAATGGGCAGAAGACCTAAATAGTCATCTCTCTAAGGAAGATATACAGATTGCCAACAAACACATGAAAGGATGTTCAACATCACTAATCATTAGGGAAATGCAAATCAAAACTACATTGATGTATCATTTCACATGGGTCAGAATGGCCATCATGAAAAAGTCTACAAACAATAAATGCTGGAGAGGGTGTGGAGAAAAGGGAACCCTCTTACACTGTTGCTGGGAATGTAAATTGATGTAGCCACTATGGAGAATAGTATGGAGGTTCCTCAGAAACCTAAAAATAGAACTACCATACGACCCAGCAATCCCACTACTAGGCATATACCCTGAGAAAACCATAATTCAAAAATAGTCATGTACCACAATGTTCATTGCAGCACTGCTTACAATAGCCAGGGCGTGGAAGCAACCTAAGTGTACACCAACAGATGAATGGATAAAGAAGATGTGGCAAATATATACAATAGAATATTACTCAGCCATAAAAAGAAATGAATTTGAGTTTTTTGTAGTGAGGTGGATGGACCTAGAGTCTGTCATACAGAGTGAAGTAAGTCAGAAAGTGAAAAACAAAAAAGTGTATTCTAACACATATATATGGAATCTAAAAAAAAAAAGTTCTGATGAACCTATGGGCAGGGCAGGAATAAAGACACAGATGTAGAGAATGGACTTGAGGACACGGGGAGGGGGAAGGGTAAGCTGGGACAAAGTGAGAGACTAGCATTGACTTATATATACTACCAAATATAAAATAGATGGCTAGTGGGAAGCAGCCACATAGCACAGGGAGATCAGCTTGGTGCTTTGTGACCACGTAGAGGGGTGGGAAAGAAGGGTAGGAGGGAGATGCAAGAGGGAGAGGATATGGGGATATATGTATACGTATAGCTGACTCATTCTGTTATACAGCAGAACTAGCACACCATTGTAAAGCAACTATACTCCAATAAAGATGTTAAAAAATAAATAAATAAAAATAAAAATTTTTTAAAAAGAATCATTTGCAAATTTCTCTTCTGCATTTTCAAAGAATTCAAGTAACTCATTTGCAGTAGCCTGGTTGTCGGGTTATATAATGATTTTTCCCTTTTCTTAAGAGTGTTGTTTGTGAATTTGAAGCAATAGTTTTTAAATTTTTTGTTTCCTGTTTTTTATTCTTCAGCTTTTCATGGAAGTAACCTCACATTGATTTTCCCATCAAGGACTTTTATCCTCTGAGTCTTAGTAATAAATTGAAGTTAGTATTACCTTAAAAAATTACTTATTCTTAAAATAGTACATAATTATATAAGTAGCTATATTATAATAGTAATAATTTGATAATTTGGATATCTGAAATGTATCTTATTTCTTTAAAACTTGTTTGGGGGTCTTGACTGGAGAGAGTAAATATATTTTATTTTAAAGTAACCAAATGATTGTTACCTGCTGTCCTTATAAATGACTACCTTTCCATTTAGGTTTATTTAAGATTTAAATTAATGCATCCGGGCTTCCCTGGTTAAGAATCTGCCTGCCAGTGCAGGGGACACAGGTTTGAGCCCTGGTCCGGATCCCACATGCCGCAGAGCAACTAAGCCCGTGTGCCACAACTACTGAGCCTGGGCTCTAGAGCCCACGAGCCACAACTACTGAAGCCCACACGCCTAGAGCCTGTGTTCTGCAACAAGAGAAGCCACTACAATGAGAAGCCCGCTCACCACAACCGAGTAGCCCCCGTTCCCCACAACTAGAGAAAAGCCCATGTGCAACAGCGAAGACCCAACGCAGCCAAAATTAATAAAATAAATTTATTTTAAAATTAATTAATGAATGCAGCCTATTATGCCCCAGTGCATTCCAAGTTTATTAGTCAAAGTTGAAAGAGCCCTAGTACATATGGATAGAGCCAGACTTGGAATATCAGTAGCATTTAGGTTTCAAGTTTTTGCTACATACATTTTCCTAATAGGTACAACTGATTCCCTAGGTATTATGCTCTAAGGAGTATCAATTAATGCCTCCTTTAATTTTATTAAACAATTTCCTAGCATATTGACTTATTTTACTTTAAAACTGCGGAATTTTTTCTAGGAAGACATATACTAGCAGAAAGAAGTTGGTCAAGTTATTCTGACTCCTGAGGCTTACTCTGCTCTCAAACTTGCCCTAAATGCAAAGGTTTGTTATCAATACCAGTTACCAATATTTCCCTTCTCTTTCTTCTCTTATAATTTTTAAACACCACTTGGCAATTCTGTTTAACAACTATGTAAATTTTAATGGGCAATCCCATTTAGGCTAGAAAACTCTGTTAGGAAACAAAAATAACATCTTTAAATTTTGTATAATGGTTACAACTCGTTCTATTAACACCTATTTCTTCATTAATATTATCCAGCATTTAAAGTGATACATTTTACCCAACTCCCTTACTTTTGGCAAGTCCTTTAGCCTGGGTCTCACTTTCTCCATTTGTAAAGTTGGGGTAATTATATCTACCCAATCTACCTCATAGAGCTGCTGTTAAAGGATTTTTAAAAAAGTGATACATTTAAAATAACTTTAAAATATGCACAAAAATGATTTAAAGGACTGTCATAAATTTGTTATCCAAAATAACTGCTATTTCATTGACTTCTTATTCTTTTATGTGCTATGAGTGCACAATAAAAGGAAATAGTAAAGAACAAGATTGACCATGAGTTGCTTCAAGAAGGATAAATATGATTTGCATCAGACAGAGGAATAGAAAGCCCAGTCTCATGGAGGAAAATAACATGGTCAAAGATGTGGAGGTAAAATTGAATACGATGTGTGGAAAATATGAGCTCCTTTTCCCTAAAACTATTCTAGGAAATTTATATTATATTTTATTATACACATTAGAATATATATTTCTATGTCATTTTGATTGTTACTTACTCATGCTTTCTGTCAATGCTGTTTTCTCTCTCAGATACTTCTGATGTTGTGGGTTTCACATTTGGTCAATTTGCCATATGATATTCATTAAATTATAGTCAAGGGTCAAATATTTATATTGGAATTTTGAATATATATGATTTGGATAGTTTCCACATTAGCAAAATACCTTTCTTCCCAAAGAATTAATGCATCTATACTCTGAAAAAGTAGATAATTAAGGGATTTTAATCTGCTTTTCTTGCCAGTGTTTAACTCATTAATAAGTATTTGTGATTTCATCTTTAAAAGTGCCTGAAAATTAGGTCATCAGTAAAGTGAGTGGAATAGAATGATTCATTTTCATATGCAGAAATCAGATAAAACAAACGTTAAAAAAATCACTTGATTTTGTCCTCTCCACTTTACCTTTGGAGAAAACAATTGTGTCCTTTGGAGTGAATTCTCTCTCATTGTAGTTAATTACATACTTTAGATGACAAAATTCCATTTGAAGAAAATTATATAAAATAGTGACTTAAATTCCCAGTTGATATTCCACTTTGTATATGCAAAGATGGAATCAGTGATATTAAAATGAGAGCACTTATCTTTAACTCTTAATGGGAAAAATACAGTTTATTATCATGTTATTATCTTCATTTTTGCTTAGTTTGGTCTTCCCTGTAGTAGAATTTCAGAGATCCATATATCTTTCTTAGCAGCAACTAATAGAGTACGAGGAGAGTCAGAGCCATTTCCTTTTGTATATTTATTTATTTTTAAATATTTGTGCCATGACCTCTTCTGTATAGATTCATAGACCTCTTTCCCATGCTAAAGAGTTACAAATAAGAATTCAAAGTTTAACTTTATTTTCCAGTTTTAGTAGTGTTACAAAACTTATTTTTGTTTACAGTGGCTGTATTAGACCCTATGTTCTCCATAGGCATCACCCATGTAGATATATACATTCTGTTAATTCTAAGCATTGGAACTTCAATAAAATATTCAGTAGTACCTCATCAAGATGTGAATGAAAGAAAATAATGCATTATAAGTTTTTAGAGTTGTTCTCCCCCCTTGTCTTCTAAAGAAATGAAACTTTACTTGCTCTGATAATCACCAAGATCCACTTTTAGGTTCAAAGGGATGATGAGTGGAAAAGAGAATGACAGAGAATGAAGGTAGTTGAGATGTGTCAAATTTTGTTTCCGTAATTGATGGCGATGGGATAGAGGAAGAAGAGAGAAGTAGGGGAAAGGGGAAGGGAGGTGGGAGAAAGGGAGAGAGAGAGAGAGAAAGAATATAGGAAAACGCAGCTGCATTGAGGGGACTTGCCAAAAATGTGGGACTTCGGGGAAGAAATGGATACACTTAAATATTAATAAGTATCATCCTATGTTATTAATGTTAATTATTTTGCTACCCCCTCAAAGAAAAAACAACAAAACTAGGCTCAAGATCTTCATTGTTTGTAAATTTTTTTTTAATTTATTTTTTATTTTTGGCTGCGTTGGGTCTTTGTTGCTGTGTGTGGGCTTTCTCTAGTTGCAGTGAGCGGGGGCTACTCTTGGTTGAGGTGCGCAGGCTCCTCATTGCAGTGGCTTCTCTTGTTGTGGAGCACGGGCTCTAGGCGCGCAGGCTTCAGTAGTTGTGGCACACGGGTTCAGTATTTGTGGCGCTCAGGCTCTAGAGCACAGGCTCAGTAGTTGTGGCACACGGGCTTAGTTGCTCCACGGCGTGTGGGGTCTCCCCGGACCGGGGCTCGAAGCCATGTCCCCTGCATTGGCAGGCGGATTCTTAACCACTGCGCCACCAGGGATTTGTTGAAGTTGAACTTTTATTTATTTTGGAGCTGATAACTTTTGAAAAGTTTCTTAAGGTGAGTATGAAAGTCTATCTTATTTATTTGGCTTCAGTGTTTACAAGACTAATAAGCTTTTATACACTCAGCTACCTAATATCAGTGGGAAGATCTGGAAAAACAAGAGCTTAAGAATTCATACTAAAGTGGCAGTTGAACACTTTATATATATTTCTAAGATATGTTTCCATTTTTGAGTTCTGTAGTTATTCTTTGAACATTTACTTTGGTTGTTATTTTTGATGACCCTTCAGTTTTCCAATCAGCCAAATGCCTTTTGTTTTGGATTTATTCATGCTTCAACAAAGCAGACCTCTTTTCTCTCTATAATAAATGTTTTTTTGTTATTTTTGATGACCCTTCAGTTTTCCAATCAGCCAAATGCCTTTTGTTTTGGATTTATTCATGCTTCAACAAAGCAGACCTCTTTTCTCTCTATAATAAATATGTTTTAAACACCCATATAACACCTCAACAATTCATATCTAATCAAATTTAAATAATTTTGATTCAGAAGTAAAAAATATATAACTATTACATTCTATTTTCTTTCTTTTTCTATAACCACTGTTTTACTGTATTTTCCCTTTTTCCTTTCTTCACTTCTTCTCTAGCTGTGTTCTAACCTAGTCCAGGAACTAATAAATTTACCAGGGTTCACAGGGTGGACCTTGCATAAATGTCAGGTCCCGTCCTCCTGTCTGGTGGAACTAACTCTAAGTCACTTGCAAATTTAACTTATTTTGCTAGTTTCTAGACCAAACGTGATCTAAGGCAGGAGGAATTAAAAGAAACATCTAATTGAATAATCTTGGACTTGGTGTTTGAATCACCTCTCTGCTGTGTCATTCCAAATTGTATTGATCACAAAATGCTGTTGATTCAACTTTCTAGAGAGAACAACAATCTCTGCACCCATAAAGTACTAAAGCTTTTCATCTCCAGCTTTTTTTTGTTTTTCTAAATTAGCAACATTTTCAGTTCAAATTCTGATAACCTGAAAAGTCTGAATCCATTGGCAGGTTGCACTATGACATTTACACTGTGCACTTTGTTCTTTAAAAGTCACACATTCACTGACTCAACAAATATGTATTGAGCACCTCATTCATTTGTTTACTGAATATTTACTCAACTGCCTCTCATGCCGAGTACTGCTGGTTGAACACGATAGACATAAACTCTGTCCTCATGGAGCATATTTTCTGTCTTACCTCTTCATACTGGTGAAAGTTTGACCATATAGCACTTCAGATTAACTAATGTTTTGAATTCTCTGTAGCTCTGCATGTATGGTGTTGGCAAAATAGTGATAAAGAAATTGTATGAAGAATTAGTCAAATATCAGCAGGGCTATGCTCATAGGATATTACATTTACACACAGTCACACTATTACTCTAAAAGGTTTTCTTTTTTCATATTAACTTGGAGGTTTAGTTTTTAGGTGCCAGACGGGGGAGGGTTCTAAATCTAAAGATATAGATATATCTTTATATCTATAGAGATGTAAATATGAAGCTGTCTTATACACCTCCAAGATTAGGGATATAATAATATTTCAAGAAGAAAATTCTTGCTGTAGGTCGGTTTTCTCTGCTTCTTCGTTTGCAACAAAGAATATAGATGTTTCACAGTTCCCATGGTTTGATTCTGGTCATCTGGTAACTCCAGCTGATTTTCTCTCTAATACTCTTCTTCATTCCTGGGACTGAGAATGTAATTGGCCCAAACTGGATCCTCTGTTTACTCCCAGTCCAATCAGTCATGGTTGAGGGCCTGGAGAGACACATGGTTACAGGGAGTCAGACTCTCAAACTGTGTGGATGGGAGAAGAGATTCTAGAGAAGCTGAATTATGTGCTAAACAAAGAAATATCCAAAAATTGTTCTAATAGTGCAGAGTAGTAGCAGTGGTAATAGTAGTAGCAACAGCAGTACCGACAACGATAATTTAAAAAATATTCTTATTATGGACTTCAAACTGATATTAATATAATAATGACAAACACATTTTTACTAGCTTTTTATTCTGATAAAAAGATATATAACAGAATGTACCATTTTAAGTGTACAGTTCAGCGGCATTAAGTCCTTTCATTTCACCATCATTCTCAAACTTTATCATCTTTCCACACTGAAACTCTGTGCCCATTAAGCATTAACTCCTCATAACTTCCTCTACCCAGGCACTGATAAACCATTCTACTAACTGTCTTTATGAATCTGACTACTCTAGGTACCTTATGTAAGAGGAATTGTATGATACCTATCCTGTTGCATCTGGCTTATTTTACTTTCAAGGTTTATCTAAGTTGTAGCATTATGTCAGAATTTCATTCCGTTATTTAAGACTGAGTAATATTCCATTGTATGTATATCACGTTTAGTTTATCTATTCATCTGTCAACGGACATGTGCATCATTTTCACTTTTTGGCTAAATAATACTGCTATTAACATTGATGTACAGATATATGTTGAGTCCTTGCTTTCAGTTCTTTTGAGTACATACCCAGAAATGGAATAGCTAGATCATATGATAATTTTATGTTTACTTTTTTGGGAATGTCACACGGTTCTCCACAGTGTTTGCACCATTTTATATTCCCACAAGCAAAACATGAGGATTCCAATTTCTCTGAATCCTTGCCAAAACCTGTTATTTTCTGGGTTTTTTAATTTGTTTATTTGTCTCTTTGTTTCCTTTTGATAATAGAAATCCTAATGGGTGTAAAGTGGTATCTCATTAAGATTTTGACTTGCATGTTCCTAATGATGACTGGTGTTGAACATCTTTTCATATGCGTATTTTGCATCTGTGTATCTTCTTTGGAGAAATGTCTATTTAAGTCCTTTGCCCATTTTAAAATAAGATTATTTTTTCTTTGTGTTAAATTGTAGGAGTTCTTTACAGAGTCTGGATATTACTTATCAGATATTACTGGTAAACGTTTTCTCCCATTCTGTAGGTGGCCTTTTCACTCTATTGATAAGTGTTCTTTGATGAAGAAAAGTTTTTCATTGTGATGAATTATAATTTATCTAATTTTTCTTTTGCTGTCTGTGCTTTAGCTGTCATATCCAAGAAATCATTGCCAAATCCAAAGTTCTGAAGCTTTCCCCTATGTTTTCTTCTAAGAGGTTTATAGTTTTAGTTCTTACCTTAAGTCCTGTGATCTATTTTGATTAAATTTTTGTATATCACGCAAGGAAAGAGTCTAACTTTATTCTTTTTCATGTGGGTATCCAGTTTTCCCAACATCCTTTGTTGAAAAGACTGTCCTATCCCCATGGAATGTTCTTGGAACCCCTGTCAAAAATCATTTGACCATATTTGCAAGAGTTTATTTGGGGGCTCTCTATTCTATTTTATTGGTCTATGTCTCTGTTTATGCCAGTAGTACAAAATTTTGATTATTGTAGCTTTGCAATAAGATTTGAAGTCGGGAATGTGAGACCTCTGAGTTGGTTATTTTTTTCAAGATGGTTTTGGCTATTTTGGGTCTCTTGCAATCCCATGTAAATTTTAGGATGAATTTTTTATTTCTGCACAAACATTTCTGGGACTTTAATAAGGATTATATTGAATATATCGATAGCTTTGGGTGGTGCTAATATCTTAGCAATATTAAGTCTTCCAATTCATGAGCATAGGATATCTTTTTATTTACTTCCTAAGATACATGAAGGGCCTCTCTTTGTGCCAGAGGATATAGGCAGTGGTTTTAATTTAATAAACCCTGGACTGTTGTGAGGTCCTTTTTAAAATTTGTTTGATTATAAGTTACACTGATTAAGTGAGATGATTCTTGCATAATTTTGCAGAAATAAACTACTGATTTGCCAAAGAAAGCCATTTCTTTTCTGTCCCACCTATTACAAATGTGGCTTATTATCCTGATAATTTGATATGGATATGCTAATGATATAGGTGAATTGAAAAGATAAAACATATTCAACATGTGAACCAAATAACTATCTCTGTAATGTAAAAGGTTAAATGGAGAAAAACATAATTTGTTCTGGTGATGACACGTGGTCATCATTCTTTTTTTTTTTTTTTTTTTTTGCGGTACGCGGGCCTCTCACTGTTGCGGCCTCTCCCGTTGCGGAGCACAGGCTCCGGACGCGCAGGCTCAGCGGCCATAGCTCACGGACCCAGCCGCTCCGCGGCATGTGGGATCTTCCCAGACCGGGGCACGAACCCGTGTCCCCGGCATCAGCAGGCAGATTCTCAACCACCGCGCCACCAGGGAAGCCCCGTGGTCATAATTCTATAACTCTATATAACATCTGGTTTTGGAGTATGAGAAGCTATAGAGTACTCTTTTCTCTTCCATTTTGGATTCATTAGTGGGGAAAAAGGTAGGTATAGAACTACTAAAGATTTACTTTATAAAGATCTGAAGGGAAAGAAGCTTTCTTGATTAAATGCAGTGCTGTATAAATTCTCTGTATCTCTAGAAAAGCTGAGTTGCTAGTCAAGCTCTAAAGTGGGTAATATAGTTCAGTGGAGTGGAATCACAGAAACTCTTGAGTGGATTATTAGATGACTGGAGTAAAGTCACTATATTACAAGGACCATTATACATACTCACATATATATGCATAAATGCACACACTACTTTTCCAACAAAATGTACATGAGGCATCAAGACTCTGAATAGACTGTATGATGTTTGAAATTGTGTTGAGGGAGGTTGATTGTAGCAGACTTGAACATATTTAATCCTTTTTGGAGAATATTTTATCAACTTCATCAATGTAAAAATTTCACTCTGTGTACTGAATTTGTTCAGTATTCAGAAGGCTGTCTGTTCATGATGATATTCTTATGGTAATTTGATTGATCTATGTCTTGGCTTTTTGGGGTTCTTTTGATCAACACATGCAAGAATTCCATTCAGCTAAATCATATGCCTCATTACTCTGGCTTTTAACTTTATACAGGGTACTTTTGACTTTATAAAGAATAGAGATCTAAATAAAATGAGAAGACAACCTACGGAATGTGAGAAAATATTTGCAAATAGTGTGACCGGCAAGGAGTTAATTTACAAAATATACAAACAGCCCATATAACTCAATATCAAAAAAGCAAACAACCCAATTAAAAAAATAGGCAGAAGAACTGAATAGGCATTTTTCCAAAGAGGAAATGCAGATGGCCAATAGGCACATGAAAAGATGTTCAGAATTGCTAATCATCAGGGAAATGCAAATCAAAACCACAATGAGATGTCACTTCACACCTGTCAGAATGGCTCTCATCAAAAAGAACACAAATAACAAATGCTGGCAAGCATGTGGAGAAACAGGGACCCTCCTTCACTAAATGTAAATCAGTGCAGCCACTGTAGAAAATAATATGTAGGTTTTTCAAAAAACTAAAAAGAGAACTACCATATGACCCAGGAATTCCACTCCTAGGTATACATCCAAAAAAAAAACAATAACATTAATTTGAAATCATTCATGTGCCCCATGCTATATTTATAGCAGCGATGTTTATGACTTCCAAGATATGGAAGCAACCTAAGTGTCATAAACAGATGAATGGATATAAAAAGATGTGGTATGTATATACACTTACATTCATACACCATGGAATACTCCTAAGCCATATAAAAGAACAAAATCCCGCCATTTATAGCAACATGCATAGACTGGGAGAGCATCATGCTAAGTGAAATAAGTCAAACTGAGAAAGACAAATACTGTATGATATCACTTACATGTGGACTCTACAAAATACAACAAACTAGTGAATATAACAAAAAAGAAGCAGATTCATATATACAGAGAACAAACTAGTGGTTACCAATGGGGAGAGGGAAAGGAGGCAGGGCAATATAGGGGTAGGGGTGTAAACTATTAGGTATAAAGTAAGCTACAAGGATATATTGTACAACATGCAGAACATCAGCCAGTATTTTATAATAACTATAAATGGAGTATAACCTTTAAAAATTGTGAATGACTGTATTGTACACCTGTAACTTATATAATATTTTATAACTCTACTTCAATAAAAAATAATAATCAAAAAAGATATCAAAAAAAGACTAACTTTACAACTTTTTTTTAACTTTTACTTTTCTGTTTTTGGTCAGATAAACCTACTATACTTCCATTAAATTCAAACCATATCTTATCACTAGGTGGAAAGTATGCTTTTCTCCATATTGTATGTGGAACTAAATATCTTCTCCATACTGAAACTGAGGACATTTCACTGGATGTGGCCTCCTGTTAATCCCTAAGTAGGTTATTGTATGTTAGTTTCCCTTCTATCTGTCTACACACACTGACATGGTACAATTGTTTTATTTATACGATTCTAAATCTAGTATCATATGCAGCAATGATTATTCTCTTCAAAGTCTTAAGCATCACATTGGCACAATCATAATGGTAATAAAAAAGGTACATTTATTTAAATGAAGATTATTTTGCTTCAAATTCCCAAAATAACTTTGTGCAAAAATGGAAAACATATTCATTCTTTTATAAGTTAATACTAATAATTCCCCAGCCTTATGTATATGGAAGGAGGTTTTCTGTAGATTAAGAAATTATTTTCACAGGAGCATATTTAAAATCACAGAAGCATGGAATCTCAGAGCTCAAAGACAGCAGAGTGGTTCTCTACTCAAATATTTTACCCAGTTAAAAAATTCCCTTTATGGATCAACTTTCAAAATAGTTGAGTAAAAACCTTGATGTACTTGCTCTCCCTCTAAAAAATGAAAATATGGGTAAAACAAATGAAACAGACTATTTCTTAACTCTGATGATTACAAAGCACAGAACAAACAGAACATGGTCTGTCCAATATAAATTACTGAATCTGAGTAAGACAGCAACATCTGACATTTTAATTTATGTCTATTTCTTTCACCCATCCTTCCCAGGCTAACTGGTGTAGTAGCCAAACGCTGCAGACAAATGGAGAGATTGGACCTCTTTTGGAGTTCTCTTAAAAGCACCATCCCTAGAGCACAATAAATATTTTATACAAAATTATTGGTCCCTGGAAAGTCAGCATTCTCAAATTCTGGTTACTATTTGATTTGATTCAGTTATCTAAACAATAGCAAAATCTGGGAACACCTCAGCTGCCTGACTGTGATTTCTGATGGGACAAAGTAGAGCCTGGCCAAGAGTTTAAAAGGATATACTGGAAAATTAAATAATAATAGAGAAAAAGCTGGAAAGCTCTGACCCATTTCTGGCAAGCTAAAGAATTCACTTATGTGGAAAGCTCTGCACATACCTAGTAAAAATCCATGAAGGAAAAATTTCCCAGTCACTCACCTCTAGGTGATCTTGAGAACCTGTGCAAGCAGAAAGTAAAATCTAAGGCTGCCTTGTAAACTTCTTGAAGTTTAAGAATGCTCTTTCTCACATATGTCCCCTTGGGGAAAAAAGTAGAAGATGAAAACAAAAGGCATTTAAGGAAACATGATTAATTCTTGCCTGACTGCTAAATTAAACTGACACAAGTGTGGTCCTTAAGAAGCCCACACTTAAAAATAAAACAAGAATTTAACAGAAAAAAACTGGCAGAACATTCACTGGCTATACACTTCCAGGAATATATAATCTATTTTATTAGCCCAATATTGTTGCTACGCTAATAAACAGAAAAAAAGAAAGTAAAAAACAAGAACAAACCAGCAACAGCAACAAATTCTTTGGGGGTGGAAGGACCTGGTAGCAGGCTTGTAACAATATATTATCTAAAATATCTAGTTTTCAGTCAATAAGTAAAAAACACTTAAAGAAACAGGAAAGTATGTCACATACAAAAGGAAAAAAGTAATCAACAGAAAAAGTCCCTGAGGGGCCCAGATTTTGGACTGAGTAAATAAGACTATATTGGCTATTATAAATATTTTCAAAGAACTAAAGAAAACCATGTCTAAAGAATTTAAGAAAAGAATAGGAACAAAGTGTTACCAAATAAAGAATATCAATAAAAGGATAGATATTATAAATAAAAGAATAAAAGATAAATTCTGGAGTTGAAATAAAAATGTACTAGAGGGGTTTAAAAATAGATATGAGCTGACAGATAAAGAATCATCAAACTTGAAAGTTTGCTAGTAGAGATTATGCAGTCTGAAGAGCAAAGAGAAAAATATATAATAAAAGAATTACAAAAAAGAAGGGAGCCTCAGAAACCTGTGGGATATCATCAAGCATATTAAAGTACAGGTGAGTCACAGAAGGAAAAGATAAATTGAACAGGACCAAAAAAGTACTTGAAGAAATAATGTATGAAAACTTCATAAATTTTAAGTAAAATACTAAGTTACACATTCCAGAAGCTTAAAGATCTCCAAGGAAGAAAAGCTCATAGATCCACATCTAGACACATCACAAATTAGTGAACGTCATAGACAAAGAAAATCTTGAAAGTAGCAAGAGAAAAAAATTATCATATAAAAGTGATTCTTTAATAAGATTAGCAGGTGAATTCTCATGAGAAAACATGGAGGCCAGAAGGCAGTGGGATGACGTTCAAAGTGTTTGAAGGAAAAGATTGTTAGTCAAGAATTCTATATCCAACTGAACTCTCTTTCAAAAATGAAGAGAAATTAACACTCCTAAGAAAAATTTTAAAATTTTTTGGTCTAGTTTTTTGAAAAATACCATTGGTAATTTGATAGGGATTTCATTGAGTCTGTAGATTGCCTTGGGTAATATCGTCATTTTGACAATATTGATTATTCCAATCCAAGAAAAGATACACTTTCCATTTCTTTGTGTCATCTTTGATTTATTTCATCAGTGTCTTATAGTTTTCTGAGTACAAGTCTTTTGGCTCCTTAGGTAGATTTATTCCTAGGCATTTTATTCTTCTTTTTAGGATTGCTTTTTTAAAAAAATTTTATTTTATATTGGAGTATAGTTTATTAACAGTGTTGTGTTAGTTTCATGTGTACAGCAAAGTGATTCAGTTATAAATATACATGTATTTATTGTTTTTCAAGTTCTTTTCCCATTTAGGCTATTACTGAGTATTGAGCAGAGTTCCCTGTGCTATACAGTAGGTCCCTGTTGGTTATATATTTTAAATATAGTAGTGTGTACATGTTAATCCCAACCTTCCAAACTATCCCTCTCCTCTACCCTCCCCCCTGTAACCATATCAAGCATCTTTTCTGACCACAATGCTATGAGATTAGAAATCAACTACAAGAGAAAAACTGCAAAAAAACACAAACACGTGGAGGCTAAACAATATGCTACTAAACAACCAATGGATCACTGAAGAAATCAAAGAGAAAATCAAAAAAATACCTAGAGACAAATGAAAACATGCATGATGATCCAAACCTATGAAATACAGCAAACGCAGTTCTAAGAAGGAAGTTTATAGCAATACAAGCCTACCTCAGGAAACTAGAAAAATCTCAACAAACAACCTAAGCTTATACCTAAATCAACCTAAACTTATACCTAAAACAACTAGAGAAGGAAGAACAAACAAAACCCAAAGTTAGTAGAAGGAAAGAAATCATAAAGATCAGAGCAGAAATAAATGAAATAGAGATGAAGAAAACAATAGAAAAGATCAATGATACTAAAAGCTGGTTATTTGAAAAGGTAAACAAAATTGATAAACCTTCAGCCAGACTCATCAAGAAAATAAGAGGACTCAAATCAATAAAATTAGAAATGAAAAAAGAGAAGTTACAAAGGACACCACAGGAATACAAAGGATCATAAAGACTACTACAAGCAGTTATATGGCAATGAAATAGACAACCTAGAAGAAATGGACAAATTCTTAGAAAGGTACTATCTCGCAAGACTGAACCAGGAAGATAGAAAATATGAACAGACCAATCACAAGTACTGACGTTGAAACTGTGATTAAAAATCTTCCAACAAAAGTCCAGGACCAGATGGCTTCATGGGCGAATTCTATCAAACATTTAGAAAAGAGTTAACATCTATCCTTCTGAAACTCTTCCAAACAATTGCAGAAGAAGGAACACTCCCAGACTCATTCTCAATGAGGTCACCATCACTCTGATACCAAAACCGGAAAAAGATACCACAAAAAAAGAAAATTACATGCTAGTATCACTGATGAACATAGATGCAAAAATCCTCAACAAAATACTAGCAAGCCGAATCCAACAATACATTAAAAGGATCATACACCATGATCAAGTGGGATTTATCCCAGGGATCCAAGGATTTTTAAATATCCACAATCAATCAATGTGATACGTCACATCAACAAATTGAAGAATAAAATCCATATGATCATCTCAATAGATGCAGAGAAAGCTTTTGACAAAATTCAACACCCATTTATGATAAAAAACCCTCCAAAAGTGGGCAGAGAGGGAACATACCTCAACATAATAGAGACCATATATGACAAACCTACAGCTAGCATCATACTCAATGGGGAAGAGCTGAAACCCTTTCCTCTAAGATCAGGAAAAAGACAAGGATGTCCACTCTCACCATTTTTATGCAACATAGTTTTAGAAGTCCTAGACATGGCAATCAGCAAAGAAAAATAAATAAAAATGGGAAAAGAAGTAAAACTGTCACTGTTTGCAGATGACATGATACTATACATAGAGAATCCTAAAGATGCTACCAGAAAACTACTAGAGCTCATCAATGAATTCAGTAACATTGCAGCATACAAAATTAATACACATAAATCTGTTGCCATTCTGTACACTAGCAGCAAAAGATCAGAAATCATTTCTGAATGTAGGTGGTGAACTCTGCTCATTCTTAATCTGTGACACACATTAAAAATTTAATTGTGGAACTTGAGGGGTTTTTTTTTCCTTTTTAAATTTTATACTAAGCTCCTTTACAAAGTATCATCAGTAGGGTTATTTTACTGGAAACTTGATCTAACATTTTACCTGTCATTTTTATCTTTACCTCATTTTCCGATCAACATATATATGGCATGCATCTCTGATTAGCATGCATCCGAGTAACTGATAGAAATTAAAGAATAAAGTGTTGCAGCATGCTGTTAAAAAATATTCAAGGTTGATCATCATTGAGTGTGTTGCTTAACCAACTATGAATCCATGCATCTATATTGTCACTTAGCCCTTATCTCTCCATTTTGGCCACACCAAAAGGCTGATCAACTATCCTGGTTTGCTCAAAACTTAGGAGTTTCATGGGATGCAGAACTTTCTGTTCTAAAACTGGGGCAGTTCAAGGAAAACCAAGACAATTAGTTACCCCTTAAGTGTATGATGAAAGACTGTTTCTTGTCTAGTGTAAATTCAAAACTCCAGAATTTTATTAGCCCTCTGAATTAAAAAGTGCATTTAGAGAACTGGCTGATATCTGTGATTCTCTTTCTAAATTTACTTTGAAGTTAAGTTCACCAAAGACCATTCTGTATTTTGATAGGAAATAATATGTAATTTCTTTCTTGGGGGACTTTCTGAAGGATACTTTAAAATTAATTGTGTGTAGTGAATCTCAGAGAGTGACTGATTGAAAAGGAACTGATTTAATCAACAGTACCCTAGTTGGTACTTTGTAAAAATAGTCAAAATCTCAAAGAAGTCAATGTTAGCAGCATGGCGGGTGGGTGTGGGTGTGGATGGGTAATACTAATTCCTGAGCAATAGCAAAAAAAGGAAACCAAATTTCTCTTGGAGTTTGATTCTGATGTTAACTAATCCTCATCCGCTCAACATAGTTTCCATGCATAGTACTGTGAAACAAATATATTTAAAATACAGCTCAGGGAAATTGGGTATTTTCCTTCTCCAAATACACTAAAAACTGTGTTGATTTATAGCTTAATTATTCTGAAGCATCCTACAATTTTAAGTTAGAACAAATCCTGCATGCAGTAACTCTGGTTCTCCCTATTCTGCACCTGTATCCCATATCCAAATCATTCCAAGGAACCCTAACATAAGAGAGATATCAAAATAGATTATAGAAAGGAAAAGGGAAATATGTTACTTAAAGCAATTGCTTTTTTATTCTTGCAGAACTCTAATAAAGTCTTGTTCACCTCTTTATAGCTGGAGAGGCCTCTGTGGAATTTGGGAATTTTCTTCTGGACATTTCCTTTTATTCATTTCCTGTATGTCATCTTTCTCAACATCATAGGAGCAACCTTTGTTCTAATCATTCATTCTTTCATTCTAACAAGTTAACAGTAAAGATAGGCTTTCCCATTTCATTCTTTTTTTAAAAAATTAATTAATTTATTTTTGGCTGCATTGGGTCTTCATTGCTGCACACAGGCTCTCTCTAGTTGCAGCAAGAGGGGACTACTCTTCGTTGCGGCTCGCAGGCTTCTTATTGCAGTGGCTTCTCTTGTTGCAGAGCACGGGCTCTAGGTGTGCGGGCTTCAGTAGTTGTGGCACGTGGGCTCAGTAGTTGTGGCTTGCGGGCTGTAGAGCACAGGCTCAGTAGTTGTGGCGCATGGGCTTAGCTGCTCCGCGGCATGTGCGATTTTCCTTGACCAGGGCTGGAGCCCGTGTCCCCTGCATTCTTAACCACTGCGTCACCAGGGAAGCCCCCATTTCATTATTTACATTTGTCCAGAAAGGATAAGAATAGTCTGTTTTGAGTATTCTTTTGCCATAATATCTGTTCAAAACTGATTTTTTAAAGCTTCCTTTTTCTATCTATGATCTCTGTCTATGTTCTGAAACACGATGTTTATTACTAAAGAATAATATAGAAAATGCATTGCACTTTCAATACAGGAAGGTGGTTAAATGTCAAGTATTTCTCAGAATAGTCTTCAAGGCAGCAATTTTGCTTGATTAAGAATCTAGGCTTTCAATCCTTGTGTGTGAGCAATTCTGTTATGAACTATAACTTCTTTTCATTTGTTGAAAACTATTTGAAAATATATGTTCAGTTTATAAGTTTCATAACTATATTTGGTCATGACTCAGGTTGGATTTTGTTTAATGAAATAATATGTCACATGTTGGCTAAACCATAAAAATTAAAAGTATTTTCAATAAACTTAGATTTGGGTAGAGATTTCTAACAAAATTATTTTTAAAGTTTAAACTTTATGGTTAGTGCATGCTTTATGAAGAATAAGTTCTCAGTAAGTTTAAAATAAATATTTTAAGCATAGAAAAATTTATTAATGCATTTTATTATTCATATCCATGGCTATGGAATGAACTATCATTTCCTATTATTTTCACTTTTTTTCTGTAAAGAGTGATATTTTTAACTTGAAGATTAATATCTCAAATAGGTATTGAAAAATATAATTTAATTCATATATTTTTTAGTATATCTAGTGTTTAAATTTCTTTTAGAGTATAGTTGTTTTACAATGTTATGTTAGTTTCTGCTGTACAACAAAGTTAATCAGCTATATGTATACATGTATCCCCTCCCACTCCCACCCAATCCCACCCATGTAGATCATCATAGAGCCCTGAACTGAGCTCCCTGTGCTATACAGAAGGTTCCCACTAGCTATTTTAGACATGGTAGTATACATTGTTAGTGTATATGAATGCAAGATATTTCTGTTCATTAATTTTGTATCCTACAACTTTACCAAATTCGTTGATTAGCTCTAGTAGTTTTCTGGTGGCGTCTTTAGGATTTTCTATGTATAGTGTCCTGTCATCTGCTAACAGTGACTGTTTTACTTCTTTTCCAATTTGTATTCCTTTTGTTTCTTCTTATTCTCTGATTGCTGGAGTTAGGACTTCCAAAACTATGTTGAATAATAGTGGTGAGAGTGGACATCCTTGTCTTGTTCCTGATCTTAGAGGAAATGCTTTCAGTTTTTCACCATTGGGAATGATGTTTGCTGTGGGTTTGTCATATATGGCCTTTATTATGTCGAAGTAGGTTCCCTCCATGCCCACTTTCTGGAGAGTTTTTATCATCAATGGGTGTTGAATTTTGTCAAAAGATTTTTCTGCATCTAATGTGATTATCATATGGTTTTTATTCTCAAATTTGTTAATATGGCCTATCACATTGATTTTCATATAATGAAGAATCCTTGCATCCCTGGGATAAATCCCACATGATCATGGTATATAATGTGTTGTTGGATTCTGTTTGCTTAAATTTTGTTGAGGATTTTTGTGTCTATGTTCATCAGTGATATTGGTCTGTAAGTTATTTTTTATGGTATCTTTGTCTAGTTTTGCTATCAGGGTGATGGTGGCCTCATAAAACAAATTTGGGAGTGCTCCTCCCTCTGCAATTTTTTGGAAGATTTTGAGAAGGGTAGGTGTTAGCTCTTCCCTATATGTTTGATAGAATTCACCTGTGAAGCCATCTGGTCCTGAACTTTTATTTGCTGGAATATTTTTAGTTGTAGTTTCAATTTCATTAGTTTTCTTTGGTCTGTTTATATTTTCTAATTCTTCCTGGTTCAGTCTTGGGAAGTTGTACCTTTCCAAGAATTTGTCCATTTCTCCCAGGTTATCCATTTTATTGGCATATAGCTGCTTGTAGTAGTCTCTTTTGTTCCTTTGTATTTCTGCAGTGTCAGTTGTAATTTCTCCTTTTTTATTTCTAATTTTATTGATTTGAATCATCTCCCTCTTTTTCCTGATGAGTTTGGCTAAAGGTTTATCAATTTTCTTTATTTTCTCAAAGAACCAACTTTTTGCTTTCTTGATCTTTGCTATTGTTTTCTTCATTTCTATTTCATTTATTTCTGCTCTGATCTTTATGATTTCTTTCCTTCTACTAACTTTGGGGGGTTTTTTGGTTATTTCTCTAGTTGCTTTAGTTGTAAGCTTAGATTGTTTATTTGATATTTTTCTTGTTTCCTAAGATGAGATTGAATTGCTATAAACTTCCCTCTTAGAACTACTTTTGCTGCATCCCATAGGTTTTGAGTTGTCGTGTTTTCATTGTCATTTGTTTCTATGTAATTTTTTATTTCCTCTTTGATTTCTTCAGTGATCTATTGGTTATTTAGTAGCATATTATTTAGCCTCCATGTGTTTGTGTTTTTTATAGTTTTTTTTCCTGTAATTGATTTCTAATCTCATAGTATTGTGGTTGGAAAAGATGCTTGATACAATTTCAGTTTTCTTAAATTTTCCGAAATGTGATATATCCTGGAGAATGTTCCATGTGCATTTGAGAAGAAAGTGTATTCTGCCACTTTCTGGTGGAATGTCCTATAATATCAATTAAATGTATACAGTCTATTGTTTCATTTAAAGCTTGTGTTTACTTATTTATTTTCTGTCTTGATGATCTGTCCATTGGAGTAAGTGGGGTGTTAAAGTCCCCTACTATTTTTGTGTTACTGTTGATTTCCCCTTTTATGGCTGTTAGTATTTCCCTTATGCATTGAGGTGCTCCTATGTTGGGTGCGTAAATATTTATAATTGTTATATCGTCTTCCTGGATTGATCCCTTGATCATTATGTAGTGTCCTTCCTTATCTCTTGTAACAGTTTTTATTTTAAAGTTTATTTTACCTGATATGAGTATTGCTACTCCAGCTTCTTTTTGATTTCCATTTGCATGGTATATCTTTTTCCACCCTCTGACTTTCAGACTTATGTGTCCATAAATCTGAAGTGGGTCTCTTGAAGATAGCATGTATATGGGTATTGATTTTATATCCATTCAGCCCGCCTGTGTCTTTTGGTTGGAGCATTTAATCCGTTTACATTCAAGGTAATTATCAATATATATATATGTTCCTATTACCATTTTCTTAATTGTTTTGGGTTTGTTTTTGTGGGTCTTTTTCCTGTCTTGTGTTTCCCTCCTAGAGAAGTTCCTTTAGAAATTGCTGTAAAGCTGGTTTGGTGGTGTTGAATTCTCTTAGATTTTGCTTATCTGTAAAGCTTTTGATTTTTCCATTGAATCTGAATTAGATCCTTGCTGGTTAGAGTAATCTTGGTTGTAGGTTTTGCCCTTTCATCACTTTAAGCATCTCCTGCCACTCGCTTCTGGCCTGCAGAGTTTCTGCTGAAAAATCAGCCAGTAACCTTATGGGGACTCCTTTGTATGTTGCTTTTCCCTTGCTGCTTTTAATATTTTTTCTTTGAATTAAATATTTGTTAGTGTGATGAATATGTGTCTTGGTGTATTTCTCCTTGAGTTTATCCTGTATGGGATTCTCTGCACTTCCTGGCCTTTATTGACTATTTTATTTCCCATTTTAGGGAAGTTTTCAACTATAATCTCTTCAAATATTTTCTCAGACTTTTCTCTTTCTCTTCTTCTGAGACCCCTATAATTCATATGTTGGTGCATTTAATGTTGTCCCAGAGGTCTCTGTGACTGTCCTCATTTCTTTTTATTCTTTTTCTTTATTCTGCTCCTTGGTAGTTATTTGTACCACTCTATCTTCCAGCTCACTTATTCGTTCTTCTGCCTCAGTTAATCTGCTATTGATTCCTTCTAGTGTATTTTTCATTTCAGTTATTGTGTTGTTGATTTCTGTTTGTTCTTTACTTATTCTAGGTCCTTGTTAAACATTTTTTGTACTTTCTCAATCCGTGCCTCCATTCTGTTTCTGAGATTTTGGATCATCTTTACTATCATCACTCTGAATTCTTTTTGAGGTAGGTTGCCCATTTCCTCTTCATCTATTTGGTCTTGTAGATTTTTATCTTACTGCTTCGTCTGTAACGTATTTTTTTGTTGTCTCTTTTTTTTTTTTTTTTTTTGATGGATGGGGCTGTGTTTCTGTCTTACTGGTTGTTTGACCTGAGACGTCCAGTACTGGAGTTTGCAGGCAGTTGGGTAGAGCTGGGTCTTGGTGCTGAGATGAGGGCATCTTGGAGACCTCTCACCAATTAATATTCCCTGGGGTCTGAGGTTCTCTGCCAGTCCAATGGTATGGACTCAGTGCTCTCACCACAGGAGCTCAGGCCCTTCCCCTGGCCCAGTCGTTCAGAGATTCTTCCTGTCCCTTTAGGTGTCTGAGGTTCCCCACCAGTGCCCTGGGAGATGCCCTAGTTGTGAGGAGATGAAAACTCCACATTTTCCTACTCTGCCATCTTGACTCCTCCTCTCATATATCTAAATTATTTTTTAAGGTTGACAAAGATTTAAATATTGACAAATGGTGTTAAAAAATGAAAATTTAGTCACTAATAAAATTTAAATTAAATTATAGATCTCCAAAATGATAAATGAAAAAATGTGGAAATATAGAAAGGTAAATGCAATACTCTGTTCTTCAGTATGTAGCCTTTTAAAATTGGCTTCTTTCACTTAGCAATATGCATTTAAGTTTTCTCCATGGGTTGATAGCTCATTTATTTTTAGTGCTAAATAATGTTCTATTGTTTCTGTGTACCACACTTTATCTATTCACTTACTAAAGAAGATCTTGGTTGCTTCCAAGCTTTGGCAGTTTTTGGCAGTTATGAATAAAGCTGCTATAAATGTCTGTGTGGACGTTTCTGTATGGACGTAAGTTTTCAGTTTGTTTGGGTAAATACCAAGGACTGTGATTGCTGAATCAGATGGTAAAAGTATGTTTAATTTTGTAAGAAACTACCTTTTTGCATTCTCACCAGGAATGAATATGAATATGAGTTCCTTTTGCTCCACACCTTCACCAGCATTTGATGTTGTCAGAGTTCTGTGTTTTGACCATTTTAATAAGTGTGTTGTTGTATCTAATTGTTGTTTTAATTTTCATTCCCCTGCTGACATAGGATTTGGATCATCTTTTCATATGCTTATTTGCCATCTGTATATCTTTTATTGGTGTGGTGTCCGTTATGGTCTTTGCTGCATTTTAAAATAGGATTACTTTCTTTTTGCTGAATTTTAAGAGTTCTTTGTATATTTTAGATAGCAATCCTTATCAGATGTGTCTTTGCAAATAAATTTGTCTTATCTTTCATTTCTTTTTTTTTTTTCATTCTGTCTACTTGTGGGTTACTTAAACATTTTCCAGGGTTCCATTTTTTATTAATTACTATTGTTCTTGAGTTTAACCTCTTGTATAGCTTTTTCAGTATTTATTATTATCATTACATTATGTATATATAATTTATTATAATCTATTGGTATGTTTTTACCTGTTTTGTGCAGAAACCTTGACTTCCTTTACTCATCCTTGTTTAAATTATAACTTTCTTAAATATATCCTCCACATCAATTTATTTATTTTTTATTGAAGTATAGTTGATTTACAATATTTCAGGTGTACAGCAAAGTGATTCAGTTACACACACACACACACACACACACACATATTCTTTCCCCAATTCTTTTTCATTATAGGTTATCATAAGATATTAAATATAGTTCCTTGTGCTCTACAGTAGATCGTTGTTGTTTATCTATTTTATATACAGTAGTGTGTATCTGTTAATCTCAAATTCCCAATTTATCCCTCCCTCCTCTTTCCCCTTTGGTAACCATGAGTTTGTTTTCTAGGTCTGTGAGTCTATTTCTGTTTTGTAAATAAGTTCATTTGTATCATATTTTTAGATTCCACATATAAGTGATATCATATGATATTTGTTTTTCTCTGCCTGACTTACTTCACTTAGTATGATAATATCTAGGTCCATCTATGTTGCTGCAAATGGCATTATTTCATTCTTTTTTATGGCTGAGTAATATTTTATTGTCTATATATATACCACATCTTCTTTATCCATTCATCTGTTGATGGACATTTATGTTACTTGCATGTCTTGACTATTGTAAGTAATGCAGCTATGAACATTGGGGTACATTTCTGGAATTTTTCACAGAATTAGAACAAAATTTTTACATTTGTATGGAGACACAAGAAATCCCTAATAGCCAAAACAACCATGAGAAGGAAGAACAGAGCTGGAGGAATCACATTCCCTGACTTTGGAGTATACTACAAAGCTACAGTAATCAAAACAGTATGGTACCAGCACAAAAACAGACACATAGATCAATTGAACAGGATAGAAACTCAGAAATAAACCCATGCAGTAGGGAAGTTCCTTAAAAAACAAAAATAGAGCTACTATATGATCCAGCAATTCCACTCATGTGTATAAATCCAAAAAAATGAAAACTCTAATTTGAAAAGATACATGCACCCCAGTGTTCATATTAGCACTATTTACAATAGCCAAGACATGGAAACAGCCCAAGTGCCCATCAACAGATGATTGGTTAAGAAGATATGGTATATATATATATATATATATATATATATATATATATATATATATATATATATACACACACACACACATACACATATTACTCAGCCATTAAAAAGAATGAAATATTGCCATTTGCAGCAACATGGTTGGACCTAGAGAATATTATATTTAGTGAAGTAAGTGTGACAGAGAAAGATCAATACTATATTATCACTTATATGTGGAATCTAAAAATAATAAAAAATAAATCTGTATACAGAACAGAAAAAGACTCATAGACATAGAAAAACAACTTATTTTACCAACAGGGAAAGGGTGGGGGAGGGATAAATTAGGAGTACGGGATTGACAGATAAAAACTACTCTACATAAAATAGATAAGCAACATGGATTTACTGTATAGCACAGGGAGTTATATTCAACATCTTATAACCACCTATAATATATAGACGTATAATCTATAAAAAATAACAGATTCAGTTTTCTGTATTCCTGAAAATAACATAATATTATCAATCAACTATCCTTCAATTTAAAAAAATTGTCTAGCTGAGTCTTTTTACTGGTTTGTATGAGGTTCAGTGGCTTCTGTCCATGATAAGCAAATGCTCAAGTCATGTTTCTCCCTGAAAGTACCTGTCTTATTCCAGAAATTAGGTGGGTTGATTTCCCTGAGACTTCTGTGATCAGACAAGATCAAGACATCAAAGATTTGCCTTTTGTCCATGTTTTTTGTGAGTGATGCTCTTTCAAACTCTCTGTATTTCTGAATAGAAACCACACTTATGGAGTTTTTAATTTCAGCAATGTTGTTTTCTATTCTATCAGTATTACTTGGCTATTTTCCACACCAACATACTCTGTGTTCAATGTTCTCTTTTATTTCTTTAAACATGTAAAATATTTTTATTATGTTATCTTCTATAATGTAATAGCATACTTGGGATTCAACTCAATTGTTTTCATTGACTCTTGCTCATGTTTTGAACTGCTTTCTTTTGTGTTTTGTAGTTTCTGGGTTGATTCCTTTAAGTGTTTTTTTACCTATCACCCTAAGGTGCTGTCAATTCAAGACATTTTTAATTATTTGATGGCTGTACATATATTATACCACGTATGTAGTATACCCCTGAATCATACATCTATATGAGGATAGTCATTGTTAAATTTCTCAGTGAATGATTTTTTTCATATGGAGTCAAGGGTAATGTATTTTAACTTGTCTTTGGATTAATTTTTTATTTTTATTTTAAACTGAGCTTTCTACTACTATAAAGACTATTAGAAATATAGTAGAATACTTTTATAGCCTTTCTAAGGGGGGGGGGTCAGCAAATTATGGCTCACATCTGGACTGCAGCTAACTACAGCCTGCCAAGAATGGTTTTTACATTTTAAAGAGTAGTTTGAAAACAAGCAAACAAAAAACAAAGAAAAATACGTTACGATGACCATACATGACCTACAATATCTGAAATATTTACTATCTGGCCTTTTCTGAAAAAATGAAATCCCTGACTCTTGATCTTAAACCCAAGAGTCATTAATGAAAAAACTAAACAACTTGACCTAATTAAAACTTCGAATTCCTGTTTGATAAATTACAATAGACTCAAAGTTTAAAAAGTTACAAAATGGGAACAAATATTGATAAATTAAAATTTAATAATAGATGAACATAGTTATTTTCAAGAGAATATAAATGTCTTCTGCAAATCAATGAAATAATAGTCTTTTTAGAAGGCAATTTGGTAATATACATAACATTTAAGATGCATATATGCTTTGAGCTAGCAGTTGAATTTCTAGTAATATTTGACAAGTGGTGAGGTTATGTTTCTAAAGATGTTCACTGTTGAATTGTTTATAACAGTGAAAAATTTCAAGAAATATTTTAGGAATAATTCACTAAAGTATCATACATCCCATCCATGTCATAATCCCATCTAAAATTTAATGAATATCTACTATAAACCTGAGACACAAATGATTTACATGTATTAATTCATTCAGTGTTCATGGACCACCAGTTTGAAAGGTTCAATTATGCTCTCTAATATGTAGGAATGAAAACAGTCTCAATGAGGTTAAATAACTTGCCATAACTCACACAGGTAGTGAGTGGTTAGCAAGTATTCTAATTTGAACATTCTGATTTCAGAGTTCACACTCTTAATCACTTTGCTATATTGGCACTCCATGTAACACTATCTCGTTATTAAAAGAAAAATATAAACCTGTATATGACATGCAAAAACCTTTAGATTTATTTTAATGAGATAAAAATAATCACAGGGCACTATATATATGTTAAAAACCACACCTCATGGATATATATATATGAGCAATGTATGTAAACAGAACAATGTACACCAGAATATTGACAAAAATTACCTCTTGAGGAGAGTGTGGGCAGTTAACAGTAGGTGGTAGTAGCAGAGTGGGAAAAAGCTCAAATTTAGCATACTTATGTGTAAAAATCACTATTGCTTGAAGTTGTCCAATGAGAATATGTTAATAGAATTATTGGTTAATAAAAAGAAATAACTTAATGTGGATTTCATTGTAACAAAATCTTATTTACCTTTATACTAACATTTTAGTAAGAGCCTTTGAACTTAATAGAGTGATGAGTGCTTAAATACAAAATTGATACATCAGTGACTTTTTAAGCAGTTCAGTATGGTAAATGGAGGATATGGATGATGGTCCACTTGGCTTAGAATTAACAACCTCCTTAAAACTTCAGTGAAATGCTTGAATCTAATGAAAATTCCCATCTCTGTTTTATTGCAGTGGTATCACACCATTGGCATGCTAAAGAATTTGTCAGGCTTAACTATGCTCCTTTGTCTTTTGCAAGGAAAAAAAAAATCTTTGTGGGAGGCAAAGACTGTAGATGCTGTCATGCTACCAATTTAAAAACAGAGCTGAATTTCTCAGATTTTTATCACTCTAGTATCACATATCCATAGCAAGATGTCTGGTGGACTACCGTACAAAATCTTTGACATTGAGCAAAACATTTAGAATTGTGCTAATTAAGCTTTTTTGTGACAATGCAGTTAGATTTTGTATGGTTATTCAAATAATTTGGGGAAATAGCTGAAAATAACATTTATAGATATAGGTATAAAGCAGGGCACAAACCATGGATAATATCCCACTGCACTTGTGTTTCAGAGTTTTTAAAGAAGTTTTCTGACCAGTCATACTTGTAGAAGATGAAAAAGAAAAAATATAACTTATTTTAAATAACCGTCTGTTAAGGTGAAAGAAGTAACAATATATTTTTAAAAGATTAATACTCTATTTACTGTTTAAAAGATGGTTATTTTAATTATATTTAAGCAGTATGCATTGTTTTATGAACAATTGAATTATTTCTATGTGCAAGTCATTATTCTGCGCCCTGAGTAAAAGAAAAGATACTATGTCCTTCCATTAGAAACTGTTATCCTAAAGAAAGTAGAAGTTAAACATGTAAATAAATAAATGATCACACTTTGGAGCTAAAATAGCCTAGGAAAACATTTTTTTGGAGAAAGCAAACAACTCAGCATGGAATGTTCAGCAAAATTTTGAGAAGTCATAAATTTAGATAGACTTTAAATAATTTTGGAAACTCTGTTCATGAGGGAGGTATATGAAAAAGGAATATAATGAGTGAAGTCACAGAGAACTAATAGAATATATTTAAGAAAGAGTGGATATTATTGTAGTGTATGAATATGTGTGTGTGTGTGTGTGTGTGTGTGTGTGTGTGTGTGTGGTATGGTAATTAGGTAGGGAGTGGAAGGTGTATTACAAGAATATGAGGAATAATGTATAGATTGAGTAAAATTGCGCTTGTTCTTTTATGCCATGCTAAGAAAAGAATTTATATTGTAAAAAATAGTGAAGTGTTTCAACCATAGATTTTACAATAATGAATAAGGGATTTAGAAGGAACACTGATGGCAGAAAAGACTACAGATTGATTAAGACATTTCCTTAGTTAAGAAGACGAGTTTGAGGCCTACTACAAAAATCAAAGCAAGGTTTGAAAAGAGCATATACATTCCGAGTTATATGTGAGATAGAATTAATAGGGCCTGGTGCCCTGAAATTCCATATGAAAAATAATTGCAGATTATTATGATGAGAAACTCTAGGGACAGTAAATACCAGGGGAGGAAATTAAATGACTGCCCATGAATTCATTTATTTAAGGACAGAATTACAAGTGACAGAAAGTATAAACCCATGTCAATTCTTTCATTTGTTTATTGTTAATACACTTAATTCTCCAGAGTAGTTTTAAGTTTGCAGAAAATATAGAGTTCCAATATACTCCCTGTTGACTTAAAACAAATAGACTGCCAGCAAAATGGGTTTATTCGGGATCAACAGAGAATTATGATTTAGTGTTTGCAACCATGGTGAGCCATGTGTATAAGTCCCTCCCTGGCAAGTGAAGAACTCTTTATAGAGGGGAAAAAGAAGTTGGGAGGGCTATAGTAAACAATGAGTTCATGGTTTTTCATTGGCTGAGTCCTTGCCAGGAAAGTTGAGGAGTCTCTTCTTTTTGTTGGGCTTTGCTATTGTTGCATGGTGTGAGAACCCCCCTTCTGGTCTCCCAACTCTATTTAATTAAGATTTTTGTTCATTAATTTTTTATATTTTCCCCTTTTGATCAAGATCTTTCTCCAAAAGTATCACTGATCAAGAGTCAGGTTTCCTGTTTTCAGTGACTTTTTGTCCCTCAATACCAGGAGGAACCTTTCCTGGGTATATTGTCTCAAGTCAGAGGAAAAGTGGACAGATTGAAAACCTACTGAGGTCACATATGAGTAACAAAAAGAGGTAGGAGGGAAAACTGTCAGGAAGTTTTAAAATAAAGCTCATACGCTATCAAGATCAAGGCATTGGAGAACATCTTAAGTGTTATGTCATCATCAGAAGTTTGGCAACAAACTTCCAAAAGGCCTGGTCTGGATATCCTGGAAAAGCTGTCTCATTAGATGTCCTATGCTTCAATTCTGGGAAAACATTACTTTCAGGACAACAGATGCCGTGCATGTCCAGCCAGGGTTTGGTGCTTTCTTTACATGTGTCACGTGGATCCAGGAATCTATTCCTCGGAGTTTGTCCAGTGAGATTGAAGAGAGTATTTCTTTTCTGATAGACAAAATCTCAAGGTTGCAAAGTATGATGCTTAAGGTCTTTGTCTCCTGAGAGCACACTGCGAAAGATTGCTCTACCAAAACATGGTTATTTTTAATAGAAGAAATTAGGCTTTTGCAATATTGGAGTATGTCTTTTTTAATCAGTTGTATGTCAAAAGAGGCAGGAGATAAGTGCATTGGGTGTCATAACTATCTCAAAGAGCGAAAGTTTATGAGTTCTAAAAGGGGTGGATATAAGAGTTAAAAGAACCAAGGGCAATGCTTTTGGCCAAGGTATTTGGAGAGCCCTTAAAATTTTGCCAATTAAGTCTTTATATTTTTACTGAAGTATAATTGATTTACAATATTATATTAGTTTCAGGTATACAGCACAGTGATTTTACAAATTATACTCCATTATAAGTTATTACAAGATAATGTCTGTAATTCCCTCTGTGATACAACATATCCTTGTTGCTTATCTATCTTATACATAGTAGTTTGTATCTCTTAATCCCATACCCCTAATTTTCCCCTCCCCCTTCTCACTCCCCTTTGGTAACCACTAATTTGTTTTCTATATCTCTGAGTCTGTTCCTGTTTTGCATATACATTCATTTGTATTATTATTTAGATTACACATGTAAGTGATATAGAGTATTTGTGTTTCTCTGCCTGATTTATTTCACTAAGCATGATATCCTCAAGGTCCACCCTCAGTGCTGCAAATGGCAATATTTCATTCATTTTTATGGCTGACTAATAGTCCTTTTAATATATACACCACATCTTCTTTATCCATTCATCTGTTGATGGACACTTGGGTTGCTTCCATCTCTTGGTTATTGTAAAGTGTTGTTATGAACACTGGGGTGCATGTATCTTTTCAAATTAGTGTTTTCATTTTTTATGGATGGTAGTTCTAATTTTAGTTTTTTGAGGAACCTCCATATGTTCTCCGCAGTGGCTGAATCAAGTTACATTCCCATTAACGGTGTACAAGTGTTCACTTTTCTCCATGTCCTCGCCAACATTTGTTATTATTTGTAGACTTTTTAATGATAGCCATACTGACAAGTGTGAGGTGATATCTCATTGTTTTGATTTGCATTTCTCTAATACTTAGGGATGTTGAGCATCTTTTCATGTGCCTGTTAGCCATCTGCGTGTCTTCTTTGGAAAAATGTCTGTGTAGGTCTTCTGCCCATTGTTTGAGTGGGTTGTTTGTTTTTTTGATATTGAGTTTAAGAGCTGTTTATGTATTTTGGATATTCGTCCCTTGTCAGTTGCATCATATGCAAAAATTTTGTCCCCATCCATAGGTTTCTTTTCATGTTGTCAATGATTCCTTTGCTGTGCAAAAACATTTAAGTTTAATTAGGTCCCATATGCTTATATTTGCTTTTATTTCTTTTGCCTAACAAGACAAATAAAAAAAAATTTGCTACAGTTTATATCAAAGGGTGTTCTGCTTGTGTTCTTTTCAAAGGGTTTTATAGTTTCAGGCCTTACATTTAGGTTTTAGGTTTTAATCCATCTTGAGTTTATTTTTTTATATGGTGTGAGGAAATGTTCTAATCTCATTGTTTTACATATAGCTGTTCAGTTTTCCTAGCACCACTTATTAAAAAGACTGTTTTTTCTCCAGTGTGTGTTCTTGACACTTTTGTTGTAGAGTAATTGACTAGACATATGTGGGTTTATTTCTGAGCTCTCTATACTGTTCCATTGAACTATGTGCCTGTTTTTGTGCCAGTACTATGCTGCTTTGATTACTGCAGCTTTGTAGTGTAGTCTGAAGTGTGGGAGGGAGATATTTCCAGCTTTGTTCTATTTTTCTCAGCTTGCTTTGGCAATTTGGAATACTCTGTGATTCCATGTGAATTTTAGGATAATTTGTTCTAGTTCTCTGAAAAATGTCATGAGTATTTTGATAGGGATTGCATTAAATCTGTAGATTGTTTGGAGTATTATGGCCATTTTAACAATATTGTGTTTTCCAGTCCAAGAGCATGGGTTATCTTTCCATTTCTTTGTATCACCTTCAGTTTCCTTCATGAATGTTTTATAGTTCAGAGTATGTCTTTCACCTCCTTGGTTAAGTTTATTCCTAGGTATTTTATTCTTTTTGATGCAATTTTAAATGGGTTTGTTTTTTATTTTCTGATATTTCATTATAAGTGTACAGAAACACAACAGATTTCTGTATACTAATATTGTATCCTGCCACTTTGCTGAATTCACTTATTAGTTCTAATACTTTTTGGGTGGAGTTGTAAGGGTTTTCTATGTAAAGTGTTGTGTCATCTGCAAATAGTTCCAGGTTTACATCTTCCCTTCCAATTTGGATGTCTTTTATTTATCTTTCTTGTCTGATTGCTGTGGCTAGATCTTCCAATACTATTCCAAATAGAAGTGGCAATAGTGGGCATCCTTGTCTTGTTTCTCAATTTAGCAGGAAGGCTTTCAGCTTTTCAACATCGAGTATGATGTTAGCTGTTGGTTTGCCATAAATGGCCTTTATTATATTGAGTTATTATCCCTCTATACTCGCTTTGATGAGAGTTTTTATCATAAATGATGTTGAATTATGTCAAATACTTTTTCTGCATCAGGAGATGATCATGTGATTTTTATACTTCCTTTCATTAATGTGGTATATTGCATTGACTGATTTGCAATTATTGAGTCATCCTTGTGTCCCTGGGATAAATCCAGCTTGATCATGTGGTATGATACTTTTTATATTTTGTTGGATTCAGTTTGCTAATATTTTGTTGAGGATTTTTGCATCTATATTCATTAAAGATATTTGCTTTAATTTGCTTTTTTATAATATTTTTGTCTGGTTTTGGTATCAGGGTAATGGTTGCCTTGTAGAATGAATTTGGGAATGTTCCCTCCTCTTCAACTTTTTAGAGTAGTTTGAGAAGCATAGGTATAAGTTTTTATTTATATGTTTGGTTAGAATTCCCCTGTGAAGCCATCCTATCCTGGATGTTTGTTTGCTTGGAGTTTTTTTCTAAAAAAATCAATTTCACTACTAGTGATTGGCCCATTCAAATTGACTGTTTCTCCTTGATTCAGTCTTGGTAGGTTGAATGATTCTAGAGTTTTTTTTCCATTTCTTTTCTGCTGTGAAATTAGTTGGCATATAAATTTTCATAGTATTCACTGATGAGTTTTTGTATCTCTGTGGCATCTGTTGTTATTTCTCGTCTTTTATTTTTTATTTTGTTTATATGGGTTCTCTCTCTTTTCTTCATAGCCTAACTAAATTTTATCAATTGTGTTTTTTATTTTATTTTATTTATTTCCTCTCTGGTCTTTATTATTTCTTTCCTTCTTCTGAATTTGGGCTTTGTTTCTTTTCTTTTCTAATACCTTAAATTGGTAGGTTACGTTGTTTATTTGAGATTTTTGTTGTTCCTTGAGGAAGGCCTGTATCACTATAAACTTGCCTCTTAGAACTGCTTTTGCTGCATCCCAGAGATTTTTGGAGTGCTGTGTTTCCAATTTCTTTCTTTTTTTTTTTTTTTTTGCGGTACACGGGCCTCTCACTGTTGTGGCCTCTCCCATTGCGGAGCACAGGCTCTGGACGCACAGGCTCAGCGGCCATGGCTCACGGGCCCCGCCGCTCCACGGCATGTGGGATCTTCCCGGACCGGAGCACAAACCTGTATCCCCTGCATCGGCAGGCGGACTCTCAACCACTGCGCCACCAGGGAAGCCCCTCCATTTTCTTTTGTCTCAAGGTGTTTTCTGATTTCCTCTTTGATTTCTTCATTGACTTGTTGGATTTTTAATAGCATATTGTTTAGTTTCCATGTGTTTGTTCTTTTCCCGTTTTTCTTTCTGTAGTTGACTTCTAGTTTCATACATTTGTGGTTGAAAAATGTTGATATAATTTCTCTCCTCTTAAATTGTTTGAGTCTTGTTTTGTGGTCTAGTATGTGATGTATGCTCAAGACGTTCCAAGTGCATTTGAAAAGAATGTGTGTTCTGCTGTTTTTGGATGTAATGTCCTGGAGATATCAATTAAATCCAACTGGTCTGTTTTGTCATTAAAGACCAGTGTTGCCTTATTGATTTTCTGTGTGGATGAAGTGTCCATTGATGTCAGTGGGGTGTTCAACTCCCCTACTATTATTGTATTATTGTCAATTTCTCCCTTTATGTCTGTTAGTATTTGCTTCATATATTTAGCTGCTCCTGTAAAGGGTGCATATATGTTAATGAGTCTAATATCTTCTTCTTGTATAGAACCCTTTCTCATTATATAATGCCCTCCTTTGTCTTTTTTTATAGCCTTTGCTTTAAAGTTTATTTTGTGTGATATGAGTATTGCTAATCTGCTTTCTCGTCATTTCTGTTTGCAGGAAATATCTTTTTCCATCCCTTCACGTTCAGTCGATATGTATCTTTAGCCCTGAAGTGGCTCTCTTATAGGCAGCCTATTGAGGGTATTTTTAAATCCAATCAGCCATTCTGTATCTTTTCATTGGAATATTTAGTCCACTGACATTTAAAGTAATTATTGATAAGTATGTATTTATGTCCATTTTATTACTTGTTTTCTGGTTGTTTCTTTAGTTTTTCTTTGCTCATTTCTTCTTTTTGTTTCTACCCTTGTGGTTTGATAATTTTCTGTAGTAGTATGCTTGTGTTCCTTTCTTTTTGTTTTTGTGTATCTATTGTCAGTTTTTCATTTGTCCTTACCATGGAGCTCATATATGTTAACCTTTAATTATATCTACCTGTTTTAAATTGATATTTATTTAAGTTCCTACTCATTCTAAACATCTACATTTTTTACTCCCCTTGCCCACATTTTGAGTTTTTGATGTCATATTTTACATCTTCGTGCTTATACTTTTACTGTTTATTATAATTTATTTGCTTTTATAATTTTTTGTTTTTTATTCTATGTATTGGCTTATTTAATTGGTTGATTCTCAATCCTTACTATATATTTGCCTTTCCTATTGGGATTTTTCCTTTCCTATATATTCTTACTTCTTTTCAATTTAAAGGACACCCTTCAATGTTTCTTTTAAGGCAGGTTTAGTTTTGGGTTTTTTTTGTTGTTGTTCTCATTTGGGTTTTTTGTTGTTGTTATTATTGTTTTTTAAGTAAGAAGTGGATTTATTTAGAGAGATACACATTTCATAGAATGTGGTCCATCTCAAAAGGCAAGAATGGCCTTTGGAGAAGCACACTCCACAGACAGAGTGTGGGTGGACCATTCTCAGTAGGCGAGAGGCCCCAAAATATGGTGTGGTTAGTTTTTATGGGTTGGGTAATTAGGCTAATAGGCTAATGAGTGGGAGGATTATTCCAACTATTTCAGGGAAAGGGTGGGAATTTCCAGGAATTGGGCCACCACCCACTTTTTGGTCTTTTATGGTTGGCCTTGGAATTGTCATGGTGCTGGTGGGTGTGTCATTTAGTATTGATGAACTCTTAGTTTTTGCTTGTCTGAGTTATTTATCTCCCCTTCTATTTTAAATTATAATCTTGCTGGGTAGAGTATCCTAGGTTGAAGGTTTTTCCCTTTCAGCACTTTGAATATATCATGCAACTCCCTTCTGGCCTGCAAAATTTCTGCAGAGAAATCAGCTGATAGCCTTATGGGGATTTCCTTGTATTTGATTCTTTGTTTTTCTCTTACTGCCTTTATAATTCTCTTTTTATCTTTAAATTTTGACGTTTTAATTATGATACGTCTTGGTGTGGTTGTCTTTGAATTCTTATTTGGGACTTTTTGCTCCCTGTACCTGGATATCTGTTTTCTTCTTCAGGTTTGGGAAGTTTTCAGTCATAATTCCCTCAAATACTTTTTTGATTCCCTTTTCTCTCTTTTCCTTCTGGAACTCCTATAATGCGAATCTTGGACTGCTTAAGGTTATCCTAGAGAATTCTTAAATTGCTTTCTTTTTTTAAGTTTGTTTTTATTTATGATGTTCTCATTGGGTGATTTCCATTATTCTATCTTCCAGATCACTTATGCATTCTTCTATATCACTTAGTCTGCTACTCCTTTATTCTTCTTTTAAAATTTTAGCTATCGAATTATTCATTTCTAATTTTTTTTATATTTTCTAGTTCCTTGTTGACATGTTCACTATTTAGATAAATTCTCTTTCTTAATTAAGGTAACATTTTATTACCAACATTTTGAATATTTACCTGGTAAATTGCTTATTTCTGTTTAAATTTTTTCAGGGTTTTATTCTTGCTCTTTAAATTGAGAGTAGTTCCTCTGCCTTTTCATTTTGCTTAACTTTCTCTTCCTCTATAAATTTAGGTTGAACAGGTACCTATTGAAGTCTTCAAGTGGGGTTCTTATGTGGGAGTGTCTCTATACAGTCTGCATATTCCTAATGACTTTGTTGGGAGAGCTGGATTTGATGTGGACACAATTCACTCATTACCTCAGGGTGCGCTGGTAGCTATCACCTTGGTAAGGAGTAAACCTGGAGTTGGAGGGGCTAGAGCCTGCACCAGGTGTGAGGTGGGATTTTCTCTCTGTTCATGGCCATCACTGTCCTCTCAGGGGCATGTTCTGTTCCCATATTGTTAGAGGAGAAACCCTGAGGGTCAGGCTGGAACTTGCTCTTTTTCCTTTAGATTTGTATTTTTTTTCCTCTCCCCACACCAGGACCTTTGCCCCAGAGGAGGGGAGTGCTGAACACCTGGGGCCCGTGTGCAGACAAAGGTCCAATGTGCTCCCTGTTTAGGAGTATTGATGAACTCTTGATCTGTGATCAAACACAGCATCTTGTGAAAGTTCCCTTTTTCTCTCACAGCTGATCACTGCCCACTGCTTCCAATGCCCCTGCCCTGTTGTGGAACCACTGCAGGGCTGGCACAGCTGGTGTGATCTCTCTGCATGTACCAAGGGGTGATCTATGGCAGAATGGCTGCTGTCAGAGATCTGGGAGTCTTCTCAGGTGCTTCTTGAGTAAGCACCAACAGTGGACACCACTGCACCATCCAGGATCTGCCCTGGGACTGGGTTCCCTCCTCAGATGGAGCCTGAGCCTGAGGAGCTGAGGGAGAGAGACAAGATGGTGCCAGAGGTGGAGCCTGAGACAAAGAAGCCTAGGAAGAAGAGCCTGAGTCTTTGGGAGCCATCCTATCTTTCTTTAATCATTTGTTTGCTTCAGTTAATTTTAAAATTTTATTTTGCAGAGAGGCAACTTTAAGCTCCCAATAACATTTGGAAGCCTCAAAGTACTAATCGAAATAGGCTTACCATTCAGTTCTAGAAATTTTAGAGCTATAGTGATCCAATTCCGTTTTAAGAAAATTAAGTTTGGTGATTTCAAAAGTTTCCCATAGTGGCCATTGATATTCTAAATTACCTATGGGCAGGTTTATCCATTTAGTTAGAAACGTGCATGAAGAAAGACCATGGTCTTGATATATAAAATTGGCTTGAGTCCCTGTGGGAGAGTGCCCTCAAAATGTTTAGATAACTGGGATCCCATTTCTCAGAGGTTTTTCTCTAGAGTAGAATAATCATATTCAAACAGCTTAAACAGCTTGTAGCTCAAACAGCTCAGTTCAAATAGCTCATAACTCAAATGTCCTGCAGGCTTGATACCAGCCAGTTCTAAGGGAATAGCTTGGTCCTGGAGGAGCCAGGCTGAAGGTTTCTCAGCCAATTTGCATAGAACAGCTCCTCTTCCAAAGGAATGGACTGATGGCTGAACTGGCAGTTTCAGTGAATCAACTCCTGTTCTTGAAAGGATGGGTAAAAGACTTTTCAGCCAGTTTCAGTTGAGACAATCTGATCTCAAAATTAAACTGAAGTGCCAAACAAGTACTTGCACACAGAACAAAGCCTTAACTAGAAAGGTGAAACCTTAAAATAGATGCTGAATAAAGCCTGGATAGCTTCAAATGCAAAAGGGGAGACTCAGATCCAGGATAAAGATATACCTTTAAACTCCAGGGTTAGTGAGAAAAGCAATGAGCAACAATGGGCTCAGTTGTGGGTATTGCATCTGTTTGCTCATCAGCCCTTGAGCAGTCAAAGGTCTTCTCTGGTCCCTGAACCAGCCACCAAAAAGTTGACCTAAAACAAGCTGCTAGTTATTTCTCTAGCAAAAATGGATTTATTTTTGATCAGCTGAGAATTGCAATTTGGGGTCTACAACCATGGTGAGCCACTTGTGAGTCCCTGCATGACAATGGAAGGATAACTCTTTTATAGAGGGGAAAAGGAAGTTTGGAGTGCTATAGTAAATAAAGAGTCCATGGCTTTTCATTGGCTGAGTTGTTGCCAAAAAAGAGGAGTCTTTCTTTTTCTTGTTGGGTTCTACTCTTTTCACAGGGAGTGAGTGTTGCCTTTTCTGGTCTCCTGACTGTATTTAACTGAAGTTACTGTTTATTAATTTTTTTTACACGTCTCATTTCCCCCACAATCACGCCTATTATTATTAACATTTTTCATTAGCATGATTAAAATTAATCAGCTAATAATTGGTAACTAAAGTCCATAGATTACACTGGGATTTACTCTTTGTGTTGTACATTCTATAAGTATAAAAAAATGTATAGTGAGATATAAGCACCAATACAGTATCATACAGAATATTTTCACTACCCTAAAAAATCTATTTTAAATTATTCATCCCTCTCTCACCCTACCTTCAACCTCAGGCAACCACTGATCTTATTACTACTCCATAATTTTGCCTTTTCCAGAATGTCGTATAGTTGGAGTCACACAGTATGTAGCCTTTTCGAATTGCCTTCTTTCACTAGCAATAAGCATTAAGGTTCTGCCATATCTTTTCATGGCTTGATAGCTCATTTCTTTTTAGCACTAATATCCCATTGCCTAGACATATCACTGTGTGTTTAACCATACACCTATTGAAAGACATATTGCTTGCTTCCAAGTTTTGACAATTATGAGTAAAGCTGCTATAAACATTTGTGTACAGGTTTTTGTGTGGATGCAAGTTTTCAACTCATTTGGGTAAATACCAAGTAGTACAATTGCTGGATCAAATGGTATGAGTATATTTAGCTTTGTAAAAAAACCCAAAAAACTGCCAAAATCTCTTCTGAAGTGGCTGTACTATTTTGTATTCCCACCAGTAGTGCATGAGTGTCCTTGTTGCTCCACATTCTAGCCAGTATTTGGTATTGTCAGTGTTTTGGATTTTAGCCATTCCAGTGGGTTTGTAGTGGTATCTAATTGTTATTTTAATTTGAAATTACTTGATGTACTATGATGATGAATATCTTTAGATATGCTTATTTTCCATCCATATATCTTATTTGCTGAGGGGTCTGTTTAGATCTTTTGCCCATTTCTAAATTAGTTGTTTGTTTTCTTATTGTTAAGTTTTAAGACTCTTTTTGATGTATTTTGGGTACCACTCCTTTATCATATATGTGTTTTGCAAATATTTTCTCCTACTCTGTGTCCTGTCCTTTTATTCTCCTAACAGTGTCCTTCACAGGGCAGAAGTTTTTAATTTAAATAAAGTCCAAATTACCCTTTTTTTTCAATAGAGCATCCTTTGGGCGTTGTATCTAAAACATGACCACCAAATCCAAGGTCACCTAGATTTTCTCCTGCTATATTCTAGAAATTTTAAAGTTTTGAGTTTTACAGTTAGTTCTCTGATCCATTTTGAGTTAATTTTTGTGAAAGGTATAAGATTTGTGTGGAGATTCATTATTTGTAATTCAAATATTTCCAAAATTGTTGTTATAAAATCAGGATGATGTTATAAGGGTGAAATTGGCAGATATTACAAAGTGATAAAGTCATCCAAATGAAATTTTAAAATAATGTTTAAACTAAAATCAAACAGACAAATAAATAACAAGAAAAGGAAAAGTCTGACACTTGAGGAAGGGAATGTGATATTCATGAATGATGAAGAAAAGTACAACTACCCAGTTCTATGTTTCCATCTTCTCAGGCAAGATGAATTAGTTTCAGATCAGATAATATGTAATCAACATTGGTAATGGAAAACTGTATCCAATGGTACGTCAGAAGAATATAAGAGAGCACCTGGTTACTCTAGATGTATTCAAGATTCCTGATCTAAATTAATTACAGAAGAAAATTCTGAATGAGTTTCATAATTATATCACCAAATCTGCCAACAAATTTTTAGTCATTGTAAAGAATATGAAAGGGGTTAGAAGGCTGAATATGGAAAAACATGGTCCTTATTTTTCATGAAAACGAAAGAGCATTTTGGTGACATATCTCTTGATTTCAGGAAAATTATAAAATCAATCATTAAATAAGTTAACAATTATAAAATGAGATGAATGAGCACTAATTAATACATTCACTTGTTTTTTGACTAGATTACTAAACAATACCTCAGGAAAATATAGCAATAGACATAGTATGTCTGTATTTCATCAGAGTCTCAATGTGTCCTTCTGGAAAAGATGGAAAGATCTGGGATAACTGATAATAATGTTAGGATTTCTAACTCACAGGGACAGTGCTAATTTCTGAGTCCCTATCAACCTAGAGTGCATTCACTAATATCATGCCACAGACATCTCTCCTATTAATAATATATAGCAGCTACCAGGGAGAATATCGATGGCATTCAGTTGTAATTTGCGTATAACATTAGAGTGAGAAGAAGACTTAGTATGTTAAAACGAAAAATATATTTTCATAGACTAGAACATTAGTTGAATCTAACCACGTAAAATTTATTAGAGATACATGTAAAGTCCTACAGTTATGTCAATAATTTTTATTTATACACATGTTTGAAAAACCTGATTATATTTACCTAAAAATAAGAGTCTGTTGGTGGGGTGCACATTTTGCTGACTTCACATATTTGAAGGATTCCATGACTACCAGCAGAGATAAAATGCCTAGTGGCATAAACAGTGCCCCCCACCAAAGAAGAAATATTTATCAATTAGGGCTATGCAGAATTGGAATGGGCTTCTTTGAATGGCTGTGTATTCAATAATGTTGAAGTATTAAAGAAGCAGCTAGAAAACCATGTATTATTGTATTGGGAGGAAATTCAATCATTCAGTGGAGGATTCAATTGGATAATCATTAAGGTCCCTTCTGACTGAAATTGACTTGACAGTATTTTTTAAAGTATGCAATTTTTTGTTGGAAAATCAACTCAAAGTACTTTGAAATGCATATTCATAGTATGTAAAATCTTCCCCACTTTGTTCTCAAAACTGGCTTCTTACAATCTCCATAGTTGCATATTAACCACACACTAGTATAGTCAGGCAAAATCAGTTCCCTGATGTTCTCTGATAAAGTAAAAATACTTTATTAATAGTGGAATATTCTCTTTTCATTGTTTGTCACGGTACTGTTGTACAGTACAATGGTTAATTGCCTGGCTGTTTCATTTTGCATTAGTCTGGACACTGCTGTTTAATAAGACAATGGCTTACATTTTAACAATTACAGTCCTATTCATTGAGATGGAGACATGTTTGCATGCTGACAATAAATGAGGGACAAACAGGAGTTTGTTTAAAGGCTGAACTGGAAACAGAAACAGTAAGTGTAAAGTCAATAATTAGAATCATTACTTCTGTGCCACTGAGGATTAATTTTCATTGGCAATAGCTTTTAGACCTAGTTGATGATTCTTGGAAAAATAATTTTCTATTTTCTGAGACAGATGTTGTCATAATTTACCCTGGCAATCTCTTAATCCTCTAGCGACCATAAGATTAATATCCATTAGTGAACAATCATGCTTAGGTTGATATCAACTGAATAGAATATTTAACTGATGGCTGGTGTCCTATCTGTGAGTGTTAGCACATCATAAAGCTATAAACATTTTTTAAAGCAGTGTATTATGCTTGTGTCCATTTCTCCCCTTTCCCAAATTTGTAAAATATTCTTTGCTGTTCTGATAATCACATATGATGGCTAAGAATAAAAAAAAATTTAATTAAGGCTACCGAATTTTATTGCAATTTATAGATTACAATAATTACAGTAATATATCTGGCGATCAGTGCATTTTCAACAGTTCCACTAAACTAACTTTTACAGATGCTGAAAAGCATTGTACAAGGGCTGTCAGAATTTATCTCATTTGTTTCTAATTCACCTAAGTGCCTTCACTTTTTCTTTTCCCTCTGGAATTGCCATAATCGTCATTCAGTTCCTTCACTCAACAAAAGAATACATTGAGAACTCTAACAAAAAAATACATTGAGAACTCTAACAAAAATTCTTTAGGGTAGAGCAAATTTCTATTCTCTTTGATGGTGCTCTTGTTCACACTACTTGCTTGGATTCTGACTTCTTGTATCTTTGTCTAATTGATAAGACCTGATATAATTCACTTTGGCACATGAACCAACTCTAACTCTGAACTCTGACACCTTCAGGTTTTATTTTCCCACCCATTGATATTAATTTTCTATTGTCGCTGAAACAAATTACCACAAACTTGGTGAATTAAAACAATGCAAATATCTGATCATTCTGTACCTCAAAATTCTGACATGAGTCTCACTGGGCTAAAATCACGTTTTGGGCAAGGCTGCATTCCTTTCTGGAGGGTCTAGGGGCAAACCCATTTTCTTTTCTTTTCCAGCTTCTAGAGGCTGTCTGCATTCCTTGGCTTATGGGTGTCTTCCTCCATCCTCAAAGCCAGCAACCATAGGTTGAGGTCTTGTCACATCAAATCACTTTGAACCCTTCTGATTCCCTCTTCTACTTTTAAGGACCCTCCTGCTTTGGGCCCATCCAGATAAACTAATATAATCCTATTTTAAGGTCAAATGATTAGCAACGTTAATTCCATCTTCAACCTTAATTCCCCTTTACTATGTAACCTAACAAATTCACAGGTACTGGGGATTAGGACATGGGCATATTTGGGGGCCATTATCCTGCCTGCCACAGTTAAAATAAATACCTGACTTTTCATTTCTGATCAAGATTGAACTGGACTTACCTTTCCACCTGAAACAATTAAAAATTCAGACAAAATACATGAAACAATGCTTTTCAGGTCATCAAGTAGAACAGAACAGTAACCTCTAAAAAAAGAATAAGCAGACAATGTGAGCCCTGCAGTTGTCCCAACTTACTGCCTAGAACGAGCTTAAAGGTTTCAGTGCAGGGATCAGGAACCCATACAAAGCCTGGCAATCTCTTTGAGTTGAGGAGATAGAGCTGCAAGTCTGGGATGACTAACACAGCTAAAATTCACAGGACAGAATAACAGAGTGCTGCACAGACAAGTAGATCCCAAGATAAGAAGATGGTCTCCCTCAACTTTCCTACTGAGTACTATTGTTTTTTTTTTAACCTGTGTATGTTTATTTATTTATTTATTTTCTTAATATTCATCCATTTTATACACACCAGTGTATACATGTCAATCCCAGTCTCCCGATTCATCACACCACAACCCCCATCCCTTGGTGTCCATATGTTTTTTCTCTACTTCCATGTCTCAGTTTCTGCTGTGCAAACCAGTTCATCTGTACCATTTTCTAGGTTCCACATACATGCGTTAATATACGATATTTGTTTTTCCCTTTCTGACTTACTTCACTCTGTATGACAGTCTCTAGGTCCATCCACATCTCTACAAATGACCCAGTTTTGTTCCTTTTTATGGCTGAGTAATATTCCATTGTATATATGTACCACCTCTTCTTTATCCATTCGTCTGTCGATGGGCATTTAGGTTGCTTCCATGACCTGGCTATTATAAATAATGCTGAAATGAACATTGGGGTGCATGGGTCTTTTTGAATTATGGTTTTCTCTGGGTATATGCACAGGAGTGGGTTTGCTGGGTTACATGGTAATTCTGTTTTTAGTTTTTAAGGAACCTCCATACTGTTCTCCATAGTGGCTGTACCAATATACATTCCCACCAACAGTGCAAGAGGGTTCCCTTTTCTCCACGCCCTCTCCAGCATTTGTTGTTTGTAGATTTACTGATGATGCCCATTCTAACTGGTGTGAGGTGATACCTCATTGTAGTTTTGATTTGCATTTCTCTAATAATTAGTGATGTTGAGCAGCTTTTCATGTCCTTCTTGGTGATCTGTATGTCTTCTTTTGAGAAATGTCTGTTTAGGTCTTCTGCCCATTTTTGGATTGAGTTGTTTGTTTTTTTAGTATTGAGCTGCATGAGCTGTTTATATATTTTGGGGATTAATCCTTTGTCAGTTGATTCATTTGCAAATATTTTCTCCCATTCTGAGGGTTGTTTTTTCGTCTTGTTTGTAGTTTCCTTTGGTTTGCAAAAGCTTTTAAGTTTCATGAGGTTGCCTTTGTTTATTTTTGTTTTTTATTTCATTACTCTACGAGGTGGATCAAAAAAGATATTGCTGTGATTTATGTCAAAGAGTATTTTTCCTATGTTTTCCTCTAAGAGTTTTATAGTGTCCAGTCTTACATTTGGGTCTCTAATCCCTTTTGAGTTTATTTTTGTGTATGGTGTTAGGGAGTGTTCTAATTTCATTCTTTTACATGTAGCTGTCCAGTTTTCCCAGCACCACTTATTGAAGAGGCTGTCTTTTCTCCATTGTATATCCTTGCCTCCTTTGTCGTAGATTAGTTGACCATAGGTGCGTGGGTTTATCTCTGGGCTTTCTGTCTTGTTCCATTGATCTATCTTTCTGGTTTTGTGCCAGTACCATATTGTCTTGATTACTGTAGCTTTGTAGTATACAAAGCTCTGAAGTCAGGGGGTCTGATTCCTCCAGCTCCGTTTTTTTCCCTCAAGACTGCTTTGGCTATTTGGGGTCTTTTGTGTCTCCATACAAATTTTCAGATTTTTTTTCTAGTTCTGTAAAAAATGCCATTTGTAATTTGATAGGGATTGCATTGAATCTGTAGATTGCTTTGGGTAGTATAGTCATTTTCACACTATTGATTCTTCCAATCCAAGAACATGGTATATCTCTCCATCTGTTGGTATCATCTTTAATTTCTTTCATCAGTGTCTTATAGTTTTCTGTATACAGGTATTTTGTCTCCCTAGGTATGTTTATTTCTAGGTTTTTTGTTGCAATGGTAAATGGGAGTGTTTCCTTAATTTCTCTTTCAGGTTTTTCATCATTAGTGTATAGGAATGCAAGAGATTTCCATGCATTAAGTTTGTATCCTGCAACTTTACCAGATTCATTGATTAGCTCTAGTAGTTTTCTGGTAGCATCTTTAGGATTCTCTATGTATAGTATCATGTCATCTACAAACAGTGACAGTTTTACTTCTTCTTTTCCAATTTGGATTCCTTTTATTTCTGTTTCTTCTCTGATTGCCATGGCTAGGACTTCCAAAACTATGTTGAATAATAGTGATGAGAGTGGACATCCTTGTCTTGTTCCTGATCTTAGAGGAAATGCTTTCAGTTTTTCACCATTGGGAATGATGTTTGCTGTGGGTTTGTCATATATGGCCTTTATTATGTCGAAGTAGGTTCCCTCCATGCCCACTTTCTGGAGAGTTTTTATCATCAATGGGTGTTGAATTTTGTCAAAAGCTTTTTCTGCATCTATTGAGATGATCATATGGTTTATATTCTTCAATTTGTTAATATGGTGTATCACATTGATTGATTTGCATATATTGAAGAATCCTTGCATCTCTGTGATAAATCCCACTTGTTCACGGTGTATGGTCCTTTTAATGTGTTGTTGGATTCTGTTTGCTAGTATTTTGTTGAGTATTTTTGCATCTATATTCATCAATGATATTGGTCTGTAATTTTCTTTTTTTGTAGTATCTTTGTTTATATCTATACAAGCCTACCTCAAGAAACAAGAAAAATCTCAATAAACAATCTAATGTTACACCTACAGGAACTAGAGAAAGAAAAACAAACAAAACCAAAGTTAGCAGAAGGAAAGAAATCATAAAGATCAGAGCAGAACTAAATGAAATAGAAACAAAGAAAACAATAGCAAAGATCAGTAAAACTAAAAGCTGGTTCTTTGAGAAGATAAACAAAATTGATAAACCATTAGCCAGACTCATCAAGAAAAAGAGGGAGAGGACTCAAATCAATAAAATTAGCAATAAAAAAGGAGAAGTTACAACAGACACCGCAGAAATGCAAAGCATCCTAAGAGCCTACTACAACCAACTCTTTGCCAATAAAATGGACAACCTGGAAGAAATGAACAAATTCTTAGAAAGGTATAACCTTCCAAGACTGAACTAGGAAGAAATCGAAAATATGAACAGACCAATCACAAGTAATGAAATTGAAACTGTGATTAAAAATCTTCCAACAGACAAAAGTCCAGGACCAGATGGCTTCACAGGTGAATTCTATCAAACATTTAGAGAAGAGCTAACCCTCATCCTTCTCAAACTCTTCCAAAATATAGCAGAGGGAGGAACACTCCCAAACTCCTTCTACGAGGCCACCATCACCTTGATATCAAAACCAGACAAAGATGCTGAGTACTATTTTAGTGCATGTATATGAGGAAACTACCTGAGGCCAAATCAATAAGCAACCAAAAAGAGCCAGGGAAACAATACTGTTAACTCAGCTTTGGGAATAGTTCTTGTTCCCACAAGCCATAGTTGGAAAACTAATAAGAATACTCAGGAGGGTATTGTCTAAGGAGGGAGGCAAAATTAAGCCTGGATAAAGACTGCTGTGCTCCCATCTAATAAACTTAAAGTCAAATCCCCAAAGGAGGAAGTATTTCCAAGTAACATAATTGTGTCCAAGAAGAAAGCTAAACTATATTTATTGAACACAATGATATCCAGTACTCAACAGTGACACAAAAATCACTGTGTCAGGCATCCAATAAAAAGTTACAGTGCATGAAAAGAAGTGGGAAAATATAGCACCAAAAAGAACTGACTAGAATCAGTCTCAGCAAGGATGGAAATTATAGAATTAATATAAAAGGACATTAAAATATTTAGTATTGACTATATTCCATATGTTCAAGAAGGTAGGGAAAGATTGGGCATGTTTAGTAGATGCAGAAAATATATAGAAACGCCCAAATAAAGCTTCAAGAGATGAAAAATGCAACATATGAATTAAAAAATTATTATATGGGACTATGTAGTTTAGACACTACAAAAAAGATTAGTAAACTTGAAGATACAGCAACTGAAACTATCCAAAATGAAAAAGTACGGCATTACACTTTCTGATTTTAAACTATATTATAAAGCTATAGTAATCAAAACAGTGTGGTACTGGCATAAAAACAGACACATAAATCAGTGGAACAGAATTGAGAGCCCAGAAATCAACCCAGGCCTATATGGTTAACTATTTGACTTGGGAGACAAGAACACTCAATGCAGAAAAGACAGTCTCCTCAATAAATGGTGCTGGGAAAGGTGGATATTCACATGTAAAAGATTGGAAGTAGACCCCTATCTTTCACCATAAACAAAAATGGATTGAAGACTTAAATGTAAGACCTGAAATCATAGAACTGGAAGAAGACAGCTTCCTTGAAATGGGTCTTGGCAATGATGTTTTGGATGTGACACCCAAAACACAATCAACAAAAGCAAAGCTAAACAAGTAGGGCAACATCAAACTAAAATGCTTCTGCAGAGTAAAAGAATCCATCAACAAAATAAAGGGCAACCTATGGAATAGGAGAAAATATTTGCAGATCATGTACTTGCTAAGAGGTTAATATCCAAAATATGTAAATGACTTATACAACTCAATAATAATAATAATCCAATTTTTAAAATGGGCAAAGGACCTGAATAGACATTTTTCCAAAGAAGATATTCAGATGTCCAACAGGTGTATGAAAAGGTGCTTGACATTACTAATCATTAGGGAAATGCAAATCAAAACCACAGTGAGACATCTCTTCACACCCATTAGAATGGCTATTATCTAAAAGGAGATAATAAATGATGACAAGTTTGTGGAGTAAAGAAAACCCTTGTGCACTGTTGGTGGGGATGTAAGTTCGTGCAGCCACTATGGAAAATAGTACGGAGGGCCCTCAAAAAATTAAAAATAGAGGTACCATATGATCCAGCAATTCTACTTCTGGGTATATACCATAGGAAACAAAATCACTGGGACACAGAGATACCAGCACCCCAATATTTATTGCAGCATTATTTACAGTAGCCAAGACAGAGGAACAACTTAAGTGTCCATCAACAGATGAATATAAAGAAAATGTGGTATATGTATTCAATGGAATACTATTCATCCATAAGAAGAAGGAATTCCTGCCATTTGCAACAACACAGATGGACTCTGAGGGTAGTTTGCTAAGTGAAATAAGTCAGACAGAAAAAGGGTTGGGAGTTTGATTAGCAAGGAGAGTATGTAAAATTGTCATTAGAGATCTTGCAGAAACTTACCAGAAAAAAATTACTTGGTAGGTTTTCTGGAGAGTGTCAAAGGCTCACTTGAAGTCTGTGCTCTTTTTAGAGAAATGTTGAAACACCATATTTTGTGTAGCTATGCATACTAGTTTCCCATAGCTACCATAACAAATTACCACAATTGTAAGTGATTTAAAACATTACAAATATATCATCTCACAGTTCTGGAGGTTAGAAGTTCAAAATGGGTCACACTTGGCTAACATTAATGTTTTGGTAGAGCTGCATTCCTTTCTGGGGGCTTTATGGGATTGTATTAGATTCCTAAGGCTGCCATAACAAATTACCACAAATTTAGTGGCTTAAAAAAGCAAAAATGTATCCTTTTATATTCCGGAAGCCAGAAATCCAAAATCAAGGTGTCAGAAAGTGCCACCCTCACTTTGGAGGCTCTGGGAGAGAATCCTTCCTTGCCTCTTCCAGCTTCGGGTAGCTTCACATGTTCTTTGGCTTGTGGCTATATCACTTCAATCTTTGCCTTCATCTTTAATTGCTTTCTCCTCTCCACTGTCTTCTATTCTTCTGTCTGTCTCAAATCTCCCTGTTTCTTTATCTTATAAGAACATTTGTCATTGGATTTGGGGCCCACTCAGATAATCCAGGATAATCTTATCTCAAGATTTGTAGTTTAATTACATCTGAAAAATTATATTTTCCAAATAAGGTAACATTCAGTTTACACAGTGTACAGGGATTTTACATAGACATATTTTTTGAGGGGGGCCACCATTCATCCCATTATGGACCCAATCTGTTTTCTTTCATTTTTCAGCTTCTGGATGCTGTGTGCATTCTTTGTCTCATGGCTCTTTTCCATCTTCAAAGTAAGAAATGGCTGGTTGAGTATTCCTCACATTATATCACTCTGACTCTGAATAAGAACCCTTTATATTGCCCCCACGCCACCCCAATAATCCAGAATAACATTCCCCTCTCAAGGTCAGTTGCTTAGCAACCTTAATTACCTAATCTAAGTTCAAGGGAGTAGGGGGTGGACATTTTGAGGGAACAATTAGTCTGCCTACCACACTATAGAAAGTGAGGATGCCCTGTGTTCATCAGAGACACATATTTTCCCATATTTTTCATAAGTCTGTTCCATGTCCATAATAACAAAATCAGGCATATTTAATTTCCAGTTGAGTTATTAGCCAATCTAATTCTAAAATGTCTGTACAATGTTGATGTTATTCTCTCTGCAAGAAAGCAGAGATTGCTTATAAATTTAATCACATTTAGATTTCATCATATATAACTTTGTGCTCAACTTTGCTAATATTTACTCATGTGCAGAGTTTTTCATCCTTGGAAATGAAAATAAGTCAGAGGATATTGACTGGATTATATTGATTTAATTACATTTTTCTTACTATAGTCAAATACAAGTTTTTAAAATAAAAACTTAGAAGTCGTATTGGGGGTTTTAACTATGAAAGTTCTTGCAAAAAAGTCAAGTGTTGTTTTGTCTTGGGCTATGGAAATGGAAATGTGCTGAGTGTTTTGTTTCTTTGTTTTATTTTTGTTTTCATGCTCTCATTAAAGATGACCTTAACGTTATTCAAGCAAATGTAATTGTTACTGGTGTTACTGTTGATTTTTCATAGCATTCTAGTACATACCATTACATACCATTTTTTTCTTCCAGTTTTATTGAGATATAGTTGACATACAGCACTGTATAAGTTTAGGGTATACAGCACAATGATTTGACTTAACATAACATTATGAAATGATGACCACAATACGTTTAGTGAACATTCATCATCTCATATAGATACAAAATTGAAGAAATAGAAAACAAATTTTTCCATGTGATGTGAACTCTTCGGATTTACTCTTTTAAGCATTTTCATACATAGCATGCAGCAGTGCTTACTGTATTCATCACGTTGTAAATTACATCCCTACTATTTATTTATCTTATAACTGGGAGTTTGTATCTTTTGACTACCTTCATCCATTTCCCCCTCCCCCCACTTCTGGAAACCACAAATCTGATCTCTTTTTCAATGAGCTTGTTTGTTTGATTTTGAAGTATCCATTAGTGATCTTTTAAGGTAGAATTTGCACAACTTCTGGACTAGGCTTACTTTAGTAAATAGGGAGGTTAGATCATTTAATAGTATTTTATACTCTTATTATAGAATAATGAGAAATATTCAAAATTTATCCAATGAAATAGTTCTTCTTAAGTCATTTCCTGCTTTTTATTAATCCAAAGTATAAAGTTCACTAATGTTAGTAGTTTGACAATAATCTAAAAAAGGTATGTAAAAATCAGATATCCCTATAATCAATTACACTGAAAGCATGACAATAAAAATAGATATAAGATGTAGGTTTCATCAGTAAAGGTGCATTCCCTGGTTCAGTGATATCACTCCAAAATGCTGGGCACCAAATGAGTTATAAATCTGAGAAAAATTAAATCACAGTTGAGTGTATGTTACTAAAACACAAAGTACATAGAGGATGAAATAATAAAATAGCTATAAAGTTAGAACTATTCAGTAATCTGTTCAATAAATATATTTTGAGCATGTTATGTATGATAGGTATAATAGATTGAATGATCAAATGAATCTAATGCAGTTTGGTAAATGCCACTATAGGAGACATGCAGGGTGCTAGGAGTACACGTATGAGGAGCTCTCATTCCTAGAACATGAAAACACTGTAGAAGATATAATCCTCTGACTTTTTTTCTCTCAGATAACATATAAAGTTAAGGAAATTGTATATCTAGTAGCACGCCAACAACAATAAGAAATCAAATACTATAAAGGATTTGGAATATAAATGCTAAAGAGAGTTAGAAAAAAGTAAAGGTCATTGGAGCAGTGAGCTAATGGAGAAGATGGAATTTGAGCAACTGATGAAAGAGTTGACCTTCAGTAAGTGGAAGTGTAGTGCAAGAATATTATAGTCAACGAGTACAACATATAATAGAGGAACAGTGACAAAGATGGCAGCTAAGGAGATGGGGAATAAGAGAAAGGTGCAGTAAGGACTGGAACAAGAATTTTGTGGAAGGGGGTAGTAAGTGATAAGCTTGATTTTAAAAAAAAGTGAGCCAAGATTGTGAAGTATTGGAGATTTTTGATTTGTTTAGGTCATTTATAATGAGCTCTTGTGTCAACCATGAAAGTGCAGCTCTAAGATCTCATGTAATAGACAAAAGACCCCAGGAGCACCCACAGGTGGCTGCCAGTAAATGACTGAAAGTCACAGTGATACTAAGGCAGATCCATTCCTATGAGATGTAGGACTAATCTCACAGGGCGACTTTGGTCCCAGGATACCATATTAGCCTGATGTAAATTTTCCTAAAACTGTGCTGCAGTCTGAGACTCTTCCTCGCTAATTCTTTCCTTCACAGAGCCCAGACTTGCAGTCTAGAATAACAGCTCTTTCCCTCTTTTCCAGCTTCCTGTCCTACCTTCTTTCCCCCCTCACAGGATTTTCTGGCAATAAAATTTCTTGCCCTTCTGACAGCAGAACTCTTATTAATTCTTAAGCTGGAAAATGCAATAATGAAAATGAGATTTTATTAGAACTAAAATTGTAATGCTATAAACAGAGAAGTAAAAAATAAAGCCCTGGAAATTGGGAGGGTATGGATTTATTTAACAGCTATGTGATGATGACATGAAATTCAGATTTGGGAAGAAAATGATAGAACAGTTATGATGGAGAATTGCACAGTAGATCAATGTTTGCTCTGGTAAAAAGAAGCAATACAGATATCCAATAAAGGATTTCCTTCCAAAATATATAATGAACTTCTTCAAATCAATTTAATAAAAGACTGATAATCTGACTTGAACAGGTTCTTCCATATAGATGATTCCAAATCTCCAGTAAACATATTAACATGTAGTCAGCATCAATTAGTCATCAGAGGAATGTTAATTAAAATCAGATTGAGAAACTATTAAATGCTCATAATAATGGTTAAAATTTTAAAAGCAGATAGTACCAAGTTTTGGTTAGGATGTAAAACAAGCTGATTTCCTACATACTCCTGGTAGGAGAATAAACTGTTAGATTCACTTTGGAAAAGCATTTGGCAATAGCTAATATAGTTGACTAATATGTAAACTCAATAGCCCAGGACTTCCCTTTCTTTCCTAGTGTGTTCATTCTCATTGCTGTGCAGTTTCCATTCTTTGAATATACTAAAGCTTATGTATTCATTCTACTGTATGTATATAAAGTTTAAAACCAAGGAGAACTAATTTGTGATGCTTAAAGTCAAGATAGTGGTCATTCTTGGGTGACTGTGCTTCGGTGCTGCTGAAAATATTATATTTCTTGGCCTGAATGATGGTTATCCATATATTCACTTTGAGAAAATTCATCTAACTGTACAATTATGATTTATGCATCAATAAAATATTGTACATTGTATATTGTATATGCATATTGTATTTAAATATTAAGAGAAAATTTAAAATAACAAAAATATGGTCTTTCCAGATTAAAATGTTCATATTATTCTTATTCTATTGATCTTACTGTATATGCTTTTACTGTTAGAGTTGGATTTGTTGAATGTTCATTATTTTCTAGATTTATCAATTTAAATAGGATTTGACTTTCCCATTAGACAGTAAAACCTTGAGCACTAGACTATTTCTAATCTTCATATCCACTCATGGATCTCTCCTTAAACAAAAGATACAGTGCTGCTAAAACCTTAGATCATTGCTCTTGTATCTCCATTTCTTGTGTGAAGGATACACACATACACACACACACACACACACACACACACATTCGTGTATGTGTGTGCTAGGTTGAAAATGGTATTTATTTTTAACTTCCTGATATTATCTCCTAATTACCTTAAACTTCCATAATTATGTTTTCATTATTAAGACTTCTTTTGCATCGTGCTGTTTTTTTAATTTTTTAATTTAATTTTTAAGATATTTATTAATAGGTGCCTGCAGTTTGACTTTTTTGAAAAAAAACAAGCTGTAAACTTTTATGACAAATTAAAAATGAGGTTCTTAAAAATCTCAAACTTGACCAGATATTAAACAATTTAAAAACCTTTAAAAGTGTATTGAGAAAAACAAGGCTTTAAAAAAAATGTTTTTCATTACCAAAAAGAGACGTCTTTAGGTAAAAATAATAAAAACCCCATGCTGCATAGATAACGCAGATAGTTCTGGTTATCTGGTCAACAGGCACAAAGCAAGCACTTAAGGTCTTGGGCTCCAATCTTTTGTTCATTTCTTATTCATATTCATTTCTTCTTGTTGGATGACTAAACCGGATGATGGTAGATATGATAAGTGGGCATTTACTCAGCCCTGCCCTGCTCAGCCTCGTAGCAGATGAATTCTCAGCTGGTGGATAGGCTGCTTTTGTCTCTTTGCCATCTCATGGTTTAGGGTTTTCTGGGCGTCTGCGTCAGTAATTGAAGTTGCGGCGGTACAGACATTGAGGCGGCTGCTGACCTTGGGTCTCATCTCCTTGATTTTTTCTCATCTTCTTCATTGCCGTCCTCTCTGGGCTGTCTTTGGCCAGGAGGGCCCCTGTGGTATCATGGTCTATAACCCTGATACATATTCTGCCTCACTGGTCTACCTTGTTCCCCTGCACCCTGGTTGTCAGCACCCTCCAACCTGCACAGGAGGGTTGGAATACAGTGGTCGTCACCCATAGGGTCTCCGCATGTAGTAAGGTGGGAACCTTCGCCTGCGGTAGGGCCTGGCCTTCGGGAGCACTCTCCGATCCCTCATCCTTTTCCCCACTCACACTATTCTGGTAATTCTGCTGGTGGTTGAGTGGAAGACCCCTGCGATGTGGAGAGCGTCTATAATGGTTACGGTCTGGTGCACATGTACCGCCTTGCGCTGGAACTCCACAAGGGCCTGTAACATTTGCTGTCTCCGCGTCCTTTTCTCCTTCAACAACATCAAACTCCACAGTCTCTCTGTCTCCTATGCTGCGAAGGTACTTCCTGGGGTTCTTCTTCTTTATGGCAGTCTGGTGTACAAATACATCTTCTTTGGTGTCATTCCTCTTGATGAAGCCATATCCGTTTCTTACGTTGAACCATTTTACTGTTCCCAAAACCTTCATTGCGATGACCTTGTCGCTGCCGTTAGGCACCGCCAACGTGAGGTCGCCGGGGCCACCGCTCCCTGCACCGCTGCCCGTCAGGACCCGGCTCAGGGTCTGCAGCGCTGAGGGGGCGGGGGCGGGGCGGCGGGCGGCTGCTGGGTCTCGCTGCTCATGGCTGCGGTGATGATGACTGGGGCCGGCGGCTGGCAACTGCGGCTCCTCCCGGGCTGGGATGGTCACAAGGCCAGCTGCGGTTGTGGGGCTGCTCAGCGCCTCGCTGGGGTCCTGCTCTTCAAATTTAAGCGAAACAGTTGCCACTACATTGTCATGTAAGGACTCGCGATTTGCCCTAATGAACCATTTTCACATCTTTGCCAGTAAGGTTCTAGATATAATTTAGATTCTGCCAATGAGATGTACCAGAAAGAGACTTAGAAAGCAGAAGAGTAAAAGAAGTCGTTTGTCCTTATTACAGGAGGCAACAAGTGTTGATATTGGGTTCACCAGACATGACTAATTGTCACAGTCAGCCAGAGAGTCCTTCCCTCCCTGTAAGTCACATATGTTAGAGCTGCAGGGAAAGTGTGACATTTTCACTTGTTTCCTACATTGTCTTTACCAAAATTGCTGTAGTGAATCTGAAAGCTGCTGGAGCTCCACAACTGATTTCCAAGCCTTGCAATGCTTTTAAGCACTTAATAATACTTTGTATTAAATCCCTTTTCAGAAGAAATACCTAGAATGATTTTTATATCCCACATCATGTTGATATAGTCTCAATATTATAATGTTTGAGGAAATAACTACTTTTAACAAACATAACTAATCCAATTACATTTTCTTAGGTGAATTATTCAATTCAGCAAGTACATGTGCTTTTATTGTTTTTTAAAGTTCATTTTTACCCTTGCATCAACTTATGTTAGGGCACATATCAATTACCAACAATTATTCATTGGCCATCTACAGGCATGCCTCTGAGATACTATGAGTTTGGTTCCAGATCACTACAATAAAGCAAATATTGCAATAAAGTGAGTCAAACAAATTTTGGCTCCCAATGCATATAAAAGTTATGCTTACACTATACTATAAAGTATGTAATAGCATTATGTGTAAAAAAAACAATGTACGTACCTTAATTAAAAAATAATGCTAGGGGGAGGGATAAATTAGGAGTTTGAGATTAAAATATACACACTACTATATATAAAATAGATAACCAACAAAGACCTACTATATAGCACAGGGAACTCTGCACAGTATTCTTTAATAATCTATAAGGGAAAAGAATCTGAAAAATATTAGATATAGGTATATATATAACTGAATCACTTTGCTATACACTTGAAACTAACACAACATTGTAAATCAACTATACTTCAATAAAAAAATAATAATGCCGTTGGAAAAATGGTGCCGACAGACATGCTTGATGCAGGGTTGCCACAAACCTTCATTATATAAAAAACACTGTCTATGAAGAGTGATAAAGCAAAGTGCATTAAAACAAGGTATGCCTGTACTATCTTCTGAACGCTGTGCTATGTCCTGGTATTATAAGAATGTTGTATAACATGCTTTATGCTTACAATTTTATATTAGAAATTGTAATCCTTGGTCTTTGGCAACCAAGGCTTCTTTTAAAGACACTTGGATTAAGTAAAAGATTGTCTTATTTTATCCCACACCATAATCTGTCATAAGAATTGATTGCACTATAAACTTTACCGTTTACTTAATAAACATAATGTCCTTCTATGTATACAAATCTACATTTGTTTACAGAGTTACAAAGATGAATACAATATGGTCCATTTCTCAATGTGCTCACAATCTAGTGGTGAGGGCAGGCATAGTTATGACAAATTATAACGAGTTTAGGTTATGATGAACTCAACATAGAAGTAAAAAAAAAAATACTACAATAGCATAAGCAAAGTGTTTTATTCTGCATCAAGAGTTGAATAAACCTTGCCATATGAATAGAAATGTTGTCTGCCCCTAATTTGAATTCGATCAAGTCTAAAGAGGAAGAAGGACATTTTGGACAAACAGAACAGCTAGAAAGTGATATAAATGCATCAAAATAAACTATTAGGTAATCAAAAATATTTTGATTACCTAATAAACTATTAGGTAATCAAAAATATTTCAATATTTCAAAAATATTTCAATATTTCAATCAATGATATTGGTGTATACATTGCATGCTATCAGGATGAGTTTGAATTTTATTCTCTAGGCAGTCAAGAGCCAACAGAAGAGAGCTAGCAGTGGAGAACATGATCAAAGTTGGATTTAGAGAGAATTCCAGTGGTAATGGGAATTCTGGAACAGAGGGGAGAATAATAGGTGTCCTGAAAATACCAATGTCCTTCTTTTGCTTTGTCTTTAATGCCTATTTTGCAAAGGTGACTTGCCTCATCGGCATAACTGCTGTAGTGTAACTGCCTGATATTAAGCTTTTTGATTGTAACGTAAGTGTCCGATATTAAGCTTTTGATTGCCGAGGCATCCATTTCAAAGACATCCATCTCAAATAAACATATTGCCAGGTGTATGACACAGCTCAGCTAAGTAAAAAACCAGGCTGCCCCACACATGAGGTTTCCCTTTTAGAAAACCCTGAGTAACCTAGGTTTACTGAGAGTGACCTTGCTTTTGCCTTCCCGTGCTCTAATTCCCACTCTTATGCTTTAAATTCTCCAATAAAGAGTGAACCTGTGAGGCCTTAGGCACCCCTCTTTTGGACCCTGATAAGGGCAGAGCCCCAGGTTGGTGCTCTCTCCCTCTCTCTCTCTCTCTCTCTCTCTCTCTCTCTCTCTCTCTCTCTCTCTCCCTCCCTCTCCCTCTCTCTTTCTCTGCTCATGACTTTGCTGTGTAGCCCTTGGGTGTGCCACGTACCCTCCAGGACCTGTGAGTAATAGATCTTTTTTTCCCCCAAAGTTCCTTGATGGATTTTTGCTGATGTGCATCTTGCAATCATAATAAGAACCACAAGGGCCTGTCCAGCCACAACACTGGCTTTGGTTGGGAAAGTATCTGTGGGCCCAGGTGAGTACATTAGAAATTCCTAGCCAATAGTATCACTATTGGTAGGCTAAGAGTGACACAAAACAACTGGCTTATAACAAAAATGAGGTACTTAACAACTGAAGTTCCTCAGACAAGGGTCCAAAGCCAATCTTTCAAAAATAATATTTTTTTGAATTGTGCTATGTATAATGAGAAATATTAATGTATGACTTTATGAGCTTATACATGGTTAGTTACCTTAATTTATTACAGTTTTAATGTTTTTGTTTTTTCAAAAAAGCAAGCCCATAATTTGTATAATTGGTCTAAATTCTATCCATTGTACACTTTGTCTAATGATACCGTTGATCAATTTACTCTTTTTGAACAAATTTGTCCTATTATTGAATCCCCAATAAGCAGTAAGAACTGAGAAATCTTTCAACCTGAAGTGGAGCATTAGAGATAGGGTCTCAAACCTAAAATAGTTTATGACAGACCATTTTATATTTAAGAAAAGCAATGTAAAAATGTATACACTATCATCTAGTCCAGTAAAAGCTAGCTCATTACCTACATTTCTCCAATTTTTCAAGGACAAATATAACTTCTCTGATTTTTTTTCTTCATTATTCTTTCTTTTGCTCTCTCTTTTGTCATTGAACACATTTTTACTGGAGCCCAAGGGACAAAAAGTGCATTTTAAAGTCAAATATATAAGCTGTAATTAGGCTCAGGACCTGATTTTTTTAGTGAAAAAATTGAAGTCACATTATAGTTCAGATTTGTCCTTATGGATAAAGATGTTAAGATCACATCTTATTATGTCTTGTGCTTCTTTTGGTCACATTCAAGAAACAAACAAACAAAAAATTCAATTATTTAATCATTATATCTTTTTCTTAGTGGAGCAATGGAATCATCATATTATTTCTCTGTTTTTATTATTCATCTTCCTGTGCTCTATTTAATTACTGATAGAATGACAAGGTTAAAAATAATGCCTTTTGTTCAATACTTCTGAGTGTCTTTGAATGCCATACTTTTGAACCAAATTAACCATTATTCTTAACATTTATTATATTCCAAAACCAGGAAAGATACTCATAGGGAAATATTTAAAGAGTTCTACTTTCTCAAATTACCCTTGGATTGACTAGTGAGTAAAAAACCATGTTCTTGACTCACTGGGTTTAAATTCACCATCGGAGTTATCTCCAGAGAACTGCATTTCTACATCTAGGGAGACACTTCTTGCTTGTCATTCTTAATTGAGAGCAGCAGCCCAAGTAACACAACAGTACAAAGACCATCAGTAAAAATGTCACATCAAAATGAATTAAAGTAAATGGATTTGCTAGCTATCAGTGTGTCTGTCAGGACATTACCAATCTTGACTCTCACATATCATATGTATGAACTGTTTATCATGGTTGATTTTTCCTGCTGCAATGTGTACACTAACAATTATAGCAATTGCCTACACAATGTAAAATCAGTTGGCATAAAGCTATCATAAAAATTGTGTGATACTACTGCAAGTATGAGCATACAGATTAATTGAACAAAACAGCAATTATAGAAGGACAAAGAGAAGTTAGTTATTTAGTATATGATAAATAGAGCATATCAAATTGAAATGAAAAAGAGTTACTATTCAGTCAAGTATCTTAGGATAAATAGTGATTTAGGAAACACATATATAATTTCTATAACTACATCTATATGTTTTTTACTTCAATAGATACTATATGGACTAAAGCAGTGGTTTAAAGCCAGGAGGTACATGTCAGAATAATTTTTTCAGCTCTCTCAAAATATACATTACAGCTGGTTCACTTGAAAAAATTGGGACAAACTAAAATATCAAAAATAGAAGATGTTATTTATTGGTACATCAAATCAAAAGACTGTTAATGGAAGAGATATAAGGATAACATCTAATTTTATTGACATGAAAAACATCATAATATAATATTGAGAAAATTGACCAGGATACAAAATTGCATGCATAGTATGCCAGGGATGGGGAGTAAAAGAGAGAGAAAGAATGGAGAAAATACACCATAAAACAATAATGATTATCCCTGGATGTTGGAATTAAAATAGATTTTTCCTATTTCATTTACTCTGTTACCTTTGCTTATCTGTATTTTCAAATTTTTCTTCCCTTAGCACATATTACTTTTACATTAATAATATTATCAAAGTTAGAAAAAAGACTGAGTTATATATATTATATAAAGTATATATAAATAATGCATTATATATTATATATAATGTATAATTTCTGTATTATATATTATAATTTATATTCTGTATTATATAATTTCTATATTGTATTATATAACTGATATATTATAATTTCTGTATTATATATAATATATATAATTTCTATAACCAATTCTATTTCACCTAACATAATTATTTTTACTTACCTTTCTTTTTACTGTGTCACTATGATATAAATACAATCTGTTGAAAAGTGAAAATTGAAAAATCCAGTCAACCATGTCTCTTTTCCACACATTTCTTTCTGTGAACTGAATTAACTGAAAAATTGGATGATTTATAGAAATAATGGTATAATACATGGAATAGTAAATGAAAAGTATATCTGTCAAACTATAATCATCATAGTATTTTAGAATTGCAAAAAACTTTAGAAATCAGATAATATAATTCTATCTTCCTGGAAATGAGAAAACTGAGTAATCAGTAGTCTTTTTTAAACATAATGTGGATACTGAACATGTATTTCTCAGAAGACTGCATAGGAAAAAATGGAAGCAATGACAAGAAAAGCATACAAATTAAGAAGCAAAATGATGAAACAACCAGTTACAATGTTCTGGTAATTCTTTCCAGGACTGTGTAATTTTGGATTAAACTAAACTGTCCCTTTAGAGAAGAGGTAAAAATCAGACCTAAGGAATTGTTTTCAAAAGGAAAGGCTGATCATCTTGTTCTCCACGGCTTCTCCTCATTCTTAAACTTGCATAAAAATTTCTGAACCTCATAGAAAAACTCTCTTCATTGGTAGGGTGGTCAGAGTTCCAACAAATTAAATCCTCAAGTAATGCACCTGTAACAAAGGCAATGGGAAAAAAGATCCACAACTTCCAAAATCTTGTCACAATTGGAAGACTCTAGCCCACAAAATAGAAAGCAGCACATTTGTGTGAGGCAATAGATTGAAATTTCAATCAGGCAATAGATTGAAAGCAGAATCACCATGATGATACCAAAGGCATGCAGAAATAGAATATACAGTACAACCAATATAAAAATTATTTTGTTATAAAACTATTGTCTATTACCCCCAAAATTGTTTGTATCCATTTTAGTAACCAAAATGTATGATTATTGTAAAAATTTACTTATACCTGATTTATATTCTTACTAGAACTTCTTCCATATTATTACTTCTCCATTATTTTGTTTCCTCGCTCAGTTAATAGATTTATGCCTTTAATTAATTTTTATTTTCAAGATAAGTAGATAGCTTATTTTCAAATTCCTTACAGATTCAGGCTTGATTTCTGCTGTCTTCATTCATTAAAACAACTTGGTTGGTGGAACTGCTTGTGTTCCAAATTTTATCTGCTCAGATTCTCAGAATATTTCTTTCTTTATGTCTTGCACTGAATGTTGCCAAAGAATAAATCTGAGGACAGCTTGATTCTTATGTTTTTCTGTTTGTATGAACCAACTCGCTTTTCAGGTCTCAGTGCATAAACAATTATTTTGTAAATATTTGAAATATTTTATTTTGCCAGGATGTGTCTGTATTTGGGCTATTTTCCTTTGACTCCATGGGTGTATGGTGATTGTGTGGGCATACATACACACAAAGCATACACACATACATACACACAAAGCAAACTTCAGAAAGAACAAAGCTGGAGACGTCACACTTGCTGATTTCAATCTATAATATAAAGTTGTAGTAATCAATGCATTATGATGATTGCATAAAAATACACATAGATCAATGGAAAAGGATAGAGAGCCCAGAGATAAACCCATGCATATACAGCAAATTAATTTATGATGAGGGAGCCAAGAATATACAATGGGAAAATGATAGTCTCTTCAATAAATGGTTTTGGAAAAACTGTACAGCCATATACAAAAGAATGAAACTGGACCACTATGTTATACCATACACAAAAATCAACTCAAAATGGATTAGACTAGAACATAAGACCTGAAATCATAAAATTTCTAGAAGAAGACATAAGGTTTAAGCTCCTTGACATCAGTCTTGGCAATGATTTTTTAGATTTGACACCAAAAGCAAAGGTAACAAAAGCAAAAATAAGCAGTTGGGATTACAGCAAACTAAAAGCTGCAAAGGAAACAACAAAATGAAAAGGCAACCTATGAAATGGGAGAAAATATTTGCAAATCATATATCTGATAAGGGGTTAATATGAAAAATATATAAAGAACTCATACAACTCAATACAAAAATTACAAACAAGCCAATTAAAAAATGGGCAAAAGATGTGAATAGACATTTTTCCAAAGAAGACATACATACGGCCAACAGGTACATGAAGAGATGCTCAACATCACTAATTATTAGAGAAATGCAAATCAAAACTACAATGAGGTATCACCTCACACCAGGCAGAATGGCCATCATCAAAAAATCTACAAACAATAGATGCTGGAGAGGGTGTGGAGAAAAGGGAACCCTCTTGCGCTGTTGGTGGGAACGTCAATTGGCACAGCCACTATGGAAAACAGTTTGAAGGTTCCTCAAAAATTAAAAAGAGAACTATAGTATGGTCCATTAATTACAGTTCTGAGTGTTTACCTGAAGGAAATGAAATCACTGTTGAAGAGATACGGGTACTCCCATGTTCATTGCAGCATTATTTGCAATTGCCAAGACATGGAAATAACCTAAGTTTACACTGATGGATGAATGGATAAAGAAAATGTGAGAGATATATATTCCATACATATAATATATAAAAAAACACTATATAGTTAATAATGTTAATCAATATTAATTAATAATTTAAATTCATATTAATAATGTATGATATATAGCTATATTATTCATCCATAAAATAGAAGTGAATCCTGACATTTGTGACAGCATGAATGAATCCTGAGGACATTATGCTAAGTGAAATAAATTAGACAGAGAGAGGTAAATACTGTATGATCTCATTTAGATGTGGAAGCTAAACAAACAAACAACAATAAAAAACCCTAAATTCATGGATGCAGTGTACAAATTGGTGGTTGCCAGAGGTGGGGGAAGAGGTCTGGACCAAATGGGTGAAGGTTATCAAAAGGTACAAACTTCCAGTTATGAGATAAATAAGTCCTGGAGATTTGAAATACAGCATGGTGACTATAGTTAGCAATTCTATATTATATATCAGAAAGTTGCTAAGAGTAGATCTTAAAAGTTCTTATCATAGCAAAAAGTTTGTAATTATATGTGGATACTATAGTTGGTAACTATACATGGATGTCAACTGTTGTGTTAATCATTTCAAAATATATACATATATCAAATTATTATGGTGTACACCTAAAACTAATACAATGTTTTAAGTCAATTATATATCAATTTTAGTAAATATTTTTTAAATCAAGAAAAAAACTATTAATTTTCTTACTTTCTTTTCTGAAAAAAATGAACACTAAATAAAGCTACACATCTCCTCATTTTTTCTTCTTCCCTATATGTCCTCTTTTACAAGATTCCAGTTATATTTTTATCAGTGCTGATTCCTTTGTAAATTATGATAGAACGGCCTAAAGATTTTGGGGGCATAAGTGGGATATAAATCTTAATTAAGTAAAGTAAAATGCTCGAATATGTTTTCATTTATCCTTATGAAAATATATGATGACTCCATGTTGGAAATTGTGAAATTTACCCTTTTTTGCTGTAATGAACAAATTTCTTCTGTCTTCATTGAATTAAAAAATTGCTATGAAATTTGCAGTAGTCACTTAAATTCTGTTTTAAAAATTGGTTGATACTTATGGATTCTCCCCTAAATCTGTTGAAGAGTATTAGAGTTTTTATCCATGGGCCCATGAAACCCTAATTCTGTTGTTACCCTATTTTAAAGAAGTCTTAAACTCAGTCATGGCTCTGAGTTAAAGCTTAAGGAGGATGTTTGCATAGTGAGTGTCAGACATTTTCAGTGTTAATATACAGTTGTCCCTCTGTATCCTCAGGGAATTAGTTCCAGGACCCCTTCCCTGTGGACAGCAAAATCTATGCATGCTCAAGTCCTTTATATAAATTCACATAGTTTTTGCACGTAACCTATGCACATCCTCCCATATACTTTAAATCTCTTCTAGATTACTTATAGACAATTGTCTAGATTACCATTGTCTAGATTACCTAAGACAATGTAAATGTTATGTAAATAGCTGTAAGTACAATATAAATGCTATGTAAATAATTGCCAGTGCACAGCAAATACAAATTTGGTTTTTGAAACTTTCTGGAATTTTTTTTCAAATATTTTCAATCCATAATCAGTTGAATCTGCAGATGCAGAAACTGTGGATACAGAGGGAAGACTGTATAACATCTTTTGGCACAGTTGACTGTAAAGATTTTTTCGGTGGCCAAATGGTACTTATATTTCACTCAAAAGTATGTCTGTCATAGAATCGGAAGAATAACAGGTTGCGTGAATATCTGCAACAGACTGTTAATTTGTTTTTTTTGTATTGTTAGCCTCAGTAGCCTCTTATGATCTTTTGTATTTCTGTGGTGTTGATTGTTACTTCTCCTTTTTTATTTCTGATTTTATCAGTTTGGACCCTCTCCCTTTTTCTCTTGCTGAGTGTGGCTAAAGGTTTATCTATTTAGTTTATGTTTTCAAATAACCAGCTTTTAGTTTCATTGATCTTTTCTATTGTGTGTGTGTGTGTTTTTAGTCTATATTTCATTTATTTCTGCTCTGATCATTATGATTTCTTTCTTTCTACTAACTTTGGGTTTTATTTGTTCTTCTTTCTCTGGTTCCTTTTGGTGTAAGTTTAAGTTGTTTATTTGAGCTTTTTCTTGTTTCCTGAGGTAAGCTTGTTTTGCTAGAAACTTCCCTCTTAGAATTGCTTTTGCTGCATCCCATAGGTGTTGGATAATTGTGTTTTGTTTTTTTCTTTGTCTCTAGGTATTTTTTGATTTCCTTTGATTTCTTCAGTGATCCATTGGTTGTTTAGTAACATATTGTTTAGCATCCACATTGGTGGTTTTGTGGTTTTTTTCTTGTAGTTTATTTCCATTTTCATAGTGTTGTGGTTGGAAAGATGCTTCATATGATTTTAATTTTCTTAAATTTACCGAGGTTTGCCTTGTGGCCTAGCATGTGATCTATACTAGAGAATGTTCCATGTGTACTTGAAAAGAATATGTATTCTGCTGCTTTCAGATGGAATGCTCTATATAAATATTAAGTCCATCTGCTCTAATGTGTTATATAAGGCCTGTGTTTTATTACTGATTTTCTGTCTGGATCATCTGTCCATTGATGTGCTAGGTGTTAAAGTCCACCACTATTATTGTGTCACTGTCGATTTCCCCTTTTTTGGCTGTTAGCATTTGCCTTATATGTTGAGGTACTCTTATGTTGGGTGCATATGTATTTACAATTGTTATATCTTTTTCTTGGATTGATCCCTTGATCATTATATAGTGTCCTTCTTTGTCTCTTATAACGGTCTTTATTTTAAAGTCTATTTTGTCTGATATGAGAATTGCTACTCCAGCTTTCTTCTGGTTTCTATATGCATAGAATACCTTCTTCCATCCCTTCACTTGCAGTCTGTATGTGTCCCTAGATCTGAAGTGGGTCTCTTGTAGACAGCATATATACAGATCTTGTTTTTGTATCCATTTAGCCAGTCTGTGTCTTTTGGTCGGAGCATTTAATCCATTTACATTTAAGGTAATTATTGATATGTATGTTCTTATTGCCATTTTGTTAATTGTTTAGGATTTATTTTTGTAGGTCTTTTTTATTTCCTTTCTTTACTGCTCTCTTCTCTTGTGTTTTGATGACTATCTTTAAGGTTGTGTTTGGATTGCTTTTTCTTTTTGTGTGTGTATCTATTATAAATTTTTGGTTGGTGGTTAACATGAGGTTTTGTATAGCTATATATATATATATATATACATATATATATATATATACATGATTGTTTTAAGTTGCCAATCTTTTAATTTCAAATGCATCTTAAAAACTCTGCATTTGTATTCTCTTCCTCTAATGATTACTGTTTTTACTATCGTATTTTACATCTAAGTGTTTTGTGTCTCTTAACTGCTTATTGCGTATATAGATGATTTTACTATTTTTGTGTTTTTACCTCCCCACTAGCTTTATGTGTGGATGATTTCCTACCTTTACTCTATATTTGCCTTTACTGTGAACCACTATATGCCAATAAAATGGACAACCTAGAAAAATGGACAAATTCTTAGAAAGGTATAATCTCTGAACATTGAACCAGAAAGAAATAGAAAATATGAGCAGACCAACCAATTAGAAAATTGAGTTAGTAATTTAAAAACTCCCAACAAACAAAAGTCCAGGACCAGATGGCTTCACAGGTGAATTCTATCAAATATTTAGAAAAGAGTTAATACCTGTCCTTCTGAAACTATTCCAAAATATTGCAGAGGAAGGAACACTTTCAAACACATTCCATGAGGCCACCATTACCCTCATACCAAAACCAGACAAAGATATCCCCAAAAAGAAAATTACAGGCCAATATCACTGATGAAGATGGATGCAAAAATCTGCAACAAAATACTAGCAAACCAATTCCAACAATACATTGAAATATTCATACACCATGATCAAGTGGGATTTATTCCACAGATGCAAGGAGTTTTTCAATATCCATGAATCAATCACTGCAATACATTACATTAACAAATTGAAGAATAAAAACGGTATGATCATCTCAATAGATGCATAAAAAGCTTTTGATAAAATTCAGCATCCATTTATGGGAAAAACTCTCCCAAAAGTGGGCATAGAGGAAATATACCTCAATATAATAAAGTCCATATATGACAAACCCACAGCTAACATCATACTCAATGGTGAAAAACTGAAAGCTTTTCCTCTAAGATCAGGAAAAGGCAAGAATGCCCACTCTTGCCACTTTTATTCAACATAGTTTTGGAACTCCTAGCCACAGCAAAAAAGATTAGAAAAGGAAATAAAAGGAATCCAAATTGGAAAGGAAGATTACTTCTTCCTGTCACTGTTTGCAGATGATATAAAGCTATATATAGAAAATACTAAAGGCACCACCTGAAAACTACTAAACCTCATCAATGAATTCAGTAAAGTTGCAAGATACACAATTAATGTACAGAAATCTGTTGCATTTCTGTACACTAACAATGAAGTATCAGCAAGAGAAATTACAGAAACAGTCCCATTTACTGTCACATCAAATAGAATGAAATACCTAGGAATAAATTTACTGAAGGAGGCAAAATACCTGTACTTTGAGAACTGTAAGATACTGATGAAAGAAATTGAAGAAGACACAAATAGATGGAAAGATATACTGTGTTCTTGGATTGGAAGAATCAATGTTGTTTGTTAACATGACCATACTACCCAAGGCAATCTAGAGATTCTATGCTCTCTCTATCAAAATAACGATGGCATTTTTCACAGAACAAGAATAAATAATTTTAAAATCTATGAAAGCACAAAAGACCCCAAATAACCAAAACAATCTTGAGAAAGAAGAACAGAGCTGGAGGAATCATGCTCCCTGACTTCAGACTATACTACAAAGATATAGTAATCAAAGCAGTATGGTACTGGCAGAAAAACAGACACATAGTTCAATGGAACAGGATAGAGACTCCAGAAATGAACCTACGTGCTTATGGTCAATTACTCTATGACAAAGGAGGTGAGAATATACAATGGAGAAAAGACAGTCTCTTCAACAAGTGGTGTAGGGAAAGCTGGAGAGCTACAGTAAAACAATGAAATTGAACATTCTCTAACACCTTATATTGTTAGTCTTTTTTACTAACTGCTGATGACATTGTGGCACGAAACAGAATTTTAAAAAGTGTTTCTAACTAACTGAAGTTTTTTTCCCCAGATAACATGGCTTTTAAAAACTCCCAGAAATAACCCAGCTTTAGATACTTCCCTGTCTTGAAAAATCCAAACGGAGACATAACTTTCAGTAGTATTTATGGTATCATTAAGTAGGCCTTTCACCTTCATATAGGTCAGTTTTTGCAAATATTGATTCCACTAGCCTGTGTATTATATAATTATCATCAAGAGAAATCTACAAGTTAGCTGCAGCAATTTTCTAGAATTCGATCTAATATATTATTCTGAAGGTGAAAAACAACAGAAAAATCAGGTTCTCATTTATGCCATCTCCTGGTTATTTATTGAAAAATATTTTTGAGCACGGGTGAAGTAATCTTAGTATGAGAACAAATAAACTAGGGTGTAGCCTTTAGCCATTGAAAGATGATGATCATTTTCTTCAGGGAAGGATTGATGCAGAGGTTAGAGCCCTGTTTTTATCAGTTGCATGTGTGAATCATCAACTTGTTACATGTGCCTAGTGACAAAGTGTAGTGAGGGAAAGTGTTTATTTTTAGTTTCTATCCATGTAAGTCTCAAACTGGGAATTTCCTCTCACATTGTCTTCATTATTGCTACTATATGTCTTCCCTGCTGCAATGGAAAATATTTTATCTTATGAGGCATTTTCAGCCTTTGAAGTTTAAAGATTGACTTTGGAAAGAAGGTACTGTACTGAGGCTCTGTAAATATTTAGAGTTTACTGTTGTTAGGTTGAGACTAATTCTCTGATTTGATGTTGCTGGTGTAAATCTGTCTGATGCCCAGTGTCTGTCTGTCTAATGATGTGTCAGAGTTGATAAATGGGCCCATTATAAAAGACTGAAAACATTAAAAATATGTCAATATTATTAAAGTCCAGAAACTGAACATATGTCATGTTATGTGTATTCTATACACCCTGATTCATATGAGTCTGATGAAGATGGATGATGGGAACTGGCTGCAAAAATATATAAGTTAATGAAATTAAACTGTATTGTTGGTGATGGATGAAGTCTCAGTTACCAGGTGTTTAATAATAGTAGAGATAATGCAAAAACTGAAAAGGGATTCTGGTTTAATTATGTATTTTCTGTGTAGCTTCACTAATGAATTTAATTGGTCTCTGGGAGATAGCACAACTGAGATGTCAAAAAGCAGCTTTAGCCTCCCAATCCAGAGTAGAATGGCAATTTAAATAACAATCCTTGAATAATAGTAAGAGAAATAATATTAGAAAGATCTACTGAGATAAATAAATGCAATTGTAACTGAAGCATATATCAAATAATTCTATGCATCATCTGTGTGTATAACCTATGGGAATTAATTCTTTGTATTTACTTTTCTTGATAATTCACTGTTTTGATATATTAACAACATTTAAATTCCTTCTAAAATATATCAGGGTTATGCTGTTTGTTGTCCTCTAAGCCATATGCTATTAATTAATTTTACTTTTTTAAGTTTGATATATGCCAGCTGTCTTAATCCATTTGGGTTGCTTTAACAAAAATACCATGGAAACATTTATTTCTCACAGTTCTGGGGGCTGGGAAGTCTACCCTCAGGCCACCCACAGATTCAGTGTCTGTTGAGAGTCAGCTTCCTAGTTCATATATGGCCATCTTCTTGTTGTATCCTTACATGGTGAAGGGGGAGAACTCTGGTCTTTTCAGTTTCATAAGGGGGCACTAATCCCATTCTCAAGGGCTCCACCCTCACGACTTAATTACCTCCCAAATGTCCTGCTTTCAAATACAAGCATATTAGGGACTTAGGCTTCAACATATGAATTTTGGGAGAACATAATCATTCAGAGCATAGCACCAGCAAACTAAGCTTTTTCATAAATTAAGATTGTTATAGTTATTATTTTCTAGAATCTATACATAAGGGCCTCCCCTGATGGCGCAGTGTTTAAGAATCCACCTGCCAATGAAGGGGACGCGGGTTCAAGCCCTGGTCTGGGAAGATCCCACGTGCCGCAGAGCAACTAAGCCGCTGTGCCACAACTACTGAGCCTGCACTGTAGAGCCCATGAGCCACAACTACTGAGCCCACGTGCCACAACTACTGAAGCCCACACCTAGAACCCATGTTCCGCAACAAAGAGAAGCCAACACAATGAGAAGCCCGCTCACCACAATGAAGAGTAGCCCCTGGGCTTCCCTGGTGGCACAGTGGTTGAGAATCTGCCTGCTAATGCAGGGGACACGGGTTTGAGCCCTGGTCTGGGAAGATCCCACATGCCGCGGAGCAACTAGGCCCATGAGCCACAACTACTGAGCCTGCGTGTCTGGAGCCTGTGCTCCGCAACAAGAGAGGCCACGACAGTGAGAGGCCTGTGCACCGCGATGAAGAGTGGCTCCCGCTTGCCACAACTAGAGAAAGCCCTCGCACAGAAACGAAGACCCAACGCAGCCATAAATAAAAATAAATAAATTAAAAAAGAAGGCTCAACATTTAAAAAAAAAAAAAAGAGTAGCCCCTGCTCTCCACAACTAGAGGAAGAACACGCACAGCAAAGACGACTTAACACAGCCAAAAATAAATAAATAAACTTATTTTTAAAACTTTATACATGAATGTTGGGACAAATGTAGAGGCTTTTTCTACTTACATGCCAGTATTGGAGGTTTTATCCATATTAAGTTTTCACCAAGATTTGGGCAACAGAGGATTTTTTTCCCCCTACCTTCTTAAGTATTGTCTATGCATGAGGCTTGAAGGAATATTGATGTTTCCTGGGTTAGACTTTGTATGAGAGATGATTACTGAAAATCTGAAAGACTGATTTTTAAAAAAATTCAGCAGATAGAAACAGCAAGCAAAAGTCAGTGATCTTTTACATGCAAAAAACTATTGCCACATTTGAGCTATAGAGAGTACCTGCCTTACTGTGACACATATCTGGGTTGAAAGGGAAAGGACAGATCTGCTTTCACTGGATGCAAATACATTCTCAATACCACCCTTTACCCACAAATGCAGTTGTTAAAACGCTGAGCCATTTTTGTATCAGTACAATACTCCAGTTTTTTTTTTTTTTTTTACAAAGCAAGCCCACTCACTCAGTGATAGAAAAGGTTGAGAATGGAAATCTGGATTGGCTAAGACGTGTCTAATGCAACCTTCCTTAGTATGCACATCACATCCTGCCAGCTATACTGCAGGGAGCAAGTGGTTATCACACAAATGTGCATCCTCTGAGCCAGAATAAACACCCGGTTACTCTCCATCTAAACTCATTTTCTAGAAGGAAGAGAAAATATATAGGAACAAAAAAAGAGAATGAAGAAAGGGGGGGAATGAATAACCCTTTTCCCTTTTCTAAGAAGGCAACAACCAACAGAACTTTTTTTTTCTTACCATTTTCTACTGGGAAAAAAAAAAAGCGCTATCTCAGCCATTAAGCCAAAGAGCAACAACTTAAGTTTCCAAGCTGTGAAAGGAAGTAGCAACTTGTGCCATGTAGGAAGTCCTTTCTGTCTCCTCTTTAAGTTTTCTAAACCATGATTTCTCTGTTAAAATCCTAGTACTGACTTCTAGAGATCTGCTGTCTGTCATCTATTTTTTCTTGAATGAAAAAGCCCTTGGTGGAACTTCATTACTAATGACCTTCCGGATATTTATTGGAAAGGAGAGGAGACAGTGCAATAAAAGGAAGCAGTCTCTACTATTTTCTTGAGCAGAGGTGTGGGGAACATTAGGATGCAGCTGACAGAACTGCAGCTGTTGCCTATCTATGAACTCGTGTCCCAAATTAGTAAAAATGAGCTGTTTTGCAATTATAGAAACAGCTGCTCTGCTTATTTAGGAACACTGTTGCAATAGCTTTTATAAAATATATCACCATATGTTTTGTTCTGTACAATAGGTGAAAGTGGCTTAGGGTACTCAAAGATATGCTACAACTTAACATATTGTTTTAGTTTTCTGAACACCTTGCATATTTCATTCATAGTTTTTCAGCTCTGAATTTCTTTAGTGGCAGTTGTTTCTCTTACAAAAGATTGATGTCTTTCCCATTTTCTACTGTATACATTTAACAATATATGCTTTTCCATTCCCTATACCTATTGGGATTTGAATTTGAAAGGCCTTCTTGAATTTATTCACTTTCCCATGCCTCATTTATAAAATTCTTAGATTGTGAACAATTTATTACAAAATTCTTAATTTAATATTAATTTTTTTCTTAGCTCTCCTCATTTCTTTTATTTAAATTGATGTGTATACTTAATTTCACTCAAGCCTTCACTTTATGTTTTAGGTTTAGGTTAGAAAAGTGAGTTTTCAATCTGCATTTATTTAAATGGAATCTTAAAAAAGATGATCAAATGAACTTATTTACAAAACAGAAACAGACTCACAAACTTACAGAAAGAACTTATGGTTACCGGGGGAAGGGTTGTGGGGAGGGATAATTAGGGAGTTTGGGATGGACAAAAAAAAATTTGTAAATCACTATATCATACACCTGTATGATGTATGATATTGTACATCAACTATATATCAATAAAAAAAGAAAGCAGAAAAAATTAAATGGAAGTTATTTAATCTCTATTTTATATTTTGGTGCCTTAAAATGCATACATGCAAAATACCAGCTGCTGGCATTCTTCTTAAAACTTTTTTTTTTTTTTGAGATTGTGTTTCAAGTCACTTCCATAGTCATGTTTTCTATTTCAGGTAAATATTTGAATGGCTCATAGAACTCAAAAAGTGTAATATTTCTGTGTTCTCAATTTGTGATTAGTAAACGTAGTCTTTGCAGAAGTTTAAACATATTTAAAATGATTACACCTAAATAATACTTAAAAATCGTTTATAAGTCTAATAATTTTCAATTTTCTAATACATATTAATACTGATATTTTGGTACTTTGGTCAAAATTCTGTTAAGTTAGTAAACAGTAGTAATGAATTCCAGGAATTAATAATTACTAGGCACCTATGATTGGTGAAAATTATGTATCTTATAAATGCTTTCCACTTATAGATTTTAATGGCCAATCTATTATAAACATTATGGCCAAACATTTAATGACTAATAAGTACCCATACCAAAGAAGGACAATTAGGAAATTTATGAATCCTGGTCTAGTGAAATAATTAGTTTTGCATAGGTAAAATTCTATGCTTTAGTTACAGGCATAGTTACATGGGAATGTTGACTGATCCTGAGAACCTTTTGAGAAATATATGAGTGTAAAATTCAAGAACATACATTATGATCTGCCATTTATTTTTCTAAGTAAGACAGAGACTTGTTCAATTTAATGATCTAATCAGTTACCTAATCAGTTTTTTGTTTGTTTGTTTACATATCTGTCTGGACCTGAACATTAATTTCAACACCTATATGTATTTGTCTTATTAATTAATTAATTAATTAATGAACTAAGTCTACACCACTGAAGCAATCTGTTAGTGAAAAAAGTACCCAGTTAACCCAATACTTTTAAGATATCGTTTCGTAAATTCTTAATTGTAAATGACAGTAACACTATCATCTATGCCAAAGAAAAGTGAAGAATGTTACCATTTCTGCTGTTCATGAGTGGAACTTGCATTCCATTTTTTGCTAAAATTTATATTTCCTAATTTTTCATAACATCTATACAGGCAAGTCAGATTTGTTTCTATCTTTATCCAAGTCAGATTTGTTTCTATCTTTATCATTATATAAAATGATGTATTTTTCACCAAGTTGTAACTTGGGGTGAGAGTCAATGAGCTCTGACTACTCTATAGAGCCCAAAATACCATTACCAGGTCTAAGTGAGGATCAATGTTCTAACTAGGAATTTATGCTTCCTCTCACAATGAGTGGCTATTTTATGTTAAAATGTCTTTGAATTGAGCTTAATAAAATCCCTGTTTTCAAAAGTGGGATTTCAAACACAATCATAATAGCTTACCTAAGTCCTAATACAAAACACATAATAGTAAATTAATGCATTATTATGAATGATCCATCTTAAAGAGTCTAACATTGTGTTTGCAGATGAGACCAACTGTTTTGATTCGTATGTCTGTAGAGAGAGATTTATACCAAATATAGAGAAGGGTAATCCATTTAATGTGTGAATAAAATTAAGAATAAAATATTATGTATGTGGAATTCCCTAGCAGTGCAGTGGTTAGGACTCTGGCCTTCACGGCCATGGGCCCAGGTTCAATCCCTTGTTGGGGAACTAAGATCCTGCAAACCCTACAGTAGAGGGTTTGCTCATTTCTGTAGTGGATATTACTCTGAGAAAACCATAATTCAAAAAGAGTCATGTACCACAATGTTCATTGCAGCTCTGTTTACAATAGACAGGACATGGACGCAACCTAAGTGTCCATCGACAGATGAATGGATAAAGAAGATGTAGCACATATATACAATGGAATATTACTCAGCCATAAAAGGAAACAAAATTGAGTTATTTGTAGTGAGGTGGATGGACCTAGAGACTGTCATACAGAGTAAAGTAAGTCAAGGGAAAAACAAATACCGTATGCTGACACATATATTTGGAATCTAAAAAGAAAGAAAAAAAGGTCATGAAGAACCTAGGGGCAAGACGGGAATAAAGACGCAGACCTACTAGAGAAGAGACTTGAGCATACGGGGAGGGGGAAGGGTAAGCTGGGACAAAGTGAGAGAGTGGCATGGATGTATATACACTATCAAATGTAAAATAGATAGCTAGTGGGAAGCAGCCACCATAGCACAGGGAGATCAGCTTGGTGCTTTGAGACCACCTAGAGGTTTGCAACCACCTAGAGGTTTGCGATAGGAAGGATGGAGGGAGATGCAGGATGGAGGGGATATGGGGATATATGTATATGTATAGCTGATACACTTTGTTATAAAGCAGAAACTAACACACCATTGTAAAGCAATTATACCCCAATAAAGATGTTAAATAAATAAATAAAAGCTAAGGACTGCCAAAGATTACCAGAAAACCACCGGAAACTAGGGTAGAGTCACAGAATAAATGTTTCTATTTTCAAAAGGAAACAACAGTGGTGACATCTTGATCTCTGACTTCTAGCCTCCAAAACTTACAAAATTTTTTTGTTGCTTAAGCCACCCAGTGTGTAATACTTTTTTACAGTACAGCAGCCCTAGAAAACTCATACAGTACCCAAGAATTAAAAACATATGTTCAAACAAAGACTTGCACAGGAATGTTCAGAGCAGCACTGTTTACCATAACCAAAAGGTTAGAAACAATCCAAAATGTCAATAAACTGATGAATGGATTAAAAAGATGTGGTATATTGGGCTTCCCTGGTGGCGCAGTGTTTGAGAGTCCGCCTGCCGATACAGGGGACACGGGTTCGCGCCCCGGTCCGGGAAGATCCCACGTGCCGCGGAGCGGCTGGGCCCGTGAGCCATGGCCGCTGAGCCTGCGCGTCCGGAGCCTGTGCTCCGCGACGGGAGAGGCCACAGCAATGAGAGGCCCGCGTACCGCAAAAAAAAAAAAGAAAAAAAGATGTGATATATCTATATGACGGAATATTATTGTCACAGAAATGAATGAAATACTGATACATGCCACAACATGGATGAACCTTCAAAGCATTATTATGTTAAGTGAAGGAAGCCAGACACAAAAGGCCGTATGTATGATTCCATTTGTGTGAAATATCCAGAATAGGCAACAGAAAGCAACTTAGCTTCCACCAAGGTTGGAGGGAGGGATGAATGGAAAATAACTGTTTAAAGGGTATGTGGGTTTTTTTTGAGGGAGGGATGATAAAAATATTCTGGAATGTAGTGATAGTTGCACAACATTATGAAGGCACTAAAAGCCACTAGAATTGTATACTTTTAAATGGTGAATCTTATATTAAGTGAATTTTACTTCAATAAAAATAGTGACAGCTGTATTTTAGGCATGGGAATTTGAATTTCATTGTTTTACTGAGACAAGAAAGAACATAGGTATTGCAATTTGAAAATCAAGGTTTTAGCATTGCAATTTAAGGAGAAAATCATCTTTTTACTAGTAAACTGAGACAATTTTGTATGAAAGTCATTGAAGAAAAACATTGACTCCCCTAGTGTCATTTTTATCATCACTTTTCTCATCTTAAGAGCAATTTTAAAAGTATGAAAAATTATGCTTATGACTTTCTCATTTCAGTTGACTTAGTATTATTTATGACATTTTTTGTGAGATGACCTCTGTTTTCTATGTAATATTTATGCCAGACAATTTATTTTATAGCTCAGATGAGTCATAGGAAAGTGAAATATCATAACAGAGTTTTATTGCAACTAATTCCTGGGCCCTTAGCTACCCTTGCCTAAAAATCACTCTATTCAAAATCCAAGTCTTGTCAGTGGTATAGAAACATTATTGATTGTCAATAAGTTTCTTGAGTTGGTCAGCTCCTAGAGTGTATCTAACTCTTGATTGAATTGTCATCCCTGAACTAAAGTGTACACATATAATTTATCAGAAAAACTACCACACACTACCACACCTTATTATTCATCTTTAGTTTGAACACTTCCAGCGAAGGGGAACTCACTAGCTCTTGAAAAAAAGAAAATCCATATTATTTTTGATAGTTTAGGCTATCAGAAAGTTGTCCTTTTTATTTAGCCACTTTTTTCCCCTTCAAATTCTACTCCTTTACCCTAGTTTTTTTGTATAAGGTAACATAGAATAAATATAATCTTTCTTCCATACACAATTATTTAATTTTTATTTTTATTTGGAAACATCAATCATATCTCCTTATAAATTCACTTCTTTGAAGCAATATCTGGAAATTTATTTTAGTCACATATACCAGATAGGCCACATCTCCTTCAATTTCAGCATGTTTTAGACTCAAATACTTTATTTTTGTTAAATTTTGCCTTGTTAGATTTAGCCCATTAGATCTTTATTGGTTGTCATCCTGCTGGTTATCATGTCAGCTCTTCGTTCCTTTTTTGTGTATGTTTTCCACAAATTTGATCAGCAGGTTACTAATGTCCTTGTTTATGTCACTAATAGAAATATTTAATAGGACAGAGCTGATAGACAACTTACTTAAAAATTTCTCCAGCTGAAAAATGATCCCTTAATCAGATCCCCATAGTTATGGACATTCAACTTCCATAGTTATGGACATTCAACTACTTGTAACTCTGCAAAACTTCCTTTTTTTTCCACTTTGCCATCCTTTCCAAAATGTTATCATGAAACATCTAGTTCTAATTATTGTTTAGTACAGAAATGCAATAATTTTTGTAGAATTCCTATAGTTCAAAACACAAATGACTTTCTAATGAAAGCAAATTGAATTAACTTGAGCTGGATAGTTTTCTTAGTAAATGTCAGTTTCAGAACTTTCCTTCCCAAAGGCATGCTCTGCTTCACCCCGCCTCTGAGAAAATGTGATAATATATGACAAGTCTCCACAAGAAGGTAGATATTGGAATTAATATTCCTGGTCTGAAATCTGGAGTGTCTTCTAGAAACATATCTTGTTCACTGATTTATTTGCACTGGTCCCTTCCCCTCCAAGTTACTGATTAATGTAGCCATTGTCAATCACTGGGACTAAGTCTCATTTGCTTGGTTCTGTTTCTGCATTGAGTTCCCACTTGCTTGACTATGTCTCTGAATATTTTCTTAAGCCTTGCCAGACCCTTTTTAGTGTGGAGCTGAACATTTGAGCATTTTTCTTATACTCTTATCATCTGGCATCTTCTCCAACCGGAATATGTATGTAAGGAGCTCAGCTGAGCTGGAGAGTGAGCTGAGATGTCAGGCGTCAGAATATCCAGTTAAAGCAACAAGCCAAAAATTAAAGTAACAATCAAGACTTTAGTCATTTACTGTTATTGTATAAGGAAGAGGTTAAAATTGGAAAAAATGCAGATCCCTTGTGTTCCATTTTTTCCAAGGAACAGCATGCTGGTAGAAGGTCAAGTGGATCAAGTGCAGATGTGGGGGTCATCTTACTATTGAAGGAGCCTGTATTAGGTTGCTTTGATAGGGCTGCTGTTATAGACTGAATTGCGCCCCCCCCCCCAAATTCACATGTTGACGCGCTAACCCTCAGTACCTCACAATGTGACTTTATTTGGATATAGGACTTTTAAAGAAGTGATTAAGTTAAAATGAGGTCACTAGGGTGGATCCTAATCCAACAGGACTAGTGTCCTTAGAAGAAGAGATTAGGACACATATACACACAAAGGGAAGAACATGGACGATACAGGGAGAAGATAGCCATCTACAAGGCAAGAAGAGAGGTACTCAGAAGGAACCAATCCTGCCAACACCTTGATCTTGGAACTCCAGCCTCCAGAATTGTGATAAAATAAATTTCTGTTGTTTAAAACACCCAGTCTGTGTCATTTCGTTATGCAGTCCTAGAAAATGAGTATAGCAGCCATAACATTCTAAGTACCATAGAATGAGTGTCTTAAACAACAGAAATTTAGTCTCTCACTCTTCTAGAGGCTAGCAGTCTGAGACCAAGGTGTCAGCAGGGGCGGTTTCTTCTTAGGCCTCTCTCCTTTCAATGTAGATGGCCATCTTCCTCTAGTGTCTTCATATGGTCTTGTCTCTAGGAGTTTCTGTATCCAAATCTCCTCTTAGGACATCAGTCGGATTGGACTACGGCCTAACCATGTGGCCTCATTTTATCTTAATTACCTCTTTAAAAGCCTTGTCTCTGAATACAGTCACATTCTGAGGTACTGGGGGTTAGGACTTAGACATATGAACTTGGGGGGAAAACAGTTCAGCCAATAACAGAGAGCAGAACAAAAGACTCCGGCAGTTTTATCAACCCGGGGACCATGGAGAGTCAAGAAGGGGGAAGTCTAGGAGTGGAAAAGTACTGGATACTAAGTCAGAGTGTGGAAAAGTGCCTTCAAGTTTTCCCCCTCCTTCTCCTCCCCACTTAAGGAGGCCTTAGCAGAAGTGCCTAAAGAAGGGCTCTGCCCATGGCCTCAGATAAAGAGACAGGATTAAAGGCACTTGGGCTAGAAGTGCAAATAAGCGAAGAGCAAGACCAGCCAGAGGCGCCTGAGAACTTGACTGCAACTCCCTTCAGAGACTACAGTGCATTAACTGTGCATCAAATCTGGTATGGGGAGAGCAGCTTTTCCCCCATAAGGCCTGCCAGGTAAAGCCTTTGTAATTGTCTATGATCAGACTTGAAAAATTACTTATAAGTTTTTATCCAGGAGCTGGACTCCTCAATGTAATTTCACTGTGAAGATCTCTTGGACATTGATGCCAGCTCAAACTAGAACTGAGATCTGGAGGTTCCTTTTGGAATACACACTACCTTTGTTGGAGATCAGATCTAGAGAATGAAACGGTCCACCTTCCCCTCTCCCTGCTGATTTGCCATTGGCATCTCGACATGTCTAGATGCTGTTTTTATGACATAACTGACTTCTAATACAAAGCCCTTATTTGTATTATATAATTAAAACCCATTAATTTATATATACATATTTTGACGTCTTTTGTATAGTTACCATAAAACTCACTGACCCATTGCGTGATGTACTTTCATCTTTTTAGAAAAAATATTGTTGCATTTCATTACCTAAGTTTGTTGTCACTTCGTCCATTTACCATGACTCCTAAAACATTGTAAGCAGTACTTTGTCAATAGCATCTGGGAACTATTTTCATAAACTGAGACCCTTGATTTATGTAAGGAAATTATGTGATCTCTTACAATCAATGCCAAATACCTTATCATTTAGGGTTTTTTTTTAACATCTTTATTGGAGTATACTTGCCTTACAATGGTGTGTTAGTTTCTGCTTTATAACAAAGTGAATCAGTCATACATATACATATGTTCCCATATCTCCTCCCCCCTGCGTCTCCCTCCCTCCCACCCTCCCTATCCCACCCATCCAGGTGGTCACAAAGCACTGAGCTGATCTCTCTGTACTATGCAGCTGCTTCCCACTAGCTATCTATTTTACGTTTGGTAGTATATATATGTCCATGCCACTCTCTCGCTTTGTCCCAGCTTACCCTTCCCCCTCCCCATATCCTCAAGTCCATTCTCTAGTAGGTCTTTCTTTATTCCCATCTTACCCCTGGGTTCTTCATGACATTTTTTTTTCTTAGATTCCATATATATGTGTTAGCATATGGTATTTGTCTTTCTCTTTCTGACTTACTTCACTCGGTATGACAGACTATAGGTCCATCCACCTCACTACAAATAACTCAATTTCGTTTCTTTTTATGGCTGAGTAATATTCCATTGTATATATGTGCCACATCTTATTTATCCATTCATCTGATGATGGACACTTAGGTTGTTTCCATCTCCTGGCTATTGTAAATAGAGCTGCAATGAACATTTTGGTACATGACTCTTTTTGAATTATGGTTTTCTCAGGGTATATGCCCAGTAGTGGGATTGCTGGGTCATATGGTAGTTCTATTTGTAGTTTTTTAAGGAACCTCCATACTGTTCTCCATAGTAGCTGTACCAATTCACATTCCCACAAGCAGTGCAAGAGTATTCCCTTTTCTCCACACCCTCTCCAGTATTTATTGTTTCTAGATTTTTTGATGATGGCCATTCTGACCTGTGTGAGATGATATCTCATTGTAGTTTTGATTTGCATTTCTCTAATGATTAATGACATTGAGCATTCTTTCATGTGTTTGTTGGCAGTCTGTATATCTTCTTTGGAGGAATGTCTGTTTAGGTCTTCTGCCCATTTTTGGATAGGCGTTGTTTGTTATTTTGTTATTGAGCTGCATGAACTGCTTGGAAATTTAGGAGATTAATCGTTTGTCAGTTGCTTTATTTGCAAATATTTTCTCCCATTCTGAGGGTTGTCTTTTCGTCTTGTTTATGGTTTCCTTTGCTGTGCAAAAGCTTTTAAGTTTCATTAGGTCCCATTTGTTTATTTTTGTTTTTATTTCCATTTCTCTAGGAGGTGGGTCAAAAAGGATCTTGCTGTGATTTATGTCATAGAGTGTTCTGCCTATGTTTTCCTCTAAGAGTTTGATAGTTTCTGGCCTTACATTTAGGTCTTTAATCCATTTTGAGCTTATTTTTGTGTATGGTGTTAGGGAATGTTCTAATCTCATACTTTTACATGTACCTGTCCAGTTTTCCCAGCAACACTTATTGAAGAGGCTGCCCTTTCTCCACTGTACATTCCTGCCTCCTTTATCAAAGATAAGATGACCATATGAGCATGGGTTTATCTCTGGGCTTTCTATCCTGTTCCATTGATCTATCTTTCTGTTTTTGTGCAAGTACCATACTCTCTTGATTACTGTAGCTTTGTAGTATAGTCTGAAGTCAGGGAGCCTGATTCCTCCAGTTCTGTTTTTCGTTCTCAAGACTGCTTTGGCTATTCGGGGTCTTTTGTGTTTCCATACAAATTGTGAAATTTTTTCATTCTAGTTCTGTGAAAAATGCCATTGGTAGTTTGATAGGGATTGCATTGAATCTGTAGATTGCTTTGGGGAGTAGAGTCATTTTCACAATGTTGATTCTTCCAATCCAAGAGCATAGTATATCTCTCCATCAATTTGTATCATCTTTAATTTCTTTCATCAGTGTCTTATGATTTTCTGCATACAGGACTTTTGTCTCCTTAGGTAGGTTTCTTCCTAGATATTTTATTCTTTTTGTTGGAATGGTAAATGGGAGTGTTTTTTGATTTCACTTTCAGATTTTTCATCATTAGTGTATAGGAATGCCAGAGATTCCTGTGCATTAATTTTGTATCCTGCTACTTTACCAAATTCATTGATTAGCTCTAGTAGTTTTCTGGTATCATCTTTGGCAGTCTCTATGTATAGTATCATGTCATCTGCAAACAGTGACAGCTTTACTTCTTCTTTTCTGATTTGGATTCCTTTTATTTCTTTTTCTTCTCTGATTGCTATGGCTAAAACTTCCAAAACTATGTTGAATAAGAGTGGTGAGAGTGGGCAACCTTGTCTTGTTCCTGATCTTAGTGGAAACGGTTTCAGTTTTTCACCATTGAGTATGATGTTGGCTGTGGGTTTGTCATATAGGGCCTTTATTATGTTGAAGAAAGTTCCCTCTGTGCCTACTTTCTGCAGGGTTTTTATCATAAATGGGTGTTGAATTTTGTCGAAAGCTTTTTCTGCATCTATTGAGCTGATGATATGGTTTTTCTCCTTCAATTTCTTAATATGGTGTATAACGTTGATTGATTTGCATATATTGAAGAATCCTTGCATTCCTGGAATAAACCCCACTTGATCAAGGTGTATGATCCTTTTAATGTGTTGTTGGATTCTGTTTCCTGGTATTTTGTTGAGGGTTTTTGTATCTATGTTCATCAGTGATATTGGCCTGTAGTTTTCTTTCTTTGTGACATCCTTGTCTGGTTTTGGTATCAAGGTGATGGTGGCCTCGTATAATGAGTTTGGGAGTGTTCCTCCCTCTGCTATATTTTGGAAGAGTTTGAGAAGAATAGGTTTTAGCTCTTCTCTCAATGTTTGATAGAATTCGCCTGTGAAGCCATCTGGTCCTGGGGTTTTGTTTGTTGGAAGATTTTTAATCACAGTTTCAATTTCAGTGCTTGTGATTGGTGTGTTCATATTTGCTATTTCTTCCTGATTCAGTCATTGCACGTTGTGCATTTCCAAGAATTTGTCCATTTCTTCCATGTTGTCCATTTTATTGGCCTAGAGTTGCTTGTAGTAATCTCTCATGATCTTTTGTATTTCTGCAGTTTCAGTTGTTACTTCTCCTTTTTCATTTCTAATTCTATTGATTTGAGTGTTCTCCCTTTTTTCTTGATCTGTCTGGCTAATGGTTTATCAATTTTGTTTATCTTCTCAAAGAACCAGCTTTCCGTTTTATTGATCTTTTCTATTGTTTCCTTCTTTTTTTTTCATTTATTTCTGATTTGATCTTTATGATTTCTTTCCTTCTGCTAACTTTGTGGTTTTCTTGTTCTTCTTTCTCTAATTGCTTTAGGTGCAAGGTTAGGTTGTTTATTCGAGATGTTTCCTGTTTCTTAAGGTAGGATTGTATTGCTATAAACTTCCCTGTTAGAACTGATTTTGCTGCATCCCATAGGTTTTGGGTCATCGTGTCTCCATTGTCATTTGTTTCTAGGTATTTTTTGATTTCCTCTTTGATTTCTTCAGTGATCACTTCATTATTAAGTAGTGTATTGTTTAGCCTCCATGTGTTTGTATTTTTTACACATTTTTTCCTGTAATTGATATCTAGTCTCATAGCGTTGTGGTCGGAAATGATACTTGATACAATTTCAAATTTCTTCAATTTACCAAGGCTTGATTTGTGACCCAAGATATGATCTATCCTGGAGAATGTTCCATGAGCACTTGAGAAAAATATGTATTCGGTTGTTTTTGGATGGAATGTCCTATAAATTTCAATTAAGTCCATTTTGTTTAATGTATCACTTAAAGCTAGTGTTTCCTTATTTATTTTCATTTTGGATGATCTGTCCTTTGGTGAAAGTGGGGTGTTAAAGTCCTCTGCTACGTATGTGTTACTGTCGATTTCCCCTTTTATGGCTGTTAGTATTTGCCTTATGTATTGAGGTGCTCCTATGTTGGGTGCATAAATATTTACAATTGTTATATCTTCTTCTTGGATTGATCCCTTGATCATTATGTAGTATCCTCTTTTGTCTCTTCTAATAGTCTTTATTTTAAAGTCTATTTTGTCTGATATGGGAACTGCTACTCCAGCTTTCTTTTAGTTTCCATTTGCATGGAAAATCTTTTTCCATCCCCATACTTTCAATCTGTATGTGTCTCTAGGTCTGAAGTGGGTCTCTTGTAGACAGCATATATATGGGTCTTGTTTTTGTATCCATTCGGTCAGTCCATGTCTTTTGGTGGAAGCATTTAATCCATTTACATTTAAGGTAGTTATCGATATGTATGTTCCTATTCCCATTTTCTTAATTGTGTTGGGTTTGTTATTGTAGGATTTTTCCTTCTCTTGTGTTTCTTGCCTAGAGAAGTTCCTTTAGCATTTGTTGTAAAGCTGGTTTGGTGGTGCTGAACTCTCTCAGCTTTTGCTTGTCTGTAAAGGTTTTTATTTCTCCATCAAATTTGAATGAGATCCTTGCTGGGTAGAGTAATCTTGGTTGTATGTTTCTCTGATGATTTAGTTTTGTTTTGTGAGTGTTCCTGGTGCTGAACTCTCTCAGCTTTTGCTTGTCTGTAAAGGTTTTTATTTCTCCATCAAATTTGAATGAGATCCTTGCTGGGTAGAGTAATCTTGGTTGTGTGTTTCTCTGATGATTTAGTTTTGTTTTGTGAGTGTTCCCTGTGCTGTACAGCATATCATTTTTGCTTATCTATTTTACACATAGTAGTTTATATCTTCATCCCATACCCCTATCTTGCCTCTCCCCCTTCCCTCTCCCCATTAGTTTTGTATATCTGTGGGTCCGTTTTCTGTTTTGTTATGTATATTCATTTTTTTAATTTTTAGATTTCACATATAAGTGGTAACGTAGAGTATTTGTCTTTGACTGATTTATTTCACTAAAAAAATACTATTTAGGTCCACCCATGTTGTTGCAAATGGCAGAATTTTATTCTTTTTTATGGTTGAGTAATATTCCATCATATATATATATATATATATATATATATATATATATATATATATATAAAAAACATCTTTATCCATTCAATCTGTTGATGGACACTTAGGTCGATTCCATATCTTGGCTACTGTAAATAATGTTACTATGAACATTTGGGTGCATATATCTTTTCAAATTAGTGTTTTCATTTTCTTCAGATATATATAAAGTAGTAGAATTCCTGGGTCATATGGTACTTCTATGCTTAGTTTTTTGAGGAAGCTTCATAATGTTTTACACAGTAGTTCCACCAATTTACATTCCCAACTTCAGTGTAGGAGTGTTCCATTTTCTTCACAACCTCTTCACCATTTGTCATTTGTAGACGTTTTGATGGTAGCCATTTGACAGGTGTTAGGTGATACCTATTGTGGTTTTGATTTGCATTTCTCTAATGATTAGTGATATTGAGCATCTTTTCATGTGCGTGTTAACCAGCTGTATGTCTTCTTTGGAAAAATGTCTATTCAGTTCTTCTGCTCTGTTTTTTTTTTGTTTGTTTTATTTTTGCGGTATGCGGGCCTCTCACTGTTGTGGCCTCTCCCCTTGCGGAGCACAGGCTCCGGATGCACAGGCCCAGCAGCCATGTCTCACAGGCCCAGCTGCTCCGTGGCATGTGGGATCCTCCCGGACCGGAGCACGAACCCATGTCCCCTGCATCGGCAGGCAGACTCTCAACCACTGCACCACCAGGGAAGCCCTCTTCTGCCCATTTTTAAATTGGTTTTTTTCTTTGATATTGAGTTATATGAGCTGTTTATATATTTTGGACACTAACCGCTTAGCAGTCATAACATTTTCTCCCATTCAATAAGTTGTCTTTTCATTTAGTCAGTGGTTTCCTTTGCTGTGCATAAGCTTTTGAGTTTAATTAGGTCCCATTTGCTTATTTTTGCTTTTATTTCTTTTGCCTAAGAGACAGATCCAAAAACATATTGCTACAATTTATGTCAAAGAATGTTCTGCCTATGTTCTCATCTAGGAGTTTTATGGTTTCAGGTTTTACATTTAGGTCTTTAATCCATTTTGAGTTTATTTTTGTACATGATGTGAAGAAATGTTCTAATCTAATTCTTTTCCATGTAGCTATCCAATTTTCCCCACACCACTTATTTTATTCTTAGAATTTTAAATACCTGTGCAATTAGACATATGCAATATACTTTACTTTTCTCTAACAAATTAGTATTTAATGGACAAGTGTTTCCTTTCACAGCTAAATTTCAGTCCTATATCCTTTACTTGCCTTTATAGTTGAAATTCCCTTCATCAGATCAAGAAGTCACTCACAATATATATGCATGTCTGGCGTTACTTGATTCTTAGCTAAGAGTCCATTACTCAGGTATCATAAACAATGATGATCCATATAACTAAAAGAGATGAGAATCATATTATTGTTTTCTTTTTGTTTTGTATTTAATCTTGTTTAGTTGATATTGACACCTCTCCCTGTGCTTGGTTGGTGAGGTCATACATACTCCTGAACAATAACTGAAGATATATTATTGCTTTATCTTTCCTTATACTCATTTTTTCATTGATATTTAAATAATTTTTCTGAGAGAAATTGGATATACAGAACTGTAGCATATCTATAAATTTGAGTATTTCTGTTAGACTCATGAAATTTCAGCAGTAATTACTTTGTGGCACCATATTTTCTTCTTTTTAAACTAGAGTAAGATTGGAATTTTATAGCAGAAAGTTCAATTGTAGTTTTTCACGTTGTCCTTAAAGATACTTCCTAGGGTTCTTCTAGTGGTAATGTTTATCCCACCTGAATTCATAAGAGTTAGAAACAGTCCAAATTTTTGGCAAACTTCTCAAGTACTCCATTACATCCTAGAAATACATTCAGAAAGGCAGCATGCCTCCCTATTTGCCATATTGTCCCCTCAAATATTCCTCCATATCACTTGGCAGCGAGATGCCTACCAGCTCTATAGATTTTTTTTATACTTGCTAAGGCATATGCCACCTCCCTACTGTTCTGTGCAAAATGAGATGTGTACTTTGAGTCTCTTTCTATGTAAAAGACTGAGGAATTTTCTCATTCTGTCTTCAAAATGTATTGGACACTTAGATAAGTAGGGAGGGAGTAATACTGAATTATTCAAAAATTAAATATGTGATATTATGCAATGAGGTAAAAAATAATTATAAGAGAAGAATCGGGGCTTGTGAAATTGTTTTTAGTCATTAAATACCAAGCATTGCTTGGTAGCATTCCATTTGAATTATTTAATAAATCTACTGGGAAAATGTTTAAATAGTATTTACAGACTAGTTTTGAAATAATATTGCATCAAGACTGTAGACTAGATGGTGATATAAGTGATAGAAATGATGTGTTTAGAGTTTATTGTGACAGAAAATTTCCTAGTGGACCTCAGCAAATTGTCAGAGTTGTTCTGGGAATCATTCCAATTTATTGTCTTTTTTCCAGCACTTGATGAATTCCAAAATTGGTTTTACAGTTGTTGGCTTTTCGGTTGTTGACTAATATGAGACGTGTGCATAAACACACTTGGATTTATATGGTATTGAATCATGGCATTAGAAGAAATCCTAAGATGCCACCTTGTACTTTGCCTTGCTTCTAGACATTGGATAGAAAGAAAAAAAGTCATCTTTAGAAATAAAGGATTCAGGGAAAAGGGTTTAGTGAAAAATCACCAACATGCATTGGTTTTGATTTTTAATAGACTCATACATTATTAATAACTCTATTTTATCCACAGGCATTTATCCAATCACATAGAAATTCTCTTCTTCACAGACAATCCAAAGCAAGGATAGTTCATTAATGTTAACCAAATTTGGTTGTAGAAAAGCAGGAGGTAGTTTTCAATGTAGATTTAATTGACTGAGGTAAGGTTTCCTTCATGGCTGTTTGATACAAAATCTAATAGTATTTCATACACTTTTCTTATTTTTCATGGTTGGCATTTTGATAATGCCTTTTGTTTCCTGTCTCTCCTGTATACCTTTAGACTCAGTTAAATGTACTCATCAGTCTGTTCTCCCACTCCAGGGCTTACCCTTTCAGTTTTATGCTTCTATTGCTGGGAGCTTCTGGGCTATCATTTATAATCTTGTTTGTATTGTCTTCATTATGCTACTGAGCTTTGTTTATAGCTGTCAGTAATTTCCCCACCTACTCAAAACTTCATGCTCTCACTATTTCTCTTCAGCATCTTTGCCAGTAGTTTACCATAATTTCATCACTTTCATGAGACATATATTAGGATAAGTGTAATTGCTATCTCATTGTTTCTATAATCACAATAATTTATATCAGTAATCACAAAAATCAATGTCATATATGCTACTATAACATTATAAGTTTGATCATGTGGAAAAATTTACATAGTTCCTCATTTTTTACAAGGCAGTTGATGACTTTAAAAAAATCAAACCTTGTATCTAAAATTCTTTAAACTTTTAATTTGAAACGGAACATGGGATTTATCACTCAGCAGAAAGGCATTATAACACTAATTTGTTTCTTTCATCATTCCATTAAAATTTATTTAGTGTTTTCTATATTTCAGATACTGTACTATGCAATAAAGATTTATTGGTAAGCAAGATAGGCACAGTCCCTATAATCACACATCTTATGGTTTGTTGGGAAAGCTAACCCATAAAGAAGCAATATATTGGTATATGATAAATGTTAAGATTCAAATAAGCTGATGGTAGTATGTAGGAGGACAATCTAAGGTTTAGGTTATAGAATGAATTTACAGTCACAAGTGTAAAATATTTATATAGTAGTAGGCTAAGAATTAGCCATACAATATGTGTGTATGTGTGGATCAAACTATGTAGATTTGTGTTGCCTTGCATTTAGCAAATTCCTACTTCTAAACAAAAAACTATAAATCAAAACTCACCAATAATAGTTAAAGTACATTTTTTTTTTTTTTACCACAGCCAAGCCAGAAGGTTTCTAAATTTTCATGAACTGAATATGATTGTAGCATGTAGTTCTGGGTTGGTGGAGCTTCATTTTATTGCATTATATTAGCATTGTTTTCCCATCTGTACAAACCTTCATTGATACTAGTAATAGTAATGTCTTACATTTATATAATGCTTTCAATAATTTCAGAATATTTTAACATCTATTATCATTTACCCTTGAAATAACCCTTGGATATGGTAGATTGTGCTATCTCCATTTGACAAATGAGAAAATGAAATAGCAACTCAAGAGACTTATAGAGAGAACCAAATAAATTGATGGTGGAATTGGGATTTGTGTTACTCATGTACACTGAGTACTCATGTACCTAGAGTAGCTTAATGTGCAAAGCCCATAACTCCTCCCCTTGGAGAACTCTTATTAGAAGAGCTAGTTTTTTTGTTTTCCTTTTTTGAAATGAGAATCTTCCATGGTCTGCAGCTCACAGCACTTCTATGGCGGGAGAATGATCCTCATTCTCTGTGATAAGAATGATCCTCATTCTTATCACAGCTGAGATACAAGTACGTTTGCAGCCGCTGATATCCTCATCATTGTACATACAGCTGAGATACAAGTACGTTTGCAGCCGCTGATATCCTCATCATTGTACATACATGCATGATGATTTTCTGTGTTATATTCTTTGCTTCATTAAAATATCTAGGTCAGGGTTTGTAGTCAAATAATAAATGTTACCAAAGCATAACTGTGCTACTGATTGATAGAAAGCTAAGTATAACTTTTATTTTTTTTAAATCAGAATTGAGACTTCCCAGGCGGTCCAGTGGTTAACACTTCCCCTTCCAATGCAGGGGGTGTGCGTTCAATCCCTGGTCAGGGAGCTAAGATCCCACATGCCTCGTGACCAGAGAACCAAAACATAAAACAGAAGCAATATTGTAACAAATTGAATAAAGACCTTAAAAATGGTCCACATAAAAGAAAAAATCTTAAAGAAAAAAAAAAGAACTGACAATAATGAGAATGCCCCTTTTAGAAGGTGCAATAAGACATAAGAAGAGACCCTCTCTGTACCCATGTAATTGGCAATATTAAGTTTGTGCTTAAGCAAAAATACTCTACCAGTATTAAAACACCTTGGATTGTGATGGTAAAGTTGAAGGCCAAGGCAAAGTGAAGGTAAAGGTGTACAACATCAAATCCTGATGAATCAAGTATCTTCTTACTATTTTTAACATAACTTGCTATGTTTTTTTAAATTTTGTTTTGTTTCTTTGGCTATAGAGAAGAATGCCTTAGGAATAAAGATTTTTATTTCCTTAATTTAAAGGATGGTAAATTTTATTGTGAATTCTATCTCTTAAGATTTTGAAATCACTAAAGAAATGAAATCTAGTGATAATTCCTGGAAGAATAACAGAAACTTTATGATTCTAGAAATTATACCTCTTTTTGATAGGTTTCCATAGGTATGCCCTTGTTAGAAACTGTCTTGATTTTCAACAGTTTACCTAGAGACAAATTTTTTTTTAACATCTTTATTGGGGTATAATTGCTTTACAATGGTGTGTTAGTTTCTGTTTTATAACAAAGTGAATCAATTATACATAAACATATGTTCCCATATCTCTTCCCTCTTGCATCTCCCTCCCTCCCACCCTCCCTATCCCACCCTTCCAGGCGATCACAAAGCACCGAGCTGATATCCCTGTGCTATGCGGCTGCTTCCCACTAGCTATCTACCTTACGTTTGTTAGTGTATATATGTCCATGCCTCTCTCTCGCTTTGTAGAGACAAATTTTTTTTCTTCCTTCCTTCCTTCCTCCCTTCCTTCCTCCCTCCCTCCCTCCTTTTTTGCTTCCTTCTTTCCTCCTTCCTTCCTTTCTTTCTCTCTCTCTCTTTCTTTTCTTTTTCTTTCTTTCTTGCTTGCTTTCTCTATTCCTTTATATGCCCTGCTCCCTAGAACTAGTCATATTTAGCATAACTCTTTTGAAAGAGTATAGAATTACTTGATATTTTTGTGATAAAAGTTGACAATCTGGAATATAAGAGGGAGGGGAGAGAGAGAGAGAGAGACTAAGATTGAGAGAGATATTGACTGAGAAGTTTCACTATGAAATATCTAAAGAGGCTTAACAGAATCAAGGCCAAAAAGCTTACAAACATTATAGGTTTCATTCCTTATAGTTTATCATGTGTAATCTTACATGCAATTCATGTAGTTAATTCATAAATAAAGACTACAAGCGTTGGTTAAAGGCAGAATTACAATTAGTGTTTATATTATAGGGCTCAATTCACTATCAGTCATGTTTAAATAACTGTTTAGTAAGACTTTTAGATATCAGCAATGCGGTATGTATGGACTAAGAACAGAAGTTTCTACCTCTTGATTATTATATCAATCGGGGTTTTTAGGTTCAAGCAACAGAAACCACTTTTGATTAATTTAAGCAGAAAGTGTCATTTGAGGATATCTGAAAGCTCAAAGGATTTCCAGAAAGACAGGAGAATCAGGCTTAGAGTCTATGTGGCCAGAAAATATGCTCCAGGTAATGCCACAGTATTACATTTCTAAAGATAACATTGTTATTGCTGCTGGTCAGAGACATCACAGCTTGCTACAGTCACTGACACCTACTAATGCTACCAGTAGAACCGATGCCACTCCAGGCTGTAGACATTGGATGTATATCTACTGCCTCTACTGTACCATCATCACAATCAATTCTGCTGGGTCCTGCTTCTTCTAGGCCATTGCTTCCCATTCAAAATCTGAAATAGTGAATATAATTTGTCAATATTAAGTCATGTCCCTGCACCCTAGATGCAAGAGAATCTGGGAAAGTGAATATCCAGCATTTAAAAACTTTGTAATAAGAGAAAATTCTGCATCATAAGGTAGAACATTCCCAAATATATGGAGTTTGTCAGCATTCAACAAGAATGACAGAAGTTTACTATAGTTGCTAATTCTGGTCATCATGAAGGTCATTTAGTGTGTCTATTCTCAAGCAAATATAATGCATAATAATTCAGAGGCTACTCCTTCCATTCTTAAGGAAGAATCCTTAATTTATGTTGCTTTAATTATCACTTATATGCACCTAAGAATTGGAATTATCCAGAGTTACCTAACACCACTGACACATTCTATCACCACTTGTAATTTTAAGTGACAACTTTATGGGAAATTACTCTGTCCAGCTGGAGCTTAGATGGAATGTGGCACAAAAGGCCTTCTTTCTTCTGCTACAATGACCTTTCAGCCTATACAAGGATAATGCACTTGTTTCAATTTCTTTAGTATAAAGGTAGGAAAATTTAATATCAAAATTACGATGAGATGGGGGGAAAAATGAAAGTACTAACTTTAACTTCCCTTTAAGTTCATAAGGGAAGGTATCTAATAATTTAGGTTTTCTCCAAGAAAGCTTTTCCCGTGAATACTTTCTCCACTCCATCTGTAGCTCTCCTCCTTTCAGTTTTGTACTCATATCTTCAAAGCATTCTTTTACTCAAGTATTTCAGTCAGAAATACTATCCCCGTCCTTGAGAAAATTCTGCCCCTTTCCAGAGGCAAGAAAGAGTGTTTGTCTCTGATCCTTACCAAATCCTACAGTTTGACGTTTGAATTGTGTCTTACTCTGTTCCAGCTACTATAACAAAATAGCACAGACTGGGCGGCTTTAAACAACAGAAATTTATTGCTTATAATTCTGAAGGCTGAAAGTCTGAGATCAAGGTGCCAGAATGATTGGGTGAGGGCCCTCTTCCAGGTTCCAGACCTGTCATTGTGTCCTTACATGGTGGAAGGGGCTAGTCAGCTCAGAGGGTCCTCCTTTACGGAGCACAAATCCCATTTATGAGGGTCCCCCCTCATGACCTAATCACCTCCCAAAGGCCCGATCTCCAAATACCATCATATTGGGCTTTAGGATTTCAGTATATGAATTTTGGGGGACACAAACATTCAAACGATAACGAAGAGTAACCCCAGAAGCCTCAGATGGCTTCAGCTGGATGGGCATTAGTAGTTCTTTTTAAGATTCTTCACTAACAATTTTATTTTTAATATCTCAAGCAGTGGAAATTCTTAGCCTGATATTTCTTTTATTATTTGGCTTATTAAACGTGCACATCTCTGAAGGTAAAACATTTTTTTCTTTCTCAAGCAGTGGAAATTCTTAGCCTGATATTTCTTTTATTATTTGGCTTATTAAACGTGCACATCTCTGAAGGTAAAACATTTTTTCTTTCTTTTCATCAGAAATAGCACAGTCTAAATCCATGTTGAAGAAAAAATATCCTATAAGCAAGGTTTTGGTTCTAAGTAAACATGTGTCTCTTACAGAGTTAGGAAATATCTTCTTTGCCTGAAGTAATCAGAAAAGTGTCATACAAGCTTCTTTATTTCCTCAGGGAATGCTGCTAGCCTCAATTCTGTGTTTTTCATAAAACTGAGGAGTGGCAGGCAGAGTTCTTGCAATTGTTCTCACCACACATCATCCCTTAAAATCAAGTATCTATAGCAATAAAGAATCAGCAAATCAATGTCATGCCTAATTTTACAGATAAACTCACCTAATTAAGTCCTTAGATTAAGGACTGTTAGGGCTAGAAAGTTGGTCAAGAGATAATCAAGTCCCAAACTTTCTTTAGATTTAAAAATGCTGAGGCTTAATGAAGAAGTGACTTGTCCAGTTGTCTCAGCCAGAAAACATGTTTACAGTTCACAAGCACATGCTAAATTACAAGCCCTGAATTTAATACCAGGAGCCCATTTTATCCAAATTATATTGTAACCTCTGTTAGCTAACCATAGAGGTACGCTTAAATAAACACTTTTAAATGAATGGTCCCACAGCACTATCATAAATTAACTGACATTTAATATTTTATAGCTAAACACATATTTTCTGTATTCCATGTATACTTAAAGATAAAAATATTGAATAAATTTCAAGATGGACATTCAGTGAATTAAAGATAGGCTGATAAAGATAGGTAATGATTTTTAAAAATCATCTAGAGAATGGGGAAATAATTGGAACATTTGGATTTATTATTTATTTTTATTCTACAGAAGAGCAGATTTCAGAAGAAAGTACAAATTTCTTTCTTTCACTTTATGTGGTTTAAAATTGGCTTACAAAAATTTCTGTTTTGGGCTTCCCTGGTGGCACAGTGGTTGAGAGTCCGCCTGCCCATGCAGGGGACGCGGGTTCGTGCCCCAGTTCGGGAAGATCCCACATGCCGGAGCGGCTGGGCCCGTGGGCCATGGCCGCTGAGCCTGCATGTCCGGAGCCTGTGCTCCGCAACGGGAGAGGCCACAACAGTGAAAAATTTCTGTTTTAACTCTGGCCTACCTGGAAACCAACAAATCAAATCCATGAATTATATAATTATAATGCATTTTGAGTGCTCACTTAATACCCATGATGACTGTGATGAACCCTAAAAATATTCAGAAAAAATAGAGTATTTATGTTTAGAATGTGATATCAGAGCCTTGATTACTGATAGAGATAAACAGAGAATAAAGAGAGAATAAAAGACATTCTATTCTCTAGAGTAAAAGAGTACCACATGGCTATATGTTAGGAAAGTAGTCTGTTTGCCAAAGAATTCTATTATTTGCTGAAGGAAGCACCTTTTTAAGTTTATTTTTCTTCACAACTTAAATTAATGGAGTTTATATACAAGAGCTCATAATAAATTCCATTTTGGAGGAGCAGTAATTTCATGTGGAAATTTCCTTAGTGCTTTTCTTATGGTAAAATATTGTTCTAAATTATAAGCCAGGTTCAATTGACTATAAAAAAAGAAAGTCGAATATTCTTCTAAGTAGTAAGACATGTCCATTACAAATTTGAAAATGGACATTAAAACAAGCATTAAAAAATTCATGAATTTCTAAATAGATTAAACTCATGCAAATGTGGCAGCTATAAAAATTAACTTTAATATACCACCTTATGAACAGGTATCTTGGGCTACAGTCTCTCAATCTCTCTCTCTCTCTCTTTCTTTACTCTCCTTTCTTTTTTCTCTTTTTCTGAATACTCACTAGGCCAAAATGGGCTTTTAAAAGAGTTTTGATACATCTTTTTAAACTTGAAATCATTATGGAAATTTGTTGTTTTCATGCAGTATATTTAAACCTGAAAAAACATTTTAAGTCCGCAAATCTACAAAAGAAAAAAGAGACAAATATGTGCAATATGTAAACAAAGTTGGAAGAAACTATGGACTTGGAGGGCATGATAGAAATAGGACAACCACAAAAAAGAAAAAGGTTGGTTGATTAGAGTTAGTTTCTGAAGATTAAATGATGTATTAGAATTATTTCATGTACATCTTTCCAACATGGTAATGTATGTCCAAAAAGATAACATAGTTTGATTTACATGTGGGATGTATAAGGCAGAAGGAGTATTGCTAGCACAATAAAAATGAGAAAATTCAGATAATCTAAAATGACATTTAGATTGATGTCACAGGGCAGACATGGCAAATAGGGCAAAGAGGTCTGAATTCCAAAGAGACACAAACCTTCCCAAAAGAGACCCAGGATACAGAAATTCTATCCCCTGAGGCAGAGCAGTCCTGGTCAAGGGCTGGAAATGGAGATTGTGGATGGAGGAGAGGGCTGACTACAAAGTAGCAGAGAGAACATTTTGTGGTGAAAAAAGGTTCTAAATCTTGACTGTGGTAGAGGTTACATTATTATATGTGCTTGTCAAAGTTCATAAAACAAGATCTAAAAAGAGTGAGCTTTAGTATATGTAAATCATACTTCAGTAAGCTGAGTGTTGAAAAATGTAATAAAATAATTACTACTATAATACCCGTAGTCAAGTGTTGCTATCACCAAACTTTGAAGAGGTTTGAGCAAATTTTGTATATAAAATGAGTTAATTGTCAGAAGTCATTAGTTTTGTTTTCTGTAGTAAAGAGATTGGAATATACATTCTTGATTGGGGAATTAGTTCAACAGGTGTTTGATGAGCAACACGTTTACGAAGCTGTTTACCATTTATCAAGTGCTTTCAGTTCTCATTTAATTGTAAATACACACCTGGGATATGTTTACAACAGAGGATAGTGTATTGTACTAGGATCTTAATTTGTAAAAGTGACTGAAGGATCACATAGAGAGGTTAATTCCATTGAAAGAAGATTTTAAAAACAGTTTCCCCAGAAATGAGAGGCACAGCAGGCCATGCAGGACCACACAAAGTCTATCACATGAAGAAGTCAGTAAGCAGACAGAGGAATTGGGATTCTGCCTTTATGACTATGGTGGCAGGATGTGACTAGGTCGAGATGTCCCTTATGGGTAATAAGGGGAAACAGGCAGGTTAGGGTCACTGGCTGGGGAATTATAAAATGACTTTCTCACTCTGTGAAAGCTACCTTGCAATGAAGATATTAAGAACTTTGGCCCTGTGACCCAAAGGACTTTTGGAGAGCTTGGGAATAATCGATGTCAAATAGCCAGTACAGAATCTAGAAGCATGGTTAATACAGATAGATATTATTTCTGTCATATATAGGGAAACTGAGGCTTAGAGAAGTTAAACCACTTGCTTAAAAACAGACACAAAGCAAAGAGCAGAGCCAGTTTTGGAATCAAAGTCTTATGAGACATGTTCAACAATTTTCAAGTTATCCTCCCCAGACACACATGTACAAATCTACACTGTCTACATGTAATAAAAACAAACATTTTGATAAAATTCATTCAAATATACATATAGTAGGCACTGTTTGAGATCCTGGAAATAGTGAAACAAAGTCTCTTGTTTTATTGCATGGAATAACTAAATTAACAATAAAGAGCTCAGTTGCATGAGCATGTAATCTTCATATTACCAATACTATGTTTTCCCCAACTAGTCTAAGAATCTCAGATCAAAATACTCATTATTTAAATCCATCTATTTCTAAATCACGCAGGCATCTTCTTTTTTTCCGTAAGAAGAGGAAATACCTTTTACATCATTTATAACAACGACAATGACTAGTTTTTATATGTTATCAATACTTACTGTGTGCCAACAGGCACTCTTCTAAACACTTTAGGTATATTGCCTCCCTTAATTCTTACAAAAGTTTTCTGAGTTATGTACTGTTGTTACATGTTTTTTTTACAGATGTGAACCAAGATGCATAAAATATTATTTAAATAGAGATAGAGTTGAGATTTGAACCCAGGAGGTCTGTATCAGTCCTTATTCTTAACTACTACATTAAATGGCATTCATAATATCCTCGGACAATATAAACTCAGGGTCACTGAGAATCAATACAATGAAACTTGAAAAGTAGTATCCCAAGACACCTTAAATCTAGTGTTCATTTCAGAGAAGATGAAGAATTAAGCCACCCAGAATCTCTCAATGGTATGATAGATTGAGCACTAAAAAATAGTCTGCATGGTTTGAGAGGTAATATGGCTTGGTTGAAAGAAAAGAGGGCTTTGGATAACATAAATTGTATTCCAGATTCTCATATATTAGGTCTATGCTTTTACAAGCTACTCTAGTTTCCTCATCTCTAAAAGGAGATAACCATCTTCAGGGTTTAAAGATTAAACATATATTACATAATAAAGTAGTTGGTGCAGTATCTGAAACAGCAATTAATATCAGTTACTTCCATTGCTTCTTAAAGATAGCTCTATCCAATATTTATCTTTAAAGCGTCACTTTTGTTCTTACCACACCAAGCTACATTGTTTTTCATGAAATAATAAAATAGTATTAGTGGCTTTTCTTAGAACAGCATTTTAAGGAGTTACTCACCATTGATTTAAAACAAAACAAAGCAAAAACGCCTCATGAAGAGTGTGGAGACAAAAAAATAGGGACTCTCACTTCTCAGTTAAGTGAAAAGGTGTTCTGGTTTACTTCTTCCTCTATACTTTTTAGAAAACTGTAATAGCTCAGACTGTCCTAACAAAATACCATATACTGGATGGTTTAAACATGGAAAGTTATTTCTCACAGTCCTGGAGGCTGGGAAGCCCCAAAATGGGTGCCAGACCATTTGGTTCCTGATGAGAGCTTTATTACTGGCTTTTTTTTTTAAATCGAAGTATAGTTGCTTTATGATACTGTGTTAATTTCAGGTATACAGCATAGTGATTCAGTATTTTTGCAATTATATTCCATTATAGGTTATTAAAAGATATTGGGTATAATTTCCTGTACACTATACAGTAAATGCGTGTTGCTTATCTGTTTTATATATAGTAGTTTATATTTGTTAATCCCATACTCCTAATTTATCCCTCCCCCGACCTTCCCCTATGGTTACCACAAGTTTGTTTTCTATATCTGTGAGTCTGTTTCTGTTTTGTAACTACATTCATTTGTTTTCTTTTTTAGATTCCACATATAAGTAGAATCATACAGTATCTGTCTTCTCTGTCTGACTTATTTCACTGAGAATAGTATTCTCTAGGTCCATCCACATTGCTGGAAATGACACTATTTCATTGTTTTTTATGACTAATATTCCATTTTATATATATATATATATATATATATATATACACACACACACACACACACAAACATACACACATGTATATACATACATACCACATCGTCTTTATCCATTCTTCTCTTGATGGGCACTTGGGTTGCCTTCATGTCTTGGCTATTGTTAATAGTGCTGCTATGAACATTGGGGTCCATGTATCTTTTTCAATTAGTGTTTTCTTTTTTTTCTGGATATATAACCAGGAGTGGAATTGCTGTATCATATGGTAGTTCTATTTTCAGTTTTTTGAGGAACCTCCGTAATGTTTAACGTAGTGGCTCCGCCAATTTATATCCCACCAACAGTGTTTGAGGGTTCCCTTTTCTCCATGTCCTGGCCAACATTTGTTATTTGTAAACTTTTTGAGAATAGCCATTCTGACAGGTGCAAGGTGATATGTCATTGTGGTTTTGACTTGTATTTCTCTAATAATTAGCAATTTTGAGCATCTATTCATATGACTGTTAGCCATCTGTATGTCTTTGGAAAAATGTCTGTTCAGGTCTTCTGCCCATTTTCTGGTAGGATTTTTCCTTTGATATTGAGTTGCATGAGCTGTTTGTATATTTTAGTGATTAACCCTTTGCCAGTCACATTATCTGCAAATATTTTCTCCCATTCCGTGAGTTATCTTTCCATTTTGTTGATGGTTTCCTTTGCTGTGCAAAAGCTTTTACGTTTAATTAGGTCTCATTCATTTATTTTTGCTTTTATTTCTTTTGCCTTGGAAGATTAAGAAATTATTGCTGAGATTTATGTCAAAGAGTGTCTTGCCTATGTTTTCTTCTAGAAGTTTTATGGTTTCAGGCCTTACATTTAGGTCTTTAAACCATTTTGAGTTTATTTTTGTATATCATGTGGGGAGTGTTCTAATTTCATTCTTTTACACGTGGCTGTCCAGTTTTCCAAGCACCAGCTATTGAAGAGACTGTCTTTTCTCCATTGTATATTGTTGCCTACTTTGTCATAGATTGATTGACTTTAGGTATATGGGTTTATTTCTGAGATCTTCATTCTGTTCCATTGATCTGTGTGTCTGTTTTTGTGCCAGTACCATGGTATTTTGATTACTGTAGCTTTGTAGTATAGTCTAATGTCTGGGAAGGTTATACCCCAAGCTTTGTTCTTTTTTCTCAGGACTGTTTTGGCATTCAGGGTCTTTTGTGGTTCCAAATAAATTTTAGAATTATTTGTTCTAGTCTTGTGAAAAATGTTCTGGGTATTTTGATAGGGAATGCATCAAATCTGTGGATTGCTTGGGTAGTATGGCCATATTAATAATAATTCTTCCAATCTAAGAGCATGGGATATCTTTCCATTTCTTTGTATCACCTTCAATTTCCTTCATCAATGTTTTATAGTTTTCAGCATATAGGTTTTTCACCTCCTTGGTTAAGTTTATTCCTAGAGGGTTTTTTTTTTTGGATGCAATTATAAATGGGATTTCTTTCTCTTCCTGATATTTCATTACTAGTTTATAGAAGCACAAAAGATTTCCATATATTAATCTTGTATCCTGCAACCTTACTGAATTCATTTATTAGTTCTCATAGTTTCTGGCTTCTTCATGGCTTTCTGATGGCAACCTTTTTCCTGTGTTCTCACATGCTGTTTCCTCGGTGTGTGGGTGTGCACAGGGATTGTGAGAGGAGAGGAGAGGAGAGGAGAGGAGAGGAGAGGAGAGGAGAGGAGAAGAGAGAGACAGAGAGAAAGAGAGGAAGCTAGGTCTTTGATATTTCTTCTTATAAGGACACTAATCCTATCATGAGAGCCCTACACTTATGATTTCATCTAACCCTAATCACCTCCCAAAATTCCCATCTCAAAGTACAAAAAACTGTGGGTTAAGGACTCAAAATATGAATTTTGAGGGGAAACATTCCATCTATGAAAAACTAAAGGCCAAATCTTTTCATTATTCTCTTATTCGTATGTTCAAAACATAGAGCTTTTGACGTAAATATTTCAGTTGATGAAATATGACAGGGTACTTAGAAGCTTGAAAGGAAAGCTTGAGTTAAATTAAATTATTTACAGGTTTTACCTTATATATTGACTTCTCCAAATAATTTTATTAGAATGAATCATCACTTTGAAAATCAGGATGACTCATCAGCAGAATACTACTTGCATACTATGTCTATAAAGATCTTGGAGCTCAAAATATATCAATATGCATTTTAAATCTATATAAAAACAGAATACATGTCTTAATCATTTGTTTTCCAGAGTGATAGAGTATCTACATGCCTGTTTGTATTTACTTTCTTGAGTATATGTCAAGCATCAACAGACATGTAGAATATGCCTATAAGTGACCTCCATTTTCCCACATATTTAATTTAATCTCTGGTTGTTTACTCTCCTTATTAGAGACTTTACATTTTGGGGGTCATTTTTGTTTGATTGTTTTTCTCATTCTGGAAAACTGATACATGATTTTCACTTGTTCTTCCTAAAAGTTAATTGATGTATAATACTGATATGGACACTGACAACTGATCATGGGAATAATGGTCATTGGTCAAAATAATAAACCAATAACCTGGGAACCCGATTTCAATAGAAGTACAATTTAGAACTTTGTGGATTTCTAGATAGGTCTTGCAGTAAATTGAAATACAAACACATTAATTTTGAAAACCAATTTCCAGAAAATATGTAATTTTTTCTCTTCAATCACTTTTCAGCTTCAGAGAACCACTTGATATATACCATGCATATATTAGGATTGCTTGGCTTGAAAAGTAGTTAGCTTGGTACTTTTAAACAGATGCAGTTATTTATAGAAGATGACCTTCCACTTTCATTTGTTATGGAAGAAGCCAAAGTGCCATTGAAAACTGCTCAATGGCCTTTGATAGAAACCATCATCACAGGAGCAAAGCTGAGGGTAGTTGGCCTGTGACCAGTGTCACAGCCAATTTTGCTACTGCATTAGGAAATATCTTTTGGAAGCCAGTTGTCATAGATGCAGATGCGGTTTGTTGGAAACAATCCATGGCACACTTTGATCAGTGATTTTAAATGGCTGCCAATTTCAAAGTGCCTCCTCTCTAAAAATAAGAGCCTGGTTGATATTAAAGAGCAAGACTACAGCTCATCCAGGAGAAGACCAAACAGATCCACATTGAACAGCTGCTGATGGGAGAAAGTTCCTAATGACCTTTAGAATATCATAATTGTGCCACGGCACTGATTCATAGTTGATCTTTTAAAAGCCTTAAAATGTCCATTGGAAAATCAGATTCTCAGAATTTCAACTATGGAATTTATGATTGCAATTGGAGAGAGATGGCCAGATTTCCTAGTCATATACCTAAAAATAAATGAATAAATAAAAGTGGAGCAGAGGAAGATTAATGATTGCTGAGTAAGCGAGGTCAGTCAGTGCTTATATGAATACAGGACGGAATTCTATCTCATATCATTAATGTATATTCTAGGATTAGTGACATCTCACTGAGAAAGGATATCACTCCATTGTCATACAAATATCATAAATAAATAACACAAAAGTTTACGAAGTAAGAAAATGTTCTGTGAATTTTGATTATGTAGCTAAGAGAGATTACAGGTATGGTAAATGAGAGGCTCTTAGAGAAAATGTTTACTTTTAAGCTACCCATATGTTTTTGCTGCTTTTAATCAACATAGGCACGTGAGATGGCTAATTCAAGTTAAGTAAGCCACCTGGAACCGCTGAGCAGCGATTTCCCTGCTTTATTTCCCTTTCTAAACCAATAAGAATGAGCATAAAATCAGAGAAGATGGCTTCATTACCATAGTACCCAAGTTTATAACCTGAGAAAATAGAAATACACTTATATCTGGGTGTGTTTTTGTTTATATACAGTTGTCCCTTGGTATCTGTGGGGGATTCTTTCAGGACTCCCTGAGGATACCAAAGTCCATGGATGCTCAAGTCTCGTATAAAATGGTGAAGTATTTGCGTATAACCTAGACACATCCTCCTGTATACTTTAAATCATCTCTAAATTACTTATAATACCTAATACAATGTAAATGCTGTGTAAGTAGTTGTAATACAATGTAAATGCTATGTAAATATCTGCCGGTGCACTGCAATTGCAAGTTTTGTTTTTTGGAACTTTCTGGAATTTTTAAAAAATATTTTGATCCACAGTTGGTTGGATCCATGATTGTGGAACCTCATGCAGATACAGAGGGCCAACTGTATGTATATATTCATACATATATAAGTATGTATATACATATCATTAAAATATACACATTTATGTTTCAAATGTGGGCAAAAATAAATATTAGACATTCAGTTTGAATCATAAATGACAGTAATATGGATATCCTTTCAATTCCTAAAGGAAAGTTTTAAACTATACACTTTATAGCTATATTATCCTTATATAAGGAAGAAGAAAATTAATGGGGAAGAGTTGGAGAAGAAAGGAGATGGGGAAAGAGGCAGATGTATTATTTTAATATTTTTCAAAGTATGAAGATATAAGTGTCACCTCATTTACTAATATCCATTTATTCATAAAATATTTATTGAGCACTTACCATATGCTGTGTACTGGTCTGGGCATTGGTGATACAACAATAAACAAATGGAGAAAGCCCTCATTTTCATGTAGCTTAAATTTTGTGAGGATAAGTAAACAGTAAATATTTTCATATATGTGAGATAATGATGAAGAAAAAATAAAGCAGGGAAAAGGAAACAGATAGCCAATGGAAGTTATGGGAATTGGGAGTGCTATTTTTGAGAGAGTAGATAGGGTAGTCCTTTCTGAAAAGGTGACATTAGAGCAGCTACCTAAATGAAGTGAGAGAGCATATCCTGAAGCTGAGAAAAAGCATTACAGGCAAAGAAGTCATTATGTACAATGGCCCTGAAGAGCAGGCTTAGTATATTCAAGGGATTTCGAGGAGTCTAGTGGCTGGAGTCAAGCAAACAACAGAAAGAGTGATAAAAGATCAGGTAGTAGAGGTAGTGGATGACCAGACTATGTAGGACATTATACACAAAAACATAAAATTCATGTTTTGTTCTGAATTAAATTGTACTGCATTGAGACTTCTGTGTAAAATAGTAATATGATATATGTTTCATAGAAATAACTTTGGCTGCTGTGTGGAGAATGGTAAGTAGAGGAGGTGAACTTTGTTCTCTTTTTTTTCAAGACTGTTTTGGCTATAAAAGACCTTGAAATTCCACATGAATTTAGGATTAGATTCTTTTTCTGCAAAAAGTTCAGTTGGCATTTAGATAGGAATTTTAATAAGTTTTTAGATTGCTTTCAGCTGTATTGACATTGTAACAATATTAAATCTCCCAGCCCATGAACATATACTGTCTTTCCATTTATTTAGGTCTTTAAATATTTTTTTCAAAAATTCCTTGTTGTTTTCAGTGTACAGTTCTTGCACTTAAACATTTTTTAAAGTATTTCATCATTTTTTAATATTATTACAAATAGATTTGATTAAAAAATTTTTCTTTCTGATTGTTCATTGGTATTGTGTAGAAATACAACTGATTTGTGCATATTCTTCCTGTATCCCATAGCTTTGCTGAACTCATTATATCTAATACATTGTGTCTGTAATCCTCAAGTTTTCTATATATAAGATCATGCTTTCTGTAAAAAGATAGATTTAATTATTTCTTTCCAATCTGAATCTTCTTTTTCATGTTCTTACCTTGTTGCTTTGGCTAGAACTTTCAGTAAAATGTTGAACAGAAGTGGCAAAAGTGGACATTGTCTTTCTTTCTGATCTTAGGGAGAAATAGTTCAGTCTTTCTCCATTGAGTATGATGTTAGCTGTGAATTTTTCATAGGTGCCCCTTATGATGTTAAAAAGTACCCTTCTATTCCCAATGTTTTAAGTGTTTTTATAATTGAAATGTGTAGGATCTTGTCAAATGCATTTTTGTGTGTCTATTGAGATGATTTTTTTTATTTGTTCTATTAGTATAGTGTATTACATTGATTTTGCTTTGTATGTCGAACCACTCTTGTATTTCTGGGTTAAATCCCAATTGGTCATGGTGTAAAGTTCCTTTCATATCCTCAGTTTGGCTTGCTAGCATTTTCTTGAGGATTTTGCAATTCAAAGGGATATTGGTCTTTGGTTTCCTTTGCCTATGATGTCTTTCTCTAGCTTTGGTATCAGACTACTAGTGGCCCCATAGAATGAATTAGGGAATATCACCTTCTCCTCTATTTTGTGAAAGAGCTTGCAAAGGATTGGTGTTTATTTTTTCTTCAAACGTTTGGTAGAATTAACCAGTGAAGTTATATGGAATTAGCAGTGTGCTTTAGAATGAAAAATAAAGACTTTTTTTCTTATTTAAAATGATACATTTTAATAAAAGCAATAAATTCGGCACAATTATTTACACTTTTTTACATAATACCTCTAGAATTTGGGGTAGCCTGTCCATTACAGAGATAATAAAGTGGCATGAAATGCAATTATTGACTGTAACAGAATATCACCAAATGTCAGATTTTCTTTTTGCTCTTACTTTAGAGGTATTTCATATCTTCTGAGAAGTTGTATACACGTTTAGAGGACTAGGAAGAAGAAATAAATACCAACACACAAAGCTGATATTCAATATGATTTTACAAACAGGCTGATTTGTAACGAGACGCAGGTGCGGCTGCTTGCAGCTCATGTGCCAATAATTCGAGAGGCAAGTGTCGGTAGAAAAGAAAGGTGCTTTAATCAGCAAACCAGATTCTGTTCAGCCATGACAGTTTGTAAAGGGAAAAGTGGAGGGAAGAATCTCAGTGAATCATCGAGGCAGGAGGTTTGGTTCTGTATCATTCTCCATTGCGTGCAGACTGGCTGACTCTTCAGATATTATGTTGCCTGAAGGATCTGCCTGCAGGATTGCTTAGGGAGGATGTTGGGGGCAGAGAGCTAGTCATTTTTTAACTGCTTAATTCGTCATGCTTACTTCTTTTTATCTAGGAAAAGAATCAACAGGTTATACAAGGCATGGTGTGCATTTAGGAGAGCATAAGTCAGGAGTTAGTTTCAATTGCTTAGTGATCTCATTCCTGTAATTAGGTTCTTTTAAGGTTAGAGGGAAGAGAAATGGGCAAACAGGAAAGGGGCAAAAGAGCTGCTTTCAGATTTACAAATAAGCTATCCAAAAAATACTCAAACATAACCCTCAATTTATCTGGAATTTCCATTTATCATGCTGCTCACCTTTTACTCCCTAATCAGTCAATCAGCAACATCATTCTAGCCAGCCTACATTATTTCTGCTTAAACTCAAGTTATTTATACATTTTTGCATAGAAACACATCATTAATTTGGTAATTTACCTCTAGATGACTTAAATAAAAGTAGATTTAGAGAATAGCAATGACTGTCCCTATTCAACTAGCCTCTAAATTCTGTTAGATCTTAATAAATCTGGAATTAATTAAAAGACCTGTTAGTAAATCTGTGAAATATTAAAGCCAGGCACGCAAATCTTTGCTCCTGGCCCTCAAGTCACAGAAAGACAGGTAACAGTTGCAGAGGGCATAAAACTGTGTTTAAGAGGAAGCTGCTATTCGAAGCATGCAACAAAAGATTTACACTTACCTCTTCACAGCTCTGTTCAAAAAGTAATCTAAAGAATAGTTTAAACAGTAAATCAAAGGAAATAAAGTTGATCACTTAATGTATCACGGTAACCGAAAGTGGGGTCCAGCTGCTCGCAGCTCAAAAGCCAATAAAGAGGCAAGGTTGGTGGAAAGGAAAGTTTGCTTTATTTCAGATGCCGGCAATGGCGGGGGGTGGGGGGTGGGGAAGGAGGACTCCGGTCCAAAGGATGATTCCTCACCACTGACAATCAATGGGCAAGAGCTTTTATAGATGGAGGGAGGGGGCTACATGCAGAAACAGCAGTCAGCTCTGACAGTCATCTTGAAATTGGTCATGCGGTGTTCTGACTAGCGTCATCTTGATTCTTTTAAGTACAGTTAATCTTCAATTCCAGGGTCATTTTGTATCCATTTCTCTGAGGCCAGTTCTCGGAATTGTGGCAGCTTATGTCATGGCTACAATTGGTCATCATGTAGTTAACTTCTTCCACCTGGTAGGGGTTTCAGTATCTACAACACAGCTCACAGGATATGGCTCAGAATATTACCTATAGCCCTTGAGAAGGAACTAAAGGTCCTTGACTATGCTTAATGACTAAACTATTATTATTTGGTCTCCTTTGACTGTTTTACTTTGTTTCTGCATTTTCTCACTTCTCTGATTAAACTTATTCTTTGGCTAAATTTTTCCACAGACTAAAGGCAGGCTGAGGACATGTGGGTCAACAACTATAGGGTCCTGCTCCGTTTAACTACCACACTTAATTTTCTCTTCTTAACACCTACCTTTTTCTTTTCTTAACCTCTGATATAAAGGAATGAATATAAATGTATACTGTTTTCCCTGAACTTCCCCTTTGTACCTAGCTCCATTCTCTGTTCACACACCAGGCCGTAATTGCCAGGATAAATCACTTTGACTTGGTCCAACCCTGAACAAAAATTGTAAACCAGGGAAAGTTTATTTTCAGTGCCTCGTCAACTTCCTTTCTATCCCTAATTGACTTCTCATTCAATTCTTAATTTCTTTGTCATCATGTCACCTGATTGTACCTTAAGGCCAACCAGTAAAAGTTTCTCCCAATATCTATTTGCTCTGGATAAAGCTTTATAATTTAAGCATTTTTGCCGCTGAAAAGTAATTTTCTGTATCTCATTGACGTAAGGTCCTCCACCTCAAATTAGATTAAAAATTATGTCAGTTTCTGTGTTAAGATGTTATTTGTGATATCTACTGAGACACATTTGCAGTTTATCACAGAAAACACTTTTCACCAGGGGTTATTATTTAGGGTTCACAGACCTCTTATAAAATTCAGAATGTTCATAAACTTGGGTGGTGGGAACAAATTACATCTCTCTTTTCTCTGCAATGTCACTGAAATTCAGCATTTTCTTCTATTATAAAAGTTGACAACAGCCTAACGCATTATTAGGACTGTGATTGCCTCAGTGACAGAAAGATGGATATTGTTCTAATTCATTATAGCTGTTGCAGCTAAATGGCACTGATGTTCATCACTTCTTAAAAATTCTGATAGCAGATTCACTGTTATATGTTTTTAAGCAAGTTAACTGCTATGTGTATATATATTACTATATCACAATTTTTAATATTTTGATAATTATGTCAATGGTTTTCTTCCACTGCCATTCCATGTATTTTATTTTATGCACTTAAAATATTCTTCTTTCTCTCTCTCACACACACACTCGGACAAATGAGCTCTCGAGAGGCAAGTCTGACACTTTGGCACAATGACTCCTCTCTGGTCCCCAGGAAAACTTCCTGCTGTCGCGCACGGGAGCCTCTGTGTCCTGCAGCCTCCTCCCACCCTGCCTGGCCTCCGGGCTGCACACCCAGGCCTGCTACTACGAGGCGGCTTAGCAAACACCTCCGAGAGAAAGTCTCCCCAGCGCCAACCCCAGGCCGCTTTCCCGAAGCTTTCAGGCAGCCTGGGGTGATGGGGGAGCGACCTGAGGGTAGCCGAAGGTCAACTGCTTGGCCGCAGGCGGCCGGCGCCTCGCCGCCGTGGGTGGGTCGTGGCTGTTTCCCCAATTTCGATCTTCGATTGGTCCAGCTTGGCTTCTCCAGGGCGACCACCCAGAGGGCGCGTTGTTGGGGGATACGGTGGATTGTCCACAGTTAGAAGGTCAGGTACCCCGCCCCATGTCAGGTCAAAAGTCCTGCCGCGGACGTTTCCGGCCGCGAGGCTCCTCCCGTGCGCCGTGCGCCGTGCGCACGGCGCTACATAAATGAGGCCCCTCTGCTTCCTGCAGCTGCGGCCCGGCCTTGCTAGCGGCTGGAGAGGGAGAAGGCTGGATCCTTCCGTTCGCGGGGGCGTGGACCCCCAATGCCACGGTCTCCCAGCACGACAGTGGCTCGGAGGTACTTGAACTTTTCTTTCGTTACTTTCGCCACCGTTCTCTTCCGGGCCCGCTCGCCCTCTGCTCCTGGGAAAGCATGGGGAGGAGTAGAAGCCAGCTCCAGACGGGGCTCCGTGCAGGGCTAGTCATGGGGCTCGGAGTTTGGGGCGGGGGTTGGGGGGTGTTTGCATCTTTAAGGAATCACTCCCCAAGCCACCACTTGTTTACGATCAAGGTTGGGTTTTCCAAATTCCTTATCTGAAATGGCATTTAGAAGCCAGCAGTGAAGACGTGAACTCAAAGTTTCTCCCAAACGCATGGGCCACGTCTCCAAGATAGTCCTTTCAGAAGAGCTGAGCTTGTGGTAGGCCATTAATTCCCTTCAGGTGGTTCGGCCAAGCTTTTCTCTTAGGCGTGCCGGTGGAAAGGCTCTCTCAAAAAGGCTCCTCGAGTGAGGTCTTCCCCCAGACGCGTTGGGACGTCCATGGCAGAGTGGGTAGCCACCTCCCTAAGCACATGCCAAAGGTGAAGGCAGCCAACCCGGGGGTAGCCCAGATAATAAAACCCACAGAGTGAGAACAGAAGGGGTTCCCATGGAAATCCTCCTACTTGCTGGATATCCCATGTGCTGAATATTTTATATTAAGATATAATAATTAGCAGCAGATGTGTTATGGAATGAATTGGGTTCCGCTGCTCCCTGCTTACAAAAATCAGTATTCACAGGTGTTGATAGAAAACCAAGATGTCTTTAATCAGAATACCAGCAATCTGGGGAGATGGTGGACTCAACGTCCCCCCAAAACCGCCTCTGCAGATTCTGCTCAGCCATGAAATCTTTTAAAGGGAAACAGGGAAGTAATCTGTTAATCATTGAGATAGGGAGTCAGAGTAGTCACCATCCCCCACTGTGTGCAGGGTTGTCGACTCCTCTTGATCTTCCTCTGGACGTTATCTTGTTCACACAGTTTGGTCACACAGTTTGTTAAGGAGATTACTGAAGGGGAAGCTAGGGAAGAGGTCTGGTCATCTGTTAATTATCCTTCATTTCTACTTTGATCTACGGTAAGAACCGACAAGTTAGGCAAGGTATTGTATGATTAAAAGATTGGAAAGATGTGCTTGGGCGGGAGATGAGTAGAGCATGGTTGTATGAGTAGATGTTGTATGAGTTGTCTGGTTTAAAATGTAGTTACAATATAGGTTTGCTAAAGTGACAAGAAAGGGGGCTTCCTGCTGAGAGCAGTTTCCTGCAAAGAGCTGCTTACAGGTGTACTACAACATCGAGGGGTGTGGGTGGATTGGCTGGGCTTAGAAACCGCCACTCTCTGCAAGTTCTTTGAAAGATTTTTCTTCCTTAGGGAGGTGAGGTGGGTGGGAGGGAGGAATGGCCTTATATCTGGAAGCTGGAAAACTGGCTTTTGGGAGGTGGGGATGGGGGAGTAATAGCAGTTACTGTCTGAAACAGGTAAAGCCCAAACACCTGCTCAGCTGAGCTCTGGTAAGCAGGGGAGGGAAATCTTTCCAAGAATTGCCAACACAGTGGCCACACACACACACACACGCGCGTGCGTGCGATCTGTTTTTCACGTACGTTCTCACTTATTCTTAGAACTTCAAAGAATAACTCTGATGTGATCCATCAGCGGAGGCACACTTATTTCAGAACATGACTTTGAAAAATGATTTTTCTGTTCTCTAGAAATAACACCCCTTCTCCACCCAGACACATGGAACTCAACATGTTTTCTGGCTTTGTGACGTCTTTAAGATGTGAACAAGGGTTTATATGTCAGTAGACATTTCTTCAGACCTTTTTATTTTTAGCTTAATTCAAGTGATCATTGCAGTGTGTTCTTTACCAGAATTCTCAAATGACACTGTTTCAACATTTACTCAGCACAGGAAAGTTAATGTGTATTGCTCCCACACAAAGGAGGAACATAGCATAGACCAAACACAGGATGTATCATTGATTGTCAGAGCCTTTTCAAGTCTATTCACCATTAAATAAAGTGTTGCCTATAAAAAAAATATTATTCTTAGAAGGGATCCATGGGATTCACCAGATTGCCAAAGTGGTCCATTGCCCAAGAAAAGGTTAAGAATCTCTGGTTAAATCCAAGTAGCACATCTCTTTGGTGACACAAAATGTCATAGAGAATACAAAGAAGGGACAATGCATGGTAGAGACTTACTTTACTCTCTCCACATGGAATAGACATCAGATTCACTTAGTGTTCTCATTTAAAAAAGACTGATACGTGAGTCCCACCTCATAGATTTTGATCGAATTGGTCTGAGAGGAAGCTTGAACACGAGATTTTTTTAATAGTTCCCAGGAAATTCTAAAGGGCAGTAAGTGCTGATAAAACTTAATCTAAAGGAAACACTGATGGCCAAATATTGGGCACCAGCAAATGGTTCTGTATTGTAGGTGGAGCTTTGGGTATATATTTGGAAGGGTGTGGTTATAGGTCTTAATAAAAGCAGTTTAAGATCATTTTAGCTGTAAACAGTAGAAGTACAGTACATAATTTTTGACTTACCTTCAAATGCTCGTAAACATCCAAAGGCTTTGCACGTGGTAAAATCAAATTTTAAGGTAAAGCTTACCCAGATATCTTTGGGGTTAACTTGATCACTGATTTTTCTAAGCAATTTCCAATTAATTTTGTATTAACAGTAAAATATCTCTTTTTAAAAATTGTATTGGGGCTTCCCTGGTGGCGCAGTGGTTGAGAGTCTGCCTGCCGATGCAGGGGACACAGGTTTGTGCCCTGGTGTGGGACGATCCCACATGCCACGGAGCGGCTAGGCCCGTGAGCCATGGCCGCTGAGCCTGCGTGTCCGGAGCCTGTGCTCCACAACAGGAGAGGCCACAACAGTGAGAGGCCCACATACCGCAAAAAATAAATAAATAAATAAATAAATAATTTATTGAAGTATAGTTGATTTACAATGTTGTGTTAATTTCTGTGGTACAGCAAAGTGACTCAGTTATATATATATATATATATATATTATATGTATATATATTATATATATATATCCTTTTTCATTTTCTTTTCCATTACAGTTTATCACAGGATATTGAATATATTTCCCTGTGCTATACAGTAGGACCTTCTTGTTTATCCATTCTGTATATAATAGTTTGCATCCACTAATCCCAAACTCCCAATCCATCCTTCCCCAACTCCCTCTCCCCCTTGGCAACCACAAAGGAGGAACATAACATAGACCAAACACAGGATGTATAATTGATTATCAGAGCCTCTATGTCTGTGACTCTGTTTTGTAGATAAGTTCATTTGTGTCATATGTTAGATTTCACACATAAGTGATATGGTATTTGTCTTTCTCTTTCTGACTTCACTTAGTATGATAATCTCTAGGTCTGTCCATGTTGCTGCAAATGGCATTTATTTCATTCTTTTTTATGGCTGAGTAGTGTTCCATTGTGTATGTATACCACATCTTTTTTATCCATTCATCTGTTGATGGACATCTAGGTTGTTTCCATGTCTTGGCTATTGTGAATAGTGCTGCTGTGAACATAGTGGTGCATGTATCTCTTTGAATTATAGTTTTGTCTGAATGTATGCCCAGGAGTGGGATTGCCAGATCCTATGGCAACTCTATAAAATATCTCTTTCAAAGATAAAATAACTATGTGAATATGGCACCCAGGTGAGTTTTATTTTAATGGATGTACAGTCAGCTCTTGACAACTTGATTATAATGTATTTAATTTGACAGGCTCCTATAGGGAGAAAGTACCCATAACAGGTATAAATAGATGGATGACTAGATGGACAGATAGATAAACAGAGAAATAAATTTTTGTTTCACAAGCTGGCAGGTTTCTTACAATTGAGGTTTCAATAAAGCTGCAGTGAAGTCTATGGATGAAAACCTTTTAAAAATATTTATTATAATTTGACATTTTAATAAAAACTACAGTGAAAGTCATCTATAGTTGTCTTAACCTTATGAAGAACAAACCGCTTGATGAAAAAAATGAAACTTTAAAAAAAACTTTTTTTGAAGTTGAAAGATTCCCTAGAATGGGAGCAGAGCTTCTCTTTTGAAGGGTGATGGGGCAATATTGCATTGGCTATTACAAGATGCATGACACCCTACCCTCTAATGATATACATCTAAGACGTACAGAATATGTGTTTCAGTGCTATTAAAATAATTGTGTAATGTCAAATTTTCCTCTTTGCGGGCTGTATGACCTTGAGCAAATTAGGATTCAGTTGTAATTTTTATTGATCAGAGGAATATTCCAAGGGTGAATTTTAAAAATATGAAGGGTAAGAATGTTAAAAAGAGTGGGAGGCAATGACAAGAAGAAATGAATATTGAATAAGCATGCACGTGTGCAATGCAACATGCTCTTCATTAATTTAATTTTAAAATCCATTAAGGCTTGTTGAGAAATGTTTGTTAAGTGCTTTGAACTCTTTGGCGATTGGCATTATGTAAATACAAGGGACGATTTTGATTTAGAAAGGATACCATAAATTCCATACTCAGGATATGACATTTTACCAAATCATTGTTCAGCTCAGGGTTAAAAATAAGCTAACAAATAAGGATTTTAATATAAATATTTTTTTCTATAAAATTTTTCATTTAAGTAACATAAATATCATCTCAATTCATAACAAATAATTTACATAATGAAATGAAACACCTTTTGAACCTTCACATAAGAGCATTTTGACTCAAGTACCACATGTTCTTATTCATAGGCTTTTTGTTGCAGGTAAAACAACAAAAAAATTAATTTGTACGGGACAGGAAAGCCATAAAGCTCAGTTTTGCAGATGAAAATGCTTTGAAAGAGATCTGCTTTATTTGGCATTTTCCTATGCCTTAGTTCATTTTGAATTTTACTCTCAAAAGTTCATGCTATTCCTTTGCATTTGTCCTTGGGATATATGCCCGCATTATATATGCCACTCATGCTATCTGCCACTCTGTTACTCCTTTCTAATGGAAACTGCTCCATTTAAAACCCTTGATGCCTGGAGAGTCATTATTTATATGTCCCCCTACACTCATCTCATCCTGGCCAGAACCAATTGGACTAAGAAGGGACTGTTGACCCAAGAGCTGACAAATCCATTTCTTGGTCTGGCTCAACTGTGAAAAATCACATAGCCTATTTTGGAAACTTGAACGAAAAAACATAGAAGGAAGCTGCCCCTTTACTGATAAAAAAAAAAAATGTACATGGTTATGAGGGAACAAATGTGGAGTGCCATGAGATGAAATTCAAAAAGGTAAGGAAATACAAATTATGAATTATTAGAGAAGGCCAATTGGTAGTGTGAAATAAAAAGGCAGATATGCAGAATAGAGTTGAAAAAGATTACTACTGGAACATCACAGTGAAGCTCTATAGTAACTGCTGAAAATTTTTCTAAAGTTGCATTAATTTGGAACCACACTTCAACTCAAGTCTAGAAATCACTCTGAAAGGCAAATACTGTAAAGTCTCATTATCTTGGATTTTTATAAGATGCCCCTTTATTCATAATCATTCTCATAATAACTCTCTGTTTGTACTAACTTGATTCTATCTGTATTATTTGCAATGAAAAGAATGAAAGACAAAAACACTCTTCTTTTTTTTCCATTTGCAGCCTTTCAGGTAGGATATAGATGTATGGGAAAGACTACCACCAACACGTGTGCACGCGTGCACATGCACACACACAGAATAAAAAGTTATAATAAGTTTTCATTCACTTACTCCAGACATTTATGGAGGTGGGGAGGCCACAAAGTATAGGAGTAGATGCAGCATGCTTTACTATAGAGTCATTTGGCCTCCAAAGTATCTAAAAGGAATATATCCTGCTGGTAACACAATCCATACAAGGAAGAATATTGTCAAATCTGAGCTGCTGCCCCACTGTGCTCTTTTATATTCTGGGATTAACTAAATAAATTGAGAAAAATTGATAATTAAAATTTAGAAAATGCAATTCTAAACATTTAAAACAAATTTTATAAACATAGGTTACCAAATTTCACTTCAGTACCTAAAAAAAGTAACTATCAAAAATTTACAGCAAACTATATTCTCAACAGTATAAAAATCATAGAAATATTTATTTAAATAACAAAGTAGAAACTTAAATCTCAGGTTGTCATAACTTCTGAACGAAAAACTAGAGCTAAATTTTACTCAGTAGAAATTGCTAATCATCAAATGTTATATCTGAAAATTTTTATATAAATCTGCTATTTACACATTAAAAAATCCTTGGAATTCTATTATATTATCAATATTTAGGTATATGTATATGTCTATAGATATAGATATCTATATATATATATATACCTTGGTAAAAGTTGTATGAGTTCAACCAAGTTAACTTTATACAAAATTAATGATTTTTCAAATTATCTTCTTACATTTAATCGTTGCTTATGTTTCATTATAACAATAAAGTAAAAGGAGTAAAAGTGGTGTATTAAGTTTGAGATGTTAAGCTAGGAAAAAACCCTATTACTATGTGAATAAGGGTTTCTTATTTAAAGCAGAAGTAATGGTATTTTAATAAACCCGTTAGAAGTTAAAAAAGTAAGTGTTGGCTGCAAGTTGTATTTCTATGAAAACTTCAGAAGCACTTGGTCATCAAAGAAAACATCCTTTGCTAATTTGTCTTCATATTTCCTCTTTGGAAAAAAGGGCTACTTTGAAGGGATAAAACAAGACCTGCATTTTTGTTAGCAGATTCATAATAAACAGTCACAGGAGAGAGATATATCAGATCAAAGAAGAAGAATGACTCATTCCGAATATATGGAATGGAATGGAATGGAATAAAGTTGTCCCAAGTTGAGCATTTGCTCACAAACCTTAGTCTTTGCTCTATCATAAACAGGTCCTATTTTCATCTCAATATGTTGACTCATTAAATTGCCCTACACAGTTTCTTGAGGTTTTACTTCTATGTAAAACAAAACTCAGTTTTCTGTGATCATAGCTACAGTTTAAAGAGAGAATTAACTTTATGACTTAGTAATTCTCCAGATAATTCTATTGATTCCTAACTTTGAAAATTTGGTTGTGCCAAATATTTCCAATTACAAATAGAATTAAACAAAAAGATTTAATTGTAGTAATCCCAGGGGGTTAAAAATAGACAGTGAATTTCCTTACTCTTCACTGCAGTGTACTCCTCTCTTCCCATAAATGTGCTGTTTTAAGTCTCTTATTTTCTAGTAATTTGTTGTAGCAGTAATAGAAAATTAATACAGCAAATTCCAGAGCCTAGGCCTGAAGAGACTTTGCCACTTCTGCCATCACCCTCTTCAAGTTCTGAGGTAGTATAAAAACAAATACAACACCATTTATTGATGAGACTGTCTTTCCCCCATTGTTATTCTTGCCTCCTTTGTCATAGATTAATTGACCATAGGTGCATGGGTTTATTTCTAGGCTCTCTATTCTGTTCCATTGATCTGTGTGTCTGTTTTTGTGCCACTACCATGCTGTTTTGATTACTGTAGCTTCGTAGTATAGTTTAAAATCAGGGTGCATGTTACCTCCAACTTTGTTCTTCTTTCTCAAGATTTTTTTGGTTATTTGGGGTCTTTTTATGGTTCCATACATATTTTAGGATTATTCTAGTTCTGTGAAAAATGCCATTGGAATTTTGATAGGGATTGCATTAAATCTGTAGATTGCTTTGGGTAATGGACCCTTTAACAATAGATTCTTCAAATCCATGAGCACAATATATCTTTCCATTTATTTGTGTCATCTTTAATATCTTTCATCAATGTCTTAGGGTTTTCAGAGTGCAGGTCTTTCACATCCTTGGTTAAATTTATTCCTAGGTATTTTATTCTGGGTAATACAATTGTAAATGGGATTGTTTTCTTCATTTCTCTTTCTGATACATGTTAATACTATATAGAAATGCAGCAGATTTCTGTATACTAATTTTTTATCCTGCAACTTTACTGAGTTTTTTAGTTCTAATAATTTTTTGCTGGAGTCTTGAGGTTTTCTGCATATAGTATCATATAGTCTATAATTATTTAATGTATTGTTGAATTCTGTTTCCTGATACTGTATTGCAGATTTTTGAATCTAAGTTTATCAAGGTTATTTGCCTGCAATTTTCTTTTTTTCGTAGTACCTTTGTCTTCTTTTGGAATTAGGGTAATCCTGGCTTTGAAAAATGATTTTGAAAGAGTTCCTTCCTCTTCAGTTTTTTGGAATAATTTGAGAAGGATAGGTATTAATTCTTTTTAAATATCTGACAAAATTCCCCTGTGAATCCATCTGTCCCTGGACTTCTGTTTGTTAGGAGGTTTTTGATTACTGATTTTCTTCAAGATTTAGACTTAGAAGATTGTATGTTTCTAGAAATATATCTGGTTCTTCTAAGCTGTCACATTTTTGGCATATAGTTATTCATAGTATTCTCCTATGATCCCTTGTATTTTTCTGTTATCGATTGTAAGTTCTCCTCTTTCAATTCTGATTTTATTTATCTGGGGTCTCTCTCTTTTTCTCTGATAAGTCTGGAAAAACATTTATCAATTTTGCATCTCTTTTCAAAGAACCAGCTCTTAATTTCATTGTTCTTTTCTATTGTTTTTATTTTATTTTTTTAAACATCTTTATTAGAGTATAATAGCTTTACAATGGTGTGTTCGTTTCTGCTGTATAACAAAGTGAATCAGCTATACATATATATATATCCCCATTTCTCCTCCCTCTTGCGTCTACCTCCCACTCTCCCTATCCCACCCCTCTAGGTGGACACAAAGCACCGAGCTGATCTCCCTGTGCTATGTGGCTGCTTCCCACTAGCTAGCTATTTTATATTTCGGAGTGTATATATGTCCATGCCACTCTCTCACTTTGCCTCAGCTTACCCTTCCCCCTCCCCATGTCCTCAAGTCCATTCTCTACGTCTCCATCTTTATTCCTGTTCTGACCCTAGGTTCTTCAGAACCATATGTTTTTCAGATTCCACATATATATGCATTAATATATGATATTTGTTTTCCTCTTTCTGACTTACTTCACTCTACATGACACAGTCAAGGTCCATCCATCTCGCTATAAATGACCCAATTTTGTTCCTTTTTATGGCTGAGTAATATTCCATTGTATATATGTACCATATCTTCTTTATCCATTCCTCTGTTGATGGACATTTAGGTTGCTTCCATGTCATGGCTATTGTAAATAGTGCTGCAATGAACATTGTGGTATGTGACTCTTTTTGAATTATGTTTTTCGCTGGGTATATGCCTAGGAGTAGGATTTCTGGGTCACATGGTAGTTCTATTTTTAGTTCTTTAAGGAAGCTCCATACTGTTCTCCATAGTGGCTGTATCAATTTACATTCCCACCAACAGTGCAAGAGGGTTCCCTTTTCTCCACACCCTCTCCAGCATTTATTGTTTGTAGATTTTTTGATGATGGCCATTCTGACCGGTGTGAGGTGATACCTCATTGTAGTTTTGATTTGCATTTCTCTAATGATTATTGATGTTGAGCATCCTTTCATGTGTTTGTTAGAAATGTGTATATCTTCTTTGCAGAAATGTCTATTTAGGTCTTCTGCCCATTTTTGGATTGCGTTGTTTGTTTTTTAATATTGAGCCACATAAGCTGCTTATATATTTTGGAGATTAATCCTTTGTCAGTTGCTTCATTTGTAAATATTTTCTCCCATTCTGAGGGTTGTCTTTTCGTCTTGTTTATGGTTTCCTTTGCTGTGCAAAAGCCTTTAAGCTTCATTAGACCCCATTTGTTTATTTTTGTTTTTATTTCCATTTCTCTAGGAAGTGGGTCAAAAAGGATCTTGCTGTGATTTATGTTATAGAATGTTCTGCCTACGTTTTCCTCTAAGAGTTTTATAGTGTCTGACCTTACATTTAGGTCTTTAATCCATTTTGAGTTTATTTTTGTGTATGGTGTTAGAGAGTGTTCTAATTTCATTCTTTTACATGTAGCTGTCCAGTTTTTCCAGCACCACTTACTGAAGAGGCTGTCTTTTCTCCATTGTGTAGTCTTGCCTACTTTATCAAAGATAAGATGACCATATGTGCATGGGTTTATCTGTGGGCTTTCTATCGTGTTCCATTGATCTGTATTTCTGTTTTTGTGCCATTATCATATGGTTTGATGACTGTAGCTTTGTAGTATAGTCTGAAGTCAGGGAGCCGGATTCCTCTAGCTCCATTTTTCTTTCTCAAGATAGCTTTGGCTATTCGGGGTCTTTTGTATTTCCATACACATTGTGAAATATTTTGTTCTAGTTCTCTGAAAAATGCCATTGGTAGTTTAATAGGGATTGCATTGAATCTGTACATTGCTTTGGGTAGTATAGATATTTTCACAATGTTGATTCTTCCAATCCAAGAACATGGTATATCTCTCCATCTGTTTGTATCATCTTTAATTTCTTTCTTCAATGTCTTTTTTTTCTTTTCTTTTGCGGTACATGGGCCTCTCACTGCTGTGGCCTCTCCTGTTGCAGAGCACAGGCTCCGGACGTGCAGGCCCATCGGCCATAGATCACGGGCCCAGCCGCTCCGCAGTGTGTGGGATTCTCCCGGACCGGGACACGAACCCATGTCCCCTGCATCGGCAGGCAGACTCTCAACCACTGCGCCACCAGGGAAGCCCTCATCAGTGTCTTATAGTTTTCTGCATACAGGTCTTTCATCTCCTTAGGTAGGTTTATTCCTAGGTATTTTGTTCTTTTTGTTGCAGTGGTAAATGGGAGTGTTTCCTTAATTTCTCTTTCAGATTTTTTGTCGTTAGTGTATAGGAATGCAAGAGATTTCTGTGCATTAATTTTGTATCCTGCTACTTTACCACATTCATTGATTAGCTCTAGTAGTTTTCTGGTAGCATCTTTAGGACTCTCTATGTATAATATGTCATCTGCAAACAGTGACAGGTTTACTTCTTCTTTTCCAACTTTGATTCCTTTTCTTTCTTTTTCTTCTCTGATTGCTGTGGCTAAAAATTCCAAAACTGTGTTGCATAATACTGGTTAGAGTGGACAACCTTGTCTTCTTCCTGATCTTAGTGGAAATGGTTTCAGTTTTTCACCATTGAGAACAATGTTGGCTGTGGGTTTGTCATATATGGCCTTTATTATGTTGAGGTAAGTTCCCTCTATTCCTACTGTCTGGAGTGTTTTTATCATAAATGGGTGTTGAATTTTGTTGAAAGCCTTTTCTGCATCTGTTGAGATGATCATATGATTTTCCTGCTTCAGTCCGTTAATATGGTATATTGCATTGGTTGATTTGCATATATTGAAGAATCCTTGCATTCCTGGGATAAACCCCACTTGATCATGGTGTATGATCCTTTTAATATGCTGTTGGATTGTGTTTGCTAGTATTTTGTTGAGGATTTTTGCATCTATGTTCGTCAGCGATACTGGCCTGTAGATTTCTTTCTTTGTGACATCTTTGTCTGGTTTTGGTATCAGAGTGATGGTGGCCTCATAGAATGAGCTTGGGAGTGTAGCTCCCTCTGCTATATTTTGGAAGAGTTTGAGAAGGATAGGTGTTAGTTCTTCTCTAAATGTTTGGTAGAATTTGCCTGTGAAGCCATCTGGTCCTGGGCTTTTGTTTGTTGGAAGATTTTTTTTTTTTTTTTTGCAGTACGCGGGCCTCACACTGTTGTGGCCTCTCCCGTTGCGCAGCCCAGGCTCCAGACGTGCAGGCTTAGCGGCTATGGCTCACGTGCCCAGTCACTCCGCGGCATGTGGGATCTTCCCAGACTGGGGCACCAACTCGTGTCCCCTGCATTGGCAGGTGGACTCTCAACCACTGCATCACCAGGGAAGCCCTATTGGAAGATTTTTAATTACAGTCTCAATTTCAGTGCTTATGATTGATTTGTTTATATTTTCTGTTTCTTCCTGGTTCAGTCCCAGAAGTTTGTGCTTTTGTACGAATTTGTCCAATTCTTCCAGTTTGTCCATTTTATTGGCATATAGTTGCTTGTAGTAAACTCTCATGACTCTCTGTATTTCTGCAGTGTCAGTTGTTATTTCTTTTTTATTTCTAATTCTATTGTTTTGAGTCTTCTCCCTTTTTTTTCTTGATGAGTCTGGCTAATGGTTTATCAATTTTGTTTATCTTTTCAAAGAACCAGCTTTTAGTTTTATTGATCTTTGCTATCATTTCCTTCATTTCTTTTTTATTTATTTCTTATTTGATCTTTATGATGTCTTTCTGTCTGCTCCCTTGGTTTTTTTTGTTGTTGTTGTTCTTTCTCTAATTGCTTTAGGTGTAAGGTTAGGTTGTTTATTTGAGATGTTTGTTGTTTCTTGACGTAGGATTTTATTGCTATAAACTTCCCTCTTAGAACTGCTTTTGCTGCATCCTGTAGGTTTTAGATCATCGTGTTTTCATTGTCATTTGTTCCTAAGTATTTTTTGATTTCCTCTTTGATTTCTTCAGTGATCTCTTGGTTATTAAGTAGTGTATCGTTTACCTTCCATGTGTTTGTATTTTTTACAGCTATTTTCCTGTAATTGATATCTAGTCGCATAGCCTTGTGGTCGGAACAGATACTTGATACAATTTCAATTTTCTTAAATTTACCAAGGCTTGTTTTGTGACCTGAGATAGGATCTATCCTGGTGAATGTTTCATGAGCACTTGAGAAGAGAGTGTATTCTTTTGCTTTTGGCTGGAATATCCAACAAATATCAATTAAGTCCTTCTTGTTTAGTGTATCATTAAAAGCTTGTGTTTCCTTATTTATTTTCATTTTGGATGATCTATATATTGGTGAAAGTGTGGTGTCAAAGATCCCTACTATGATTGTGTTACTGTCAGTTTCCCTTTTTATGGCTGTTATTATTTGCCTTTATGTATTGAGGTGCTCCTACTTTGGGTGCATAAATATTTACAATTGTTATATCTTCTTCTTGGATTCATCCCTTGATCATTATGTAGTGTCCTTCTTTGTCTCTTCTAATAGTCTTTATTTTTAAATCTATTTTTTCTGATATGAGAATTGCTACTCCAGCTTTCTTTTGATTTCCATTTGCATGGAATATCTTTTTCCATCCCCTTACTTTCAGTCTGTATGTGTCTCTAGGTCTGAAGTGGGTCTCTTGTGGACAGCATATAGAAGGGTCTTGTTTTTGTACCCATTCAGCCAGTCTATGTCTTTTAGTTGGGGCCTTTAATCCATTTACATGTAAGGTAGTTATCGATACGTATATTCCTACTACCATTTTCTTAATTGTTTTGGATTTGTTATTTTAGGTCTTTTCCTTCTCTTGTGTTTCCTGCCTAGGGAAGTTCCTTTAGCATTTGTGGTAAAGCTGGTTTGTTGGTGCTGTATTCTCTTAGCTTTTGCTTGTCTGTAAGGGTTTTAATTTCTCTGTCGAATCTGAATGAGATCCTTGCTGGGTAGAGTGATCTTGATTGTAGGGTTTTCCCTTTCATCACTTTAAATATGTCCTGCCACTCCCTTCTGGCTTGCAGAGTTTGTGTTGAAAGATCAGTTGTTAACCTTAGGGGGATTCCCTTGTATATTATTTGTTGTTTTTCTCTTGATGCTTTTAATATTTTTTCTTTGTATTTAATTTTTGATAGTTTGATTAATATTTGTCTTGGCGTCTTTCTCCTTGGATTTATCCTGTATGGGACTCTCTGTGCTTCCTGGACTTGATTGACTGTTTCCTTTCCCATATTAGGGAAGTTTTCAACTATAATCTCTTCAAATATTTTCTCAGTCCCTTTCTTTTTCTCTTCTTCTTCTGGGACCCCTATAATTCAAATATTGGTGTGTTTAATATTGTCCCAGAAGTCTCTGAGACTGTCCTCCATTCTTTTCATTCTTTTTTCTTTATTCTGCTCTGTTGTATTTTTTTCTACTATTTTATCTTCCAGGTCACTTATCCGTTCTTCTGCCTCAGTTATTGCTTGTTTGGTGTTTAGTTCTTCTAGGTCCTTGTTAAACGTTCCTTGTATTTTCTCCATTCTATTTCCAGGATTTTGGATCATCTTTACTATCATTACTCTGAATTCTTTTTTGGGTAGCCTGTCTATTTCATCTTCATATGTTTGGTCTGGTGGGGTTTTGCTTTGCTCCCTCATCTGTTATGTTTCTCTGTCTCCTCGTTTTGCTTAACTTACTGTGTTTGCGGTCTGCTTTTCACAGGCTGCAGGTTCGTAGTTCCTGCTGTTTTTGATGTCTGTCTCCAGTGGCTAAGGTTGGTTCAGTGGGTTGTGTAGGCTTCCTGGTGGAGGGGACTAGTGCCTGTGTTGTGGTGGATGAGGCTGGATCTTGTCTCTCTAGTGGGCAGGTTCACGTCTGGTGGTGTGTTTTGGGGTGTCTGTGGCCTTATTATGATTTTAGGCAGCCTCTCTGCTAATGGGTGGGGTTGTGTTCCTGTCTTACTAGTTGTTTGGCATAGGGTGTCTAGCACTGTAGCTTGCTGGTCATTGAATGGTGCTGGGTCTTAGCGTTGAGATGGAGATCTCTGGGAGAGCTTTCGCTGTTTGATATTACATGGGACCAGTAGGTCTCTGGTAGACTTATATCCTGAACTCGGCTCTCCCCCCTCAGAGGCACAGACCTGACACCCATGAAGAGCAGCAAGACCCTCTCAGCCACATGGCTCAGAAGAAAAGGGAGAAAAAAATGAAAAAAAGAATGAAAGAAAAAAATACAGTTATTAAAATAGAAACATATTATTTATAATTTAAAAATTTAAAGTTATATGAAATAAAAGAGAAAAAAACAAAAATAAAAAAAGAAAGAAGAGCAACCAAACAAAAAACAAATCCACCAATGATAACAAGCGCTAAAAACTATAGAAAAAAGAAAAGGACACACAGAACCCTTGGACAAATGGCAAAAGCAAAGGTATACAGACAATATCACAAAAAGCAAACACATACACACGCACTAAAAGAGAAAAAGGAAAAAAATATATATATGTATTAAAGGAAGGGAGCAATCAAGTCAATAAAGAAATCTACGAATGATAATAAATTCTAAACTAAGATAAACATAAAACCAGAAACAAATTAGATGCAGAAAGCAAGCTCCAATTCTATAGTTGCTCCCAAAGTCCACTGCCTCAATTTTGGAATCATTCTTTGTCTATTCAGGTATTCCAGAGATGCAGGGTATATCAAGTTGATTGTGGAGATATAATCTGCTGCTCCTGAGGCTGCTGGGAGAGATTTTCCCTTTCTCTTCTTTGTTCGCACAGCCCCTGGGGTTCAGCCTTGGATTTGGCCCCGCAGAGCCATACAGATTATGTTTTTAACTTTTTTGCAATTTGATAGAGGATTCGGCATTGACTGTGTAGCATCATGATAAACATATCATAAAAGAATCACGAAATAAATTGCAAAACACATATGGCAGATTTCAGTTTCTAAGAACATAGTTAGCAGCATAACCGGAGAAACTGCTAGGTGAAATATAAAACTCCTCATAAATGCACGAATAAATTATTGAGAATGAAAGTGAAACACTTAGAGGCCAGGATTAATGAGAAAGTAGGCATGTAGGTTGGTAAATGAGCACTGAAACTGGAGTTTTTTTCTGGGATTTTTCCTATCCCTTTTTGAATACAACTTGAATTTTAATCGGGCATACACATGTAGGAATGAAAAGACAAATCCTATGACCTTCACTAGATCAAAAAGCCTTGGGTAAAGCTCACATGCTAAAATGCTACAATGACATAGAGGGAGAAAGTGTGTGTATGTGTGTGCACACGCATGCACATGAGAGAAAAAGAGACAAGGGAGAGACAGAGGGAGAGACAGTCTTGATCAAGGAAGTTGAACGCTTGCTTATATTGGTCTTGGCCCTGAGTAGAGAAGTGGAGAAGAAAACTAAATCTTCATGTAACCTCAATCCTCACTTGAACATGGGGTTTCAATTCACGGTATTTGTTTGGCCAGAAAGAAAAAATCCTAAATTAAATGTTTGAAGTATTATAAAATGCCGAGATACTTGGCAATACACAAACCACATCCTCTCTGGGGGACTGCCACAGCAAACTGCCACAAAGTTCCAAATAACAAAAATTAAAAATCAAAACTTAAAAACTATGTCAGAAAACATTATTCATGAATGACACTTAGCAAAAATAATGAAAAGAAGTATTAGTTCATAGTTACTTTAGATTGTAAAGTTATAGGGAATAGAACATGAAATATGTGGATGTTAAATATGCTTAAAGACATAAGAAAGATTACTAATACAGTGAAAGCTGACTAAAGTACTTTCACAAAGTTTGAAATAGATTTGGAAGGAGAACAAAAAGAATTCTTTGAATGAAAATGTTAACCATTTAATTTAGAAAGACAGTGGAGGGCTTGCAGAGCAGATTAAACACAAATGATGAGAAAGTTGTTAAAAAGAAATAGCATAGCACAGGTGCTTTGTGACCACCTGGAGGGGTGGGATAGGGAGGGTGGGAGGGAGGGAGACGCAAGAGGGAAGAGATATGGGGACATATGTATATGTATAACTGATTCACTTTGTTATAAAGCAGAAACTAACACACCATTGTAAGGCAATTATACTCCAATAAAGATGTTTAAAAAAAATAAAAAATATAGTCTGAAGAAATTATTAACTTAGCACAATGAGATAAAAAGAGGAAAAAATATGAACAGTAGTTTAGGAAACATAGAGAAGAGTGGTAAATTATGACATATTTAATCAAGAGTGCCAAGGAAACATCAAGAGAGTATGACAGAGAATTTCCCAAAATGTGTCGATAACACCAATCTAAAGAGCCAGAAAACCGCAGTTCACAAGAAGAGTAAAATTAAATAAATCTGTATCACAGTAAAAGTACAAAATACAAAACTGGTAACATCTTAAAAATAGCCAGAGAGAATACAGATAACCTACAAAAACTGACAAGTACACTGACTTCTCAAGAGCAGTAATTGAAGCAAGAAGGCCATGAAATAATACCTTTATCAAAATGAAAGACAATAACCTTGTTAAGTTAGAGTTGTAGAGGCATTGAAACTATTTTTCACAAATCAGGGTAAATAAAGCTATTTTCATGTAACAAAAACTGAAACTTTTAAGGGACATTCTTCAGGAGGAAGAAAAATAATCTTAGAAGAGGTTTTAAAGAAATACAAAAGAATAATAAGCAACACCACCATACAAGTGGGTAAATCTTTAAAAAAATGATAAAGTAATATTATTGATGTCTACTTTTAAGGTTTAAAAAAAGTAAACATTGGTTAGGAACTTATAATTTGGGATTGGGGTTATTGGACTAAAATTATTCTATTTTGTCAGGAAATGTTTAAAGATATTGATTAATTTTGGACATTGTTAAGCATATGAAAATGCCTATGATCAGCACTTAAAGAGTAGTAATAGTATATACTTAAACAACGTATAGTTTAGGGATACACACTATAAAGTTTTATCACACTGTGATAAAATTATAAAGAAAGGAAAAGGAATAAGTTACACAAAATTCCAGACAGTGATTACGCTGATGGGATGAATGGAGATCACATTAGACCCAGGTACAAAAGGGTCTTTAAAATACTGGCAATATTATGTTTCTTAGCTGAGTATTGGTTACATGTGTATTTATTGTTTCTAAAGCAAAAATCACTTACACATGTGATATATATTCAATATAATCTGTGATAGATTCCATATAAAATATATATAAAATTTACCACTGTGTGTGAAGAAATACTTTGCAGACTGAGAGATGCATAAATTGCTCTATATTTACTTGCAATTACATGTAAATAAGATGGTGTCCATTTCCAACCACTTCATGCCTTTCTAAAAATTAATTTTATACATTAAAGTCAAATTTATTAAAATGGAGAACTGGCTGCCACAAGTGCAATCAAAATATAAATTAGTTCCATATCCTTAAAAAGTTTCCTCTTGTCCCTTTGCTGTTTATCTACATCTGGAACCACTGATCTGCTTTCTGTCACTGTAATTTTGTCTTTTATAGAATTTTCTATGAATGAATTCATATAGTATCTTGCCTTTTATATTTGACTTATTTAATGGAGCATAATGTCCTTGACATCCATCCATGCTTTTATATATATTAATATTTTCTTTCTTTTGACTAATGAACAATATTCTTTAATATGAATATAGCACAGTTTGTTTATCCACTTAGTTGATGGATTTTTGGGTTGTTTCCATTTAGGAGGATAACTACTGCTGCTATAAATATTGTGTATAAATTTTTGTGTGGACTTGTGCTTTAAATATCTTGGGGCAATACTAAGAATGTGAGTTCTGGGTCATATAGTGTATATATGTAGAGTATATGTTTAATGGTTTAAGATACTGCGATGTTTTTCAAAGTGACTATACCATTTTGCATATTGATCAGCAATGTATGAGAGCTCCAGTTGTTCTCCATTGTTGTCAACACTTGATATGATTAGTCTTTTTTTTTTTTTTTTTTTTGCGGTACGCGGGCCTACTCACTGTTGTGGCTTCTCCCATTGCGGAGCACAGGCTCCGGACGCACAGGCTCAGCGGCCATGGCTCACGGGCCCAGCCGCTCCGCGGCATATGGGATCTTCCCGGACTGGGGCACGAACCCGCGTCCCCTGCATCGGCAGGCAGACTCTCAACCACTGTGCCACCAGGGAAGCCCTGATTAGTTATTTTGATTTTAGTGATTCTAACATGGTGCAATGGTACCTCGTTGTGATTTTAACATCTCCCTAATGGCTATCAATGTTGAACATATTCTCTTATGCTTTTCTGATTTTTGAATATCTTCTTTTATGAAATATGTATTTAAATATTTTCTCATATCTTATTCTTGAGGACAAAATGTTCTGTATATATTCTGATTTCATTTCTTCTTTGACCATTGGTTAGGAGTGTGTTGTTTAATTTCAGCATGTTTGTGAATCTGCCAAATTTCTTTCCTTTATTGGCTTCTAATTTCATTCCATTGTGGTCAGAGAATATATTTTGTATAGTTTAATTCATTTAAAATGTTTATATTATTGCCTAGCATATGATCTATCTTGGAGAATGTGCCATGTGTGCTTGAGAAGAACATATATTCTGCTACTGTTGGGTGGAAAGTTCTGTAGATGTCTATTAGGTCTAGTTGATGTATAGTCTTGTTCAAATCTTCTGTTTCCTTGTTGATATCCTGACTAGTTGTCCTATTCATTATTGAAAGATAGATGCTAAAGTCTCCTACTAATATTGTTAAGTTGTTTATTTCTATCTACCTTTCAGTTTTTTCTTTATGCATTTTGGTGCTTTCTTATTAGGTGCAGGTATATTTATAATTGTTTTATATTACTGATGAATTGGCCCTCTTATCATTATAAAATGTCCCACTTTATCTCTAGTAATAGCATTTAAAGGCTATTTTTTTCGGATATTAAAATAGCCAAACCAGATTTCTTATGGTTGCTTTTTCTTTGATATATATTTTTCATCCTTTTACTTTTAATGCATTTGTGGCTGTTTCTTCTATTAATGAGGATAATGATACCTGAATTGCCCTAAGTCATAAGCTTCTAAAAGATTAACAGTTATGAGTTATTTGTGTCAAGTAGGAAAATTACAACACAAGCAAAGGCAGATTGTTAAGTAAGCTATGCATTCCAACAAATGCTTTCAACTTGTTACACAACATTTCAATGTTATGATACTGAGGAAGTGAGCAGTTTTCAAGAAAGAGCAATGTGTGAGTATGCAAGTTTAGAAAACTATAGCATTCATTCTCTGCATAACTGTTTTATTGACCTGGATTCCATTAACAACTATAAATGAGTCAGAAATATAAAGATTATACAGAAATAAACTATGTATTTATATACTCTGCTTATATTACAAATTTGTGCTTGAGAAGTATCTGTTATGTAAAATATATCTACCGCAATTAAAAACTCTATTAAACGGCACAACCCAATTCAAACATTTTATTCAGTTAAAATAGCTTTAGTAATAGACAAATGTGTGTCTCTTGCAAAACAATAATAACAGAAGTCATGTCTTCAATTCAGTTTTTGTCTATTCCAAAGTCCCATTCCTATACTCTTTTTTTTTTTTTAATCAGCTTCTGAACTAGTTGGAGTGAAACAGGCAACATGAATAACACTAGTTCTTGCTCCATTCTCTACAGAGCATCCAAAATCCTTCCAGATTCTCTATAAAGAACAGGATGATTGGATGAATGTGCCCCAGAGACAAGTTCCATAAAATAATAGACTAACATAGTTATGTACCCAACTCAACATATGCCCTGAAATCATGAAACTGAACATATATCAAGTTATTTAAATAGCCTTCTTTTAAACAATGGGACAATCTGGATAAAATGTAACCATGTATTTGTCCCTGGCAGAGAGCTGATTGATGAAGAAAAAATATATATGCCTAGAGAGCTAAAGCAGCTGAGTGCCACTAAGTTCATGATTCCAATCACTGTAGAATCTGAAAATATATTTGTGTAAGTGTAGTCTCCATGGATATTTATATGTGTCCTAGATTAAAAATGAAAAATGGGGCTTCCCTGGTGTCTGCCTGTCAGTGCAGGGGACACAGGTTCAGTACCTGGTCCAGGAAGATACCACATGCTGCAGAGCAGCTAAGCCCATGCACCACAACTACTGAGCCTGCACTCTAGAGCCTGCGTGCCACAACTACTGAAACCCGCGCGCCTAGAGCCCGTGGTCTGCAACAAGAGAAGCCACCACAATGAGAAGCCCGCACACCACAACAAGGAGTAGCCCCCACTCGCCGCAACTAGAGAAAGCCTGTGCACAGCAATGAAGACCCAACGCAGCCAAAAATAAATAAAAGTTAAATAAATTAGGAAAAAAACAATGGCTGATTCCTGCAGATGTGAATAACAATTAACAAATATATTTGCCTTCCCTGCACACAGTCCTTCTGCCAAAAGTACCATCCATGGACTTACCTAATGCTATATTCACCATTATAGTATTCTAAATAGCATTGCTTGTGATCAAGGAACTCGTTTATCAGCAAAAGAAGTGTGGTAATTGTCCATGCTCATGGAATTCACTGATATTACCATGTTCGCCACCATCTTGAAGCAACTATCAGTAAAATGGTGGAACAGCCTTTTGAAGACAGTTACAGTACCAGCAAGGTGGCAATATTGCAGGGCTGAGGCAAAGTTCTCCAGAATGGTGTATGTGATTTGAATTGGTGTCCAATATATGGTGCTGCTTTTCTTATAGCCAGGAATCACAGATCCAGGAATCAGGGGATGAAAATGGTACCATTCACTACTACTTCTAGTGACCCACTAGCAAATTTTTTTGCTTTTTGTTCCTATGACCATATGCCCTGCTGGCATAGAAAGTGTCTATTCCAGTAAGAACAAAATGCTGCCCCTTACATGATGCAAGAAATCCAGTGTGATCCATTCACCACGAGGCAGCTGGCTGATGCCTTAGAGCATGGTGCCATATTGAGGACTCAGTTTTGGTCTGTTGCTGGCAGATTAGACACAGCAGTGGCCATAGCCAGGTGAGCCTTGGTGCATGGAAGGCCACGTTGCTGAGCTCATGCTTATCTTCCTGATCCTGCCATCATATATACTTTGTTATTGAGCCCATTAGACAGTGACAGGGTAACTGGAGAAAGAGGCTAACTGGTATTCATAGAGTGAGTTATGCTATCCACTTGATTATTAAAAATCTCCTCTGCTGAGGTCATCTTTTGGTAAGCATTCACATGGGACACAAATAGCTACAATTTTTCCCACTCAAAGAGGTATATCCACATACCTTTCCCCCAAAGTTTCTTGTCACTAATATTCCAATTGTGTTCTTTTCAAGTCACCCACCATCCAGGCAAACTGTTGGCCACAGCCCACAGCTGCAATATATTCACACATCTAACCACTTCTCCTTCCAAGCAAAGTAAATAATTAAGTGCACTAATCGAAGTTCTGCCCAACTGGAGGATTTCTCTTCACCGCTGTCCTTCAGGGATGTCCCAGGAAAGGGCTGTAATGTTGAAACTGTTCACTTTAAGGTAGTACTTGCATACCATGCTGAGTCATCTGTCAATCAGACTCTAGTCTTCTATCGTCTGCCAACTGATTGTAGGGAACTCCTCATGAAGCCATAGGTGCAGGCTAGGAGAGAGAAGGCAGTGTATCAAGAGTGGGAATCATGGGCATTTGGGCCACTTCTTCATGTGACTTATGTGTGCCTTCAGGGCCTACTTGGGCCAATCATGTATATGATCTCAATTCAGTGATGGGGTGCTGTTATGCATGCCCAACTTTATGGCTTGATGGGTCAGATAACACCTAGCTCATGATGGGTAGCTAAGTTAGAATGGTAAATTGTTGAACCTTGGTTAAGCAATCAATTTTTACTAAGGCCCAGTAGCAGGTCAAGAACTTTTTCTCGAAAGGAGAGTAGTTATCCACAGAGTATGGCAGGACTTTGCTCCAAAATCCTGAGAGCCTGTGCCATGATTCACTTACAGGGTCCTGTCAAAGGCCCCTAAGAGCATCCCTATCTGTCACTGCCACTTCAAGCACCATTGAATATGTTGGATCATATGGGCCAAGTAGCAGAGCAGCTTGCGCAGAAGCATGGACCTGTGGCAGAGTCTTCTCTTGTTCTGAGCCCCACTCAAATCTATCAGCTTTCCAGGTCCCTTGGTAAATAGGCCAGAGTAAGATGCCTAAATGGGGAATATCTTGCCTCCAAAATCCAAAGAGGCCTACTTGTCATTGTGCCTCTTTCTGGTCTTAGGAGGGGCCCGGTGCAACAATTGTCCTTTGCTGTCTTAGTTCGGGTAACTATAATGGAATACCATAGACTCTGTGGCTTATAAACAACAGAAAGTTATTTCTCATCACTCTGGATGCTGAGAAGTCTGAGATCAAGGTGCTGACAGATTCGGTGTCTATTGAGAACCCACTTTCTGGTTCATAGTGAGCCATCTTCTCTCTGTATTGTCACACAGTAGAAGGGGCAAGGGAATTCTCTGGGGTCTTTATAAGGACACTAATCCTATTCATGAGGCTTCCACCCTAATGACCTAATCAGTTTCCAGTGACCTTGCTTCCAAATATTATCACATTGGGGATTAGGTTTCAACATATGAATTTTGAGAGGACAAAACATTCAGTGTATAACATTCACCTTAGAAGGGATGTCTCAACATGTTCCACACCTCACTGCCCTGGATATTTCACTCAGGTAAAAAGACCCTGAAATTTGTTGGATTTGTTTTCCACCTTCTGACATGCAAATATCTTAGCATTAAGTAAATAGGTGCTAATTCTTAATAACTATGTCCAATAAGCATAATGCCATCAATGTAATGAATGAGTGTGATACTGAAGCCGAATCTGGCCTCTGTACCCCTACATTGAATTAAATCTCGGAGACAGAATTTTGGGTGAAGTAGAAAAGAATAGCTTTATTGCTTTGCCAGGCAAAGGGGGCCAAAGCGGGCTAGTGCCCACAAAACTGTGTGTCCTTACCTGGAGGGGATAGTGAAGAGTTTTATAGTAATGGTTAAGAGAGAGCATGATCAGCTCATGGATATTCTTGTGATTGGTTGGTGGTGAGGTAAGTAGGGGTCAGCATCATCAACCTTCTGGTTCCAACTGGTCTGGGGTCTACGTGCTTGTGGGCAGCATACAGTTAACTTCTCCCACCTGGTGGGAGTTTCAGTATCTGCAAAACAGCTCAAAGATATTGTCTTGTATCTCCCTTGAGGGGGAAACAGGACCCTGCCCCAAGGCTGTACTATTGTTTCTTGACTATTCCTCCCTTGTCTCTGCATCCCCTCCCTTCCCTAATTAGGAGCTGTTTGAACTTGCCCATTGGAACTCAGGGAAGGTCATGGGTGCTGTATGAAGCCTATTTCCTGTAATCAAGAAACAGGGGACACAGAAAGACTTTTGTGCCCAGGAGCCCCACAGGGTCCTGCTTGGTTTCAATATCTTTTTTTTTTTTTAACATCTTTATTGGGGTATAATTGCTTTACAATGGTGTGTTAGTTTCTGCTTTATAACAAAATGAATCAGTCATACATAAACATATGTTCCCATACGTCTTCCCTCTTGCGTCTCCCTCCCTCCCACCCTCCCTATCCCACCCCTCCAGGCTGTCACAAAGCACCGAGCCAATATCCCTGTGCCATGCGGCTGCTTCCCACTAGCTATCTACCTTACTACGTTTGTTACTGTGTATATGTCCATGACTCTCTCTCGCCCTGTCACAGCTCACCCTTCCCCCTCCCCATAACCTCAAGTCCGTTCTCTAGGAGGTCTGCGTCTTTATTCCTGCCTTACCCCTAGGTTCTTCATGACATTTTTTTTTCTTAAATTCCATATATATGTGTTAGCATACGGTATTTGTCTTTTTCTTTCTGACTTACTTCACTCTGTATGACAGACTCTAGGTCTATCCACCTCTTTACAAATAGCTCAATTTCGTTTCTTTTATGGCTGAGTAATATTCCATTGTATATATGTGCCACATCTTCTTTATCCATTCATCCGATGATGGGCACTTAGGTTGTTTCCATCTCCGGGCTATTGTAAATAGAGCTGCAATGAACATTTTGGTACATGACTCTTTTTGAATTTTGGTTTTCTCAGGGTATATGCCTAGTAGTGGGATTGCTGGGTCATATGGTAGTTCTATTTGTAGTTTTTTAAGGAACCTCCATACTGTTCTCCATAGTGGCTGAACCAATTCACATTCCCACCAGCAGTGCAAGAGTGTTCCCTTTTCTTCACACCCTCTCCAGCATTTATTGTTTCTAGATTTTTTGATGATGGCCATTCTGACTGGTGTGAGATGATATGTCATTGTAGTTTTTTTTGTTTGTTTGTTTGTTTTTTTGCGGTACACGGGCCTCTCACTGTTGTGGCCTCTCCCGTTGCGGAGCACAGGCTCCAGACGCGCAGGCTCAGCGGCCATGGCTCACGGGCCCAGCCACTCCGCAGCATGTGGGATCCTCCCGGACTGGGGCACGAACCCGTGTCCCCTGCATCGGCAGGCGGACTCTCAACCACTGCGCCACCAGGGAAGCCCTCATTGTAGCTTTGATTTGCATTTCTCTAATGATTAATGATGTTGAGCATTCTTTCATGTGTTTGTTGGCAGTCTGTATATCTTCTTTGGACAAATGTCTATTTAGGTCTTCTGCCCATTTTTGGATTGGGTTGTTTGTTTTTTTGTTATTGAGCTGCATGAGCTGCTTGTAAATTTTGGAGATTAATCCTTTGTCGGTTGCTTCATTTGCAAATATTTTCTCCCATTCTGAGGGTTGTCTTTTGGTCTTGTTTATGGTTTCCTTTGCTGTGCAAAAGCTTTGAAGTTTCATTAGGTCCCATTTGTTTATTTTTGTTTCTATTTCCATTACTCTAGGAGGTGGGTCAGAAAGGATCTTGCTGTGATTTATGTCATAGAGTGTTCTGCCTATGTTTTCCTCTAAGAGTTTGATAGTTTCCGGCCTTATATTTAGGTCTTTAATCCATTTTGAGCTTATTTTTGTGTATGGTATTAGGGAGTGATCTAGTCTCATACTTTTACATGTACCTGTCCAGTTTTCCCAGCACCACTTATTGAAGAGGCTGTCCTTTCTCCACTGTACATTCCTGCCACCTTTATCAAAGATAAGGTGTCCATATGTGCATGGGTTTATCTCTGGGCTTTCTATCCTGTTCCATTGATCTATCTTTCTGTTTTTGTGCCAGTACCATACCGTCTTGATAACTGTAGCTTTGTAGTATAGTCTGAAGTCAAGGAGCCTGATTCCTCCAGTTCCTTTTTTCGTTCTCAAGATTGCTTTGGCTATTCGGGGTCTTTTGTGTTTCCATACAAATTGAAAAATTTTTTGTTCTAGTTCTGTGAAAAATGCCAGTGGTAGTTTGATAGGGATTGCATTGAATCTAGATTGCTTTGGGTAGTAGAGTCATTTTCACAATGTTGATTCTTCCAATCCAAGAACATGGTATATCTCTCCATCTATTTGTATCATCTTTAATTTCTTTCATCAGTGTCTTATAAGTTTCTGCATACAGGTCTTTTGGCTCCTTAGGTAGGTTTATTCCTAGATATTTTATTCTTTTTGTTGCAGTGGTAAATGGGAGTGTTTTCTTAATTTCACTTTCAGATTTTTCATCATTAGTATATAGGAATGCCAGAGATTTCTGTGCATTAATTTTGTATCCTGCCACTTTACCAAATTCATTGATTAGCTCTAGTAGTTTTCTGGTAGCATCTTTAGGATTCTCTATGTATAGGATTATGTCATCTGCAAACAGTGACAGCTTTACTTCTTCTTTTCCGATTTGGATTCCTTTTATTTCCTTTTCTTCTCTGATTGCTGTGGCTACAACTTCCAAAACTATGTTGAATAAGAGTGGTGAGAGTGGGCAACCTTGTCTTGTTCCTGATCTTAGTGGAAATGCTTTCAGTTTTTCACCATTGAGGATGATGTTTGCTGTGGGCTTGTCATATATGGCCTTTATTATGTTGAGGAAAGTTCCCTCTATGCCTACTTTCTGCAGGGTTTTTATCATAAATGGGTGTTGAATTTTGTCAAAAGCTTTCTCTGCATCTATTGAGATGATCATATGGTTTTTCTCCTTCAATTTGTTAATATGGTTTATCACATTGATAGATTTGCGTATATTGAAGAATCCTTGCATTCCTGGAATAAACCCCACTTGATCATGGTGTATGATCCTTTTAATGTGCTGTTGGATTCTGTTTGCTAGCATTTTGTTGAGGATTTTTGCATCTATGTTCATCAGTGATACTGGCCTGTAGTTTTCTTTCTTTGTGACATCCTTGTCTGGTTTTGGTATCAGGGTGATGGTGGCCTCGTAGAAGGAGTTTCGGCGTGTTCCTCCCTCTGCTATATTTTGGAAGAGTTTGAGAAGGATAGGTGTTAGCTCTTCTCTAAATGTTTGATAGAATTCGCCTGTGAAGCCATCTGGTCCTGGGGTTTTGTTTGTTGGAAGATTTTTAATCACAGTCTCAATTTCAGTGCTTGTGATTGGTCTGTTCATATTTTCTATTTCTTCCTGATTCAGTCTTGGCAGGTTGTGCATTCCTAAGAATTTGTCCATTTCTTCCAGATTGTCCATTTTATTGGCATAGAGTTGCTTGTAGTAATCTCTCATGATCTCTTTTATTTCTGCAGTGTTAGTTGTTACCTCTCCTTTTTCATTTCTAATTCTATTGATTTGAGTCTTCTCCCTTTTTTTCTTGATGAGTCTGGCTAGTGGTTTATCTATTTTGTTTATCTTCTCAAAGAACCAGCTTTTAGTTTTATTGATCTTTGCTATTGTTTCCTTCATTTTTTTTCATTTATTTCTGATCTGATTTTTATGACTTCTTTCCTTCTGCTAGCTTTGGGGTTTTTTTGTTCTTCTTTCTCTAATTGCTTGAGGTGCAAGGTTAGGTTGTTTATTCGAGATGTTTCCTGCTTCTTAAGGTGGGCTTGTATTGCTATAAACTTCCCCCTTAGAACTGCTTTTGCTGCATCCCACAGGTTTTGGGTCGTTGTGTCTCCATTGTCATTTGTTTCTAGGTATTTTTTGATTTCCTCTTTGATTTCTTCAGTGATCACTTCATTATTAAGTAGTGTATTGTTTAGCCTCCATGTGTTTGTATTTTTTACAGATCTTTTCCTGTAATTGATATCTAGTCTCATGGCGTTGTGGTCAGAAAAGATACCTGATAGAATTTCAATTTTCTTAAATTTACCAAGGCTTGATTTGTGACCCAAGATATGATCTATCCTGGAGAATGCTCCATGAGCACTTGAGAAAAATGTGTATTCTGTTGTTTTTGGATGGAGTGTCCTATAAATATCAATTAAGTCCATCTTGTTTAATGTATCATTTAAAGCTTGTGTTTCCTTATTTATTTTCATTTTGGATGATCTGTCCATGGGTGAAAGTGGGGTGTTAAAGTCCCCTACTATGAATGTGTTACTGTCGATTTCCCCTTTTATGGCTGTCAGTATTTGCCTTATGTATTGAGGTGCTCCTATATTGGGTGCATAAATATTTACAATTGTTATATCTTCTTCTTGGATCGATCCCTTGATCATTATGTAGTGTCCTTCTTTGTCCCTTTTAATAGTCCTTATTTTAAAGTCTATTTTGTCTGATGTGAGAATTGCTACTCCAGCTTTCTTTTGGTTTCCATTTGCATGGAATATCTTTTTCCATCCCCTTACTTTCAGTCTGTATGTGTCTCTAGGTCTGAAGTGGGTCTCTTGTAGACAGCATATATAAGGGTCTTGTTTTTGTATCCATTCAGCTAATCTGTGTCTTTTGGTGGGAGCATTTAGTCCTTTTACATTTAAGGTAATTATCGATATGTATGTTCCTATTCCCATTTTCTAAATTGTGTTGGGTTCGTTATTATAGGTCTTTTCCTTCTCTTGTGTTTCTTGCCTAGAGAAGATCCTTTAGCATTCGTTGTAAAGCTGGTTTGGTGGTGCTGAACTCTCTCAGCTTTTGCTTGTCTGTAAAGGTTTTAATTTCTCCATCAAATCTGAATGAGATCCTTGCTGGGTAGAGTAGTCTTGGCTGCAGGTTTTTCTCCTTCATCACTTTCAGTATGTCCTGCCACTCCCTTCTGGCTTGTAGGGTTTCTGCTGAGAGATCAGCTGTTAACCTTATGGGGATTCTCTTGTGTGTTATTTGTTGTTTTTCCCTTGCTGCTTTTAATATGCTTTCTTTGTATTTAATTTTTGACAGTTGGATTAATATGTGTCTTGGCGTATTTCTCCTTGTATTTATCCTGTATGGGACTCTCTGTGCTTCCTGGACTTGATTAACTATTTCCTTTCCCATATTAGGGAAGTTTTCAACTCTAATCTGTTCAAATATTTTCTCAGTCCCTTTCTTTTTCTCCTCTTCTTCTGGAACCCCTATAATTCGAATGTTGGTGCGTTTAATGTTGTCCCAGGGGTCTCTGAGACTGTCCTCAGTTCTTTTCATTCTTTTTTCTTTATTCTGCTCTGCAGTAGTTATTTGCACTATTTTATCTTCCAGGTCACTTATCCGTTCTTCTGCCTCAGTTATTCTGCTATTGATCCCATCTAGAGTACTTTTAATTTCATTTATTGTGTTGTTCATCATTGCTTGTTTCATCTTTAGTTCTTCTAGGTCCTTGTTAACTGATACTTGCATTTTGTCCGTTCTATCTCCAGGATTTCGGATCATCCTTACTATCATTATTCTGAATTCTTTTTCAGGTAGGCTGCCTATTTCCTCTTCATTTGTTAGGTCTGGTGCATTTTTATCTTGCTCCTTTATCTGCTGTGTGTTTTTCTGTCTTCTCATTTTGCTTATCTTACAGTGTTTGGGGTCTCCTTTTTGCAGGCTGCAGGTTCGTAGTTCCTGCTGTTTTTGATGTCTGTCTCCAGTGGCTAAGGTTGGTTCAGTGGGTTGTGTAGGCTTCCTGGTGGAGGGTACTAGTGCCTGTGTTGTGATGGATGAGGCTGGATCTTGTCTCTCTAGTGGGCACGTTCACGTCTGGTGGTGTGTTTTGGGGTGTCTGTGGCCTTATTATGATTTTAGGCAGCCTCTCTGCTAATGGGTGGGGTTGTGTTCCTGTTTTGCTAGTTGTTTGGCATAGGTTGTCCAGCACTGTGGCTTGCTGGTCGTTGAGTGAAGCTGGGTGCTGGTGTTAAGATGGAGGTCTCTGGGAGATTTTTGCCATTTGATATTATGTGGAGCTGGGAGGTCTCTTGTTGACCAGTGTCCTCAAGTTGGCTCTCCTACCTCAGAGGCAGAGCCCTGACTCCTGGCTGGAGCACCAAGAGCTTTTCATCCACACAGCTCAGAATAAAAGGGAGGAAAAGTGGAGGGAATTAGTAGAAGTATGAGGAAAGAAAGAAGGAAAGGAGGGAAGGAAGGAAGGAAGAAAGAAAGAAAGAAGCAAAGAAGGAAAGAAAGGAGGGAGGGAGGAAGGAAGGAAGTAGGGAAAGAAGGAAAAAAGACAGAAAGAAGATACAGTAAAAATAAACTAAAGTATAATAAAGTTATTGAATTAAAAAATTCTTATTTAGAAAAAAAAAGGGACGGATAGAACCTTAGGACAAATGTTGGAAGCAAAGCTATACAGACAAAATCTTACACAGAAGCATACACATACACCCTCACTAAAAGAGGTAAAGGGGGGAAATCATAAATCTTGCTGTCAGAGACCACCTCCTCAATTGGGGATGATTCGTTGTCTAAAGGAGGAAAGGAAGGAAGGAAAGAAAGAAAGAAAGAAGGTAAAGTATAATAACGTTATTAAAATTAAAATTGATTATTAAGAAATAAATTTTAAAAAAAAACCATGGACGGATAGAACCCTAGGACAAATGGTGGAAGCAAGACTATCCAGACAAGATCTCACACAGAAGCATACACATACACACTCACAAAAAGAGGAAAAGGGAAAAAAATCATAGATCTTGCTCCTAAAGTCCACTTCCTTAATTTGGGATGATTGGTTGTCTATTCATGTATTCCACAGATGCAGGGTACATCAAGTTGAATGTGGAGCTTTAATCCGCTGCTCCTGAGGCTGCTGGGAGAGATTTCCCTTTCTCTTCTTTGTTCTCACAGCTCCCAAGGGCTCAGCTTTGGATTTGGCCCCACCTCTGCGTGTAGGTCGCTGGAGGGCGTCTGTTCTTTGCTCAGACAGGACGGGGTTAAAAGAGCCGCTGATTCGGGGGCTCTGGCTCACTCAGGCCGGGGGGAGGGAGGGGCACGGAGTGCGGGGCGGGCCTGCGGCGGCAGAGGCCGACGTGACTTTGCACCAGCCTGAGGCGCGCTGTGCGTTCTCCCGGGGAAGTTGTCCCTGGATCCCGGGAACCTGGCAGTGGCGGGCTGCACAGGCTCCGCGGAAGAGGGGTGTGGAGAGTGACCTGTGCTCGCACACAGGCCCCTCGGTGGCGGCAGCAGCAGCCTTAGCGTCTCCCGCCCGTCTCTGGGGTCCGCGCTTTTAGCCGCGGCTCGCGCCCGTCTCTGGAGTTCCTTTAAGCAGCGTTCTTAAACCCCTCTCCTCACGCACCAGGAAACAAAGAGGGAAGAAAAAGTCTCTTGCCTCTTCGGCAGGTGCAGAGTTTTCCCCGGACTCCCTCCCGGCTAGCGGTGGTGCACTAACCCCTTCAGGCTGTGTTCACGCCGCCAACCCCAGTCCTCTCCCTGCGCTCCGTCCGAAACCGAAACCCGAGCCTCAGAGCCTCAGCTCGCAGCCCTGCCCGCCCCGGCGGGTGAGCAGACAAGCCTCTCGGGCTGGTGAGTGCCGGTCGGCCCTGATCCTCTGTGGGGGAATCTCCCCGCTTTGCCCTCCGCACCCGTTGCTGTGCTCTCCTCCGCCGCCCCGAAGCTCCCCCCTCAGCCCCCCGCAGTCTCCGCTCGCGAAGGGGCTTCCTAGTGTGTGGAAACTTTTCCTCCTTCACAGCTCCCTCCCACTGGTGCAGGTGCCGTCCCTATTCTTTTGTCTCTGTTTTTTCTTTTTTTCTTTTGCCCTACCCAGGTACGTGGGGGGTTTCTTGCCTTTTGGGAGGTCTGAGGTCTTCTGCCAGCCTTCAGTAGGTGTTCTGTAGGAGTTGTTCCACGTGTAGATGTATTTCTGGTGTATCTGTGGGGAGGAAGGTGATCTCCGCGTCTTACTCTTCCGCCATCTTCAAGGTCCCCCCGGTTTCAATATCTTATTGGAGGAAAATGTGATCAGTATCTCTGAGAATTAAATTATGGCATAGGGCTAGAGAGTTGCTATATCCCTGAAATAGGACATAAAGGTATATCGCTGGTCTTGCCAGCTGAAAGCAAATTGCTTCTGGTGGACTATATGGACAGGGTTGGATAAAAAGGCATTTGCCAAATTAGTAGAGGCAAACCAGGTGCCAGGGGATGTGTTAATTTGCTCAAGCAATAAAACCACATCTGGTACAGCAGCTGCAGTTGGAATCACCACCTGGTAAAGTTTACAGTAGTCCACTGTCATTCTACAAGATTCATCTGACTTTTGCGTAGGCCAAATAGGAGAATTGAATGGGGCTGTGGTGGGAATCATCACCCCTGCATCTTTCAAGTCCTTGATGGTGGGTAATCTCTGTAACTCCTCCAGGAATGTGGTATTAGGGTTCACTATTTTGCTAGTTAGAGGCAGTTCTAGTAGCTTTAATTTGGCCTAATCCATCATAATAGCCCTCACACCACAGGTCAGGGAATCAATGTACGGATTCTGCCAGCTGTTGAGTATATTTATCCCAGTTATGCATCCTTTGGGGGAAATAACCACAGGATGGGTTTGGGAACCCACTGGGCCCTCTGTGAGATGCATCAGAGCTAAGATTTCCCTGATCACGTGACCTTCATAATTCCCTTCTCTGAATGGTCAACTGCAGTGATGTTTTGGGTCTCCTGAAATTAGTGTTCTTTGAGAGCCAGGGTCTTATAGTCCACAAACGGTCTGATTATTTTCTTTTCTCTAGTGCATTGGTTCCTTTGGGGAAGGCAGGGAGAAAGCGTAAGAGTGTAAAATTTTGGCAGTGTACTGGGATCCTTCCTCAAGGGGACCTGGCCTCTCCTTCATTCAAGGAGTTCTAGGTGTGTAAAATCGCTCAAGACTGGGAATTGACTGAGGATCCATAACTCTCTGTTTTTATGATCCAGTTTAGACTTTTGTTAACTTCACCTGGAACTTTTCTGATTATACAACTGAAATGATTCAGTAGGCTTCTATCCGTTTCAGCGCTACAGCCACCATGACTAGCCAACAGCATAGGTCTGCATAATTCAGGCTATTCTGTTGCTGCCTTGTCTCTACTGTCCATTACAGCAACCACACTTACCTTGCTTTTGGTGGTTCACGGCTGCACCTTGGCCCTTGCCACCTGCCATTTCCTCGCACTATACTTAGATTAGGCAATTCAGTGACTGGAGTTCCATGAAAAGGTCTCACCTACACCGAAGAGCAATTACAGAGCTCTTCAAGGATTCTGGAAGTCCCCTCAGAAATTTATTTCTCAGCATTTTGATGAAAGGTGTGTCTTCTGAACCGTCCCTGTGTTGGTGAATAGGTCTTAAGTACCCACTCTAACATTCAGATCTCCCTAAACCTTTGAATTCCTTTCTGTACATTAAAACTAGGCAGATCTGGCTTTTCTAATTCACTCACTGCGCCACAGCATCAAATGCAGAATTTCTGCTTAGTGAGCCCATCTCAATAAATTCTGCCTTAGCAACATTAAATTTGTTCCATCATTATCCCACACATCAACATTCTGTCCATTCTCACACACGTCCCGGAGATCTGTTGGTATAAATTAGAAAACTCAGGTAGTTCTTTTGATGTGTAGCACACATCTTCATGGGTCACAAAGTATACCTCATCTTTAGGGACCTGCTAAAACTTGAGTCTAGTTAAAGGTCTAGAAGCAAGGAGAGCTGGTCTTTGTAGGAGTTCAGGTTTCCTGAGGAGAGATTCCAGCACTCCATTGGAGAAAAAAAACAAATTACGAGTTTAGGTGCAGTAGAGATGGTAAGAGGAGCTTTGCCAGCGCTGACTTCCCCCGTGGCGGCACTGCATGGAGCTGAATTAGCCGGTGGTGACCTCTCCCACAGGGAAAGGGAGAGTAGTGAGTGAGTGCCTGGTTTCCTCAGCTGTGCAGGATGCTTCTGGAGAAACCAGTTTTTCTCCCACAGCACCCCAAGTATTGGAGTGGGACCTCCATGATGGGGGGGTGGGAGAGGAGATGGAGAAAGAGGCAGATAATACTAGAGAGCATTAAAAGGTTGTGGTTCTGCCTTCTTGCACTGTTAGTGGGAATGTAAATTGATACAGCCATTATGGAGAACAGTATGGAGGTTCCTTAAAAAACTAAAAATAGAGCTACCATACGACCCAACAATCCCACTACTGGGCATATACCCTGAGAAAACCCTAATTCAAAAAGAGTCATGTACCACAGTGTTCATTGCAGCCCTATTTACAATAGCCAGGACATGGAAGCAACCTAAGTGTCCATCGACAGATGAATGGATAAAGAAGATGTGGCACATATATGCAATGGAATATTACTCAGCCATAAAAAGAAACGAAATTGAGTTATTTGTAGTGAGATGGATGGACCTAGAGACTGTTATACAGAGTGAAGTAAGTCAGAAAGAGAAAAACGAATACCATATGCTGACACATACATATGGAAACTAAAATTAAAAAAAAGAAGGTTCTGAAAAACCTAGGGGCAGGACAGCAATAAAGACGTAGACGTAGAGAATGGACTTGAGGACACGGGGAGGGGGAAGGGTAAGCTGGGATGAAGTTAGAGAGTATATATACACTACCAAACGTAAAATAGATAGCAGTGGGAAGCAGCCGCATAGCACAGGGAGATCAGCTCGGTGCTTTGTGACCACCTAGAGGAGTGGGATAGGGAGGGTGGGAGGGAGACTCGAGGGAAGAGATATGGGGACATATGTATATGTATAACTGATTCACTTCGTTATAAAGCAGAAACTAACACACCATTGTAAAGCAATTATACTCCAATAGAGATGTTAAAAAAAAAAAAAAAAAAGATGTTCTGGATGACTGCAATCAGAACTACAACAGGAAACCCATGCAAAAGCCCCTGAGTAAACCTCACCAGAGAATCCCTGCAAATGGCACCAAGGAAACACGAGTTATTTGTCTAAACTTATCCTTCCTCACTGTACTCCAGCCATACTGACTCTTTGTTCCTGTAATTTTAGGCACAATTCCAATATGGGGCATTCAAACCTGCTGTTGTTTTTATCTGGAATTTTCTTTTGCTGATATTCACATGAATCATGCCCTTACCTTTTTTTTTTCTTTCTTTTTTTTTTTTTTTTTTTTTTTTTAGCGGTACGCCGGCCTCTCACTGTTGTGGCCTCTCCCGTTGCGGAGCACAGGCTCCAGCTGCGCAGGCTCCGCGGCCGTGGCTCACGGGCCCAGACGCTCCGTGGCATGTGGGATCTTCCCGGACCGGGGCACGAACCCATGTCCCCTGCATCGGCAGGTGGACTCTCAACAACTGTGCCACCAGGGAAGCCCTACCTTCTTTTTTTATTTTTATTTTTTTTCAGTTTTTTTAAATTAAAGAATATAATCCATACAATTAAAAAGGTGTAAAAAATTCAAATTCATTTTTCTTAAAAAAAATTTTATTGGAGTGTAGTTGCTTTCCAATGCTGTGTTAATTTCTTGCTGTACAGCAAAGTGAATCAGTCATGTGTATGTGTGTGTGTATATATATATATATATATATATGTGTGTGTCCCCTTTTTTCAGATTTCCTTCTTGTTTAGGTCACCACAGAGCATTGAGTATAGTTCCCTGTGCTATACAGTAGATTCTCATTAGTTATTTTATAAATAGTATTGTATCTATGTTCCATGGTGTAATGGTGAGCACTCTGGACTCTGAATCCAGCCCTTACCTTCTTTAGGACTTTGGTCATATACACAGTGTGGTCTTTCATGACCATTCTATTTAAATTTGGATTCCCTGACACACTTTGTATTTCCTGTTTCCAATTGTTTTCCTCCATGCCACATATCTCAATCTGATATGTTTTACACTTTATTGTACTTATTTATACATTTATTGTCTTAATCCTCAAATTAGATGATGAATTCCAATATGAGCAAGAATCTTTGTCTTTTACTTAGCATTTCCTTAGTGCTTAGAAGGTTACAGGCCACATAGTAATTTCCCAATAAATATTTATGAGGAAATAAAGTAAGGAAGGAAAAAGGCTGGTAAGAAGGGAGAGAGGGAGTTTTTATTTTCTTCTATGTGCAATTTGATAGCAACTGAAGTTTTTTGGGTAATTGATGCCATAATTAGCTTTGCATTTTTGGAAGGATGCCCTGGGTTCTGGGCAGAGAAGGCCCTGACTACCTTTCCTACCACATCTCTTACGATTCCCATTCTTATTTACTATTCTGCAGCCACTGGACTTCCTTCTGACCTGAAACACTCCAAGATTTTTTCTATCTCAAGTCATTTGCACTAGCTATTCCCTTGGCCTAGAATGCTTTTCCTCTAGACCTTTTCGTTACTTGTTCCTTTTCATTATTTATTTCTCAGATTAGATAACTTTCACCATCACAGGAAGAACTTTGCTAATGACCATAGCTAAATTACCCTACACCACACGTTCATTAAATCATTCTCTATAATATACTATGTTTCATTTTCATCATAGGTCTTATCATAAATTTAATTGCTTATTTATTTGATTTTGTGTTGATTTTCTGCCCCCCTCGTGTAAGTGGCATAAAGTTATGGCCTTTGGCTATCTAATTAGTTGTTTTATGCCTACTGCATAGAACAGTGTTTTGCACATGGTTGAAAAGCAGTAAACAATTAATGAGTGAATGAAAGGATGAAAAGAGGCAGTATAAGCAAGGGTTGGCTTTTTGGGGGAGATGATGAACTTATCAGTTAAACTAGAAAAAATATGGTAGAAGAAAAGATTGAAAAGGTAGGTGTACTGGCATTGGGCCATTACAACTGGAGTCTTTGATCAAATAACAGTGGTTTATGGATTAGCATATCCTTTAGTTTTTCTGATTTACAAAAGAGCTCCAGTGAAGACTGCTGACATGCTTGTTTTCTAATTGCTCCTATTTTCTATCTACAACTTAGCCCTCCAAATTGCTAGGCCTCACATTTTAGAGTACATTTTAAAAAAAGGAAATGTTTGCAAATATAGATCCTGGTGATCTACCACAGAAATTGTGATTCAGTAGGCCTAGATTTTGTTCTAGGAATCTGAAATTTTGGTTAGCTTTTCAGGGAATTTGATGCAAGTTATACCTGGACTTCACTTTGAAAATACAATTCCAGATTTTTGTTTGTTTTAAAATGTAGTGGAAGGTTGATCTGTACTCAGTGCATTTCAAATATCTCCACTATGAACAAAGGATTCAGGCCGAAACACTTTGCAAGCTTAACCGGCTTGATAATATTTTTTGCATCATCCTGTACAAGACATAATTAATATTAAATTTAAAAAGGTTGCATATTAGCTTAGGGTGGTGTAACAAGATACCACAGACTGGATGGCTTAAACAGTAGGTACTTATTGTCCACAATTATTGAGGCTCGGAAGTCCAAAATCAGAGTGCCAGCTGATTTGATTCCCCAATGAGGGTCTCCTCCTGGCTTGCAGATGGGAAGAAGGGAGGGAGGAAGAGAGACAGAGAGAGAGAGAACACAAGATCTCCTTATAAGGTACCAGTCCCATCACAAGGGTCCTACCATCATGACCTCTACTAAACCTAATTACTTCCCAAAGGCCTCATCTCCAAATAACATCACATTGGGGATTAGGGCAACATATGAATTTGGGGAGGACACAATTAAGTCCATGGCAAGTTGCAACTGTTGGGCAAGCATTTCAACCCCTAAATGTGCCTCAGTTTCCTCATTTGTAAAATGGAGATAGTAATGTCATCACCCAAAATAAAGCACATGATTCTTTGGAATAGAAATTAAATGAGTCAATGACAATGGGAGGAAAGTGCTAGCTAATTAATAGTAGTTTTGAAGAAGTAATTATTCACATATCAAAGAGGTGGAAGGAAAATCTGAATCTGTTTACAAGTTACTTTGAATAATTATATTTATAATTTTGGAAACAATGTTTTCCTTCTATATGCCATTTATTTTACCCTAAAGTAAGTACATGTTATTCTAATAGTCCACAAATAATTTTAAACAATAAATACTATTTGCAGATACAAATTTGAGAGAGGATGTACATGACCATTCATTAGTGAGTTTGCAAACGTGAGATTCTTTTAGAATTGACATAGCCCTTCTTTTTGAGAATGATCCTATAAATGGAACGCAAGCAAATGAAAAATATTCAGTTGCTCACATGAATAGAAATGATGGTTGAACTAATCTTATGGCAGCTAAAACTAAATTGAACGTGTGTGCTATGGATACTGTGTGGAAAATTGACTTTTTCCCCCAGCTTTGTTGAGATATAATTGACATATAACATTGTATAAGTTTAAGGTGTACCATGTGATGATTTGATACACATATTTATTACAAATGATTTTCAGAATATGGTTAGTTAACACATCCATCACCTCATATAGTTATAAATTCTTGGTGTGTGGTGAAAACATTTAAGATCTACTTTCTTAGCAACTATCAAGTATATAATACAGAATTGTTAACTATAGTCACCATACTGTACATTAGATCCCCAGAACTTATTCACCTTATAACTGGAAGTTTGTATCCTTTAGCCAACATCTCCCCATTTTCCCTACCCCTCTACCATTATTCTACTCTGTCTCTATAAATTTTTTTTTTTAGATTCCTCATATAAGGAAGATCATACAGTATTTGTCTCTCTCTAACTTATCTCACTGAGCATAATACCCTCAGGTACCCTCCATGTTGTCACAAATGGCAGAATTTCCTCCTTTCTTATGGCTGAATATAGTCCATTGTATATATGTATGTACAAAATATATATATATGTATATATTTCTTTATCCATTTGCCAGTGATGGACACTTCAGTTCTTTCTGTGTCTTGGCTGTTGTGAATAATGCTGCAAGAACATGGGGGTACAAATAGCTCTTTGAGATCTGGATTTAATTTCCTTCAGATGTATACCCAGAAGTGGGATTTCTGGATGATATGGTATCTATTTTTAATTCTTTGAGGAACCTTCATACTTGTTTTTTCCATAATGGTTGTACCAGAAAATTGAGTTTTTATAAAAAGAATGTTCTAGAATGTGGCAGTGCCCATTTTCATACTAAAAAGTCTTTGACATTGTCTCCCTGTAGGTTTATTTTCACAAGATGAAAATCAATTTAGACAATTTAGTCAAAGTAGAATTAAATTTGATACTTCTGTCTGATCTTTCATACTGTACAGATATGTATATTTAAAATAGTTTTAGAAGCTCAGTTTTATTGATTTGGACAATAAGTTGGCCACTCACATGTACATAAATTGCTTGTACTTATCTACTCTTGAGGAGAGGGTGGTAATTTAGAACTATTATCTACATATGTCAATGGATGAATTAAGTGCTCCAGTGCTCCAGTGACTGAGTGGAGTCAAACAATTTCAAAGAATCCATTGTATTTTCCACTTTATAAATCCTTTTCCCTGGTAATAAAACCATTTTTGGTTACTATGTAGATGCTTATTTAATCAGAAAAAAAAATAATAATTTGTTTATAATAATAATAGTTTTATCATCATCATAATAAAATAATAGTTTAAAAATAAAAATAGTTTTATAATCATACTTTTATCATAAATGGAGAGGAATATTTAAAGGAAGCAGAAGTCTTGTTCAAATACAAATAATGATGCTAGCATTTTTAGCTTCTGATCATTTGATTGTACTGGGCATTGGAAATGACATCTCAGTCATAGTGTGGCATCATCCTATGTCTACATTTATCTACCTGACATTTCCCTGTATTTAGGTAACCATGCGTGGGTGAATGAACTTGGACTTGAAGGTTTAAGCTGTGATCAAAAGGGTATTAGATATGATTGGGTATCTCTCAGCCACATTAATGAGAAGTTAGACAGTCAGATGCTAACACAAGCAACAGATTCTGTCTCTGTTCTTTTAACATTCAACATCCATATTTTCTTATATGTATCACATATTAATTATAAAAATAACTAACATTTCAGAGCTTACTGTGTACCAAATGTTCTGAGTTCTTTTATAGATTATCTCCCTTAATCTTCACAAGAACCCAGTAAGTGCTGTTATTACCTACTTTTTATAGATTATGAAATTGGGACCTAGAGAGTTGAAGAATTTACCCAAAATCACACAGATAGTAAGTGGTAAAACAGAGTTATGTATCTAAGCAGTCTTGTTTACCCTTAACTGAATCTCTACTCTTAACTGCCAACCTATAACATTATCAAAATCTATTGGGTTTTTTTTCCCACTTTAAATAGCTCTTTAAGCTGTCCAAGTTTCATTAATCAATGAGTAATTCAATGTTTTAACCCCCAAGGAGTGTTTACATTAAATCTTTACTTTAATCCTAATAATTATTCAGTTTCACTGAAAAAGGACTAGCAAAACATAAATGAAGTAAAAGTGACAGTTTCCCCTTAACCTCACCAGTGCTGGTGAGTTAAATTCCCTGGATTTCATTTTCTCCATCTAAATCCTGAGGTAATGCCTGCTTGTTTATATTGCCACCTTCTTATTATTAAAATCAGTTAAAAATTAATAAATTAAATGTAAATATTAATACCAGTAGTATTAATATTATTTAATATCATTCATTTATATTATACCAATAGTATTAATATTATTTAATATCATTCATTTATCATATTATTTAATATCATTCATTGAATATCAATATCATTCATTTCATTTGATTAATTATTAAATATTAATTATTAAATATCTGGAATTAATATTTCAAGTATGTGTTTGGAACTTTCATAAGTACTACTTCTTTTAGTTATTTCACACAACAGACACAAACTCACATAAAATTGTCAATTATGTATTATTAAACAGTTTTCAAATGAGGAAATTGAGGCACAAAGGTTATAAATCACACAACTAGAAAGGCAAAGTGGGGTTCAAAATGAAGTCTCCTGACACCACGAAATATATACTTTCCTACACATTATACTGAGTACAAATTGAAGCTAGCTATTGAAAAACACTATAGGCTGTAAACAATACCTATTATTATGAGATGGGTGGTGATGAGAGAATAGTGTTCTATAGCTCCATTTTGGTTATAGAAGAAAAAAACTTTTGAGGGATATATTAGAGTAGGCTAGATCATGGTAACAGATTAAAATATGAAATTGCTTAATAAATATGTAGTTCATTTCTTGCTTACCTAAGAGTCCAGGGAAGTTTCAGTTTTGTTAGTTCTGCCTTTTCTAAAACTTGATTTCTAGTGTTACCCAGGAGATTGCCATCCAGATGGCCAGAAAGGAAAAAGAACCTGGAGAAAGCACGCTAGCTTCTTAAGAGCCTTGGCCTAGAAGTGACGTAGATCACATCTACCCACATGCCATTGTGGATAACTAGTCTTGTGACCACAAAAGACTAGTAGTGGTCACACAACTTGCTGGCTGGGTAACTGCTACCTAGGTACAATTGATACTAAAAAATAAGAAATTAGATTGAGCTGGACAGATAACCATCTAATAACCACAGGAAGTTATTCCTTGATACTGAGTTCAACAACCACCTAAAAATGGATTGCGTATCAGAGGGTATTTTTTTGTTGTTATGTGAGGACCAGTGTGCCGATATTCATTGAAGTGACCACCCCTGGCTGATATGTGTGTGTGTGTGTGTGTGTGTGTGTGTGTGTGTGTGTGTGTGTGTGTGTGTGAGACAATGTACCTAAGGCAATTACAGATGAGAATAAACACAATAAAATTATATAAGTTCCATTTTTGCCACCTGCCAAAGGCTCTTTAATAGCCACTCACTTCTAATCATTCTCAAATGAAAAATAAATAGAATTGTAAACGTTGCTAGGATAATTTACTGTTCATCATAAATGAGCAATAAATAGAATACTGTTCATATATTTATAATCAAAATCAAATGAGAACAGTTGTTTGTTTGTTTTTTATTGAAGTCTTTAGCTTCCAGGCCATCAGAAGAGAAATAAAACTTTAGCAAGTAAGGACAAAAGGCACTTAGCAGCATCTGTTATCTTCATAAACTGTTGTTTTCTTTCTTAGACCTTCACAAAAGAAGGAAACTTAGAAATCAACTTTAAACCTCTCTATTCTGATTCCAAAGACTGAAAAAATACTGAAATAAGGCATAATGTCAGATTTTGTTTGGCAGGTTGAATAAAATAAAGTAATGGTTGTTTGCCTGCTGCTGAAAAAACAATTTTAAGGAGATGTACAGTTATCACTTTAACTGTAAAATAAATTTGGTTATTTGATCATTTATATAGACCTGAATCACATCTAGAATGGTATGGAATAAAGAATGAACTTTCACCTTATGCTATACTCTCTAAGCTACCTAAATATTATATTTTTTTTACCTCCTCTTCAAGGTCAATGAATTGACAAACATTTTTATCGCCTATATAAGTGCTGTAGGAACAAGGACGGTGTCTTTTTATCAATGTGCCACTTGCGATGGTTTGCTAAATTTACCAAATGTTTTTATAGTAGTTACCATATTGGAGGCCTAAATGTGAAAAACACACATGAACAATGAAACAGTATAGCTTGCTTTTCCTTTGTCTATATTTCTCAGTCACCTAAATACTTCTAGGTCAGAGGAAATTGAAATCATTATTTTTGTTGCTTATATTACTAAATTATTATGTTGGTTGAATTTTCTTTGCAAAAAATATGAAGGTCTCATGACTTCTTGAACGCTTAAAGTATATATAGAGAACATGTTTGATGTGATCATAATTATTAAAGTTTTAACCTTGAAATTAAAAGATATTTTAATAGACTTTGTCATAGGCAGAAGTTGATTTGGACAACTCCCTTCCCTTAAATATTCAAAATGGATGTTGATTATTACTGGGTCACAAAAGTTTTACAGTTATTTTTGTAATTCTAAAATATCGTTAGCTAAGAAGAATGAATGAATTGTAATTGACCCACCTATGTAGCTCCAAAAGGTAAAGGCCATTATACTAGATTCTGTCCCTTGAGCTATCTGAATAGACATCTAACATTCACCACTATTTTTAAGTCTTTTCAGCTACAAAGAATCCATAATGTGTACAAGTTAGAATTCAGAAGATACCATAATTCTGACATTTTCATTGTAATACAAATATATAGAGAGGAAACAGTTCACTTCAAACAATTTTCTTGAATATATTTATTGGCAGTTGGGTATTAACTTTGAGGAACAAAGATGAATAATACAGAGATGAAAGAGATGAATAAACCTCACTATTATTGTTTGCAAATGAAAAATGTAACCAGTCTCCACAGGAAAATGATTGTATATAAATTGAATGCATACGTTAGGCTAAGAAAACAAGAATTTTCTATTAAATGCATTTTAGTGGATACAAATCTTATGGATTTTTATGTTAATGTTGGTGCCTTACTAGGTATAAAAATTATTTGTACCTATCAATCTGTCTTTTAAGCATGCTTCTTTTAGTTACTATAGCTACATTTTTAAAAATAAAACTTTCTGCAAACCAAATGAGCAAAGTGACAAGTGAAAATTTTAAAAAAACATAAAATTAAAGAAATATTTTTCTTTAGAGCCTAACTACTTTGATTCAGAAAATAATTTTACTAATTCATTCTCATTACTCATTATATTTTATTCAGATTTTCTAGTTCTTAAGTCAGTATTCATAGTTTGCACCTTTCTAGGAATGTTCCCATTTCACCTAGTTGGTGAAATTTGGTTGCATGCAGTTATTCATAGTATTCATTCATAATAATTTTTATTTCTATAAAGTCAAAAGTTATGTCCCCTCTTTCATTTATGATTTTAGTCATGAGTCTTTATCTTTGTTTCTTGGTCAAATTACAGGTTGTCAGTTTGTTTTTGTCTCTTCAAAGTACGAACATTTTGTTTTGTTAGTTTTCTCTATTGTTTCTCTAGTGTCTATTTCTTTAATTTCTACTCTAATCCTTATTCTACCTCTCCTCGTTATGAATATAGTTTGCTCTTCCTCTTTATGTGTCTGAGGATGGAAGATTACGTTGTTAACTTAAGATTTTTCTTCTTTCTTAATATAGGCATTTACAGCTCTAAGTATACCTTTGAGCACTGTGTTAACTGCATCCTGTAAGTTCTGGTTTGTTGTGATTCATTTTCCTTCATCTCAAAGTATTTTGTAATTTCTATTGTGATTTCTTTTTTGTCCTATTGGTTATTGAGTAGAGTGTTAACTCCCACAAATGTGTGAATTTCCCAAATCTCTTTGTATTATTAATTTTCAGTTTAACTCCACTGTGGCTTGTTTCATGGCTTAGCATATGATCTACCTTGGAGAATGTTCCATGTGCACTTGAGAGGAATGTGTGTTCTGCTGTTTTTGGGTAGAGTGTTCAATAGATGCATATTAAGTCTAGTTTGGTTATGTGGTTGTTCAAGTCTTCTATATCCATACTGATCTTCTGCCTAGTTGTTTTATCCATTATTGAAAGTGGAGTATTTAGTCTCTATTATTGTTGAACTTTCTATTTTCCCCACAATTCTGTCAGCCTTTGCTTCATGTATTTTTGTACCCTGCTGTTCAGTATGTATATTTTTATAATTATTATAACTTCATAATTTATTGACACTTTTTTCATTATAAAGCTTTTTTTTTCATTTCCAATAACATTTTTGGTTCTTAAATCTATTTTACCTTATAATTAGTTTAGCCACTCAAGCTTTCTTATGGTTTCTGTTTGCAGGATACATCTTTTTCCATCTTTTTATTTCCAACCCAATTTTATCTTTGAATACAGTATGTCTTTGATAAGATGTCTAAGGAGTGTCATATAGTTGAATCTGTTTTTTAATTAATTATTTCAATGTTCATTAGTTTTTTTTTAATTGGAGTATAATTGCTTTACAATGTTGTGTTAGTTTCTGCTGTACAATGAAGTGAATCAGCTATATGTATACATATCAGGTTGGCCAAAAAGTGCCTTCACTTCTTAAGTAAAAAATAAAAGACTCATTTTCACCAAGAACTTTATTGAACAACGTATTCACCCTTTTGTTCCACTACCTTCTGCCATTTTTCAGACAACTTCATAATTCCATCTTCCCAAAACTTTTTATCTTTTTGAGCAAAGAACTGTTCCAGGTGCCTTTTACAGTCTTCCAGGGAATTGAAATTTTTAAAGGCCGAAATAAATGAAAATCCAAAGGTCCAATGTCTAGTGAATACGGCAGATGAATCAGAACTTCCCAGCCAGGCTGTAACAGTTTTTGCCTGGTCATCAAAGAGACATGCGGTCTTGCATTATCCCGATGGAAGATTATGCATTTTCTTTTGACTAATTCTGGACGCTTTTCGTCGAGTGCTTCTTTCAGTTGGTCTAATTGGGAGCAGTACTTGCTGGAATCAATCATTTGGTTTTCTGGAAGGAGCTCATAATAGAGGACTCCCTTCCAGTCCCACCATATACACAACATCGCCTTCTTTGGATGAAGACCAGCCTTTGGTGTGGTTGGTGGTGGTTCATTTCGCTTGCCCCACGATCTCTTCTGTTCCACATTATTGTACAGTATCCACTTTTCATCACCTGTCACAATTTGTTTTAAAAATGGAATGTTTTCATTATGTTTCAGTAGAGAATCGCATGAGGAAATATGGTCAAGAAGGTTTTTTCACTTATGTGGAATCCAAATATCAAAGCGATTCACATAAACAGGCTGGTGCAAATAATTTTCAATGCTTGATTTGGATATTTTGAGTATGTTGGCTATCTCCCGCGTGGTATAAAGTTGATTGTTCTCAGTTATTGTTTCGATTTGATCGCTATCAACTTCAACTGGTCTACCTGATCATGGGGCATCATCCAGTGAGAAATCTCTAGCACAGAACTTCACAAACCACTTTTGACATGTTTGATCAGTCACAGCACCTTCTCCATACACTGCACAAATCTTTTTTTTGCATTTTGGTTGTGTTTTTACCTTTCTTGAAATAATAAAGCATAGTATGTCGAAAATGTTGCTTTTTTTCTTCCATCTTCAATATTAAAATGGCTACACAAAAATTCACCAATTTTGATAAGTCATTTTTTAAATGCATGCTGATATGACAGCTGTCACATAGAGTCTAACAGAATTGTTTCGAATGAAGTTAAAGACAACTAGATGCTGCTAGAGCCATCTTACAGAAAAAAGTGAACGCACCTTTTGGCCAACCCAATATATCCCCTCCCTCTTGGACCTCCCTCGCACACCTCTCATCCCACCCCCTAGGTCATCACAGAGCATCGAGCTGAGCTCCCTGTGCTATATAGCAGGTTCCCACTAGCTATCTGTTTTACACATGGTAGTGTATTTATGTCAAACCTAATCTCCCAATTCATCCCACCCTCCCCTTCCCCCCCCCCCCGTGTCCACATGTCCATTTTCTATGTCTGCGTCTCTATTCCTGCCTTGCAAGTAGGTTCATCTGTACCATTTTTTCTAGATTCCACATATATGCATTAATATACGATATTTTTTTTTTCTCTTTCTGACTTCACTCTGTATGAAAGGCTCTAGGTCTGCATCTTTTAGGATTATTTAATCTATTCTCATTTAATTTTGTTCTTGGAGTTGAATTTATGTCTACCGTTTAATTTTTGTTTTCTGTATGTCTCAAGTCTTTTTTGTTCCTGTATTCCTCCTTCACTACTTTTTTTGCATTGTGAATATTTTCAAGTTTAAGATTTTGATCCCTTTAAAGAATTTTTCACTGTATTTTTGAGGGTTATTTTTTTAGTAGTTGCTTTAGGTTGTGCCATATGCATCTTAAATTCTCAAATCCACTCTAGGTTTATACTAACTTAATTTCAGTGAGATATAGAAAATCACTCTTATTTAGCTCCATTTTATTTTCCCCCTTTTTGTGCTTATTTTTATACAAATTACATCTATAATGTTACAAACCTAAATGTATATTGTGATAATTATTACTTTTGAAAATTGTATGTCTATTAAAGAAGATGATAAAAGAAAGGAGAACAGGTACACATTTATAAGATTTGTTATATTTAACTTATTATTTACCATTTCTGATTCTCTTTATTGATTCCTGTGTAATTAAGTTACCACTTGGTGTCATTTCCTCACTCCATTACATCTTTGCTTTCATTCACTCCTGTGCTGTTATTGTCATATGTATTACATTTCTGGATGCTATAGGCCCAACAATATAATTACATACATATTGTTTTATATATTTTCTTTTTTATGTAAGTTAAGAATAGAGAAGAAATGGACATTTATTTTGTCTTTCAAAATTACCTCTACCAGTGAGATCTTTTTTGTGTGTGTGGTTTTGAATCTCTGTATGGATTTATGACCTTTCAATAGAACTTTTAGTTCTATTTCAGGAAACTTTTAGTATTTCTTGTAATGAGTCTACTAGTAATAAATTTTCTCAGTTTTTGGTCTTCTGGGAAAGTCTTGCTTTCTTTTTTGAAAGATAGTTCTGCTGTCTGTAAGATTCTTGGTTCACAGTCTTTTCTTTCAGAAGTTTGAATATGTCATCTCACCGCTGTTAGGCCTCCATTTTTTCTGATGAGAAGCTGTTCATACTATAGGTGTTCCCTTGTACATGATTTGTTTTTCTCTTCCTATTTTCAAGACTTTCTCTTTCTCTTTGTCTTTTGGCTTTTCTACTATGTTTCTGCATGTGAATCTCTTTGCACTCTATGTGTAGTTCATTGAACTTCTTGAATGTTTAGCTTAATATTTTTCAGGAAATTCGGGAAGTTTTGAGCAATTATTTATTCACATTTTTTTTGCTCTTTTCTTTCTCCTTTCCTTTGAATAATCTAACTGTATGTATGTTGTTGCATTTAAAGGTGCCTCATATTTCTCTGATATTCTGTTCATTTTTCTTCATACTGTTGTCTCTCTTCTTTAGATAGTATAATGGCTATCAATCTATCTTTGTTGATTTTTCTTTTGCAGTTTAATTCTACTATTGAGCCCTTCTAGTTAATTTTACGTTTTCATTCTTGTAATTTTCAACTCCATAATTTCCATTTGGTTAATTTGTTATAATATCTATCTTTTAATTGATAGTCTCTCTTTGATAAAATGTTGTTATCAAACCTTTCTATACTTCTTTAAGCATGGTTTCCTTTAATTATTTGCATATATTTAAATTAGCTACTTTGAAGTCTTCGTTAAATATGACATCTGGCTACTCTCATGGGCAGTGTCTGTTGCCTCCTTTTTTTACTTATATGAGTCATAATTTCCTGTTTATTTGCGTGTCTCATAACATTGAAAACTGGATATAATATTTTAGATAATGTAGTAATTGTGTATACAAATTCCCCTTCAGCCCTATCCAGGGTTTGTTTTTGTTGCTGTTTGATTACTTATCTAATGACATGGTTGGACCATTTCAGTAATGTCTGTTCCCCCCAAAGTGTGAGAGACATCCACATAATCACACTGGGATGCACAGTTGTTTTAGTATGGATCTCTGCCTCTTTGTCTCTGGTATTCTCTGTTCAGTGGTCTGTTTCATTTGGTAGTAATCCAGCCTTTAGGTTCCAGTAATTACCAGTTGTTTGCCCTATTGTTTTCAACAGTGCCTTGGGGCTTAAGTTGTTCAATACTTTTTACCAATTGAATTTGGACAGGGTTGATCTTGATGTCAGTCTTTGAGGTTTGTTCTGACTCCAGAAGGGCTCCTAACTCTTTCTTTCTCTGCTTCTCACTGGTGAGCTAGAAGCCTGTTCTTTATCTTGTTGCTCTTAATTAGGAGGAGATATTATTGTTATTTTTATTTTTTAATGGTAAAGCAGACTTTATTCAGGGGGACTACTACATTAGAGTGTCATAATAAGAGAGAGAGCGATTTGGCTTAATTCTGTATACAACAAAGACAAGTGGTGATTTATAACCAATGAACAGGGTAGGGGTCAGTGGATGGAAAATTACTAAGAGGAAACATCAGGGTTAAGGGAAATTTGGGTTAAACCCACTTGATAGGATTTTTGCTGAAGGCAAATCAGGGCAATATCAAGGGTGGGGGATAAGGAATTTGATCAGATATCAAGGGTGGAGAATTTTCACTAAACTGACCCAATAGCATTCTTGCTAAAACTGTACTAAACTGACCAAGGACAAAGGCCAAGGTCAGGGACTGGTCAGAAAGCAGACACAGCGGAGCCTGACTTAAGTTTTGTCGACAACCCCCTCCCACCTCCCCCCTCCCAGTTGAAGGAGAGAAGATCCATTCTTCTTTAGTTGAATAATGTAAGTCCATTTCTCATTTGGTGGAGGCTATTTGCTGGATGGTGGAAATAGTCAATATTTAATGAGAGAGGATTTCTCTGAAAATAAAAGAAAAACAAATAGTAGTAATTGGAAACCCAGTTTCTGAGTCCAGAGAATAGTCAGTTGAGATTTCTGGATGTTAGGCTTAAGCATGAAAGTCGTGATCAAATGCATATTGGCTGTGCAGTTTGAATCTCTTTGGTAATGACGTCAGGTATTCCAGTGAACTTTCTGAGTGGACCACACTGTAGCAGACGTGAAGATCATCCATCAGTAATCTGTTGTGGTGATTTCTTTGAAGTTTTTATCAAGTCATCCAGGTTCAGCTTACAAGGCTTTGGCAAAAGAGCAGCTATTGAGGAGCTATTATTTTTGAGAGTACCCTTAGGCTTGAACTTCCCAATCTTCTGTTCCTAAAAAAGTCAGTTCTTTTGGGGAGAACTTTGTTGTATTTTTTGTTTTTCTTATGAACTGCTTCTCCACCTAGGCAAAAATACCTAAGCCGCTACTATGGGCACTGGGTAAGGCAGTAGCCTCTGGTCTTCTCAGCCTGCTTCTCTCAACATAAAACCTCTTTCCTACAAGCATGCCAGGATGAGAGCAATTAGGACCCAGTGTTCTCAGCCTGCTACACTTGAGATAGTGCCTCCATTCTACAGGTAGAGGCTGAATAAAGAAGTCCCAGCTATCTCAGCCACACTCATCAGGAATTTATTCTCTTCCATTTGGAAGTACAAAGAAAGAGAAATGCTGGCCTTATGCCCTTCCCAGAAAGATAGAGTAACCCTTGATTGGGAGTTGACGGGAGAGGGAACACCATCTTCTTAACCAAACCCACAGAAAATGGAATTTACTTCAGGATGAGGTGGGTAAAAGGAAGGGAGGCAGCAGGAATATTATTCATTTATTTTTTATTTTATGCCCAATTTTTTAAAAAATTAAGAATGGTCTTAGATTTTCTGGAAAGTTGTGAGAATAATCCTGACTCAAATGTCTCAGACTCTCATTGTAGTTATTGAGTTTTAATAGTTTTTTTAGCTAGATATTTTTTGTGTTGTTCTATTGAGACAATTGCCAGAGACTTTAAATGGCTGGGTTTTTAAATAAAATTTTCAAAAATTTTGCTTTGTTTTGCCTGGGAGTAGGTCTGTGGCACACTTCATGCTACCATCCTGGAAGAAGAATTCAGTATCATCCTGCTTTTGAATTTATCTTGATTTATCATGAAGGGAACAGAACTAATATAACATTTTCCCATAAGCTATCCAATTATCTTAGTATTAACCAAAATTTTTTGTATTTTATTCAGTCATTTGAAATACCTTATTGCACACTGAATTACCATATCCATTGGGTATACTTCCAGATTTTCCATTTTAATGCATTACGCTGTCAGTATATTAATAAAAACCTAATATGTTTTAATTATATAGCCTTTATAAGCTGTTTTAATATCAGATATTTTTACACTTTTTTTCTGACTGTTTCAGTAAGTTTGTTCTTTTAAGTGTGTTTACTATAAACTTTTTGAGATCTACCGGGGGAAAAGAACCTAATGGTAATTTTATTAGGATGACTAAAATGTATAAATTTACCTTGGGATGAGTAGAATATTTATAAATTTAAGTCTTCTTTTCCAAAACCATATATTTCCTGTTTTTAAGTCATGTGGGAATCTTTGAAGTGTTTTATATCTTTCTCATACAGGCTCCGTATATTTCTTGTTAAGCTTATGCTCAATTTTTAAAAAATCTTTTTAAAACAATTTACAGTAGTTTTAGATTCACTGAAATAAAATGTTAAGTAGTACAAAAGGTCCTATGTACCCTATACCCAGTTTCCCCTATTATTAACATCTTACATTAGTATTGTATATTTGTCACAACTAATGAGTAAATACTGATACATTATTATTAACTAAAGTCCATAGTTTATTCAGGTTTCATTAGCTTTTACCTAATATCATTTTTATGCTCCAGGATCTCATCCAGGATACCACAGTTCATTGGTTGTCCTGAAACTCCTATTAGCTGTGATAGTTTCTTAGGCTTTATTTATTTTTGATGATCTTGAGAGTTTTTAGGAGTACTTATCAAGTATATTGTAAAATATCCCTCAATTGGGATTCGTCTGATGTCTTTCTCATGAATAGACTGGGGTTATGTGTTTGGGGGAGGAAGACCACAGCAATAAGGTGCCACTTTCATTACATCTTATCAATAAAACTGACTTATCAAGGATGATGGTAACATTGATCATTTGGCTGAGGTAGTTTTTGCCAGCTTTTTTCACTGTAAAGTTATTTTTTTCCCTATCCATAATGTACTCTTTGGAAGGAAGTCAATATGTGCATCTCACATTTGAGGAGTGGAGATTTATATTCCACCTACTTGGGGGGTATAATCTACATAAATTATTTGGAATTCTTCCTCAAAGGAGATTTGTCTCTTCTTTCGCATTAATTTATTTAAACACTTACTTATATCAGTGTAGACTCAGGGATATTTATTTTATAGTTTGGGTTATTTTATCCTTTGGGATATTATCCAATATTACTTTAGTTGCTCAAACTGCTATAGCTTTGGCCTTTGGAAGCTCTTTCAGTTGGCTTCTGCATCCCTTTTACACGTTCACGTCATTATAGATTTTGCTTGCTTGTTTTGTTTTGATTTAGCACTTCCTTAGTTTCTGGCACTAAAAGAGGCTCCAGGGTCAGCTTGTATATTTATTGCCATAGTCCTGAAATTAGCCATTTATACCCAATTTTAAAATTTATTTTGTAAATAGGAGATTATCTTCCTTTATATTTTCTAATTGGTTTTGTTTTTATTCATGAGTAATGTTAATTTTTATAAGTTAATTGCATTACCTGATATAGTTTATATCTTGTAGCAGTTTTTACATAAATTCTTTACTTTTCAAGATGCATAGCCATATCATTTGCAAATTAGGTTAGATTAACTTTTCCTTTCTTATATGTATAATTTAGGTGTTTTCTCCTGTTTAACTGCATTGACTAATATCTACAACATAATACTAAATAGTAGGAAAGATAAAGGGCATCCTTGTCTTGTTTCTGATAATAACAGAGAAGCCTTTATTGTTTCACTATTAAGTCAGATGGTGTTTTGTCTGCTTTGGATATTTTCTAACAGATATCTTAATAGATAAGTCTGTCACTTCTTCCAAGTCAGTGTTAATATGTCCCTTTTGCAGTTAGACTTACCATAAGCACCCTAACTAAAATCACACTCACATTACCAAACCGAATCCAATAATACATTAAAAGGATCATACACCATAATCACGTGGGGTTTATTCCAGGGATGCAGGATGGTTCAACATCTGCAAATCAATGAATGTGATATATCATATTAAAAAATGAAGGATAAAAATCATTTGATCATCTCAGTAGATGCAGAAAAACATTTGACAAAATCAACATCCATTTATGGTAAAAACTCTCAACAAAGTGTGTTTAGAGGGAATACATCAACATAACAAAGGCTATATAGGAGAAACCCACAGTTAACATCATACTCTGTGGGAAAAACTGAAAGCTTTTCCTCTAGGATTGGGAACAAGACAAGGCTGCTCACTCTCACCACTTTTATTCAACATAGTATTGGATGTCCTGGGCAGAGCAGCTAGGCAAGAAAAATAAATAAAAGGCATCCAAGCCAAAAAGGAAAAAGTAAAACTGTCACTATTTGCAGATGATATGATACTATACATAGAAAACCCTGAAGATTCCACCAAAAAATTATCAGAATAAATGAATTCAGTAAAGTTATAGGATATCAAATCAATATATAGAAATCTGTGATGTTTCTACACACTAATAAGAAAGACAAAATAAGAAAACAATCCCATTACAAGTGTATCAAAAGAATAAAATATCTAGCAATAAATTTAACAAAGGAGGTGAGAGACATGTACACTGAAAACTATAAGACATTGATGAATGAAATTGAAGATACAAAAAATGGAAAGATATTTCATTCTCATGGGCTGGAAGAATTAATATTGATAAAATGGCCATACTACCCAAGGCAACCTACAATCCCTATCAAAATTCCAATGGCATGTTTCATAGAACTAGAACAAATAATTCTAAAATTTGTATGGAAACACAAAAGATCCTGAATAGCCAAAACAATCTTGAGAAAGAATAACAAAGCTGGGAGGTATCATGCTCCCTGGTTTCAAACTATACTACAAAGCTATGGTCATCAAAAGAGTATGGTGCTGGCACAGAAACAGACACGTAGATCAATGGAACAGAATTAAGAGTCCAGAAATAAACCCAATTAATCTATTTCAAAGGAACAAAGAACATACAATGGAGAAAGAGCAGTCTCTTCAATGAGTGGTGTTGGTAAAACTGGACAGCCACATGCAAATAAATGAAAAGACCATTATCTTACACTATACACAAAATTAACTCAAAGTGGATTAAAAGTTTGAATGTGAGACCTGAAACCATAAAATTCCTAGAAGAAAACATGCGGTAACGTCATTAACATCAGTCTTAGTAATCTTTTTATGGATCTGACTCCAAAGGCAAGGTAAACAAAAGCAAAAATAACAAATGAGACTAAAACTAAAAAGTTTCTCCACAGCAAAGTAAACCATCGTCACAGCAAGAAGGCAACACACTGAACGGGAGAAGATACTTGCAAATCATATATCTGATAAGGGGCTAATATCCAAAATATATAAAGGACTCATACAGGGCTTCCCTGGTGGCACAGTGGTTAAGAGTCCGCCTGCCAATGCAGGGGACACGGGTTCGTGCCCCGGTCCAGGAAGATCCCACGTGCCACGGAGCGGCTGGGCCCGTGAGCCATGGCCGCTGAGCCTGCGCGTCCGGAGCCTGTGCTCCGCAATGGGAGAGGCCACAACAGTGAGAGGCCTGTGTACCACAAAAAAAAAAAAAACAACTTATACAACTCAAAACAAAAAACCAAACAACCCAGTTTAAAAATATGCAGAGGACCTGAATAGGCATTTTTCCAAAAGAGGACATACAGATGGCTAACAAGAGCATTAAAAGATGTTCACAATCACTAATTATCAGGGAAATACAAATCAAAACCACAATGGAATTTCACCTTACACTTGTCAGAATGGCTACTATAAAAAAGACAACAAATAATTGTTAACCAGGATGTGGAGAAAAGGGAACCCTCATCCACTGTTGGCAGAACTGTAAATTGGTACAACCACTATGGAAAACAGTATGGAGATTCCTCAAAAAATTAAGAATAGAACTACCATAAAACCCAATTATTCCATTTCATGGTATTGTACCCTGTGATCATCGCATATATGCATCCCCATATTCATTACAGCATTATTTATAATAGCCAAGACATGGGAACAACATAAATGTCTATCAACAAATGAATGGATAAAGAAAATGTGTTATATATACAATGGAATACTACTCAGCCTTTAAAAGAACGAAATTCTGCCATTTGTGACAACATGGATGGACTTGGAGGGTGTTACACTAAGTGAAATAAATCAGATGGAGAAAGATGAATACTGTATGTGGAATATAAAGAAAAACAACCAATAAATTAAAACAAAAAGTTATCAACACAGAGAAGAGATTAGTCGTTATCAGAGGGGAAAAGCATTGGTGGTGGTGAAATAGGTGAAGGCGGGTCAACTCTGTGGTGATGGATGATAACTAGACTTGTGGTGGTGATCCCTCTGTAGTATATACAGATGTTGAACTATAATGCTGTAACTTGGAAATTATATAAGTAAATAAACAAATAAAATTACACTCATTCTCACCCCACACATAAAATCAGGCCTTCTAATCTCCCTTGCATAACTTTATTTACTTCCACAAAACTTCTCAACTTCCAAAATACTATATACTGCATTTATTTATTAATCTCATTGTGTATTACCTGTTTCCCTGATGAGAATATAATTTCTCTGAGGACAGATAACTTTGTCTCCTTCACTAATCATTCTCACAGCCTAGAATGATGTCTGGCATACAATAGTTCCTCAAGCAATATTTTATAATCAATGAATATATAAATTCTTCCTCTTGATCCTCAGAGTATTCCATTTTTATCTCTTCTATAGCAATATATTTTTAAGCTGTTTTATTTGTATACCTTGTATTGTACTAATGTTTTAGTCCCGTAAGTGTAGGGACTGTGGATTACTCATATCTTTATTAATTCCTCCAGCCAGAAATGTGTTTCATATGTAGTCAGTATTCAAAAACAATTTTAAAAGTCCAATTATTACATTTGTGTTTGCAGATCCAGATCAATAACAAGATCTGAGTCTGCTTGCAATATCAACTGCTAATCCAAATGGCACTGATTGAAATTTACCCTCTATCTTTTTGAACCACCAATCACTATTCATTCTCTTATTCCAGCCTCACAGCCTTTCTATTCCTTGAATATACTACATTTATAGAAACTCAGGGAGTATTTTTTCATGCTGTTTTCATTACATGAAATACTTACTTTTAAAAAAGATTTTAAAATAGGTTTAGCGTGATTTTATGTTCACAGCAAAATGTAGCAGAAAATAGTGTTCTCCTATATCCCATGCCCCTACACATGCACAGCCTTCCCCACTTTTAACCTCCAGCACTGAAGCGGTACATTTGTTATAATCTATGAATGTCCATTGACACATCATTAACACCCAAAACCCACAGCAGGATTCACTCTTGGTGTTGAACATTATATGGGCTTTGACAAAAGTATAATTACATGTATCCATCATTATAGTTTCATACTGAACAGTTTCACTGCCCTGAAAATCCTGTCTTCTGCCCCTTCATCGTTCTCTCTTCCCTAACCCCAACAACCACTGATCTTTATACTATCCCTACTTTTACCTTTTCCAGAATTTCATATAGTTGAATTATAAAGTATATAACCACTTCAGATTGGATTTCTTTACTTAGTAATACACATTTAAAATTCCTCCATGTTTTTGAGGGTGTGGAGAAAAAGGAACCCTCCTACACTGTTGGTAGGAATGTAAGTTGGTGTAGCTACAGTGGAGAAGTGTGGAGGTTCCTTAAAAAACTAAAAAATAGAGTTACCATATGATCCAGCAATCCCACTCCTGGGCATATATCTGGAAAAAACTCTAATTTGAAGATACATGCACCCCAATGTTCATTGCAACACTATTTACAATAGCCAAGACATGGAAGCAACAAAAATGTCCACCAACAGATGAATGGATAAAGCAGATGTGGTACATACATACAATGGAATATTACTCAGCCATAAAAAAGAATGAAATAATGACCTTTGCAGCAACATAGTTGGACCTAAAGATTATCCTATTAAGTGAAGGAAGACAGAGAAAGACAAATATCATATGATATCACTTATACGTGGAATCTAAAAAAATTGATACAAATGAACTTACTTACAAAACAGAAATAGTCTCCAGGCCTAGAAAACAAACTTATGGTTACCAAAGGGGAAGGGGGGGAGGCATAAATTAGCATACATACATATATATAATAGATAACCAGTGAGGACCTACTGTATAGCACAGGAAATTATATTCAATATCTTGTAATAACTTATAATGGAAAAGGATCTGAAAAAGTATATAGACACACACACACACACACACACATACACACACATATGTAAAAAAGGTTCCTCTGTGTTTTAAACAGTTTGATAGCTGATTTATTTTTATTGGTGCATAATATTACATTGCCTGGATGTACCACTATTTATTCAGATACTGAAGGACATCTTTGTTGCTTCCATGTCTTAGAAATTATAAATAAAGTTGCAATAAACATCTATGTGCAAGACTTTGTGTGGACATGTTTTTAACTTGATTTGGGTAAATACCAAGGAGTATGATTGCTAGATCACATGGTAACAGTACGTTTAGTTTTGTAAGAAACTGCCAAATTGTCTTCCAAAGTGGCTGTACCATTTTGCATTCACACCAGCAATGAATGAGTTCCTGTTTCTCCATATCATCCCCAGCATTTGGTGTTATCAGTGTCTTAAATTTTTGCCATTCTAGTAAGTCTATAGTGGCATCACATTGTAGTCTTAATTTTCATTTCTCTAATTACATGTGATGGTGAACATCTTTTCACATGCTTATTTGCCACCTCTCTATCTTTGGTGAGCTGTCTGTTCATATCTTTAGCCCATTTAAAAAAATTTTATTGGAGTATAATTGATTTACAATGTTGTGTTAGTTTCAGGTATACAGCAGAGTGATTCAGTTATGCATATACATATATCCACTCTTTTTTAGATTATTTTCCCATATAGGTCATTATAGAGTGTGGAGTAGAGTTCCCTGTGCTATACAGAAGGTCCTTATTATCTACTTCATATATAGTAGTGTATATGTCAGTCCCAGCCTCTCAGTTTATCCCCCCACCATCCCCTGGTAACCATAAGTTTCTTTTCTACATCCATGACTCTACTTCTGTTTTGTAAATAAGTTCATTTATACCTTTTCTTAAAATAGATTCCAAACATAAGAGATGTCATATGATATTTGTCTTTCTGTGTCTGACTTCACTCAGTATGACAATCTCTAGGTCCATCCATGTTGCTGCAAATGGCATTATTTTGTTCTTTTTATGGCTGAGTAATATTACATTGTATATGTGTACCACATCTTCTTTATCCATTCCTCTGTTGATGGACATTTAGGTTGCTTCCATATCCTGGCTATTGTAAATAGTACTGCAGTGAACATTGGGGTGCATGTATCTTTTTGAATTATGGTTTTCTCTGGGTATATGCCCAGTAGTGGGATTGCTGGGTCATATGGTAGTTCTATTTTTAGTTTTTACGGAACCTCCATACTGTTCTCCACAGTGGCTGTATCAATTTACATTCCCACCAACAGTGCAAGAGGGTTCCCTTTTCTCCATATCCTCTCCAGCATTTATTATTTGTAGATGTTTTGATGATGGCCATTCTGACCGGTTTGAGGTGATACCTCATTGTAGTTTTGATTTGCATTTCTGATGTTGAGCATCTTTTCTTTAGCCCATTTTTTAATCAGGTTGTTCATTTTCTTGTACAATTTTAAGAGTTCTTTATTTATTTTGGATAATAGCCCTTTATCAGATGTCTTTTGCAATTATTTTCTTCCATTCCGTGGCTTATATTCTATTTCCCTTGACAGTATCTTTCACCAAGCGAAGTATTTAATTTTAATGAAGTTCATTTTTTGAATTCTTTCTTTCATGGATTATGTCTTTGGTATTGTATTATAAAACTTTATAGCCAATCCTGATGTCATCTAGAATTTCTCTTGTTATCTTCTAGAAGTCTTAGACTTTTGCATTTTACATTTAGATCTATGATTAATTATGAGTTGATTTTGGTGAAGGGTGTAAGGTCTCAGTCTAGATTCATGTTTTTGCATGTGGATATCCAGTTATTCATGCAACATTTGTTGAAAAGACTGTCTGGGCTTCCCTGGTGGCACAGTGGTTAAGAGTCCGCCTGCCGATGCAGGGGATACGGGTTTGTGCCCCGGTCTGGGAAGATCCCACATGCCATGGAGCGGCTGGGCCCGTGAGCCATGGCCGCTGAGCATGTGCGTCCAGAACCTGTGCTCCGCAACGGGAGAGGCCACAGCAGTGAGAGGCCCGCATACCACAAAAAAAAAAAAAAAAAAAAAAAAGACTGCTTTTCGGGCTTCCCTGGTGGTGCAGTGGTTAAGAATCCTCCTGCCGATGCAGGGGACACAGGTTTGAGCTCTGGTTCAGGAAGATCCCACGTGCCGTGGAGCAACTAAGCCCATACACCACAACTACTGAGCCTGCACTCTAGAGCCCAGGAGCCACAACTACTGAAGCCCGTGTGCCTAGAGCCCATGCTCTGTAACAAAAGAATCCACCTCAATGAGAAGCCCACACACAGCAACGAAGAGTAGCCCCTGCTCACTGCAACTAGAGAAAGACTGCGTACAGCAACGAAGACACAATGCAGCCAAAAATAAATTAATTAAATAAATTTTAAAAAAAAGACTACCTTTCCTCCATCGTATTGCCTTTGTTCCTGTTTCAAACATAAGTTGACCATATTTTTGTGGGTCTGTTTCTGGGCACTCTATTCTGTTCCATTGATCTATTTTGTCTGTTCTTTCACCAATACCACTCTGTCTTCATTATTATAACTTTATATTTAAGTATTGAAGTTGGATAGTGTTAGTACTCTCATTTTGTTCTTCTTCAAGATTTTGTTGGCTATTCTGTTTCTTGGGGTTTTTTTTCTTGTTTTTTTTTGTCTTTCCATTTAAATTTTAAAATCAGTTTGTCAATGGCCAAAGAAATGACTTGCTGGGATTTTGATTGGGATTTCATTGGATCTATAGACAAGGGTTTAAAGGAAAGACATCTTGACAATATTGAGTCTTCCTCTCCATGAACATTGACTCTCTCTCAATTTAATTAGTTTTTTATTTTGTTCTTCAGAGTTTTGCAGTTCTCATATTGATCTTATACATATTTTGTTGGATTTATACCCAAGTATTTCATTTTGGGGGGTAATACTTTAGTGTGTTTTTGTGTTTTTAATTTGAAATGCCACTTGTTTATTGCTGGTATATAGGAAAGTGATTGACCTCTGTATATCAACCTTATATCTTGAAATCACTGTAATTGTTTTTAGTTCCAGGTGTTTTTTTGTCAGTTCTTTCAGATTTTCTGCACAGGCAGTCATGTCATCTGTGAACAAAGACAGTTTTCTTTCTTCCTTCCTAATCCGTATACCTTTTATTTCCTTCTCTTACTGCACTAGCTACATCTTCTTATATGATGTTGAAAAAGAGTGGTTAATGGGGACATCTTTGCCTTGTTCTTGCTTCAAGTTTCTTACGATTAAGTATGATGTTAGCTGTTGTGTTTGTAGATGTTGGCATATTGAGATGTTAGTTGTCATGTTGAGAAAGTTCCCCTTTATTTCTAGTTTATTGAGAGTTTTTTCTGAAGAATGTGCATTGCATTGGATTTTGTCATGATTTTTCTACATCTATTTATATAATCATGTGCTTTTTCTTCTTTAGCTTGTTAATGTGATAAATTACATTAATTGATTTTTGAATGTTAAGCCAGCCTTACACAACTGTTATAAATCCCACTTGGTCATAACATATAATTATTTTTACACATTGTTGGGCTTGATTTGCTAATATTTTGTTGAGGATTTTTGCGTCTACATTCATGAGAGTTATTGCTCTGTAGTTTTCTTTTCTTGTAATGTCTTGTGTGGTTTTGATATTAAGGTAATGCTGGTTTCATAACATAAGTAAGAAGTAGCCCCTCTTCTTCTATCTTTTGGAAGAGATTGCAGAGAATTAATAGAATTTCCACCTTAAATATTGGATAGAATTCACCAATGAACCCATCTGGCTCTGATGTTGTGTTTTGTTTTGGAAGGTTATCGCTTATTAATTCAAGTTTTAAATAGATACAGGTCTATTCAGATTGTGTAGTTCTTTTGTGAGGCTTGGCAGGTTCTGTCTTTAAAGGAATTGGTCCATTTAACCTAGGTTATCAAATTTGTGGCCATAGCATTGTTGATAGTATTCCTTTATTGTCTTTTAAACGTCCATGCAGTTTTTGGCAAAGTCTCCCCTTTCATTTCTGTGATTATTAATTTCAGCATTCTCTATTTTTTCTTAGTTAGCCTGGCTAGAGTTTAATGAATTTTATTGATCTTTCCAGAGAGTCAATTCTTGGTTTTGTTTATTTTCTCTATTGATTTCCTGTTTTCAATTTCAGTAATTTCTGATCTAAATCTTTTCTTCTGCTTACTTTTTTTTTTTGCGGTACGCGGGCCTCTCACTGTTGTGGTCTCTCCTGTTGCGGAGCACAGGCTCCAGACGCGCAGGCTCAGCGGCCATGGCTCACGGGCCTAGCCGCTCCGCGGCATGTGGGATCCTCCCAGACCGGGGCACAAACCCGTGTCCCCTGCATCGGCAGGCGGACTCTCAACCACTGCGCCACCAGGGAAGCCCTCTTCTGCTTACTTTGAATATAATTTGTTGTTCTTGTTCTAGTTTCCTAAAGTTGAAACTTACCAGTAGATTACTGATTTTTAGCTCATTCTTGTTTTGTAATATATACAATCAATTCTATAAATTTCCCTCTAAGCACTGCTTTTACTGCCTCACCCAAATTTTGATGTTATGTTTTCATTTTTATTAGGTCAAATTTTAAAATTTCTCGTGATATTTCTTCTTTGATTCATGTGTTACTTACAATTGTGCTGGTTCATCTCCAAGTATTTTGAGATTTTCCAGCTACATTTCTGTTTTTCATTTCTAGTTTAATTCCTTTTTTTTTTTGTCTGAGAGCATACGTTGTATTACTTCTATTCTTTTAAATTTGGTAGTGTGTGTTTCATGACCCAGAATGTAGTCTGTCATGGTGAATGTTCCATGTGAGCTTGAGAAGGATGTGTATTCTACTGTCATTGGGTGGAGTAGTCTATATATGTTGATTATATCTAGATAATTGATATAGATGTCCAGTTAAACTATGTTCTTACTGATTTTCTGCTTGCTGAACCTGTACATTACTGATAGAGAGGTGTTGAAGTTTCCAGTTATAATAGTGACTTCATCTACTTCTCCTTGCAGTTCTAGCAGTTTTTGCCTCATATAGTTTGATGCTCTGTTTTTAGGTACATACACACATCAAAAATTGTTATGTCTTCTTGAAGAATTGACCCTCTATCATTAAGTAATGTCCCTCTTTATTCCTTATAATTTCTCTTGCTCTGAAGAAGCTCTGTTTAAAATTAATATAGCTACTCTAATTTTCCTTTGATTAGTATTTTTCTCCATCCTTTTAATGTACGTGTCTGTGTTTAAAGTGAGTTTCTTGTAGACAACATATAGATAGCTGAGCCTTTTTTTAACCCACTCTGACAATCTCTGTCCTTTAATTGATGCATTAGACCATTGACATTTAAAGTGATTATTGATATAGTTGGATTAATGTCTACCATATATGTTACTGTTTTCCATTTGTTGATCTTTTCTTTGTTCTTGTTTTCCACTCTTTCTGTCTTTTGTGGTTTTAATTAAGTACTTTGAATAATTCCATTTTCTCTCTTTTTATCAGTATAGCAATTGTACTTCTTTTTTACAATGCAAAATTTGCCATGTATATTTGTAACTATTCCATTTCAACATTCAAATACACTATAGTGCTTAATAGGTAGTGCAAGTACCTTATACTAATAAAGTATTCCTTACTCCTCTCTTCCATCCCTTATACCATTGTTGCAATTCATTTAAATTATACATAATTTATAATCACTAAGCACATTGTTGCTATTTTTATTTTATTTATTTATTTTTTGGCTGCACAGCATGCAGGATCTTAGTTCCCGGACCAGGGATTGAACCCATGCCCCCTGTAGTGGAAGCATGGAATCCTACCCATTGCACTGCCAGGGAATTCCCACTATTATTATTTTGAACAAACTGTTATCTCTTAGATTAATTAAGAATAAGAAAAATGAAATACTTTATTTTATCTTCACTTTCCCTAGTGCTCTATCTTTATGTAGATCCAACTTTCTGACCCATATTATTTTCTGCCTCTCTGAGAAAATTCTTTTCACATTTCTTGTGAGACAAGTGTACTTTATTCGTCTGAGAACATCTTTATCCCTCCTTTACCTTTGAAAGATAATTTTGCAGGGTACAGAATTCTGACTTGGTGGGTTTTTTTTTTTTTAAACTTTAAATATTCGCTCCATTTTCTTCTTGCTTGCATGCTTTCTGAGGAGAAACGGGATGTAATTCTTATCTTTATTTCTCTATAGGTAAGGACTCCCCCCCACCACCCCTGGTTTCTTTCAAGAGTTTTTCTTTATTATTGATTTTCTGAAATTTTGAATATGATGGATATGCCTAGATTTTTTTTAAGCAGTTATCTTGTTTGGTGTTCTTTGAGCATCCTGGATCTGTGGTTTGGTTTCTGACATTAATTTGGAGAAATTCTCAGCACTATTACTTCACATATTTCTTCTGTTCCTTTCTCTCTTCTCCTTCTGGTATTCCTATTACCTATATGTTTGACCTTTCATAGTTTTCCTACAGTTCTTGGATATTCTGTTCCATTTTTTTCAGTCAATTTTCTTTCTGATTTTCAATTAAGAAGATTCTGTTGACATGTTCTCAAGCTCAGAGAGTCTTTCCTCAGCTGTGTCCATAAATATCATAAATCTATCAAAGGTATTCTTCATTCCTGTTACAGTGTTAGCATTTCTGTTTGATTCTTTCTTAGAATTTCCATCTCTCTGTTTACATTACCTAGTTATGCTTGTGTGTTGTCTAATTTTTCCATTAGAGACTTTAGCATATTAATCATAGTTATTTTATTAATAAATTGCTTCTCTGATAATTCCAACTTTCTTGCCATATTTGCCTCTGATCCTGATTCTTCCTCTGTCTCTTAAAACTGTGTTTTTTGCCTTTTAGTATGTAGTTCTTTATAGAAAGCTGGACATAATGTCCTAGGTAAAAGAACCTGTGGTAAATCGTCTTTCAGTAATATGCTGGTGAGGTGCAGGGAGAAAGAAAGTGTTCTATAGTCTTATGATTAGCTCTCAGTCTTTTAGTAAGCCTGTGCCCCTGGACTGTGAACTTCAAAAGTGCTTCCATCCTCACATCCCTTTAGGTGGGACAATGGGATGGACAGAAGGGGCTGGCATTGAGTATTTCTCTTTCCCCCATTTCCCCTATTCCCCATTTGAAAAGCAAGAGGAAGGTGGAGTTGGATATTTCCTTTCCTCCCGGTCATTTAGGCTTTGATAAAACTCCAGTAGGTCGGCTCTACTAAAATAGTTTCCCTTGAGGGTAGGCCTTGTTAAGAACAACAGAATGCTTTGGTACATTTCAAAAAGGTTTATTTCTCCTCCTCCTGCCAGAGTCATGAGGAAGTTTTCTTCTCATCATAACTGTGAGAACATAGTATAGCTCCCGGCAGTAAAACACAAAAGTGTAGGCACGCTCCCCCCAAGACTGGCACCTCCTGGAGTTTTTAACTCTCAGATTTGTTTACATTGAACCTCCAGCCATTTTCGAACTACAGGTTAAGTTTCCCTCCTCTGGTATTGGTTCCTATTTACATTTCTGCTTATGGGTGTCTGCTCGAAAAGTTACGATCTATATATCTGACTGGCTGTTTCTCCATTTTGGGGGGCAGTGATTTGCCCTGTAATCTCAGTTATCTGATAGATCTGAAAAGAGTTGTTGGTTTTCAGTTTTTCAGCTTTTTACTTGTTGTTAGTATGGAGTGATGACTTCCAAGCTCCCTTCCTGATGGACTGGAAACCAGACAGAATATTTTCTTGATCTTCATGCAGCATCCCCACTTCATAAGTCACGAGGCTTTGTTTAATATATCTTATAACTATCAACTATGAACGAGTTAATTAGTTTACTTTTTGTGTCTGTCTCTCCAACTAGAAAATGAAGGATATTCCATGGAAACATGAACTTGTATGTCTTCTTTTTTTTTAATATTTATTTACTTATTTACTTATATTTATTTTTTGGCTGTGTTGGGTCTTCGTTTCTGTGCATGGGCTTTCTCTAGTTGCGGAGAGCGGGGGCCACTCTTCATCACGGTGCGCAGGCCTCTCACTGTTGCGGCCTCTCTTGTTGCGGAGCACAGGCTCCAGTCGCGCAGGCTCAGTAGTTGTGGCACACGGGCCTAGTTGCTCCGTGGCATGTGGGATCCTCCCAGACCAGGGCACGAACCCGTGTCCCCTGCATTGGCAGGCAGACTCTCAACCACTGCGCCACCAGGGAAGCCCCTCTTTTGTATGTCTTCTTGATCACTCTATTTCTTTCATCTAAAACAATGACTAGCACTCAGTAGGCTCTCTTAATTATTTTGTAAATGAATGGATGAATGAGTCATCAAGGGGTGCCTGAAATACAGGGTAAATCTGTTATTTTGTGTTTGTGTGATTCTTTGATTTGTTTTGGATTTTTCCACTTGTTTATCTTAGAGATATGTTTCCTTAGAGGTAGATGACACTCTAAATATGCTTTTGAAATAGAAGTTCATCAGTATTTGGGCCAGTATCAATAATAAGAGTTGTAAATCTCTCAGTCTATGGCTGTGCATTTAAGCAGAATTATCTGTAACAGTCAATGTTGGATGCAATCTCTGTTGGATTCAGTTTCTTAAAAAATAAATTAATGCAAAGCGAACAATGGGAAGCAGTATGGAACAGATTTAAAAGGTAAATACCAATATAAAAGTTATCGTTACATGGCACTGGTGGGTTTTAGGTAACCCCATAGGCCTTCTATGGCTTGCTGAGAGTACATTCATCTCTAACTTTAGGAGTCCTGAATGCTACACACTAATAGCAATTAGCATTGTGATTCTGGGCACAGTCAGTTGCCAAGTTTCCATTCAGCTACTTTTTAACAGCCTTTCCAAACACTGACCTTTTCATTATCATTGTAGTTTCCTTGTTCGTTTGTTTTCCCCAATGTTTTTGATTCTTAATGCTGTTTATTTATAATGGTTTCTGGACTTTTTGCATGGCATGTATAAAGACTTAAGAAAAGAGATAAAAATTGTAATAATTTCATATATTTAAAAACAAAGATACCAAGAATGCTTTTCATAAAAACTGAATGCCTCATTGTAATGATAAATAATTTTACAAACTGTGAATATTTGAATAATCAATCTTGAGAAATTGTATCTAAAATTCTAGTGATGATCATCATCTCTCTTAGACTATAAGTATCAAACCCTTCTTTAGAAACTAGTTTAATTGGTCTCTAACTCCTTAAGAGGAGTATGTCTTGTGTATTAATTACATGTGTCCTAATCTATAATTAACAATTAAGAACAAGTAAAGGCTTTGCTCATGTATTTTTTTATTCTACCAAATTTTATTTGTAATTAAGTTTATTGATTACAAGTATGACCCAAAACGCTGTCACTCATTCTCTAGTAGTTATCTAAATGTGGCCTGACAAAACTCTTTATGAGGATATCAGTTATGGATTTTCTTCCATTTTGATGATCAATAATGTAACAGTTGATTATATCAGTGAGCCAACCTGACTGAATTGGCCCTACAAGCCCCAGTCCAGCTGTGGTTATTTTTAAAAAAAAGTCAAGTAGTGTTACAGGATCATATTGATATGTTTTCACTGGGTTGCTTGGCTTAACAAGAGCCACTTGTTATTAGAGGCTTACAACAAACAAATATGCATTTCTGACTTATGTTACTTTAGGGTTTAAGGTACTTTTAACTCTGTTGAGGTCTCTTGAGTTTTTTGGCATACGTTGGCCTTATTAGACTTTACTGGGTCAGTATGTGCCGGGCTCAGTTAGACTTGGCTACACATGTCTCTGCATTTCTTGCCATTCAGAAATCTACACTAATGTATCCATTATCTTGGACATACTATTCTAATGATTGAGGGCCATATCTTTTAATGATTGAAAGCAACAAGGCCACAGGCCACAATTGCTTTTAAAGCTTCTGTTCACATGCAGCAAATGTGGCGTGGCCATGACCACCTCAACAGGGCAGAAAACATGGCAATAACAAGAATGGAAGAAATGATAGTGAATAATAGTTCAATTTACCACAAAAGATTACTTCACCAACATACTCCTCTTTATTCCTAACTTTTATCCCTTAACATGGATAACAAATAACTATTTTTAGATCAGAAGGTTGCCAGTTATGATATTACATTCAGATATCAAGGACAAACACCAGATATTTTTGTTCTTTTCCTAACCATCAAAAATATCATTGATTAATGTATTTAACCTTTCTTAAACCTATTAGTTTTTAGCCTGTAACCTCTTGAGTAATATGTTTTACACATTTAGTTTTGATTAAATTTTACTTAGAAAAGACAATTTTGTATATTTACAAACAATTTTAGAACAGTCAGGTGGTGTGACAATTTTGAAAATCTAGTTAAGAATTAATTAGATAAACATGAATGTTAATGTATCTAAGTAGTTCATTGATAAGTTGTATTACCTCTTTACTATACAAAAATATATTGTTTGAATATTTCACTTGGTTTTGTTTCTGAAATGTGCTCAAGACTGTATGGCTTTCCTCAACTGTCGATTGGATCTGTTGTGACAGAATGTATCATAACATGGTGTATACAACTTGAACTAGGAAAATACATGTGACTCTATAGTCATTAGTCATCCTTTAACATTGAATGTAACAGTGAATTAGTTTTTCCACTTTTCTCTCTTTCACTATTTCCTTCTTGTTTTAAAAACACAACTATTAAACATCCAATCACATGTAGCACTACACTGGCAGACACAGATACTCACACACAAAGCATGTGTGTGTATGTTTGAGAGAGAGAGAGGGAGAGAAACTCCTATCCCATGAGACCATTTCTGGTCTTGTCCTTCTCTTACAAGTAGTCTTCCTATCAATTTTCTGGTTGCTTTGGTTCAGCATAGGTATAACAGGACAAACATAAGAAAGAAATATCTGTGCTCGAGTACACATAGAGGAAGCTGGGACAGCTGTAAAAGTGACTAATGTTAATAATCTGGAGCTAGTCAACTTTGTCAACCAAAGGAAAAATAATTCTCTTTCTTGCTTCTCTGAAAAGGCATAAGAGCCCATCTGTGTAGTGTTCACACAGTCTGCTTCCTTCTGAGGAGTCCCAGAAATAATGTTCGGTAGAAAGCCCACCAGTCCCATTTACTCTGCATGAAAGAGTACTGAATGCCACCAGACCGGCCATGAGTGACTTTTTGCTCCTCGTTTAGTCACAGTAAGAGTCATTTTCACACAGCAAGGGACAGGAAACTTTCAAACTAATAAAAGCATACTTCCAAAGAAATTTGCAAGAACAATTGAAATGACTAGTAAAAATTATCCAGTAAAATGATAGTAAAGCTATAAGCAGAAACCACAGGACTAAGAATATTGTTTGTCAACAGGGTAGGTGGGACTGTTCACTTGAGGCATAGGGACAAACCCCAGCACTAAAGACCGAATCTGAATTGGAAATAGCCAATAAAAAGTGAATAATATTTAAAGGAACTTAAAATACATTACTAAAGTAAACCGTTAAATTATTTCACTGCTTGTTCTTCCTGTTGACCAATTTAGGACAGTATATTTGCATTATAAAATTTTGGTAACAGGTATTTTTTTCTTTTTCTCTTTATTTTTTGCTTTTCTTCCTGCATATTTTTACATTGAATGTTTTATGTGACGTGAGTGAATAATCATACACCAAGAAAGAGTTCATTATTGATATATTTTCAGTTGCCCACTTATAAAATCAGCCACTGAATTATTCAAAACTTGAAGTATTGGACAGCATAGATCCAACAAGTATACTTATTTAACCATTCCCAAAACAGATGGAATCTAATTTCCTCAGGAAACTCTATATTTACAGTTTTTAATTTACATAATTTACAAAAATTTACATATTTACAAAAAGCTTTTTTTTGTCTCTTTCCTACAACTCAATCCCCTTATTAGTTTTTTACTTAGACTTTTAAGAATTTTTAGATAATTGTATATTCTCACACTGTTGTAATAATAAAACATAGAGACACACTTTACCCAATTCCCCTCAATGATAACATCTTGCAAAACTATAGTACAATATCACAACCAGTATACTGACATAAATACAATTCATCTGTCTTAAGATTTTCTTGTTTTACTTGTACTCATTAATGTGCATTCATGTTTAGATGTATGTAGTTTTTTCCTGTATCTACAACCACAATAAATACAGAACACTTCCATGAACACAAGGATCCTTGATGTTGCCCTTTAATAACCACACACACACATGTACATCCTTTCCTCTACCCTACCTTAACACCTGCTAGTCAGTTCTCCATTTCTTTAACAGTGCATTTTTAAGAATGTTATATGGAGATGTCAGAGAAAATGGCAGAGTAAGGAACTCTGAAATTCCACCCATCCTTAAAAGTAATGAAAAAAACAAAGGAAACAGTCAGAATTAACGTTTCGGAAGTTAACCAAAATCCTGCAGCAACCCAATAGTTTGCAACAATCCATTTTTAAGAAAAATTGCTGAATATCAGTAAGAATAGGGAGCTTTGGAGAATTTTAACTTACTCTGATCTGATCCTCTTGATCCTAATTAAACATTCTATTTTAGCAGGAAGGCATCCTGTTTAAGTTTAGAATGTAGGTTATGGTCTGCTTTTGTTGGCTGAGTTATCAGTGACACTTTAGTTTTCCAAGTCTTTGCAATGCTATCCTGGTTTGCATCATTCTTTTGACTCCACTTGAGTTCCCACTAGATCCCTGTTTGTAACATCTGTGGTGGAAGGCACTTCTTTGTGTGGCTGTGTGATATTAGATGAGCTTTCAGGAATGCTAGAATCTTGTGATGATGGGTGTTTCCTCTGGTCTGTTTCAGCAATCTGGTTACAATGAGTTTACCCCTCTTTCTGCTTGCGCTGCTGAGGAAGGGAAGCACCTTCCTGGGTCAAATTTTGCTGCAGGATGGAAGTCAGAGGCAGCAGTGTCTGCTATTTAGTGGAAGGTTGGGAGTACCCAGAACTGTCTAACCAACTGCCATGGGGTAGAAACCTGAGAGATGCTGGATTTAGTTGTTTCTCCACCACTGTGTGTAGGATTGGGAGCCTTCTGTTCCGGGTTACCTTCTGCTGGTGGTGGAGGGCCAGGAGACACCAGGCCTGCAGGTGGTGCTGGTAGTGGAATAGGTGCCAACCTGCTGCTGCCCGGTGTGGGGCGGGGGATGGGTTGACCAGCCCAGTTTCTGTGATGCTCTGGCACAGTGACCCACTGCTGCTAGGGTATGTGTATCCCCACTAAGTTCCTGCTGTGCTTTCCCTTTATAAGTTCTTTGGCCAGAGGGAACAGGCTTTTTAGTTGGTTTGTTTGAAATTTAAAGGCAAAAGGAGTTAACCCATTTTGTAAGAATTGTAGATCTTTAGACTTCAAAGTAATATGTGCCAAGGGTCACACATGAGTATTAGAAGAAGGTGTTAAACATAGCAAGTGTCATATTGTGTCAGCAGCCATTTACTATATACTCAGCACTGTGCCAGGCATTATGTATATGGTAAAGAGGTATAATGTTTATGTACCTTCATATTTATGCATATTGTTTTAATTCATTTATTTGTATTCTAATTTAAATTTGTAACATAATGTGTTCATTGGCTAGCTTTTATTTTCTTTACCAAATAATCTGATTTTGTTTATGGGAAATAGACTCAATAAAACAGTGATACAACTATATATATATATATCTATATATGTATATTTATATGCATATATTTATATATCTGCATACTGCATACAGAGATATTTATATCTGTCTATTGTATATATTATATGTGTATGAAAAGTAGGTAGCTATTGATATCAAGTTATATAAAGATTCCTAAGTGTCTCTCCATCCGTCTGTTAAATCAGTGAATTTTCAGCAGAAAAGGGAAAATAAACTATTTCTTCCCTTAAATCTGAAAGTTATCTATTGTAGATAAACAATTAGAGAATATTTTATTCTAGTATATAAACATATAGTATTAATGTGCTTACTTGTATTAGCTATAGAGTCAAGTGTCTTTGTTAAGAGTCTAAAATGCTTCAAGTTAGCCTCAATCACTTAGTACTTTTTTTAGGCTCTTACATATTTCACTGTTCCTTTTCTGCATCTGAACAACCAGAAATCCTTTATCCCATTTAAGTGAGTGGTGAGCCTTATAATCAACCCCTTTCGGCTAGAGAATGTGTATATTTCTTTATTTTAACCATACAAGTAATACTTTGAATATCTAGCAATGTTTTTGACTGAGTGCTAGGATTCTATCTGAATAAACATCAATATTGTCAAATCCTTTAGCTGTATTAGAAAATGGAAGGTAAAGATCTTTACTTTTTATTTTTGGATTAAATCAAAGAGAGTCATTTTTGTGCTACTATTTTGAGCTGACAGTTTTATTCAGTTAGTAGTTTTACATTAACACATTTCTTTTTGACAAGAATTTGTTTGCATTAATGAGATATAAAATATTTCCTAAGCATAAGAAAGGATACCAGCATTGATTCAGTGTTCTTAATAATTAGTTGTGCCTTTAAAACAAAATCTGAAAAAGAATATTTTAATGGATTCTTTTCGGCTAGTCTTAGAAATATGGGTTCATTAATGCATTTTATTATAGACCCCACAGGTAAGGGATACATAAAAGTATTTCTTGTATATGTGCAAATTTCCATATACACTGATATTCTTTTTAAGGGCTCTAATACTCATTCCAAAATATTAAAAAGTAATTACAAATTTATTGTAAGGAGAGTCCCCTCTCCAGAAAACTCTGGCTAAATTTTGACAGAAGATAACAGTTGTCATATTAAAAAAGAAAGAAATTTGGACATTACATTATATTCTAAATTTAATCAGTAACATACTGAGGTTTTATAAGAATTTGCCAAAAATATTTCCTGAAGTTGTACCATTTTATTACATTCCCATTTTACACTTTCCACAATGCCTGACATTTAGAGTAAAACAATCTTGGCCTAGAGTTTTCTTTGTGTGAAGATATTGATAAAAAAGTTAATTTATTTAATAGATATAAAACTACTTAGATTTTCTGCTTCATGTTTAGTCAACTTTGGCAAGTTGTATTTCTGCAATGAATGAGAGTTCTATTGCTCCACATCCCAGAGAACACTGTATTGTTAGGCTTATATATTTCAGCCATTCCAGTGAGTGTTTTGTTCATGTGAATTTTCATTTTCTAATGTCTAAAGATATTGAGAATTTTTCACATGCATATTGGATATTTGTACATCACCTTTTGTGAAATGTCTTTTCAAATATTTTGGCCTTGAAAAAATATTGGATTTTTTTATTAAGTTGTAGGAGCTCTTTATATATTGTGTATACAAATCATTTGTCAGATACAAGATTTATGAATATTTTCTCCCAGTTTCTGACTGTCTTTTCAATTACTTACTAGTGGCTTTTGGAGAGCAGAAATTTTAAATTTTGATGAAGTCTAATTTATCTTTATTTTTTTCTTTTATGTTCATTGTTTCCCTTCTAAGAAGTATTATTTTACCAAGGATGGAAATACTTTTCTCCTGTTTTCTTTAATAAATATTATAGTTTTTCATTTTATTTTTGATTCTGTGATTCATTTTGAATCAATATTTGTGTATGATATGAGGTAGGAATAAAAGTTGTCCTTTTTCTCCCTTATATTTAGTTACTTCTTGACAGTTTGTTGAAAATACTGTACTTTCCTCATTGATTTACCTTGGCAGTGTTATTAAAAATCGATTAACCATATATGTATGAGTCTACTTCTGTACTCTCCATTTTGTCAAATTTAAATATATGCCTATTCCAATTACACACTTTCTTGATTGCTGTAACTTTAGACTGAATCTTGAAATCACATGGTTAATATATCAAACTTTATTTTTTAATATTTTTTTCTATTCTAGGTTATTTACATTTTCATATATCTTTTAGAATAACCTTTTAAATTTATATGGAAATAGTCTGCAGGGATTTTAATCAAGATTGCATTAAATCAATAGGTTAATTTGGGGAAAATTTTATTTTATCACTATTGAGTCTCCCAATTGATGATGATGGTTTAAATTTCCATTTTTAGAGTTTATTTTTAAAACTTCTCTCATCAATATTTTGTGGGTTTGCTGTATCAATCTTGACATATTTAAAAATGTATTCCTATGTATTTAACTATAACTTTAATGAAATTTTATATGACACATTTTAAGTTTTAAATTTTGTTCATAGCATATATAAATGAAATGGATATTGGCCTTGTACTGCTAAATTTACTTACTAGCTATTGTAGATTATTGTAGACTCCTTAGGATGGTCTTTATATATGATCATGTCATCTCTGAATAAACATAGTTTTTCTTTTTCCTTTTTTATCAGTATGCATTTTATTTCTTTGTCTCGCTTTATTTCACTAAGAGGACCTTCAGTAAAATGCTGAATAGAAATGTTGAGAGCAGATATCACAGTCTTGCTCCTGATCTTAGGGGAAAAGCATTCAGTCTTTACCATCAAGTTTGAAATTTTCCATAGGTTTTTCATAGATGCCCTTTTTCAGGTTGAGAAAACCTCTTCTGTTCCTCTTCTATGTGTTGAAAGTTTTTGTTTGTTTTGTTTGATTATTAATAGGTGCTGAATTTTATTGAATGCTTTTTGAGCATTATTTGATTAAAACGTTATTTCTCTCCATTATGTTGTTAAAATTGTAAGTTATATTTTTCTTTTAATATTAGGCCAACCTTGTATTCTGGAATGTGTTGTATTTTCAAAATTCTTTTATTCAATTAGCTAATGATTTAGGAAGGCATTTTGCATCTCTGTTCATCAGGGTTATTAGCTTGCAATTTTCTTTCTCTTATTTGTCTGATTTTTATATCAGGAAAATTTTGTCCTCTTAAAATGTGTTAGGAAATATTTATTCTTCCACTAATTTCTGAAAGAATTTATGTAATATTTAGTATTATGGCAACTTTGAATGTCTGCTAGAATTTACCAGGAAAATCATCTAGGCCTGGAGCTTTCTATGTGTGAAAGATTTTGAAACAAATTAAATTTCTTTAATATATAAATCTACTCAGATTTTCATTTAAACTAAACTTTGGTAAGTTGTATTTTTCTTTTTTTTTTTTTTGCAGTACACGGGCCTCTCACTGTTGTGGCCTCTCCCGTTGCGGAGCACAGGCTCCGGACGCGCAGGCTCAGCGGCCATGGCTCACAGGCCCAGCCACTCTGCGGGATCTTCCCGGACCGGGGCATGAACCCGTGTCCCCTGCATTGGCAGGCGGACTCTCAACCACTGCGCCACCAGGGAAGCCCGGTAAGTTTTGCAAGATTTGTTTATTCCATGTAACTCATCAATTTTATTGTCCTACATTTGTTCATAATGGTGTCTTATTATCCTTTTAATGAGTGGAAGACTTATAATCATTTTCCCTGTTTTATTCCTGACAATGGTAAGTGGTAAAGTTGAGTTCTTTCTCATTCTGTATCTATCAATCAATCAATCAGTCATCTGACTACCTTTTTGTTTATTGATCATATATGGATCATATATCTAATTTATCTCTAAGTATTTATTGTTGATCAATCTAGAGACTTATGAATTATTACTGTTTTCAAACAATTAGCTTTTGGTTTTCTCAGTTTTCTCCATTTTTTTGTCCATGTTCTATTTTATTAAATTCCACTTGTATGTTTATTTATCTCTTTCCATCTACTTACTTTGTGTTGAATTTACTATCCATTCTCTAGCTTCTTACGTTATAGAAGCCAAGATCATTGGTTTTAAACACTGTCCTATACTAATATAAACATTTAAAGTTATACTTTTCTCTTAGTCCTGCTCCAGCTGTATCCCACAAATGTTTGTATGCTGTGCTTTCATTATTCATTTCAGAATATTTCCTAAGTTCCTTTTGATATTTCCCTTGATCTACGGTTACTTAAAATCATTCTGTGTAATTTCCAAATGTTTGAGGATTTTCCAAATATCTTTTTATTATTGATTTCAAATTAAATTCCATTGTAGTCAGAGAAGATTTGCTCTTTATTTTCCATCCTTTTTTAATATAAATTTATTTTATTTTTGGCTGCTTTGGGTGTTCGTTTCTGCGTGCTGGCTTTCTCTAGTTGCAGCGAGCAGGGGCTACTCTTCATTGTGGTGCATGGGCTTTTCATTGTGGTGGCTTCTGTTGTTGCGGAGCACAGGCTCTAGGTGCGTGGGCTTCAGTAGTTGCAGCGCATGGGCTCAGTAGTTGTGGCTCGTCGGCTCTAGAGTGCAGGCTCGGGAATTGTGGCACACGGGCTTAGTTGCTCCGTGGCATGTGGGATCTTCCCGGACCAGGGCTTGAACCCGTGTCCCCTGCGTTGGCAGGAGGATTCTTAACCACTGCGCCACCAGGGAAGTCCCACAATCCTTTTATCGTCATCGAGACTAGGTTTATGGTGTAGCATATGGTCTATCTTGGTCAATGTTGCATATATACTTGAAAATAATACTTATTTTGATATTGTTGAGAATGTTTCATAAATGTGAATTAGGTCATTGTTGGTAGTGTTGTACAATTCTTCTATAATTGATTTTGTCAATTTTGTCAATTACTCTGAAGGTAATATTGACATCTCTAAATACAAATGTGGACTTGTCTTTCACTTCTATCAACTTACTCTGTGTTAATCTTAAACTCTGTTATTAAGTACATTCTCTTTTAGTTGTTATAATGTCATTTTTTATGAATTCCTCCCTTTATCATTATGAAATGTCCCTCTTTGTCCCTGTTAATATGCTTTATACTGAAGTTTAATTCTGTAACCATTTCTGCTCTCTTGTGATTAGTAAATCAGTATTTTCATGCTGTATATTTTTTGACCCTTTTATTTTAAAGGAATCTTTGCCTCTAAAATTAACATGTTTCTTGTATACCACATACATTTAGGACTGTATATTTACAGGCCATTTACATTAACAGCATCATTTCAATGTTGAAATATTTGGGTTTCTTATTTCTTTTTTTAAAAATTTTTATTGGAGTATAGTTGATTTACAACGTTGTGTTAGTTTCAGGTGTACAGGAAAGTGAACCAGTTATATATATACATATATCCACTCCTTTTTTAAAGATTCTTTTCCCATATAGGCCATTACAGAGTATTGAGTAGAGTTCCTTGTGCTATACAGCAGGTTCTTGTAAGTTACCTGTTTTATATATAGTAGTGTGTATATGTCGTCAGTCCCAATCTCCCAATTTGTCCCTCCCCACCCCCTTATCCCCTGGTAAACATAAGTTTTTCTACATCCATGTCTACTTCTGTTTTGTACCCTGTTTTTTTTACATTGCACATATAACTGATATCATATGATATTTTTCTTTCTGTGTCTGACTTCACTCAGTATGACAATCTCTTGTTTCTGTAGAAATGTTTGTTTTAATCCTCCTGTCTTATTTATTTATAACTATATTTTCCTTTATTTGTTTCCTTCCTTTCCTGTTTCCTCTTTGAGTGTTCTTAGCATTTCATTTATTTCCTCTATTGTCTTATTTTTATCTAATCATTTATTGTTTTAGTCTTTACAATATTCATCTTGAATGTATCACAGTCTATCTTCAAATAAGTGTACCACTTAACTTGTAATATTCCAAACCTTCCTTTGTCCAGTGTTTAATTCAGTTTACTGTTATATATGTTATAAACAAATTATCATTGTTATTATTTTATTATTATCATTATTCCCTTTGGGGACTATAATTGCATGTATCTCAGATTGCTTGATATTGTCTCCCAATGTACTGAGGATTTGTTAATTTATTTTCACTCATTTTCTTGTGTGTGTGCTTCAGTTTGGATAGTTTTTATTGACTTGTGTTAAGTTCAGTAATCTTTATCACAGTTTCTGTACTTCTGCTGTCTATGCAGTGAAATGGTTCATTTAAGCTTGTATTTTTCAGCTTCAAGATTTCAACCTTTTATCTATAGCTTTCATTCTTCTATTGTGCTCCTTATTATTATTTACTTTTAAGCAATTCTTTTTTTTTTAAGTTGAAATACAGATGATTTAAAATATTATATTAGTTTCAGGTGTAAAACATAGTGATTTAGTTTATAGATTATACTCCATGTAAAGTTATTACAAAATAATGGCTATATTTCCATTTGCTGTACAAATATATCCTTGTTGCTTATTTTATACATAGTAGTTTGTATCTCTTAATCCCATACCCCTATTTCGCCCCTCCCACTTCCCTCACCCCACTGGTAACCACTAGTTCTCTGTATCTGTGACTCTGTTTCTGTTTTGTTGTATACATTTGTGCATACAATTGTGGTAGTTTGTGTATTTCTAGGGATTTGTACATTTCATTTATTTTTCTAATTTTTTGGTTTGCATATGTTGCTATCATTCTCTTATAAGCCTTTTTATTTCTGTAAGTTCAATAGTAGTTACCTCATAAATTTTTTTAATTGAAGTATATTTGATTTACAATGTTGTGTTAATTTCTGCTGTATAGCAAGGTGATTCAGTTATATATATAACTGAATACTAGTTATATATATATATTTATATTCAGTTATAAATATATATATTTATATATAGTTATATTGATATATAGTTATTATATATAGTTGTATATATAAAACTATAGTTATATATAGTTATATATATATTTATATATATAATTATATATATAATATACATTTGAGTATAAATATATATGTATATATTAAATATATATATTAAATATATATTTTATATATAAATGTTATATATATTTATATATATTTATTTAATAAATATATTTTATTTTGTATGTTTAATAAATATATTTAATATATTTAATGTTATATATTTAATGTTATATATATTTATATATAGTTATATATATATACATTCCTTTAAAAATTATTTTCCATTGTTTTGTCATAGGTTATTGAATATAGTTCCCTGTGCTATACAGTAGGACCTTGTTGTTTATCCATCCTATATATAATAGTTTGCATCTGTTAATCCCAAATTCCCATTCCATCTTTCGCCACCCCCCAGCCCCCTTGGCAACCACAAGTCTGTTCTCTGTGTCTGTGAGTCTGTTTCTGTTTCATAGGTAGGTTCATTTGTGTCATATTTTAGATTCCGCATATAAGTGATATCATATGGTATTTTTCTTTTTCTCACTTAGTTCACTTACTATGATGATTTTAGTAATTTGAGGCTTCTCTCTTTTTTTGTAGTCAATCTAGCTAAATATTTTAAAAATTCATCTTATATCTAAAAAAAGCACTTTTGGTTTTATTGATTTTTCTCTATTGTTCTTCTGTTCCCTATTTGTTTTATCTAACTATAATTTTCATTATGTCCTTCCTTCTGCTAGCTTTGAATTAGTTTGCTCTTTGTTTTCTAGTTCTTTAAGGTGTAAAGTTAGGTTACTGATTTGAGATCTTTCTTCCTTTTTAATATAGGCATTTACAGCTATAAGATTTATTCTCAGCATTGATTTTGATGCATCCCAAAAGTCTGGTGTGTTGTGGATTTGTTTTTATTTGTTACAAAGTGTTTTATAATTCCTCTTGTGTTTACTTCTTTGACCAATTGGTTATTTGAGTGTTTAATTTCCACATATTTGTAAATTTTCCAGCTTTCTTCTGTTAGTACTTTCTAGTTTTATTCAATTGTGGTCAAAGAAAATATTTTGTATGACTACACTATTTTTAATTTTGTTCAGATTTGTTTTGAGTTTTAACATATGGTCTATCCTGAAAAGAGCTCTATGTGCATTTTTGAAGACTATATATTCTGCTATTTGGGGGGTAAGAGGTAGTGCATTTATATGTGTTAGGTCTAGTTGATATATAGTGTTGGTCAAGTCCTCTGTTTACCTAGAGATCTTCTGTCTAGTTCTTACATCCATTATTAAAAGTGGGTATTGAATTCTCCAATTATTATTGTTAAACTTTCTATTTCTCCATTCAGTTCTGTCAGTTTAACTTCTTATATATTGAGGCTTTGTTGTTAAGTATATATAGTTTATAATTGTTATGTCACCTTGATGGATCAACTCTTTTATCAATATATAATGTCCTTTTTTATCTCTTGTAACAATTTTTATCTTAATGTCTATTTTGTATTTTGTCTGACACTAGTAAAGACAACACAGCACTCTTTCAGTTACTATTTCCATTGAATGTCTTTTACCATCCTTTAACTTCAATCTATTTGTGCCTTTATAGCTAAAGTGAGACTCTTATTGACAATGTGTACTTGAATCTTATTTCTTTATCTGTTTACCAACCTCTGACTTTCAAAGGGTGTTTTCAATCCATTCACTTAAAATAATTACTGATAAGGAAGGACTACTATCATTTTGCTGTTTGTTTTCTATTTATCGCATATGTTTTTTGTTCATTAATTGCTCCATTTCTGTCTTCTTTTATGTTCAGTTGGTATTTCTAGTGTACGGTATTAACTCTCTTTTCATTTAATTTTCTGTATATGTTATAGGCATATGGTGGTTACTCTCGGGATTATATTTAACATTTTTAATTTAGAAAAATCTAGTTTGTACTAATGCCAGTTTAGCCTCAGTAGTATACAAAAACTCTGCTCCTATACAGCTTTTTCCTCTTCATGTTGTTACTGCCACAAATTAAATCTTTATGCATTATATTCCTATTAACAAAGATTTATAATGTTGTTCGATGGGTTTACATTTTAAATCATACAGGAAAAAAGAAAGTGGTGTTACAGACCAAGAATGTAATAACACTGACTTTTATATTTACCTGTGAACTCACCCCTATTAGAGTTCTTACTTCTTCATATGGCTTTGAGTTAAAGTCTGGTCTCCTTTCATTTAAGCCTGATGAATTCCCTTTAGGATTTCTTGCAGTGCAGATGTGCTAAAAACAAACTCCTTCAGCTTTTGTTTATCTGGAAATGTCATAATTTCTCCCTAATTAAACTCCTTCAGCTTTTGTTCATCTGGAAATGTCATAATTTCTCCCTAATTTTTGAAGGGTAGTTTTTCCATATCTAGAATTCTTGGTTGGCAGGGTTTTTTTTTTAATTTCAACACTTTAAAAATGTCATCCTACTTCTTTCTAGCCTCCATGATTTTGATGAGAAATTGGCTGTTAATCTTATTGAGGATCCTTTGTATATAATGAGTCTCTTCTTTCTTGATTTCAAGATTCTCTCCTTTGTCTTTTTCTTTCTATAGTTTGATTATAATGTGTCTCAGTGTGGACCTTTTGTGTTTATCCTTTGGAGTTTTTGAGCTTCTTGGATGTATAGATTTATGTATAGATTCACGTGGGAAGTTTTTAGCCATTATTTCTTCAAATAATCCTTCTAACCCTTTCTCTCTCTTCTCTCCTTCTGCAAATCCCATTATGTGCATCTTGGTATGCTCAATGGTGTCCCACAAATATCTTTAGGCTCTGTTTATTTTTTTCATTCTTTTTCTTTTCTGCTCCTTGGACTAGATAATCTCATCTGATCTCTCTTCAGGTTCACTGATTCTTTCTTCTGACTAATCAAATGTCTGTTAGCACCCTTTAGTGAACTTTTTTATTTTAGTTACTGTACACTTCAACTCCAGAATCCCTATTTGGCTCTTTTTTATAATTTGTATCACTTTATTGATACTGTCTTTTTGCTGATACATGCTTTTCACAATTCCTTATAGTTCTTTGAACATATTTGTAATAGCTGATTAAATTATTTGACTATAAAGTCCAATGGCTGGGCTTCCTCAGGCATAGTTTCTATTACTGGGTTGGCCAAAAGGTTTGTTCAGTTTTTTCCATTAAGATGGCTCTAGTAGCACTTAGTTATCTTTAACTTCATTCAAAACAGTTTTGTTAGATTGTATGTGACAGCTGTCATTAGCATGCATCTAAGAAAAAACATCAAAATTGGTGAATTTTTGTGTAGCCATTTTAATATTGAAGATGGAAGAAAAAAAGCAACATTTTCAGTATATTATGCTTTATTATTTCAAGGAAGGTAAAAACACAACCAAAATGCAAAAAAGGATTTGTGCAGTGTATGGAGAAGGTGCTGTGACTGATCGAACATGTCAAAAGTGGTTTGTGAAGTTTTGTGCTGGAGATTTCTTGCTGGACGATGCTCCACGGTCAGATAGACCAGTTGAAGTTGATAGTGATCAAATAGAGACATTAATTGAGAACAGTCAACCTTATACCATGTGGGAGATAGCCAACATACTCAGAATATCCAAATCAAGCGTTGACAATCATTTGTACCAGCTTGCTTATATTAATCGCTTTGATGTTTGAGTTCCACACAAGTTAAGTGAAAAAAACCTTCTTGACCATATTTCCTCATGTGATTCTCTACTGAAACGTAATGAAAACGTTCCGTTTTTCAAACAAATTGTGATGGGTGATGAAAAATGGATACTGTACAATAATGTGGAATGGAAGAGATCATGGGGCAAGCCAAATGAACCACCACCAACCACACCAAAGGCTGGTCTTCATCCAAAGAAGGCGATGTTGTGTATATGGTGAGATTGGAACGGAGTCCTCTATTATGAGCTCCTTCCAGAAAACGAAACAATTAATTCCAACAAGTACTGCTCCCAGTTAGACCAACTGAAAGCAGAACTGGATGAAAAGCATCCAGAATTAGTCAACAGAAAACGCATAATCTTCCATCAGGATAATGCAAGACCATATGTTTCTTTGATGACCAGGCAAAAACTGTTACAGCTTGGCTGGGAAGTTCTAGTTCATCCACGATATTCACCAGATAGTGCACCTTCAGATTTACATTTATTTACATCTTTATGAAATTCTCTTAATGGAAAAAATTTCAATTTCCTGGAAGACTGTAAAAGGCACCTGGAATAGTTCTTTGCTCAAAAAGATTAAAAGTTTTGGGAAGATGGAATTATGAGGTTGCCGGAAAAATGGCAGAAGGTAGTGGAACAGAAGGGTGAATACATTGTTCAATAAAGTTCTTGGTAAAAATGAAAAATGTGTCTTTTATTTTTACTTAAAAACCAAAGGAACTTTTTGGCCAAACCAATAAGTGTGTGTGTGTGTGTGTGTGTGTGTGTGTGTGTGTGAGAGAGAGAGAGAGAGAGAATGGGTGAAACTTAATTGTTTCTTTGAGTGTCATTTTTTTGTTGAAAATGTACTCATTAACATGATAATGTGTTAACTTTGTAAATCAGATTCTTTCCTCTATATGGTGTTTGTTGCTGCTGCTTTTTTGTGCATTATATGTTTGGTGCCTGCCTGTTCTAAACTATTTTTGTCAAGACACTGTGTTAGGTTTCTCCAAAGAAACAGAACCAATAGGATGTACACATATTTTATTGTAATTCTTTTATTCAGACACTCAATTCAAACTATTCAGGTTTGAGAGCACTTTCCCTGCATATCTACATTCTCTCTCCTACTTGGCCCTGCTTATTCTAGCTATTTCAGTTTCTATGAACTCCAGTTTCTTCTCTCCTTTGCTCAATGAGACATCAGTCCTTTGCTTGGGTTCCCCCTCTCTCAGCCAGTATCAAATAAATGCCTTGATGCAGAAAATCCAGACAATAGTAGGGCTCATTTCATTTGTTTTGATTTTCTCATGGATCACAATCATGCACTATTTTCCAATGCCTGAAAAATATTTGCTTCTTATATTTTTGTCAGTTTTCTAATTATTCATAGTGTGATAACTATTCAGGTACAAGTTTATCATGGTCTCAAGTGGAAGTACCTGATATGTCGTGCAAGATCATTTAAAATTTGAAATAATAATTGGAAAGCAAATAGAATGTAGACTCTTCGATTTGATCTTCAAGGTATCAACTGTCAAAACATTACATCATTTTTACATATAAATGGCAAATTATATCAAAGGGTTTTGAGTTATAAAAGGGTCACAATTTGAAGGCAAACATAAAGGTATGATAATGTACATACACAGTTTCAACCAACAATTCCAACTTCATCTGGAGAGATTTACCTCCATGGTAGGATACTTGTAGGAGTTTGAACTTTCAAAAATGCCTAAGTATTGTTATTTAGCATGAAAATTTGGCTTCCTGCTGTTGGATTGCCTCTGAATTTTTTAAAAATTATTCAAAAACTCCTTAGAAAAACCAAAAAACTGCTTTTGAAAGTTATATTTTGCCGTACAGTTCAAAATATGTGATTAAAATAATATCTTCTGGGCTTCCCTGGTGGCGCAGTGGTTGAGAGTCCGCCTGCCGATGCAGGGGACACCGGTTCGTGCTCCGGTCCGGGAAGATCCCACATGCTGTGGAGCGGCTAGGCCCGTGAGCCATGGCCGCTGAGCCTGCGCGTCCGGAGCCTGTGCTCCACAACAGGAGAGGCCACAACCAGTGAGAGGCCCGCGTACCGCAAAATAAATAAATAAATAAAAATAAAATAATATCTTCCAATTAATGCTCTTGCTTCATAAAACCAAAGGTTGAGATAATATATTCAATGCTGGTTTATTAAGTTTAAATTACTCTAAATTATAATAATTATTGTAAAGTGTCAGTATGACTGGCCCAGAAGCAGGCATATTGGTGTTCATGATGTTTCATTACCCATACAGTGGTTCGTCACTGTCATTAAAAAAGATGTTTTAATTATCACTGGTATCAGATTGACATTTTGAAAATAAAAAAGCATATCAGAAGATACTCTAAGATTTTTAAAGAAATTACATCTTAACTTCCAAGGACTACCTCCTTTCCTTCATCTTTCATTCATGCAACATATATTCATTGAGTACAAACTATGAGTCAGGCATTTTTCTGAGTGTCGAGGATATAGCAGTGAAGAATGACTATCCTTTGCACACATATAGCTTATGTTTTAGCAGAGAAACATATGATATACAAATTATACAAAATATAAAAGTGTTAACTGCTAAGAAGAAAAATAAAGCAGAGTAACAAATATAATGTGACTATATTTACAGAACATCTATATTGTACAACTATGGGTCATGTTTGGAATTCAGTTTTCAACTAAACATTCATTTGCTTCAATAGATTTCCCCTTATCTACTTAATACAGTTGTTGTGGCCTGCTAGTAAGACATTATGTGCTTGGATTTCATAAATATGTGTGGATTGTTTGTATGTTACATTTTCTCACAAAGTCTTCCTTAATATGTCTTACAAAAATACTTTTCTCAGAATCACAAAAGCATTTAGTCAGTGAATTATTTTTTGTCTGCCATAGACTTGCAAGTTGCAACCTTACTAATATATTTGCACATAACTTGTTCCCTCTATAAACAAACTCAGTCTTTGCTTTAAGGCAGAGTTATTGTCAAATTGCCAAGAAAAACCTTCAAGAGTGAGGAGAGAGAGAGGTATTTTATTTTTCCCTTTCTCATTTCTGAAAGTTTTACATTATTGAGAGAAGGAGGGAAGGGAGAAGGACGGAAGAGAGAGGGAAAGTGGGGGAGAGAGGGAGGGAGGGAAAGGGGGCAGGGATGTGACAGAGAGAAAGAGAGAGAGAGAGAATGAATTTATTAAGCATTTTTAAACCTAGGAATTCCCATACAAGAAAGAATACAAAGCCCTATGAAACAGGAAATCTGACCAAAAGAATGACTGCTGTGTGAGACTGGTCAGAGATAGGAACCAGCATCCTTCAAGGTTTAAACAGGCTATCCAGGAGCATGCAGGTCCCATAAATACATGAATCTGAAAAGCAGATTAGGTTTAGACAATAGCAATAGCAGTTAGACAAGGCCAGTTACAGCAAATCACAAAGAATATCTAAAAGAAGTTATATCATACAATTTACAAATACAACATATAAGAATGGTTAGGACTTGAAAAGATGGAGTGAGAAAGGGAGGTTATTCTATTAGGAGAAAAAGGTAACAACATGACAACAAATTCCTCTCCACTAAAAGAGAGGCAAAAGACACGTACCCTAAAAACTATAAGGTGCTGTTGAAAGAAATTGATGACACAGATGGAAAAATATACCATGTTCTTGGATTAGATAAATGAATCTTGTTAAAATGACCATAGTACCCAAGGCGAACTACATATTCAGTGTAATCCCTAACAAATTACCAATGGCATTTTTTACAGAACTAGAACAAAATATTTAAAAATTTGTATGGAAACACAAAGGACCCGAAACAGACAAAGCAATCTTTTTTTTTTAACATCTTTATTGGAGTAGAATTGCTTTACAATTGTGTGTTAGTTTCTGCTTTATAACAAAGTGTATCAGTTATACATATACATATGTTCCCATATCTCTTCCCTCTTGCATTTCCCTCCCTCCCACTCTCCCTATCCCACCCCTCTAGGTGGTCACAAAGCACCCAGCTGATCTCCCTGTGCTATGTGGCTGCTTCCCACTAGCTATCTATTTTATGTTTGGTAGTGTATATATGTACATGCCACTCTCTCACTTTCTCACAGCTTACCGTTCCCCCTCCCCATATCCTCAAGTCCATTCTCTAGTAGTTCTATGTCTTTATTGCCGTCTTGCCCCTAGGTTCTTCATGACCTTTTTTTTTTTTGTCTTAGATTCCATATATATGTGTTAGTATACAGTATTTGTTTTTCTCTTTCTGACTTACTTCACTCTGTATGACAGACTCTAGGTCCATCCACCTCACTACAAATAACTCAATTTCATTTCTTTCTATGGCTGCGTAATATTCCATTGTAAATATGTGCCACATCTTCTTTTTCCATTCATCTGTTGGTGGACATTTAGGTTACTTCCATGTCCTGGCTATTGAAAATAGAGCTGCAATGAACATTTGGGTACATGACTCTTTTTGAATTATGGTTTTCTCAGGGTATATGCCCAGTAGTGGGATTGCTGGGTCATATGGTAGTTCTATTTGTAGTTTTGTAAGGAATCTCCATAATTTTCTCCATAGTGGCTGTATCAATTTACATTCCCACCAACAGTGCAAAAGGGTTCCCTTTTCTCCACACCCTCTCCAGCATTTATTGTTTGTAGATTTTTTGATTATGGCCATTCTGACCTGTGTGAGATGATATCTCATTGTAGTTTTGATTTGCATTTCTCTAATGATTAGTGATGTTGAGCATTCTTTCATGTGTTTGTTGGCAGTCTACATATCTTCTTTGGAGAAATGTCTATTTAGGTCTCCTGCCCATTTTTGGATGGAGTTGTTTGTGTTTTGGATATTGAGCTGCATGAGCTGCTTGTATGTTTTGGAGATTAATCCTTTGTCAGTTGGTTCACTTGAAAATATTTTCTCCCATTCTGAGGGTTGTCTTTTGGTCTTGTTTATGGTTTCCTTTGCTGTGCGAAAGCTTTTAAGTTTCATTAGGTCCCATTTGTTTATTTTTGTTTTTATTTCCATTTCTCTAGGAGGTGGGTCAAAAAGGATCTTGCTGTGATTTATGTCATAGAGTGTTCTGCCTATGTTTTCCTCTAAGAGTTTGATAGTGTCTGGCCTTACATTTAGGTCGTTAATCCATTTTGAGTTTATTTTTGTGTATAGGGTTAGGGAGTGTTCTAATTTCATACTTTGACATGTACCTGTCCAATTTTCCCAGCACCACTTATTGAAGAGGCTGTCTTTTCTCCATTGTATATTCGTGCCTCCTTTATCAAAGATAAGGTGACCATATGTGCTTGGGTTTATTTCTGGGCTATCTATCCTGTTCCATTGATCTTTATTTCTGTTTTTGTGCCAGTGCCATACTGCCTTGATTACTGTAGCTTTGTAGTATAGTCTGAAGTCAGGGAGCCTGATTCCTCCAGCTCCGTTTTGCATTCTCAAAATTGCTTTGGCTACTTGGGCTCTTTTGTGTTTCCATACAAACTGTAAAATGTTTTGTTCTAGTTCTGTGAAAAATTCCAGTGGCAGTTTGATAGGGATTGCATTGAATCTGTAGATTGCTTTGAATAGTAGAGTCATTTATGCAATGTTGATATTTGTATCATCTTTAATTTCTTTCATCAGTGTCTTATAATTTTCTGCATACAGGTCTTTTGTCTCCTTAGGTAGGTTTATTCCTAGGTATTTTATTCTTTTTGTTACAGTGGTAAATGGGACTGTTTTCTTAATTTCACTTTCAAATTTTTCATCATTAGTGTATAGGAATGCCAGAGATTTCTGTGCATTAATTTTGTATCCTGTTACATTACCAAAGTCATTGATTAGCTCTAGTAGTTTTCTGGTAGCATCTTTAGTATTCTCTATGTATAGTATCATGTCATCTGCAAACAGTGACAGCTTTATCACTTCTTTACCAATTTGGATTCCTTTTATTTCTTTTTCTTCTATGATTGCTGTGGCTACAACGTCCAAAACTATGTTGAATAATATTGGTGAGAGCGGGCAACCTTGTCTTGTTCCTGATCTTAGTTGAAATGGTTTCAGTTTTTCACCATCGAGGACGATGTTGGCTGTGGGTTTCTCATATATGGCCTTTATCATGTTGAGGAAAGTTCCCTCTATGCCTACTTTCTGCAGGGTTTTTACCATAAATGGGTGTTGAAATTTGTCGAAAGCTTTGTTTGAATCAATTGAGATGATCATATGGTTTTTCTCCTTCAATTTGTTAATATGGTGTATCGCATTGATTGATTTGCGTATATTGAAGAATTCTTGCATTCCTGGGATAAACCCCACTTGATCATGGTGTATGATCCTTTTAATGTGCTGTTGGATTCTGTTTGCTAGTATTTTGTTGAGGATTTTTGCATCTATGTTCATCAGTGATATTGGTCTGTAGTTTTCTTTCTTTGTGACATCCTTGCCTGGTTTTGGTATCAAGGTGGTGGTGGCCTCGTAGAATGAGTTTGGGAGTGTTCCTCCCTCTGCTATATTTTGGAAGAGTTTGAGAAGGATAGGTGTTAGCTCTTCTCTAAATTGCTTGATAGAATTCGCCTGTGAAGCCCTCTGGTCCTGGGCTTTTGTTTGTTGGGAGATTTTTAATCACAGTTTCAATTTCAGTGCTTGTGATTGGTGTGTTCATATTTACTATTTCTTCCTGATTCAGTCATTGCACGTTGTGCATTTCTAAGAATTTGTCCATTTCTTCCAGGTTTTCCATTAAAATGGCATATAGATACTTGTACTAATCCCTCATGATCCTTTCTGTTTCTGCAGTGTCAGTTGTTACTTCTCCTTTTTCATTTCTCATTCTGTTGATTTGAGTCTTCTCCCTTTTTTTCTTGATGAGTCTGGCTAGTGGTTTATCGTATTCTCAAAGAACCAGCTTTTAGTTTTATTGATCTTTGCTATCGTTTCCATTTTTCATTTATTTCTGATCTGAACTTTATGATTTCTTTCCTTCTGCCAACTTGGGAGTTTTTTTTGTTCTTCTTTGTCTAATTGTTTTAGGTGTAAGGTTAGGTTGTTTAATTGACATGTTTCTTGTTTCTTAAGGTAGGATTGTATTGCTGTAAACTTCCCTCTTAGAACTGCTTTTGCTGCATCCCATAGGTTTTGGGTCGTTGTGTTTTCATTGTCATTTGTTTCTAGGTTTTTTTTGATTTCCTCTTTGATTTCTGCAGTGATCTCTTGGTTATTAAGTAGTGTATTGTTTAGCCTTCATGTGTTTGTATTTTTTACAGATTTTTTCCTGTAACTGATACCTAGTCTCATAGCATTGTGGTCAGAAAAGATACTTGATACAATTTCAGTTTTCTTAAATTTACCAAGGCTTGATTTGTGACCCAAGATATGATCTATCCTGGAGGACGTTCCATGAGCACTTAAGAAGAATGTGTATTCCCCTGTTTGTGGATGGAATGTCCTATAAATATCAATTATGTCCATCTTGTTTAATGTATCATTTAAAGCTTGTGTTTCCTTATTTATCTTCATTTTGGACGATCTGTCCATTGGTGAAAGTGGTGTGTTGAAATCCCCTACTATGATTGTGTTGCTGTCGCTTTCCCCTTTTATGGCTGCTGGTATTTGCCTTATGTATTGAGGTGCTCCTATGTTGGGTGCATAAATATTTACAATTGTTATACTTTCTTCTTGGATCAATCACTTGATCATTATGTAGTGTCCTTCTTTGTCTCTTGTAATAGTCTTTATTTTAAAGTCTCTTTTGTCCGATATGAGACTTGCTACTCCAGCTTTGTTTTGATTTCCATGGAATATTTCTCTCTATCCCTTCACTTCCAGTCTGTATGTGCCCGTAGGTCTGAAGTGAGTCTCCTGTAGACAGCATATATACAGGTCTTGTTTTTGTATCCATTCAGCCAGTCTATGTCTTTTGGATGGAGCATTTAATCCATTTACAGTTAAGGTAATTATCAATATGTATGTTCCTATGCCCATTTTCTTAATTGTTTTGGGTTTGTTATTGTAGGTCTTTTCCTTCTCTTGTGTTTCCTGCCTAGAGAAGTTGCTTTAGCATTTGTAGTAAAGGTGGTTTGGTGGTGCTGAATTCTCTTAGCTTTTGCTTATATGTAAAGGTATTAATTTCTCCATCAAATCTGAATGAGATCCTTGCTAGGTAGAGTAATCTTGGTTGTAGGTTTTTCTCCTTCATCACTTTAAATATGTCCTGCCAGTCCTTTCTGGCTTGCAGTGTTTCTGCTGAAAGATCAGCTGTTAACCTTAAGGGGATTCCCTTGTGTGTTATTTGTTGTTTTTCCCTTGCTGCTTTTAATATGTTTTCTTTGTATTTAATTTTTGACAGTTTGATTAATATGTGTCTTGGCGTGTTTCTCCTTGGATTTATCTTGTATGGGACTCTCTGTGCTTCCTGGACTTGACTATCTATTTCCTTTCCCATATTAGCAAAATTTTCAACTATAATCTGTTAAAATATTTTGTCATTCCCTTTCTTTTTCTCTTCTTCTTCTGGGACCCCTATAATTCAAATGTTTGTGCGTTTAATGTTGTCCCAGAGGTCTCTGAGAGTGTCTTCAGTTCTTTTCTTTCTTTTTTCTTTATTCTGCTCTGCAGTAGTTATTTCCACTATTTTATCTTCCAGGTCACTTATCCGTTCTTCTGCCTCAGTTATTCTGCTATTGATCTCTTCTAGAGAATTTTTAATTTCATTTATTGTGTTGTTCATTATTGTTTGTTTGGCCTTTAGTTCTTCTAGGTCCTTGTTAAACATTTCTTGTATTTTCTCCATTCTATTTCCAAGATTTTGGATCATCTTTACTGTCATTACTCTGAATTCTTTTTCAGGTTGACTGCCTATTTCCTCTTCATTTGTTAATTCTGGTGGGTTTTTATCTTGCTCCTTCATGTGCTGTGTGTTTTTCTGTCTTCTCATTTTGCTTATCTTACTGTGTTTGGGGTCTCCTATTCACAGGCTGCAGGTTCGTAGTTCCCGTTATTTTTGGTGTCTGTCCCCAGTGGCTAAGGTTGCTTCAGTCGGTTGCGTAGGCTTCCGTGTGGAGGGGCCTAGTGCCTGTGTTCTGGTGTGTGAGTCTAGATCTTGTCTTTCTGGTGGCCAGGTCCACGTCTGGTGGTGAGTTTTGGGGTGTCTGTGGAATTATTATGATTTTAGGCAGCCTCTCTGCTAATGGATGGGGTTGCATTTCTGTCTTGCTAGTTGTTTGGCATAGGGTTTCCATCACTGTATCTTGCTGGTCATTGAACGAAGCTGGGTCTTGGCGTTGAGATGGAGATCTCTGGGAGATTTTCGCTGTTTGGTATTATGTGGGGCTCATAGGTTTGTTGTGGACCAGTGTCCTGAATTTGGCTCTCCCAACCTCAGAGGCACAACACTGACTACTGGCTGGAGCGCCAAGAGCCTTTCATCCACACGGCTCAGAATAAAAGGGAGAACAAATAGAAAGAAAGAATGAGGATAAAATAAAATAGAATAAAATAAAGTAAAATAAAATAATTAAAATAAAACATAATTATTAAGAAAAAAATTTTAAAAAGTAAAAGAAAGAAAACAAAACAAAAAAACCCGGCCAGACAGAACCTAGGACAAATGTTAAAAGCAAAGGTATACAGAAAAAATCTCACACAGAAGCATACACATACACACTCACAAAAAGAGAAAAAGGGGGGAAGAAAATATCTTTGCTCCCAAAGTCTGCCTCCTCAATTTGGAATGATTCGTTGTCTATTCATGTATTCCACAGGTGCAGGGTACATCAACTTGATTGTGGAGCTTTAATCCAGTGCTCCTGAGGCTGCTGGGAGAAATTTCCCTTTCTCTTCTTTGTTTGCACAGCTCCCAGGGTTCAGCTTTGGATTTGGACCTGCCTCTGCATGTAGGTCGGCTGAAGGCATCTGTTTTTCGCTCAGACAGGACGGGGTTAAAGGAGCAGCTGATTCGGATGCTCTGCCTCACTCAGGCCAGGGGGAGGGAGGGGTATGGATGAGGGGTGAGCCTGCGGCAGCAGAGGCTGGCATGATGTTGCAACAGCCTGAGGCGTGCCTTGCATTCTCCTGGGGAAGTTGTCCCTGGATCACGGGACCATGGCAATGGCAGGCTTCACAGGCTCCTGGGAGGGTCAGTGTGGATAGTGACCTGTGCTTGCTCACAGGCTTCTTGGTGGCAGCAGCAGCAGCCTTAGCGTCTCATGCCTGTTTCTGGGGTCGGCGCTGATAGCAGCGGCTCATGCCCTTCTCTGGAGCTCCTTTAAGCAGTGCTCTTAATCCCCTCTCCTCGTTGACCCAGAAACAAAGAGGGAAGAAAAAGTCTCTTGCCTCTTCGGAAGGTCCAGACTTTTTCCCGGTCTCCCTCCCCTCTAGCTGTGGTGCACTAGCCCCCTTCAGGCTGTGTTCACACAGACAACCCCAGTCCTCTCCCTGGGATCCGACTGAAGCCTGAGCCTCAGCTCCCAGCCCCCGCCCGCCCTGGCGGGTGAGCAGAGAAGCCTCTCAGGCTTGTGAGTGCTGGTCTGCACCACTTCTATGTACGGGAATCTCTCCACTTTGTCCTCCACACCTCTGTGGCTGCGCTCTCCTCCGTGGCTCCGAAGCTTCCCCCCTCTGCCACCCACAGTCTCCGCCCGCTAAAGGGCTTTCTAGTGTGTGGAAACCTTTCCTCCTTCACAGCTCCCTCCCCCTGGTGCAGGTCCCGTCCCTATCCTTTTGTCTCTGTTTTTTCTTTTTTCTTTTGCCCCACCCAGGTATGTGGGGAGTTTCTTGCCTTTTGGGAGGTCTGAGGTCTTCTGCCAGCGTTCAGTAGGTATTCTATAGGAGCATTTCCACATGTAGATGTATTTCTGATGTATCTGTAGGGAGGAAGGTGATCTCCGCGTCTTACTCTTCCACCATCTTGAAGCTCCTCAGACAATGCAATCTTGAAAAAGAGAAACAGAGCTGGAGGAATCAGACGCCCTGATTTCAGACTATACTACAAAGCTACATTACTAAAACAGTATGGTACTGGCACAAAAACAGACACATAGATCAATTGAAGAGGACAGAGAGTCAAGAACCAAACCCATGCACTTACGGTCAATTAATCTCTGACAAAGGAGGCAAGAATATACAATGGAGAAAAGACAGTCATTCAATAAGTGGTGCTGGGAAAACTGTACAGCTACATGTAAAAGAATGAAATTCAAGTATTCTCTAACACCATATATAAAAATAAACTCAAAATGGATTAAAGACCTAGATGTAAGACCAGATACTGTAAAACTAGTGGAAAACATAGGCAGAATACTCTTTGACATAAATCGCAGCAATATCTTTTTGGATCCGTCTCCTAGAGTATTGGAAATAAAAATAAAACTAAACAAATGGGATCTAATAAAACTTAAAAGCTTTTGCACAGCAAAGGAAACATAAACAAAACAAAAAGACAACCTACAGAATGGGAGAAAATATTTGCAAATGATGCACCTGAAAAGGGGTTAATTTCCAAAATATATAAATAGCTCATACAACTTAATATCAAAGAAACCCAACAATCCAAACAAAAAATGGGCAGAAGACCTAAGTAGACATTTCTCCAGAGAAGACATACAAATGGCCAACAGGCACATGAAAAAATGCTCAACATCTCTAATTATTAGAGAAATGCAAATCAAAACTACAATGAGGTATCACCTCTCTCCAGTCAGAATGGCCATATCAAAAAAATCTACAAACAATAAATGCTGGAGAGGGTGTGGAAAAAAGGGAACCATCCTGTACTGTTGGTGGGAATGTCAATTGGTGCAGCCACTATGGAGAACAGTATGCATGAGGGTTCCCTTTTCTCCACATCCTTGGCAACACTTGTTATTTGTTGTCATTTTAAGAATAACCATTCTGACATGTGTGAGGTGATCTCTCATTGTGGTTTTGATTTGCATTTCCCTGATGATTACTGATGTTGATCACCTTTTCATGTGTCTGTTAGCCATTTGTATGTCTTCCTTGGAAAAATGTCTGTTCAGGTCTTCTGCCCAATTTTAATCAGGTTGTTGTTTTTGAAGTTTTGTGGTGTATGAGTTCTTCGTATATTTTGGATATTAACCCTTATCGTTTTATGGCTGAGTAATATTCCTGTGTGTGTGTGTGTGTGTGTGTATCTCATATTTTCTTTATTCATTTGTCTGTCATGGACACTTAGATTGTTTCTATGTCTTGGCTACTATAAATAATGCTGCAATGAACATGGGGGTACATATATCTTTTCAATTTAGTGTTTTCATTTTCTTTGGATAAATACCCAGAAGTGGGACTGCTGGATCATATGGTAGTTCTGTTCTCAGCTTTTTTTGAGGAACCTCCATACTGTTTTCCATAGTGACTGCACCAATTAAATTTTACAGTCTTACTGAGAAATGAAAATGCACACTAAACATCATTTCTGTTGGCTGAAGGCCATCAGGGGTGATTTACTGAATTTTTCACTCTTATCTAGATACTTTGATGTCATACAGTTACTTGAGCAGAAAAACTGATTCCTCTTTCTGTGCTCCCAGCTCCCAAGAAAAATTTCAATATATTTCCTTAATAAATCACCCAAAGAAATGCTTGTATATTTCAGGCAGACTATTTAATTTGCACATGGATAAAAATTTGATCTTAATAAGATTCTCTCCCTCTTCAAAACTCAAGTAGGATATATTAGGATAGTTCTCCTACATGTAGATTTCAAAATAATTTGTCAGTGGGGGACCTGTCAAATATTTTGGAGAGAAATTGAATAGCAATTGACTTTAAACCCATACAGACATTTTCTCCAATTAGTGTCTGCTGCCTGGAAGTGCCATGCAGCTCAAGGTGTTGACTTCACTGTACTTTTATGTTTTTGAATACTGTAATCAAACCATCTGTCATAAGGATAGAATGTCATCTGATACCCTTCTTCACTGTGTAATTGTTACTAAATCTTGGGAATAGAGTGCAAAATGTATTAAGGATATGACTTGAAATTATTTTTTGAAGGGTAATTAATAGGTTTATTGTCCTATTCAAGGAAGTATCTCATAATGTCATGTGGGTCAAAGCTTGTCAAGGCTTCTTTTTAATACAAGCTCTTATGGAATTATGCATGACAAAAAGAGTAGACTTTGTAGAAGAAATCAGATTGAAATGTTTTATAAGAATTAGATTTTCTAACTATGCTTTTATGTTAGATTTTGTAGATAATTAATAGGAATAATGCCTACTTTTGATACACACACATCCGTTTGTGTGTGTGTGTGTAGATAAATACAATTGCAAGAATCCATTTGAATTTTATATAAATCTCAACTAGTAAGGGTAAGTTATAATTTGCTACAGTAAAAAATGATCTCAAAATCTCAGTACTTAAAACCACAAAAGTTTATTTTTCATTCATAATACAGGTCCAGTGTGCATTGCCAAAGGCTTTTGCTCATTGTAGTTATTCAGGACCTATTTTCATGGAGACACCCCATCAACGTATGCTTTCACATATGCTGCAGTACAGGAAGAGTTGGGCTGGAGAGTTGAGCATCAGCTTAATAGTGATTCCTGCCATGTCTGTTTACATTTGATTAGCCACAGTGAGTCATATGGCTTTATAACTTCAAGGGCCAGGGAAAGTGAAATCCTACCATAAGCCAGATATTAGGAAACTTGATATCATGAACACTAGTGTTTGTTTAGCTCACTGACATGAAACGTATTATTTTTATTCTATTTAGTATGAGATAACCACATGAGAAGTCCGAAAAAAATGGTAGTGCTACTGATTTTAAAATTATTTTTACATTATATTATTTGGCACATTCATGAAGCAGTGTATGGGGAAAAGCTAAATTGGGGGTCAAAAACAGAGGTTTTAATGTTGGTTCTCCCACACACTTTCTGGAAAATTCCCATGTGAATTTTAGCATCTGGTTCTCATTTAAAAAAAAAAATATGGACTTGGCATTTTGACAGGGATTCCATTGAATCTATAGATGGTTTTGTTGAGTAGTAGTGCTGTATTAATAATATTAATTCTGGGGCTTCCCTGGTGGCGCAGTGGTTGAGAGTCCACCTGCCGGTGCAGGGGACACGGGTTCGTGCCCCGGTCCGGGAGGATCCCACATGCTGCGGAGCCGCTGAGCCTGCGCGTCCGGAGCCTGTGCTCCGCAACGGGAGAGGCCACAACAGTGAGAGGCCCGTGTACCGCAAAAAAATAAAATAAAAAAAAATAATAATATTAATTCTTCCACCCCCATGAACATAGAGTGACTTTCTATTTATTTATCTTCTTTGGTTTATTTCAACGATATTTTATTGTTTTCAGTATATGTCTTCAACATTCTGAGGAGTCTGGCTCCTGCCCAAAAGCCTCTGTGTGATTTTTCATATCCAACCATAGCAATTACATAGGTTTTACCCGGCAGGTCTCACGGGTGGAATGCTGCCCTTCCCACACCAGACTTCATGCACAGCCAATGAATTCCAGTCTCTGAGGGAAATTGCAGTCAAGGACTCAAGTCCATCTGGCCTGTCATACTCTTCTTTACGTATTTGCATTCCCTGGCAAGTGCCCTCATTCCTAGGTGTGTCTTTATCTCAGGACACTGGCTAAGGTTTCTTCATGTAAGTAACCCTGTCAAAACCTCCTTATCAGGGAAGAAGTGGAAAACCTTAAAGACACTCTTCCTTATTCTAATTCGGTACTCAGAATTATTTTACCCCTAGCCATCCGTCTCTCTCTTCCCATGGTCTCTGGTTTCATAAAACTGCAGGAGCCTTTTGTTCCATACTCCCTTGAGAATGGGATCACACCCATGTCTTTGCTGGCCACCTGAGCCTTGATGAGTGTGCCATTCCATGGGGGAGAATGAATCAGGGGAAAGTCAGTGTTTTCTTAGGTTAGACTTTTTCTTTATGCCATCACAGTATGTGATTAAAGATTTCACTGTTACTTCCATTTTAGCTTATTGCTTTATTCCGCTACTCTGACACCAGACAGATGAGCTCTTTCCAGCTCAGCTGAGCTCCTAACAACTCCTAGTTTAAAAGTATTCCTAAGTGGGGCTTCCCTGGTGGCGCAGTGGTTGGGAGTCTGCCTGCCGATGCAGGGGACACGGGTTCGTGCCCCGGTCCGGGAGGATCCCACATGCCACGCAGTGGCTAGGCCCGTGAGCCATGGCCGCTGAGCCTGCACGTCCGGAGCCTGTGCTCCACAACGGGAGAGGCCACAACAGTGAGGGGCCCGCGTACCGCAAAAAAAAAAAAAAAGTATTCCTAAGTATTTTATTATTTTCAATGCTATTATAAATGGATTTATTTCCTTAATTTTATTTTTGGATTATTCACTGCTCTTCTACAGAAATACAACTGATATTTATATGTGGATTCTGCGTCTTTCAAATTTGCTGAACTTGTTTATTAACTCTACTAATTTTTGTATGGATTTTTAGGATTTTCTATATATAAGATCATTGCATCTGTGAATAGAGGTGGTTTTATTCCTTTCTTTTAGTCTGGCTGTGTATTATTTCATTTCTCACATAATTTTTATGGCTAGAACTTCTAGTATATTGTTGAAGTTAAGTGGCAAGAACAGACATCCATGTCTTATTTTGGATCTTGGAGGGAAAATATTTAATTGTTTTATCACAGTGATGTTAACTGTGGGTTTTTCATAGATGCTGTGTGTCATGTTGAAGAAGTTTCTTTTTAATTCTAGTTTAAATGATTTTTTATCATGAAGGAGTGTTGAATTTTTGTCAAATGCTTTTTCTGTTTCTATTGAGATGATTATGTGGTTTTTGCCTGTATTCATTTATATGGTGTATTACATTAATTGATTTTCATATATTAAATCAACCTGTATTCTTGGAATAAATTCTACTGGTCATGGTGCTTAATTCTTTTATGTATTGCTAGGTTTGGCTTGTTGGTGTATTGTTGATGATTTTTGCATCTATATTTATAAGAGATTAGTCTTTTGTTGTACTTTCTTTTGGTATTTGTGTGTAGTTTTGGTATCAGGGTAATTATAGCCTCATAGAATGAGTTGGCAAGTGTTCATTCCTCTTTTTGATTCCTGGAAGGTTTTGTAAAGAATTAGCATTTATTATTCTTTAACTGTTTGGTAGAAATTGTAAGTGTAGCCATCTTGGCTTGGGCTTTTATGTATTGGGATTTTTTTGCTACTTATTTAATCTCTATACTTTTTACAGGTCTATTCAGATTTTCTATCTATTTTTGAGTCAGTTTTGGTAGTTTGCATGTTTAAAGGAATTTGTCCTTTTTATCTAGGTTGTCTATATCGACATACAAATATTCATAGTGTTATCTTGTAATCCCTTTTATTTCTTAATGTCGGTAGTAATGTCCCTACTTTCATTTCTAATTTTAGTAATTTAACACTTCTCTATTTTTCTTCATCACTTTATCTAATGGCTTGTCAATATTGGTGATCTTTTCAAAGAACTATCCTTTGGTTTTGTTGATTATTGTTTTTTTATTTTTTATTTGATTTAGCTACACTCTAATCCTTTTTGTTTCTGTCCTTCTGCTTGCTTTGTTTAGTTGCTCCTCTTTTTGTAGCTCCTTAATAAAGGTTAGATATTTTTATTGTAGTAAAAAGCACATAACATAAGATTTACCATCGCAACCATTTGTAAGTGTACAGTTCAGTAGCATTATGTATTTTCACGTTGTTGTGAAACATCTCCAGAAAATTTTCATCTTGCAAATCTGAAACTGTATACCCAGTAAACAACAACTTCCCTCCTTCCCCTCCCCTCAGACCCTGGCAAACATCATTCTACTTTCTTTTTCTATGAATTTCACTACTTCAGATACCTCATGTAACTGGAATCATGCAGTATTTGTACTTGCACTTTGGTTAGAAACTGGACATTTTGACTATTATAATGTGGCAACTCTGCAAATCACATTTTCCTCCCTTCCCAGGGTTTATTGTTGATGCTTGTTATAGTCGTTTTTTGTTTTGTTTTGTGATTTTTATGAACAAATTTCATCAATTCTATATTATTTGTTTTATGTTATTACTGAAGTCCCTTTTCCATTAATTTAGTGGTGAGCTAGTTACTGAACAGAGATTTTCTAAATGTCTGGAACCCAGTAAATCTACCAATCTTTGCAACTTGGCTCTGCGTGAGCGTTGGGGCATACCTTCAGTGCTCAGCAAGGAGTTTACAATTCTGCCTTAAACTTCAATTCCTATTTGCACAAACCCTGAAGTTTAGTGATAAGTAGGAGCTTAGAACCCTCTCACATCTTTTATGAGCATGTACCCAGCCCTGGCATACACATGACCTTCTAGATTTCCAGGAATATGTGGAACCTTTTCAAAGTCCTTATTTCCCAAAGCATCTCATTCCCTAGCCTTCTCTCTCAACATTTTGGTTAGAGTATTTTTTGCCCCAACTGGTGTTAACTCAAGAAGTAGCAGCTAATACATTTGCTTTTAAATGTTTTCCACAGGTGTCCCCTCCGCCTTGGTAGCTGCCTTAGCCTTTAGAAAGTTCCAAGTTAGGCTAAATAAAGACAAGTCCTTTGATACAACCCTTCAGGGACCCACAAAATGAGTCCAAACTAACAACCACATTTTTCTTTTAGAATAAGGTCCATTTTGCTCTCTTTGGTATAACATACCTGTACTGGTAATCACAGCTATTGTCGTCAAGGCCACTGCTATACTGAGAAGGTGGGGATGGTTACCAGGATAAGTCAAAATACCATGAAGTTCTTTTACTAAGATTCAGCTATCTTTTCTTGATTGTTTCCCTGGTTGCTATAAGGTTTGGATTAGAGTCTACAGTTCCAAAAGAGTTTGACAGTTTTGTCAATTTATTTATTACTTTTGTGGAAGGATAAACTTTTGGATTTCCATGATTTGCCATTTTCACTGTCGTCATTTTAAAAAATTGACTATGCCTGTCTTTAGTGTAAAATGCTAGGTATATATGTATGTGTGTGTATATATCGATACATCATTTTTTACACTTGTTTCTTTTACAATCTGATGTTTTCTGATTAATATATTTTTGAGAAATGCCTCACAATTTCTAGTCTGCTGATAATACTATTCCTCGTGCTATAGTGCTGTTACCAATTTATTAATTCCTCATACCTCATCATTATTACAAAGGATTTTGGAGAAAGTATATGCTCAGTCCACTATCTTGAACTAAACACCTAATGTTATTGAATATGGTGAGAATATATAGAACATAATAAATTCTAAAGGCAATTAGAGATATCCTTTTATCTTTTATTTGCACTACATTAAGTACTGTTTAAATCTATTAAAAACCCTTTTATTCTTAGTTTACTATTTTTATTCTTTATTATTCCTAGACATTTTCTAAATAAGGAAAATGTGTTGTTTTTCATCAAATGCCTATTCAGAATATTAATGACCATATTTTTGTCTATTTCCTTGATCTAATGAAATGAAGGATTATATTATACTAATATTTTAACATCTCAGTTTGTACTAGTCTATATTGTAGTATTTCTTTCAATTTACTGCAATATTTATTTTACTGGGGCTTACTTTAGAATTTTGGCATTTATAATTTGAGATTGTTATGAAATTTACTATTTTTAAAAGTGATCATTACAAAATTTTATTGTGTTATGATAGGTTTATATAACACTTTGGAAATCTTTCTCCAATATAGCAAATTTTAAAAAACCCTTATTGAGCATCTATTAAGTAAAATAAAAGAGATCAATGGGATCACTGTGAGGGGCAGGGAGCCTTGAAGACTAAGAGTGGAGCTCATATGTCATGTATATACTGCCTTAAATTTTTTTAATATGATTAAAAATGAAACATTGAAAAAATAAATAGGTAAAATGAATTGAAAGAATCTGTTCTTTTGAAACTTTGAAAACACCCATATTTTTAAAAGTTTGTCAAATGCATTTTAGAGTAATTTTGTCATATTAAAAAAAATGTTCTAGGTCATTGGTTTATTCAGGTTTCCTCTTTTTTTGCCCATTTGCATTTTCCTGTGCATATATTTGCACATCTCATTAACTTATTCTTTAAAAAATGCCATGTCTCTTTCGCTTGATTTCACAGTCATTTTCTTTAATATTTAGATTTTCTCCACTTTTTTTTCAAGTTGATATAATTTTATTTTTTTTTAATTTTTATTGGAGTACAGTTGATTTACAATGTTGTGTTAGTTTCTGATGTACAGCAAAGTGAATCAGTTAAACACATATCCACTCTTTTTTTTTTTTTTTTTAGACTCTTTTCCCATTTAGGCCATTTATTGAGGTAACGTTGGTTTATAACATTATGTAAGTTTCATATATACAACATTATATTTCTACTTCTATATACCCTGCAGTGTGCTCACCACCAAAAACTTCATTTCCATCCATCACCGTACAGTTGTTCCCCTTTACCCATTTAGCCCTCACCCCACCCCTTCCCCTCTGGTAACCACTGCTCTGTTCTCTATATCTACATGTTTATTTTTGTTTGGTTTGTGCAGTTATTTCATTTTTTGTTTGTTTTTTATATTCCACATATGAGTGAAACCATATTGTGTTTGTCTTTCTCCATGTGACTTGTTTCACTTAGCATCATACCCTCAAGGTCCATTGATGTTAGGATTTTATTTCTTTGGTTTCAATTTTACTGTTTTGAAAAGAAAAAAATAAGAAATATCTCATTATTAATATACTCTAATTTCCCCTCTTGTACATTAATTGTTGCTTTTATTATTTTACACTCCTTAGTTTTGCTTTTGTTGTTTATCCACTGTTGCCACTTCCAGGTCCCCCTGACATTTTGGTCACCTCCTTGAATTTGTTTCATAATACTTGGGCCCATTTTAGAGTTAATGTAATCTCTGATGGCCTACCTGATCTTTAGGTCCCGGCCATCTCTGATTTGACCCATGAGCCTGGACAACATTTAATGGCTCATGACTTTAAGAATAATAAAGAATTCAACTTACCTATTGAGATGATCTATGATTTTTTATTCTTCAATTTGTTAATATGGTGTATCACATTGATTAATTTGTGTGTACTGAAGAATCCTTGCATCCCTGGGATAAACCCCACTTGATCATGGTGCATGACCCTTTTAATGTGCTGTTGGATTCTGTTTGCTAGTATTTTGTTGAGGATTTTTGCATCTATATTCATCAGTGCTACTGGCCTGTAATTTTCTCTTTTGGGGACATCTTTGTCCGGTTTTGGTATCAGGGTGATGGTGGCCTCATAGAATGAGCTTGGGGGTATTCCTCCCTCTGAAATTTTTTGGAAGAGTTTAAGAAGCATAGGTATTAGCTCTTTTCTAAATGTTTGATAGAATTCCCCAGTGAAGGTATCTGGTCCTGGAGTTTTGTTTGTTGGAAGATTTTTAATCATGGTTTCAAGTTCATTTCTTGTGAATTGGTCTGTTCATATTTTCTATTTCTTCCTGGTTCAGTCTTAGAAGGTTGTACTTTTCTAAGAATTTGTCCATTTCTTCCAGCTTGTCCATTTTATTGGCATATAGTTGCTTGTAGTAGTCTCTTGTGATCCTTTGTATTTCTGCTGTGTCAGTTGTAACTGTTCCTTTTTCATTCTAATTTTATTGATTTGAGTCCTCTCCCTTTTTTTCTTGATGAATCTGGCTAAAAGTTTATCCATTTTATTTATCTTCTCAAAGAACCAGATTTTAGTTTCATTGATCTTTGCCATTGTTTTCTTCATTTCTATTTCATTTATTTCTGCTCTAATCTTTATGATTTCTTTCCTTCTACTAACTGTTTTTTGTTTGTTCTTTCTCTAGTTACTTTAGGTGTAAGGTTAGGTTGTTTATTTGAGATTTTTCTTGTTTCTTGAGGTAGGATTGTATTGCTGTAAACTTCCCTCTTGGAACTGCTTTTGCTACATCCCATAGGTTTTGCATCATCATGTTTTTGTTGTCATTTGTTTCTAGGCATTTTTTGATTTCCTCTTTGATTAAAAATGTGGAATGCTTCACGAATTTGCATGTCATCCTTGTGCAAGAGCCATGCTAGTCTTCTCTGTATCATTCCAATTTTAGTATATGTGCTGCCAAAGCAAGCATGATTCTGTTTCTTGTTTGTTCCTCTCTTTTTCTTTTTGTTTTTCTTTTCTGTGGTTTGTTTGCTTTTATTTTATGCTTGTGTTCTCTTATTTTTGTTTTTTTAATGTATTATATGTTTTTTGATTTGTGCTTACCCTGTTTTTCAAGTATGTTATCCCCTTCCCATATCTACTTGCTTTAGACTGATAGTCATATAACATTCCAAAAAAGAAAACAAACAGGAATCTACATTTTCTTACTCTGTTCTCCCACAGTTTTATGATTTTGATATCTTCCTCTTCTACGTCTTCATTTTTATTCTTTTGCTTTTCATGTGGTTATCATCGTTTTCACAAAAATATTTTGACTTTTTATTTTAATCTGGCTTATTTAAGTGATTTACTTTCCAATTGTGATTTTCTCCTTCCTATAAATTCTTGCTGCTTTTCTATTTAGAGAAGACCTGTTAGTATTTCATTTAGGACAGGTTTAGTATTGCTGTATTCTTTCCAGTTTTGCTTGTCTGAGAAATTCTTTCCCTCCATCTAGTCTAACTGATATCTTGCTGGTTAGAGTATCCTAGGTTGCAGATTTTTCCCTTTTAGAACTTTGAATATATCTTGCCACTCCCTTCTTGCCTGCAACGTTTCTATAGAGAAATTAGCTTATAGCCTTATGGGGGTTCCCTTGTAATTAACTATTTGTTTTTCTCTTGCTGCCTTTAAATCCCCTTTTTATCTTTAACTTTTACCATTTTAATTATAAAAGGTTTTGGTGTAGGTCTGTTTGGGTTCATCATTTTTGACACTGTCTATGCTTCTTGTACCTGAATATCTGTTTCCTTCTTTAGGTTTGAAAAGTTTTCAGTCATAATTTCTTCAAATACATTTTTGATTCTCTCCTTCTGGAATCCCTATTATGCGTAGATTTGCACACTTTATATTATCACATAGGTCTCTTTTATATTGCTTTCATTTTTTTATTCATTTGGCTTTCTATCTGCTCTTCTATTGATATCTTCCAGATCAGTTATTCATTCTTCTGCATTATTCATTCTGCTATTCATTGCCTTTAGCTCAGCTTTCATCTCAGCAAATGAGTTTTCTAATTTTTCTTGGCTTCTCTTTATAGATTCTAGTTCCTTTTTATAGTAATCTGCATTTTTGCTGATGGCTTTTTTTTAAATTCCTTCAGCGTTTTTATTGTCTGTTAGACTGAAGAAGAGGTCTGTTTCATTGTTTGTTCTTTCACGGGAATTCTCTTGGTCTTTTAACGGGGAGTGGTTCCTCTGCTTCTTCATTTTACTTATATTTCTCTTAACTGTGGTCTTGGACGGCTATTTATATGTGGGAGTATCCCTGTGTAGGCTGTGTGGCTGAATATTTTTGGTGTAAAGCCTGTTATTAGTATGGATGCCTGCTGCCTGTTTCCTCAGCATGTGCTAGCCATTATCATCTCCCTGATAGAAGGTGTGCCAATGCAGTGGCTGGTGCCTACTCCCAGAGCTCTCAGCAGCAGCAGAGGCTCACACATGCCCCCAGAGCCTGTGATGGTGGTGGTTGACACCCTCTCCCAGAGCTCATGTAGGTGGCGTCCTGCTGCCTGAGAGGGCACATGTAGGGAAAGAGGCTGCTATGGTGGCTCCCACCCCTGCCCTCACACACCTCCCCCCAACAGTGGCATCTTGCTGCTATGGCAGGCCCAGGCTTCCTCTGTGTACACCTTCGGTTGTGGCCACACCAGACAGCCAGCCCCAGTACTCTCCCTGCATCTTACTGCTGAAGCCCAAGCTTCAACACCCAGCCCCCCTACCCACACTGGTGGACATGCATCTCATGCTGGGGAACGTAGGGTGGCAGTACCGACCATCTGTGCAGGTCTGTCTTCATTGTGCCTGCCACAATCCAGTTGCTGCGCTCTCCTCTGAGGCTCTGAAGCTTCCCCTCCGATCCGACTGATCTCCCTACTGGTGAGGGAGATTCCCAGGGTGCAGAAACGTTTCTTCTTTCACAGTTTCCTCTCAGGAGTGCAGGTCCTGGCCCAGTTCCTTTCTTTCTTTTTTTTTTTTCTTCTTTTTTCCTACCCGGTTATGTGGAGATTTTCTTGCCCTTTCAGAAGTCTGAGATCGTCTGCCAGCATTCAATAGATATTCTGTGAGAATCATTCCACGTGTACATGTATGTCTGATGTATTTGTGGGAGTAGGTGAGCTCCCTGTCCTACTACTCTGCCATCTTGATCACTCCCACGGGAAGTTGTTTCACTCTTGAATAGTGGCCTCCTCTGTGGCATGTATTCTTTTCCGTTTGTCTTTTGTCTGTCACTGTGTATAATATACAGTGTTTAATAAATACTTTTAGCACAATTGAATAAATAAATATGTTTTTCCTTAGGCCTATCCTCTGGGAGAACATTTCTTCAACAATCAGAGTTATTATTTGCAACTAGTTCTACTTCATAAATTTTTAAGAGTAGATTATTTTTTGGGGAGGTCAAGACGGCAGAATAGAAAGACTTGGAGTTGGCCTCTCCACACAAGTACATAGGACTACATCTAAAAATTGAACAATTCTCACAGAACACCTGCTGAACACTAGCAGAGGACCTCGAACACCTAAAAGGACAAGAAAAATCCCCATGCAACTGGGTAGGATGAAAGAAAGGAAAAGAGGAAACAGGATGGGACATGCATCCCTGTGGAGGGATCTGAAGGAGAGGTTCCCACACTCAGTGAAGCCAAGTCACTGGCAGGGAGATCATCTGGGACAGAGACGGAGTTTCAGGGACTCAGAGGAGAGTGCAGCAACTGGTCTGTGGCAGGACAGAGTGAGACCTATACAGACAGTCCATGCCCCAACCCTGCATGCCCCAGCCTGAGAAGGGTGTCTGCTGGTGTGGAAGGGGGGCTGGTTGCTGGAATGTGGGGTATGTGTAACTTAATGTATCATTTAAAGCTTGTGTTTCCTTTATTTTCATTTTTGGATAATCTGTCCATTGGTGAAAGTGGGGTGTTGAAGTCCCCTACTATGATTGTGTTACTGTCTATTTCCCCTTTTATGGCTGTTGGTATTTGCCTTATGTGTTGACGTGCTCCTCTGTTGGGTGCATAAATATTTACAGTTGTTATATCTTCTTCTTGGATTGATCCCATGATCATTATGTAGTGTCCTTCTTTGTCTCTTGTAATAGTCTTTATTTTAAAGTCTATTTTGTTTGATATGAGAATTCCTACTCCATCTTTCTTTTGATTTCCATTTGCATGGAATATCTTTTTCCATCCCCTCACTTTCAGTCTGTATGTGTCCCTAGGTCTGAAGTGGATCTTTTGTAGACAGCATATATATGGGTCTTGTCTTTGTATCCATTCAGCCAGTGTATGTCTTTTGGTTGGAACATTTAATCCATTTACATTTAAGGTAATTATCGATATGTATGTTCCTATCACCATTTTCTTAGTTGTTTTGCATTTGTTATTGTAGGTCTTTTCCTTCTCTTGTGTTTCCTGCCTAGAGAGGTTCCTTTAGCATTTGTTGTAAAGCTGGTTCGGCTGTGCTGAATTCTCTTAGCTTTTGCTTGTCTGTAAAGGTTTTAATTTCTCTGTCAAATCTGAATGAGATCCTTGCTGGGTAGAGTAATTTTGGTTGTAGGTTTTTTCCTTTCATCACTTTAAATATGTCCTGCCACTCCCTTCTGGCTTGCAGAGTTTCTGCTGAAAGATCAGTTGTTAACCTCATGGGGATTCCCTGGTATGTTATTTGTTGTTTTTCCTTTGCTGCTTTTAATATTTTTTCTGTGTATTTAATTTTTGACAGTTTGATTAATATGTGTCTTGGCGTGTTTCTCCTTGGATTCATCCTGTATGCGACTGTCTGCGCTTCCTGGCCTTGATTAACAATTTCCTTTCCCATATTAGGGTAGTTTTCAACTGTAATCTCTTCAAATATTTTCTCTGTCCTTTTCTTTTTCTCTTCTTCTGGGACCCCTATAATTAGAATGTTGGTGCATTTAATATTGTCCCAGAGGTCTCTGAGACTCTCCTCCATTATTTTCATTCTTTTTTCTTTGTTCTCCTCTGCAGTAGTTATTTCCACTATTTTATCTTCCAGGTCACTTATCCGTTCTTCTGCATCTGTTATTCTACTATTGATCCTTTGTAGAGAATTTTTAAGTTCATTTATTGTGTTGTTCATGATTGTTTTTTTGCTCTTTAGTTCTTCTAGGTCCTTGTTAAACATTTCTTATATTTTCTCCATTCTATTTCCAAGGTTTTGGATCATCTTTACTATCATTATTCTGAATTCTTTTTCAGGTAGACTGCCTATTTCCTCTTCATTTGTTAGGTCTGGTGGGTGTTTACCTTTCTCCTTCATCTGCTGTGTGTTTCTCTGTCTTCTCATTTTGCTTAACTTAACTGTGTTTGGGGTCTCCTTTTCGCAGCCTGCATGTTCGCAGTTCCCGTTGTTTTTCCTGTCTGCTCCCAGTGGCTAAGGTTCGTTCAGTGGGTTCTGTAGGATCCCTGGTGGAGGGGACTAGTGCCTGTGTTCTGGTGGATGAGGCTGGATCTTGTCTTTTTGATGGGCAGGTCCACGTCTGCTGGTGTGTTCTGGGGTGTCTGTGGACTTATTATGATTTTAGGCAGCCTCTCTGCTCATGGGTGGGGTTGTGTTCCTGTCTTGCTAGTTGTTTGGCATAGGGTGTCCATCACTGTAGCTTGCTGGTCATTGAACGAAGCTGGGTCTTAGCGTTGAGATGGAGATCTCTGGGAGATTTTCGCAGTTTGATATTACGTGGAGCTGGGAGGTCTCTGGTGCACCAGTGTACTGAACTCGGCTCTCCCACCTATGAGGCACAGCCCTGATGCTTCACTGGAACACCAAGAGCCTGTCATCCACATGGCTCAGAATGAAAGGGAGAAAGAAAGAGAGAAAGAGATAAAATAATTTAAAATAAAGCAGTTATTAAAACAAGAAACAAAAATTATTTTAAAAAATTTTTATGTAATTAAAAAAGAAGAACACCAAACCAAAAAACAAATGCACAAATGATAATAAGTGCTGAAAATTATACTAAGAAAAAAAAAAAGGCAGAACCGTAGGACAAATGGTAAAGGCAAAGCTATACAGACAGAATCACACACAGAAGCATACACATACAAACTCACAAAGAGAAAAAGGGAAAAAAATATATATATATATTTTTTATATATATATATATATATATAAAATATATATATATATTTTTTATATATATTTCTGGAAATATATATATATATTTCCAGAAACATGGGACAAAGTAAATTTGTCCCATGTTTCTGGAAATACAAATGCATCATATAAATATACAACTCTGAAGTGGTTGAGTGTAAAAGAGAATATGACAAAATATGTTAATTCCAAATTAATTAGAAAATGAAACATACTGCACATTGTTATCTTTTCATTTTCTTTCTAGTTTGGCATTTCATTTATTTATTATTTGAAATGTGTAGTTATTTTCAGTAACGTGTACCTACTTTGAAATCTAAAAGTAAAAGAGGAGAAGAGCCAATTTTAGAAATAACCCAACACATTCCCTTAGAATGATTCCCAATACATAAATACACATAGTGGGAAAGTGCCACAACCAAAGAAGTAAACTCAGATGTTACTGATTTCATGAAGCATTTCTCCAAATCTACAACCATGTCTCAATCCCTATGTGAAAGCCTTGGTATTTGAAGTTGGCACTGTTTATGGATATCTCCTTGCTTTGCTGTTTCACTCTGCTTTCGAACCAAGGAAGAACAGATTCTAACAATTTTCATTTTCCTGACACTGCCCAGTCTTGACTACAGGTAAGTTCAACAAACTAAATTCTGCTACCTCAGCAGCAGCCAACTCATGGGAATCTGCTGTCATTACAAAAAAAGTTAGACTGTATTAAGAGCTACAAATATGACTCTGTCCTCCTCAGAAATAGAGTTGCTGGTGTAGAACATCATTAAATGCATCTTAATAATAATTTATTATTAACTGTTTTCTATGTAGATTTCAAGGAGTGACCTGGTATATTGCCTTAGAAATACATAATACAGAATACTTTTTATCCTCCTCTGAGTGCCAGCAACTCATTTAACTAGAATAAGAAAAGTAGCAATGAGATCCAATAAATAATGAGGTCTATTTGGTCGTTTTCCACAAAGATATGTGGGTCCTGATTAAAACAGAGAGAAGAAAAGGGGGTCACCTTGTTCAAAAGTCATCCATATAGTCTGTCTTTGATCAGGAGCATAGAGGTCACATGGGAATTTCTTTGTAAATCAAAGAGAAAATTTGTCTTCACAGTTAATTAATAGAACCTCTTAAGTAAAAAGAACCTTATATCTGGGTGATTTTATCACTTGTTTACTGTGGTAGAATTTTTTCAACTACATTTTGAAAATGTTAAGATGAAATAAAAATTTTGAGTACTAAACGAAGTATTGTAAGTGCTGTTCCTTAGATTGTTCATTGCATTAGCATTATTACATTTTAATGAGAAAGAAGTCAGTCACAAAGGAAAATGGCATATCAAAGCAATCTGCATTATTAGTGAATTCCCAAGCCAAATAATCATGAGTTCTTTTCTACCATTCTTTACAATGTAATTACAAGGAGAGACTGCCTGTGTTTCTCAGCTAGTTCACAATCTTGGAGCATTCCAGATAGGATGATGTTAATTATTTAATATGAATTAAAACCATTAGAGTGCTCAGATTTTTTTAACATCATTGTTACCTGAAATTGCCAAGAAGAATATTGTAATGCATCATTCCTCAAGAAAATGACCCAGTTATTCTAAAGAAACCATCTCTACATATGGAACTACTAAATAGTTGGCAATCTAATATCTGCCACTTGTGGATAGGTTAAACAGAGAAATATCTACTCTTTTAAATTAAAAAAATTTTGATTGGAGTATAGTTCATTTACAATGTTGTGTTACTTTCTACTGTACGGCAAAGTGAATCAGTTATACATATACATATATCCACTCTTTTTTACATTCTTTTCCCATATAGGTCATTACAGAGTACCGAGTAGAGTTCCCTGTGCTATACAGTAGATTCTTATTAGTTGTTTATTTTATATATAGTAGTGTGTATATGTCAATCCCAATCTCCCAACTTACCCCTCCCCCCACCTCCCCCGGTAACCATAAGTTTGTCTTCTACATCTGTGACTCTATTTCTGTTTTGTAAATAAGTACACTTGTACCATTTTTTTAGATTCCACATATAAGTGGTAGCATATTATATTTGTCTTCCTCTGACTGACTTCACTTAGTATGACAATCTCTAGGTCCATCCATGTTGCTGCAAATGGCATTATTTCATTCTCTTTTATGGCTGAGTTAATATTCCATTGTATATATGTGCCACATCTTCTTCATCCACTCATCTGTTGATGGACACTTAGGTTGCTTCCATGTCCTGGCTATTGTAAATAGTGCTGCAGTGAACATTGGGGTGCATGTGTCTTTTTGAATTATGGGTTTCTCAGGGTATATTCCCAGTAGTGGGATTGCTGGGTCGTATGGTAGTTCTATTTTTAGTTTTTTAAGGAACCTCCATACTGTTCTCCATAGTGGCTGTATCAATTTACATTATCACCAACAGTGCAGGAGGGTTCCCTTTTCTCACACCCTCTCCAGCATTTACTGTTTCTAGATTTATTGATGATGTCCATTTCTGACCAGTGTGAGGTGATACCTCATTGTAGTTTTGATTTGCATTTCTCTAATAATTACTGATGTTGAGCATCTTTTCATTTGCTTGTTGGCCATCTGTATGTCTTCTTTGGAGAAATGTCTATTTCGATCTTCCACCCATTTTTTGATTGGGTTTTTTTTTTCATATTGAGCTGCATAAGCTGTTTGTATATTTTTGAGATTAATTCCTTGTCAGTCGCTTCATTTGCAAATATTTTCTCCAATTCTGTGGGTTGTCTTTTTGTTTTGTTTATGGTTTCCTTTGCTGTATAAAAGCTTTTAAGTTTCATTGGGCCCCATTTGTTTATTTTTGTTCTTATTATCATTACTCTAAGAGGTGGGCCATAAAAGATCCTGCTTTGATATATGTCAGAGAGTGTCCTGCCTACGATTTCCTTTAAGAGTTTTATAGTAGCTGGCCTAACTTTTAGGTCTTTAATACATTTTGAGTTTATTTTTGTGTATGGTGTTCAGAGTGTTCTAATTTCATTCCTTTACAGGTAGCTGTCCAGTTTTCCCAGCACCACTTATTGAAGAGACTGTCTTTTTTCCATTGTGTATTCTTGCCTCCTTAGTCATAGATTGATTGGCATTGGTGCATGGGTTTATCTCTGGGCTTTCTATTGCATTCCATTGATCTATATTTCTATTTTTGTGTTAATATCATACTGTTTTGATGACTGTAGCTTTATAGTATATGCTGAAGTCAGGGAACCTGATTCCTCCAACTTCATTTTCCTTTCTCAAGATTGCTTTGGCTATTTGAGGTCTTCTGTGTTTCCATACAAATTGTAAGATTTTTAAATTCTAATTCTGTGAAAAATGCCATTAGTAAATTGATAGATTGCACTGAATCTGTAGATTGCTTTGGGTAGTATAGTCATTTTCACAATATTGATTCTTCCAATCCAAGAACATGGTATATCTCCATCTGTTTGTGTTGTCTTTGATTTCTTTCATCATATCTTATACTTTTATGAGTATAGGTCTTTTGCCTCCTTAGGTAGGTTTATTCCTAGGTATTTTATTCTTTTTGAAGGAATGGTAAATGGGATTGTTTCCTTGATTTCTCTTTGTGATCTTTCATTGTTAGTGTATAGGAATGCAAGTGATTTCCCTGGTAAAGTTGCAGGATACAAAATTAATACAAATTCATTGATGAGCTCTAGTATATAGTTTTCTGGTAGCATCTTTAGGATTTTCTATGTATAGTATCATGTCATCTGCAAACAGTGACAGTTTTACTTCTTTTCCAATTTGGATTCCTTTTATTTCTTTTTCTTCTCAGATTGCCGTGGCTAGGGCTTCCCAAACTATGTTGAATAATAGTGGTGAGAGTGGACATACTTCTCTTTTTCCTGATCTTAGAGGAAATGCTTTCAGTTTTTTCACCATTGAGAAGGGTGTTTGCTGTGGATTTGTTGTCTATGGCCTTTATTATGTTGGGGTAGGTTCCCTCTATGCCCACGTTCTAGAGAGTTTTTATTATAAATGTTGTTGAATTTTGTCAAAAGCTTTTTCTACATCTATTGAGATGATCATATAGTTTTTACTCTTCACTTTTTTGATATGGTGTATCACACTAATTGATTTGCAGATATTGAAGAATCCTTGCATCCCTGGGATAAATCCCACTTGATCATGGTGTGTGATCCTTTCAATGTGTTGTTGGATTTGGTTTACTAGTATTTTGTTGAGAATATTTGCATCTATGTTCATCAGTGATATTGGCCTGTAATTTTCTTTTTCGTGATATCTTCATCTGGTTTTGGTATCAGGGTGATGGTGGCCTCGTAGAATGAGCTTGGGGGTTTTCCTTCCTCTGAAATTTTCTGGAAGAGTTTCAGAAGGATAGATGTCAACTCTTCTCTAAATGTTTGATAGAATTCCTCTGTGAAGGCATCTGCTCCTGGAATTTTGTTTGTTGGAAGCTTTTTAATCACAGTTTCAATTTCAGCACTTGTGATTGGTCTGTTCATATTTTCTATTTTTTTCCTGGGTCAGTCTTGGGAGGGTGTACCTTTCTAAAACTGTGTCCATTTCTTCTAGGTTGGCCATTTTATTGGCATATAATTGCTTGTAGTAGTCTCTTATGATCCTTTGTATTTCTGTGGTGTCTGTTATAACTTCTCCTTTTTTATTTCTATATTTATTGATTTGAGTCCTCTCCCTTTTTCTCTTCATGAGTCTGGCTAAAGGTTTATCCATTTTGTTTATCTTCTCAAAGAAGCAGCTTTTAGTTTCATTGATCTTTGCTATTGTTTTCTGTCTCTATTTCATTTATACCTGCTCTGATCTTTATGATTTCTTCCCTTCTACTTATTTGGCGTCTTGTTTGTTCTTTCTCTAGTTCCTTTAGGTGTAAGGTTAGGTTGTTTCTTTGAGACTTTTCTTGTTTCCTGAGGTAGGATTGTATTGCTATAAACTTTCCTCTTAGAACTGCTTTTGCTGTGTCCCATAGGTTTTGGATCATCGTGTTTTTGTTGTCATTTGTCTCTAGGTACTTTTTGATTTCCTCTTTGATTCCTTCAGTGATCTCTTGTTTATTTAGTAACATATTGTTTAACCTCCTTGTGTTTGTGTTTTTTACAGTTTTTTTTTTCCTGTAATTGATTTCTTGTCTCATAGCATTGTGGTCAGAAAAGATGCTTGGTAAGATTTCAGTTTTCTTAAATTTACCAGGGCTTGATTTGTGACCCAAGATGTGATCCTGGGGAATGTTCTGCGTGCACTTGAGAAGAAAGTGTATTCTGCTGCTTTCAGATGGAATGTCTTATAACAATATATATATCAATTAAGTTTATCTGGTCTAACGTGTCATTTAAGGCTTGTGTTGCCTTATTAATTTTCTGTCTGGATGATGTATCCACTGGTATAAGTGGAGTGCTAAAGTCCCCCACTATTACTGTGTTACTGTCCATTTCTCCTTTTGTGGCTGTTACCATTTGCCTTATACATTGAGGTGTTCTACGTTTGGTGCATATTTATTTACAATTTTTATATATTTTTCTTGGGTTGATCATTAGGTAGTGTCCTTCCTTGTCTCTTGAAACAGTCTTTATTTTAAAGTCTATTTTGTCTGATATGAGTATTGCTACTCCAGTTTTCTTTTGATTTCCATTTGCATGGAATATCTTTTTTTAATCCCCTCACTTTCAGTCAGTATGTGTCCCTAGGTCTGAAGTGGGTCTCTTGTAGGCAGCATATATACGGGTCTTGTTTTTGTAGGTCTTTTTTCTTCCCTTCCTCTTTTGTTCTTTTCTCTTGTGGTGTGATGACCACATTTAGTGTTGTGTTTGGGTTGCTTTTTCTTTTTTGTGTATCATAGTTTTTTTAGTTTGCATTTCCCATGAGGTTTTGATAAAGAGTAGTAGTGTGTGTGTGTGTGTGTGTGTGTGTGTATATATATACACACACACAAGGTTGTTTTAAGCTGGTGGTGTCTTAATTTCAAATGCGATTCCTATTTATTGAATTTTTACTCTCCTCTTCTCATGGTTGCTGGTTTTAATATCATATTTGTGTGTGAATTATTTCCTGCTTTTACTCTATGTTTGCCTTTACCAGTGAGCTTTCCCATTTGTGATTTTCTTGCTTCTAGCTGTGGCCACTTTTTCCCCCCTGCCTAGAGAAGTTCCTTTTGCATTTGTTGTAAAACTGGTTTGGTGGTGCTTAATTCTCTTAGTTTTTCCTTGTCTGTAAAGCTTTTGATTTTCTTCATCGAATCTGAATGAGAGCCTTGTTAGGCTGAGTTATCGTGGTTGTTACACTTTTTGGTGTAACTTACTTGTGCCTTGAGGGCCTGCTCAGCTTGGCTTGTATGTAGGATTTCCACTTGATGAAGGAGTGCTGCTGTGCACGCCCAAATTTACAGCTTGGTGAGTCAAATAACACCCAGTTCAGATGGGCAGCTCAGGGTACATGGTAACTTAGTGGCCCATGACCAAGCGTTCATTTTCTACTAAAGCCCAGTAGCAGGCCAATAACTTTCTCCTCAAAAGGGAAATAGTTATCCACAGAGAATGGCAGCGTTTGCTCCAAAATTCTAGGAGCCTGCTCTGCAGTTCACCTATAGGGGCCTACTAGAGGTTCCTAACAGCCTCCCTATCTACCACTGACACTTCAAGCACCTTTGGATCTAAGGGGTCTTATGGCAAAAGTGGCAGAACAGCTTGCACAGCAGCCTGGACCTGTTGCAGAGCCTTCTCTTAGTCAGGGCCCCACAAAAATATAGTAGCTTTTAGGGTCACTCAGTAAATAAGTGAATTAGAGAAACAAACACACCCAAATGAGGACTGTTTCCTCCAAAATCCAAAGAGGCTCGTTAGGTATTGCACCTCTTTTTTGGTTACAGGAGAGTCAGATATAACAACCTATCCTTCTTGACATGCCCCACATCACTAGACTCCTAGAAATGTTACTGAGGTAGAAGGACTCTGAATTTTGTGGGATTAAACCCTACCCTCTGACACACAAATGTCTTAACAATAAGACTAGAGTAGCTGCTATTTCTTGCTCATTAGGTCCTATCAATCAACATAATGTCATTGATGTAATGGACCAGTGTTATATCTTTTGGAAAGGCAAGGCAATCAAGATCCTTGTGAACTAAATTATGACATATGGCTGGATAGTTGATATACCCCTGCATTAGGACAGAGAAGATGTATTTCTGGCCTTGCCAGTTGGATGCAAACTGCTTATGCTGATCTTTATTGACAGGGATGGAGAAAAATGCATTTGCCAGATCAATAGCTGCATACAAGGTACTAGGGGATATGATAAATTGCTCAAGCCATGAAACCACATCTGGTATAGAGGCTGCAATTGGAGTCCCCACCCAGTTAAACTCAGAATAATCCACTGTCTTCTGCACAGGCCAAATAGGCAAGTAAAATGGGAATGTGGTGGGAATAACCACCTTTGTACCTTTCAGGTCCTTGATTGTAGCACCAGTTTCTTCAGTCCCTTCACGAATGCAGTATTGCTTTTGGTTTATTATTTTGCTAGGTGGAGGCAATTCTAATGGCTTCCATTTGGCCTTTCCCACTGTAATATCCCTCACTTCACAGGTCAGGGAACCAGTGTGGGGATTATGCCAGCTACTGAATGTATCTATTACAATTCTGCATTCAGAACAGAGGAAATTATCACAGGATGGGTTCAGGTAATCACTGGGCCCACCATGAGATGAAAAGAGGTAAAATTATATTGTTTTACCTCCATAAGTACCTACTCTGTTGGAGGGCCACAGTGACATTTTGGGTGTCCTGAAATTAGGGTTTGGGTATCAGAGTCATTGTCCAGTAGTCCCTGAAAGGCCTGATTAGTACTTTTCCCCCAAATACACAGTTATCCTCATAAATATTTGTAGAACCCTTTGGGTAATGTTGAGAGAAAGAAGATTAAGAGAATAATTTTTTGGCAGTATTCAGGGGTCCTTCTTCAAAGTGACTCAATTACCCCTTTATTCAAGGGGTTTTAGGAATGTAAACTGGTTCAAGTCTGGGAATTGATTGAGGGGCCATGACTGTTTTTATGATTTAAGTTAGACTTCTGCTTGCTTGATCTGGAACTTTTCTGCATATAAGATCAAGTAATAATTTAGTACCCCTTCCTATCTATTTCACGTCTACAAACATCATGATAAACTAGCCAATGGTATAGGTCTATGCAAATCAGATGATTCTGATTGCTGCTTTGACTATACTGTCCAGTATGGTAACCATACCACCTTGCCTTTAGTGGTTAAGTGTCACCACATGACTCTGTCACCATGGGATTTTTTACTCCCATTGCATTTAGGTTTCCCAATTCACTGACTGCATTTTCCACTGCAGGGTCTGGCCTACAGAGAAGAGTGACCACAGGGCTTTTCAAGGACACTGGCCTCCCCTCACAAGTTTATTTCTCACAGTCGTGGTGAAATATGCGCCTTCCAGACCCTCCCAGTGTGGGTGAGTAGTTCTTACATGACAAATCCATTCTAACATTCCAGTATCCCTATGCCTTTGAATCCCTTCCTCTACATTAAACTAAGTCATGTCTAGCATTTCCAACTCAAACATGATGGGGCATCTTTAGATCCATGATTCAACCAATCAAACCAACAAACTGTTAGAGCCCTTTCTAATTCCTTGAACTGCAACATTAAATGCAGAATCTCTGCTTAGTGAACCTATGTAAATTAATTTGGTCTACTACAACTTCATGTTCCTCCCACCATTATTCTTCTTCCATAGTATCCATTCTTATACATATTATGAGGGGTTCCGTCTATATAAATTAGAAAATTCAAGCAGTTCTTTTGGAGTGTAGCACAACTTCTTATGGGTCATACTTTGTATCTCACCTTCAGGAACCTGCTGGAACCTGAGTCTAGTTATAGATCTAAACACAAAGTGGAGTGGTGGGGGTGAATCTTGAGAAGAATCAGCATTGTTTTACAGGATAACTAACTGACTCCACTAAAGGTGCTCCCAGTGGCAAAGAAAATTCATCAGGATTTAGGGTTCAGTGTCCCCAGCTCCATCAGTGTTCTTCCACATGTCTCCATTCCAACTTTCAGGGCCCCAGTCCTTCCCCATCAATGCCCTACTTTAATCATAATCACCCTATGAGGCTGCGAGTTTAAATTGTGTTGTAATACAGCCAGATGCAGTTGAGATTCTGGGGGTGATTTTCAGCAATGTAAGCCCTGTGGCTACAGAAGATATCTCCTTCAGAGCACATATAGAAGATTTCAGGTAATTTAAGTGGCATTTGAGCTCAGAATTCAAATCCTTGAGCTCACTCTTTTCTTTCCAAATTTGTCCAAGGACATTAGGAGTAAACAAACAGCCAATCTCCCTATATTTATTAGTTTGTTAAAACTGTTCAAAATATCATATATACAGTCACCTAGTTCCTTTTAAGTGGTTGATTAGGATTAACCAATGCTGATATTTTGCATATCTAAATTGCCAAACCACACCATAGACTATCAATCAATCAGAGCTCTATTTACTACTACAAATAGAGTCATTAGCATCTGTAAATCTACTGAGGTTAGAAAGCCAATTCCAGAAACTCCAGAGCCAATTCAGGGAACTCATCCTTAAAATTCCATTCTCCTTGAACAACTCAGTACCAAAAACTACCAGTCAGGGTTCTCTAGAAAAACCCTGCCAACAGTGTGTGTGTGTGTATACGCACACACACATATATGAGAGAGACAGACAGACAGACTTGGGAAAGACTGAGAGGCCTTAGACTAACAGCCTGGGAAGAAGTGAGGGGTTATCAGTTCAACAACTCTTGAGGAATTGAATTCTGCCAAGAACTATGTAAGTGGATTTGTAAAGTGGATCTTTGCTCAATCAATCATGTCTTCAAATGAGAATGCAGTCCCTGCTGACACCTCGATTTCAGCCTTGTAAAACATTCTGAAGCAGAGGACTCATGTACATGCTGCCTGGATTCCTAAACCGTGAACATTGTGAGGTAAAGAATGTGTGTTTTTTAAGCCACTAAGTTTTAGGGAAATTTGTTATGCAGCAAGAGGTAATTAATTCAAGTCCAAGTCCACATGCCAGTATGCAGTCTTGAATTCACATTATTTTGTCTGAGAAAACTTAGAGAATTTATTCTAAAGAAATCCAAGTTTGATACTTCCCTATGGAACTAGTAGAAACAAAGTCAAATTTCCTCTAGAGGAACACAACTTCAACACAGGGCTCAAAAAGACCTACAGATTAATATATAAGGAACATGAGTTCATAGATAAAATAGAAAATCCTAAAAGGAAACAAGCCCTAAGAACTGCAGTAGTCAGAAAGAACAGAATAAGACTTACCAATATTTCAGAGAAGGACTTAAATACTATAATTTTTCAGAAGAACAAAAGAGAACTTGTAGAACTGAAGAAGTTAATTGCAGAAATAAAACATCAGCAAGCTGGTCAAATATCAGATTAGACATAACTGAAAATAGGATCAGTAAACTGAAAAATGAAAAAGAAATTACTTAAAATGAAGTACATAGAATCAAAGAGGTTAAAAAAATATGAAGGAATATTTAAGAGATGTAGATGAATGAATAATAAGGTCTAATATATATTGAAAGGAGATACAGAAGGAGAGACTACAAAGAATTCAGTAGAAGCAATATATTAAGAGCTAAATTTCCAAAAATTTCCAAACAAACACCACAGAACAATCAAAATAATTGACAGAAAAAATACTACTTTTAAAGTTTTGAGGAAAGAGAACTACTCAACAACAATTTTATATGCAACTAAACAATCAATAATTAGGGTCAAATAAAAACATTTTACAGACGAAGAATATACAAATTATGATTCATAAGTTATCACTAAAAGAACTATTAAAAGATATATTTCAGGTGGTTAAAAATTGTACCAAAACTATTAGGATGCAAGAAGCAGTGGTGTGCAAAGAAATTAATAAATATGTGAGTAGATTTGAGTATGCCTTGCCTATAAAAAGAATAATGACAAGGATTAAGTGGTTAATGGAGAAAATAAAATTCTGTTATTAATTGCATTATTTTTGCACACAGCTGAACAAGTAAGATAGTGATACTTTCTGTATGTCATGCTCTAGTAAATCATCACGGTTTCTCAAACTGAGGTGATTGGCTTGGGGACTCTTAATGCTCCTGGCCTCCCCTAGCTTCCTTGAGTACCTATGGTATTGATCTCTCAACACATTTATATAGATTTCTCACCATACCAGTTTCCCAAGCACAACATTTGGGAATCTCTGGTCTAGACAAATATAACCAACAAGATGGAGGTGGAGGGTGCCTGGAGTTAAATCCTATTGTACTTCTTCTATTGTAAAACAGATGGTAGATACAGTAAAAAGAATTAAACTAAAGTATCCTTATTAAAACATTGAAAGTAAGGATCAAAAACTTAAAATAGAATGTAGAACACCTAAATAGAGAAAGTAATTTGGCTGAGATTAACATATACACATTACTTTGTATAAAATAGATAACCAACAAGGACCTACTGTATAGCACAGGGAACTATACTAAATATTATGTAATAACCTATAAGGGAAAATAATCTGAAAAAGAATATATATATATATATATATATATATATATATATATAAAACTATTGCTGTGCTGTATACCTGAAACATACATGATATTTTAAATCAACTATACTTCAATAAAAAATTTAAAAAAAGAATTTCAGCCAATTAAGCATTAGACAAGGGGAGAGGATAAATTAAATATATGGTAACAAATCAGTAACCATAATAAATATCAGTATATCAAACTCAACTAAAAGAAAGAAAATATCAAACCAGATTTTAAAAATTATATACATTCTTTAAAATACACATACTTAAACTATGAGATCATAGAAGTGTGAAAGAAATATAAAACACCTAATCATTACAAAAAATACAAAAAAATGGGTTCCTGATACTAATATCAGATAAAATAGACATGAATGAAAGAAGCACTATTCAGTATGTGATTATTAATTAGTGCTAAGAAGCATATTTCCCAAACAAGCTATTAAAATTGTGAACTTGTTTATATCCAATGATATAGATTTAAAATATGTAAAGATAAAATTGATTATGAAAAGTTATAAATCTGCAAATATTATATGATGATTTAACACAAATTTCCAAATAATTTATTCATCATGCAGTTTAAAATAGCAAGGTTTATAGAAGATACAAATAACACAATAAAATTTGTAATCTAATTAAATGTAGAAACTGCAACCACCATTTACAGAATTCACATTTGTTTAGAATTCATAGACCACTTACATAAATGACCATGAAAGTAGCCACAGAGCAAAGCAAACTCAAACCAGATTTGTTACCATATGGACAACACCACATTCTTCCACAACGATACATTAAATTGGAAGCTGAGAACAAAATGTAGCCATATTTTCCAAAATCAAAAAGTTTAAAACACTCTTCTAAATGAATCACAGAATAAAAATTAAATAATAAGGAAAATTTGAGTATCTGAACTAAACTATAATTAAAATACTATATGTAAAATCTGAAAGAAAAATACATTATTAGTTGCATGTTGTTAAAGAAAGAAAAAAAAGTAAAGATGTAAATGTCCTATTTAATAATTGAGAAAAAGAATGATAAAGTTAACCAAAAAGATGGGATGTTATAATAATACCTTAAAGTTCACAGAGAGAGAGACAAGATGGCAGAGTAGGGGGACCTTGAGTTCATCTCCTCTCGTGAGCACACCAAAATCACAACTAACTGCTGAACAACCGTCAATAAAAAAGACTGGACTCTACCAAAACAAGATATTCTACATTCAAAGATATAAAGAAGAAACCACGAGATGGTAGGAGGGGCACACTCGTGATATAACCAAATTCCATACCACCTGGGTGGGCAGCCCACAAACTGGAGAATAATTATATTGCAGAAGTTCTCCCATAGGAGTGACAGCTGTGAGCCCCACCCCATGCTCCCCAGCCTAGGGTTCTGGCATTGGAAGGAGGAGCCTCCAGAGCATTTGGCTTTGAAGGCCAGCAGGGCTTGATTGCAGCAGCTCCACAAGACTGGGGGAAACAGAGACTCCACTGTTGGAGGGCGCACACAAAGTCCCACATGCACTGGTGCCCAGAGCAAAAGCAGTGACTCCATAGGAACCTGGGTCAGACCTACGTGCTGGTCTTGGAGGGTCTCCTGGGGAGGTGGACCTGTGGCTCTCTCTGGGCAACAAAAGCTGGTGGCAGACAAAGTGGGGACCTATGTGAACTCTGGCTGGAGGCAGACATTTTGGGTACTTGGCACCGAAACCTGGCCCCACCCAACAGCCTGTAAGCTCCAGTGCTGGGACACCTCACGCCAAACAACCAACAGAGTTGGAACCCAGCCACACCCATCAGCAGACAGGCTGCCTATAGTCTTCTTAAGCCCACAGCCACCTCTAGATATGAACCTTAACAAGGCCCTGCCCTTTATATGAACCTTAACAAGGCCCTGCCCACCAAAGGGCCAAGACCCAGCTCCACCCACCAGCCCCCACCTGCTAGGAAGCCTGCACAAAACTCTAGACCAGGCTCATCCACCAGCAGGCCAATACCAAAAGTAAGGAAACTACAGTACTGCAGCCTGCAGAACTGAGTCCACAAACACAGCTCAGAACCTAACCTGGGACCAGCTGGTCCCTGGCCCTTAGGAGACGAGAGGGGAGTATACTGCTGGGACACGTAGGATATCCCTTACAGAGGGCCACTTCTTCAAGGTCGAGAAACATAACTAACCTTCCACATATATAAAAATACAAATAGAAATTTAGACAAAATGAGATGGCAGAGGAATATGTTCCAAATTACATCGAAGAGGAATATGTTCTAAAGGAACAAGATAAAACCCCAGAAGAACAACTAAGGGATGTGGAGATAGGCAATCTACCCGAGAAAGAGTACAGAGTAATAACTGTAAAGATGATCCAAGAAATCAGGAAAAGAATGGATGCACAGAGTGAGAAGTTACAAGAAGTTTTTAACAAAGAGAGACTATAAAGAACAACCAGAGTTGAAGAATACAATAATTGAACTGAAATGGATACTAGAAGGAATCAAGAGCAGAATAAATGAAGCAGAAGTACAGATAAGTGAGCTGGAAGACAGAGTGGTGGAAATCACTGCTATGGAACAGAATAAAGAAAAAAGAATGAAAAGGAACAAAGACAGTTGAAAAGACCTCTGGACAATGTCAAATGCACCAACATATTCATTACAGGGGTCCCTGAAGGAGAAGAGAGAAAGTACCTGAGAAAATATTTGAAGAGATAATAGCTGAAAATTTCCCTAACATGGAAAAGGAAACAGTCACCCAAGTCTAGGAAGTGCAGAGTCCCATACAGGATTAACTGAAGGAGGAACGTGCCAAGACATGTAGTAATCAAATTGCCAAAAATTAAAGATAAAGAGAAAATATTAAAAGCAATGAGGGAAAAGCAACAAATAATATACAAGGGAACCCCCATAAGGCTATCAGCTGATTTTTTAGCAGAAACTCTGCAGGCCAGAAGGAAGTGGCAAGATATTTTTAAAGTGATAAAAGGTAAGAACCTACAACCAAGAATACTCTACCCAGCAAGGCTCTCATTCAGATTTGACAGAGAAATCAAAAGCTTTACAGACTAGCAAAAGCTAAGAGAATTCAGCAGCACCAAACCAGCTCTACAACAAATGCTAAAGGAACTTCTCTAGGTGGAAAAGACCACAATTAGAAACAAGAAAATTACTAAATGGCTAAGAGAATTCAGCAGCACCAAACCAGCTCTACAACAAATGCTAAAGGAACTTCTCTCGGTGGAAAAGACCACAATTAGAAACAAGAAAATTACTAAATGGGAAAGCTCACTGGTAAAGGCAAACATACAGTAAAGATAGGAAATCATCCACACACAAATATGATATCAAAACCAGTAATTGTGAGAGAAAGAGAGTACAAGTGCAGGATGTTGGTAATGCATTTGAAATTAAGAGATCAACAACTTAAAACAATTATGTGTATATATATATATATATATATATATATAGACTGCTATATCAAAATTTCATGGTAACTGCAAATGAAAAAATCTATAATAGATACACACATGAAAAAGAAAAAGGAATCCAAACACAACACTAAAGAAAGTCATCAAATCACAAGAGAACAAAAGAAGACCAACAAAAACAAATCCAAAACAATTAACAAAATGGCAATAAGAACAAACATATTGATAATTACATTAAGTGGCAAAGGATTAAATGCTCCAAGCAAAAGACACAGACTGGCTGAATGGATGCAAAAACAAGACCTGTGTATGTGCTGTCTACAAGAGACCCACTACAGATCTAGAGACACAGACTGAAAGTGAGGGAATTAAAAAAAGATATTCCATGCAAATGGAAATCAAAAGAAAGCTGGAGTAGCAATTCTTATATCAGACAAAGTAGACTTTAAAATAAAGACTCTTATAAGAGACAGAGAAGGACACTACATAATGATCAAGGGATCAATCCAAGAAGATATAACAATTGTAAATATATATGCACCCAACAAGGGAGCACCTCAATACATAAGGCAAATGTTAACAGCCATAAAAGGAGAAATTGACAGTAACACAATAATAGTGGGGGACTTTAACACCCCACTTACATCAATGGACAGATCATCCATAGAGAAAAATCAATAAGGAAACACAGGCCTTAAATGATGCATTAGACCAGGTAGACTTAATTGATATTTATAGAGCATTCATTTGGAAAGCAGCAGAATACCCATTCTTTTCAAGTGCACATGGAACATTCTCCAGGGTTGATCACTTGCTGGGCCACAAAGCAAACCTCAGTAAATTTAATGAAATTGAAATTTTATCAAGCAGCTTTTCTGACACAATGCTATGAGATTAGAAGTCAACTATGAGAAAAAAACTGCAAAACACACAGGCACCTGGAGGCTAAACAATGTGCTACTAAGCAACCAATGGATCACTAAAGAAATTAAAGAAGAAATCAAAAAATACCTAGAGACAAATGAAAACGAAAGCATGATGACCCAAAACCTATGGGACATAGCAAAAGCAATTCTAAAAGGGAAGTTCATGGCAATACAAGTTTGCCTCAGGAAACAAGAAGAATCTCAAATAAACAACTGAACCTTATACCTAAGGCAACTAGAGAAAGAAGAACAAACAAAACTCAAAGTTAGTAGAAGGAAAGATCATAAAGATCACAGAAGAAATAAATGAAATTGAGACTGAAAAAACAATGGAAAAGATCAATGAAACTAAAAGCTGGTTATTTGAAAAGATAAACAAAATTAATAAACCTTTAGCCAGACTCATCAAGAAAAAAAGGGAGACAGCCCAAATCAACAAAATTAGAGATGGAAAAGAAGTTACAACCAACACCACAGAAATACAAAGGACCGTAAGAGACTACTACAAGCACCTAAATGCCAATAAAATGGATGACCTAGAAAAAAATGCACAAATTCTTAGAAAGGTACAATCTCCCAAGACTGAACCCTGAATAGAAGATATGAACAGACCAATTACAAGTACTGAAATTGAATCTGTGATTTAAAAACTCCCAACAAATGAAAGTCCAGGACCACATGGTTTCCAGGTGAATTCTACCAAACATTTGGAGAAGAGTTAACACCTATCCTTCTGAAACTACTCCAAAAAATTGCAGTGGAAGGAACACTTCCAAACTCATTCTACGAGGCCACCATTACCCTGATACCAAAACCAGACGATACTACAAAAAAAAAAAATAACAGGCCAATATCACCTATGAATATAGACACAAAAATCCTCAACAAATACTAGCAAACCGAATCCAACAGTACATTAAAAGGATCATTCACCATGACCAACTGGGATTTATCCCAGGGTTGCAAGGATTTTTCAATATCTGCAAATCAATCATTGTGATACACCACATTACCAAATTGAAGAATAAAAACCATATGATCATCTCAATAGATGCAGAAAAAGGTTTTTGATAAAATTCAACATCCATTTATGATAAAAACTCTCCAGAAAGTGGGCATAGAGGGAACCTACCTCAACATAATAAAGGCCAAATATGACAAACACACAGCTGATGTGTCATACTCAATGGGAAAAAGCTGAAAGTACCTCCTTACTTTGGACTTAGGTGCAATTATTTTTATAGCTTTTAAGTTGGAGACTTAGATCATTTATTTCAGACATTTAAAAAATTGTCCTGTATATTCACTTCTTTTGTTATCATTCATTTAAATAACTTTTCTAATTTCTGTGTGATTACGTACTTCATCTATGTGTTATTTAGAAGTATGTTGCTTACTTTTTAAAGTTCAGCTATTTTTTCCCGGTATCAGATTAAATTCCATTGCAATCAGACTATATACTTTATAATTTTAGTATTTTTAAATTAGTTAAAACTTGTCTTATGGCCCTGTATATAGTAGTCTATCTTGGTCAACATACCATGTTCTCTGGATGCTAGAGTAGAACTTCATGAACGCCACTTAGGTCAGTTTTGATAGTGTTGTTCAAATATTCTATATCCTTACTCATTTTTTGTCTCCTTATCCATCAATTACTGAGAGAGATATGTTAAAAATATCAACTATGATTGTAGACTTGTCTTTCTCCTTTCACTTCTGTCAGTTTTTGCTTTATGCATTTAGAAACTCAATAATTATGTGCATATCCAATAAAGATCATCTTTTCTTAATTGATTGTATCATCACGATATATTCCTATTTGTGTCTGGTAATAGGTAATACTCCTTTTTTTGAAGTCTGATTCATCTGATACTATAAACTCATGCAAATTCTCATGCTGATGGTGTGAATGTTGTATATTTTTTCCACTCTTACTTTCCAACAATTTCTGTCTTTATACTATCCTTCTTGTAAATAGTATTTAGTTGTCTTATTTTTCATTAGGTCTTACAATCTCTGCTTTTTAAATGAGATGTTTTTCCATTTACATTAATTTTAAGCATTGTTTTCTTTGGTTTTAAGGCTGTGATCTTGCTATTTCTTTGTTTATTTTCTTATTTTCTTGTTTTCTTTTTAACTTTTATTTTGAAGTCATTTTAGACTTAATCACACACTTACAAAAGTAGTACAAATGAGATACCACATACCCTTTACTCATCTCCCCTAGTTATTAAAATTCAGAAATAAACATTAGTATAATGCCATTAACTAAATTAACAGACTTCATTAAGATTTTACTAGTTTCCTCTAATGTAATTTTTCTGTTCCAGGATATAATCAGAGATCCCATTTTGTTGTAATTGTCTCTGACACTTTTGAAGAGTATTGGTCAGTTATCTTGTAGAATGCCCCTCAATTTGTGTCTGTCTGATGTTTTTCCATGATTACATTGAGGTAACGCACTATTGTTATTATTGGTAAAAATATTATAATGTGTCCTTCTCTGTTCATTACATCAGATATCATATGATGTCATTATATCTTATTAATTATTGAGGATGTTAACCTTGATCCCTTGGTTTGCATGGTGCTGTCAGGTTTCACTTTTGTAATTAGTAAATATTTGGAAGTAATTTAAAGCCATGGAAATAACCTGTTTCTCCTTAAAACTTTGTCCACCAGATTTGTCATTGTTTGGTACATCTCACCTCAGCAATTATTAATATTGTGTTCTATTTCCATCATTCCTTCTATACATATCAGTTGGAATTCTTCTGGAAGGAGGAGTTGTCCCTTCTTCCTCAATTATTTAATGAAATCTTTATGACCAATCGTTATTTATTTTATTCGGGAGGGGTTATAATCCAATAATATTGTTATTTTGTTGCTCAAGTTTTTCCAAATTTGGCCATTTGTGAGTTCTTTCAGGTTGACTCTGTACCTTTCTGATATAACTTCATTAATATTTGGACTTTAGTACATCCTTATTTCTGAAATCACAAGATGCTCCAAATTCAGCTTGTATATTCCCTGCCACAGTTTGAAGTCAACAACTTCCTTTTAGTGAGGAATGATATTTAGAAACTAATAACTGGTAGCCAGACATTGCTACTGAAGCGTCATTGCTTCTAGTCACCTTCTGTGGGTGGAGTTAGGAACCACATGTATTAATACTATCTAATGCATACATGTACATCTCTTTATTTCTGTATCTATTTATCTGCATGATTACGCACACACACATACACACACAGAGAATCATACTAATACCTCTCACTCTAATCCAGTACCACCAGTTTCCTTCTAGCATACTTCCTTTTACATTTGTAATTTCTTTCTCGCACACTAAGAAAACTGGCTCTTCACTACATTTACTTATTCTTCAAAGCTGGAATACAAATGAAATGGTTTTAGAATTGCAACCCCATACTCGTCTGAAAACCAAATTTAGCAACTAGAGTACAGTATTTGTGTATAACTCGTTTCGTACAACCTTGCATTCTCTAGCCAAAAAGTACTGTTTTCCAAAGTTACTTAGGCCATCTCCTTCACTCTCCATTCCCTCAGTGTAACTATGTGACTCAGTTGTAAAGTGGATTCATTTGTCATAGTCTGCATTCATCCTGGGACCCACCATATCCTGAAAGATATTTTTAACTTGCATATAGTAAATTTCCCTCTTTAGTGCATAGTTACTCTTTAGTGGTGTATAGTTCTATGGGTTTTATGAAATACATATAGTTAACACCACCACAATTCCTCACAGAATGTTTTCTTAACCTCCCAATTTTCCACAAGCTCTCCCTTTGTAGTCTAACTCCTTACCACTCTCCACCCCTTGCAACCAGTGAACAGTTTTCCATCCCTATACTTTCCTTTTTCTATAATGTCATATAAATGGAAACTTATCATATATAGTCTTTTGGATCTGCCTTCTTTCTTTTATCAAAGTGCCTTTAAGGTTTATCTAAGTTGATGAATGAATTACTAGTTCTTTATTTTTCTTGCTAAGGAACACGCCATTCCATGTATGTAACAAGGTTTATCCATTCACCTTTTGAAAGGTATCTGAGTTCTTTCAGTTTGGGGAAGTTTTTGAATAAAGCTTCTATATATATGTCCAAGTTTTCTATATATATGTCCAAGCTTCTATATATATGTCCAGATAATTTACATTTTTCTTGGATACTTAGGATTTGGATTGCTAGACATATGGCATGTGGTTGTTTAACTTCATAAGAAACTGCCAAACTGTTTTCTAAAATGATTATAACATTTTACATTCTTACCAGCAATGTTGGAGAATTCCAGTTCTACATTCTCTCCAAAACTTGGTATTTTTGTTTATAATTTTATCCATTTTAATGGGTGTGTAGTGATATCTAACTGTGTTTTGTTCCGTTTTTCCCAAATGGTGATCAACATTATTCTTCATTATGGGAAAGCAAATAAAAACAAAATGAGCTATATTTATAGTCATACCAAAATAGTTAAAATTAAAAAGGCTGACAGTTCTGAGCTTGGTAAGGATGTAGAACAACCAGAACTCTCAGATGTTTTGGTTGGTGGAAATGGTACAAACACTTTGGGGGAAAAGCTAAGAAGAGGCAAAGAAATTTATGGTGACAGAAATAAGAGCAATGATTGGCTCTGTAGTGGGGAGATTGATTTAAAAGGGACATAAGAGGGAATTCCCTGGTGGTCCAGTGGTTAGGACTCCACACTTTCACTGCTGAGGGCATGGGTGTGATCCCTGGTTGGGAACTAAGATCCCAAAAGCTGCATGGCATGGCCAAAAATTTAAAAATTAATTAAATTAATTAATTAAAGGGACATAAGAGAAGTCTATGGAGTAATAAATTGAATAGGGTGGTAATTATGATGTATACGTAGATATAAAATTTCTTAAATCTGTATAATTAAGATTATACATTGGAATATTACCCAGCAATAAAAAAAAATGAAAATTTGACATTTGCAACAACATGAATGGACCTGGAGTGTATTATGCTTAGTGAAATAAATCAGAGAAAGACAACTACTGTATGTTATCACTCATATGTGGAATTTTAAAAACAAGTGAAAAAATATAACAAAACAGAAGCAGAATCACAGATATAGAGAAAAAACTAGTAGTTACCAGTGGGGAGATGGGAGGGGAGAGGGGCAAGATTGGGGTATGGGATTAAGAAATACAAATTACTATGTATAAAATAAATAAGTTACAAAGATATTGTACAGTGCAGGGAATATAGCCAATATTTTATAACAACATTAAATGGAATATAATCTATAAAAATATTGAATCACTATGTTGTATAGGTGAAACTAAGATTTTAAATCAACTATACTTCCATAAAAATAAATTAATAAAATTCACAAAACCTCAAAAAATAAATAAAAGATATATGATTGATAGATGAAAAAGATTAATACACCTTATTGTATGTATTTATATGTAAACAATGTTCTTGTTGTTACCTGACTTGTTTGCTTTAATTAAACTTGTTTTTCAATTTAAAAACAAACAGCTTTTAAATTAAATGAATCTGAGGTGTCATATGTAAATTTACTTATAAAATAAAGTATAAAAACATATTTTCTGGAAAATATACTTTCACTTATTGGATGAATAAAATAAAGTTATTAAATCAGGGTCTTGAGAAAGAAACACAGTCTTACTTTCTTACAATATTATTTTCTTCCTTGTAGTAGCTGAGATTTGCAGATTCTGAAAAATAGAAGGCTGAGAATTGTTGGTGGCCAAACAACCCTGGAGAGGCCTCAGATAAATATGAAGGAGTTATGTCTAAAGTTAGAAAGAAACAGAGGGATAATATGTAAGTCTTTTAAGTTTATTTAACAACATGATTAAAGTAAGAAGGAACTAGGAATGATAATGATTGAGAGCAGGTGATTAAAGTAACAATGTAACTATGTAACATGGAAGTTTCTCAGTTTTGATATATTTGGTTTAAGCTAGAATTTTAAGATAATTGTTGAAAAAGCTTAAATTGAACTATTAATAAAGAATTCTTGAGAGATGTCAACATCACAGCATCATGAAATGCTCCCTTTTTCTCTCCTCTTCAGTCTATAACCGTTAAAACACCCATAACTCAACAAAGTTGCCTCTGCCCAATACTCCAGGACGATGGAGAATTCCACACATCTGTACATCTAAAGGTATGTGGACTGGAACACATAGAGGAGATGGAACAAGGGGAGCAGTTGTGAGCCTGTGATCCTGGACCCCGAGCTGCAGTGGCTGAGCCTGCAGCCCCAGAGAACCCAGTAGTATCAGGGAAGGCAGCACACACATAACCAGCCTTTCAGCTGCAGTGGTGCCCACAGCCATAGGGAACTGGACATGGGGGCAGTAAAACCTGCGACCCTGTCCCATCAGCCATGGAGGCAACCCATGACTCTGGCCCCCCAACACCACCTGTAGTGGTGGCACCCATGAAGCCAACAACCCTAATCAGGCCTGTGACACCTGTGACCCTGGGTCCCCACCCCTCCTCATGATGGGGGAGCCTACAACTCAGGAGATTCTGGATCCAGTACAGGTGCCTGCCATCCTGGTGCCACAGGTAGCAATGCCAGTGACATCAGTAGCATCAAGGCACCCATGACCCCAGAGGCACAATCATCACCGAGGGGAGGTACCTCTGAAAGAGGCCATGCAGGGTGGAAAGTGTCAGCTCTCAAGTATAACCAGAGGTAGCTAAGGGAAGAGAAACGAAAAACTTGTGCTATAGTGCCACCTACTGGAAAACAAAAGAAAGGCCCCTAATTACTAACCTGTTGAATTCTCAGAATCAAGAACAAGGAGGAGGAGGAGAAGGAAGAGGAAGAAGAAGAAGAAAGGTGTTCATGACTTCAAATGCATCAGCAGAGGAACAACATCAAGCACCGTGAAGAACCACAGTAACACAGAACCACAAAAAGAAAATGACAATTCCCAAGTAGCCAAATTTAAAGTCATTGAATATTGCCATGTAACTGATAGAGAATTCAAAATAACTGTCATGAAGAAACTCAGTGGTCTACAAGAAAACCCAGAAAGGCAGTTCAGTGAGCTCAGGAATAAAATTAATGAACAGAAGGAGAGAGATTCAAACTCTAAGAAAAGTACCAAACAGATATTCTGGAGCTGAAGAACTCAAAAGATGAGATGAATAATACATTAGAAAGCATTGGAAATAGAGAAGACCATGTGGAAGACAGAACCAGTGAGTTCAAAGACAGAACTCTAGAAATGGCACAGGTAAAAGAGGAGAGAGAAATAATAAGATCTAAAAAATGAAGAAATTCTATGAGAACTATCCAACTCTATTAGGAAGGGCAAAATTAGGATAATGGGTATCCCAGAAGGAGAAGGGCAGAAGGGCAGAAGGTAGTATAACATTCATTTAAAAAAATAATAGCCGAGAACTTACCAAGTATAGGGAAGGAACTGGATATAGAATTCCATGAAGCTAAGAGAACACCTAATTACTTCAGTGCAAAAAGACCTTCCTCAAGACACATTATATTAAAACTGTCAAAAGTCAATGACAAAAAAAGATGAAGAAGAATCTAGATGAATAGCAATCTAAAAAAAAAAGTAAGTGACAAAGACAGAATTTTAAAGGAAGGGACTTCCCTGGTGGCACAGTGGTTAAGAATCTGCCTGCCAATGCAGGGGACATGGGTTCAATTCCCTGGTTTGGGAAGATCCCAAGTGCCGCGGAGCAACTAACCCATGCGCCACAACTACTGAGCCTGCACTCTAGAGCCCTCAAGCCACAATTACTGAGCCTGCGTGCCACAACTACTGAAGCCCACGTGTCTAGAGCCCATGCTCCGCAACAAAAGAAACCACCGTGATGAGAAGACCATGCACCACAACGAAGAGTAGCCCCCACCCGATGCAACTAGAGAAAGCCCGTGCGCAGCAACGAAGACCCAATGCAACCAAAAGTAAATAAATAAATTTTAAAAGATAAAAAAGGATTTTAAAGGCAGCCAGGGAAAAAAGAATGGTAACCTACAAAGAAACCCCTGTTACGCTATCAGCAGATTTCTCTATAGTCAAGGAGAGAGTGGAATGACATACTCAAAATACTAAAAGATAAGAACTGTCAGCCAATAATACACTATTCAGCAAGATACCATTTAGCTACGAAGGAGAAATAAAACCTTTCCCAGACAAAAGCTGAGGGAGTCCATCAATACTAGACCTGCCTTACAGGGCATGTTGAACAAGTGTTGGAGAGGATGTGGAGAAAAGAGAACCGTCATACACTGATGGTGGGAATGTAAATTGGTGCAGCCATTATAGAAAACAATATGGAGATTTCTCAAAAAATTAAGAATAGAACTACCATATTATCCAGCTATCCCACTTCTGGATATTTATTCAAAGAATATGAAAACACTAATTTGAAAATGTATATGCACCCTTATGTTCACTGCAGCAGTTCATTCATTATTTACAATAGGCAAGATATGGAAACAACCTATGTGCCCCTCAGTGAATGAATGGATAAAGAAAATGTTTATATACAATGGAATATTACTCAGCCATAAAAAAGATAAAATCATGCCATTTGTGACAACATGGATGGACCTTGAGGTAATTATGCTAAGTGAAATAAGTCAGATGAGAAAGACAAATACCATGTGATTTCACTCATATGTGGAAAATAAACAAAAACCAAAGACACATAGATATGGAGAACAGGATAGTGGTTACCAGAGGGGAAATGGTAGTGGGAGGGCAAAATGGAAACTAAACTTTTGGTAGTGTGCATGCTATAGTGTATACAGAAGTAGACATATAAAGTATAATATAATATGAAACTTATATAATGGTATAAAACAGTAAGTGACCCGGGTAGCCTAAAGTTGAAGAAGCAGTGCTGGTGTAAAATATATTTTTAAAATCACTGGAGTAAAGTACACGTAAATAATTAAAAAAAAAGAGCTCTTCTTTTTCTAGATAAAGGTATTAAATTCATGCCTGTAAATTTAGTTCTGCTTGAAAAGGGAAGATTAACATCAATTTCTTGATACATCATAGAATTGTTCAGATATCATTTATTCAGTAACTAAGGAAAAGAGCAGGCTTAGGGATTAATCTTGTGTATCACACAATAGCATTCTTAAAATGTTTTGAAATACTTCCATACCTCTCTATTGTTTGATCATACACACAGGGTGGCTATTTGTATGAAGTGTTACAATTACTTGGTATTGGAGAGACACCTATATAAGCAATAGTACAGTGTTTATACAAAGTACCAGTAAATACTCAAGTTCTGAGTGGAAAGTAATTAAAGATGAAAAGAAAGCTTTTTGCAGATAATAAATAACATACTGTTGAAAGTTACACTGGTTGAAATGTGTGGAAAATAATCAGTTTACTGTGCCACGGGAACTTTTGAACCATCATCATCAGCTATTTTAGGGTATTCATTTAGGCCAGTTTTCAATAACTGAGGTGATACTTTCTAACTAAAAAAAAAGTTACTTGTGGGCTTGTTTTGTACATAATCATCAATTTTTATCAAAGTCTTTTTTTCTGCTGTGTTTACAAGCTAAACTAGCTGTGAAAGGTGCAAGCATTATAGTTTGTATTCAGCAAAGATCTGTCATTTTGTGCTTACTGCAAGGCAAATGGCTCTGCCAGTTGGGGCTCCAATTTATCAATCTGGCAGTGTGACAATTTTCATTGTTGTAGAAAATTTTATCATGGATATCCAATTCTGAACGGTTAATATGGAAGAGAGGTCTGAGCAGGCCGACTTTAACTTGTGCTTATCAATACTGTAATCATTAATGACACTGACCCAGGAGACAGAGATCATTTGGGTCCCTGGAACCTGAAGCATATGTCTCTGACAGATTTATCTGCCTCAGCTGCCACCAAGCGTCCCTGAGTTTCAGGAACAGATGTAATATGACAAAGCAGGATCTCCCTATAGAACAATGAAAATAATTTTTGTCACAGTTGTTCTGGAATGAATGCAAGGCAAAGAAAATAGGATGCTAAAACATTAATTCTTAAAATTATACATTAATAGCTTTAACATCTAGCTAATCTACCTCATAGGCAGGAGGTTAAGACAGTGACCTGTTTATGGTAGAACAGTGATACATCCACAAGTGACTTCCAAACTACAGTTTCTTAATATGCATGTTTGTTGATGCAGTATGGACACCCAGACAATCACTCTGCCAGTAATAGCTTCCAGTAGATGTAGCCTTGATCCTGAGACACTGGCTGCCAGCTTCAGTATACCAATATTAGAAAAAGTAGCCAAATATTAGAAATAAATATTTGTACAAAGAATTAATTGGTGGACAAAATATGAGTGGAGGGAGACTCAGAACCTCATACTAAGGTACTAGGTGTCACATATCTATGACTAATTTAAAAAAACATAAAACACAATTTTTAAAATATTTGTAGTAAGATACAAAGATAACTTTATAATAACAAAGTTATGGTTATCTGTGAAGAATATGGTAGTTTTTTGATCATGCATAGAAGGTCAGGTGAGAACTGGACATGGGGTGGATTGTGTTACTCTTTATCATCCCTAAACTTTATGTCTGAGTTTAGATGACTAAAATATTTGGTTAAGGACCTAAATATTTGATCAAAGAGAAGATAACTGAGATAATTAATTTGGCCTTCCAAGCTACTCATTCCCAAGAAAAATGTGCATATTGTGCCTACAGCATGTTAGCTGCTCCAGAAATAAAATAAATTTGATATTGTCCTTGATTATATATAAAATTATCTATGCCTTTAATCATTCTTTTCTCCTTTCATTTTATTTTAGAGAAATGGGTAACCTATCTCCTTTGTAAAGATATACCTCTGATAGTAAAATAATAATAATAATAGTTTACTGTGTAACAGGAAGTGTTTCATGGTTTTTTGGTTCCATTTTGTCATTTTCTTCTCATAATAGCCCAATGATGTGGTTATTACTGTTGCCCCCATTTTATATATGAAGCAACTGAGACTTGAAACATTTAATAGATTTCTGAATTCACAGAAATATTCAATGGAGAGGCAGAATATAAACCCAGGTGTTCCAGTTTCTAGAACCTGGGGTCTTTTTTTTTCCCCCAGTTTACCCTTTTCTTAAAAAAATTTTTTATTGGAGTATAGTTGCTTTACAATGTTGTGTTAGTTTCTACTGTACAGCAAAGTGAATCAGCTATACGTATACATATATCCCCTCTTCTTTGGATTTCCTTCCCATTTAGGTCACCACAGAGCATTGAGTAGAGCTCCTTGTGCTATACAGTAGATTCTCATTAGTTATCTATTTTATACATAGGATCAATAGTGTATGTATGTCAATCCCAATATCCCAATTCATCCCACCCCCTTTCCCCTTCGTATCCATACATTTCTTCTCTACATGTGTCTCTATTTCTGCTTTGTAAATAAGATCATCTATACAAATTTTTTCAGATTCTACATATATGCGTTAGTATACGATATTTGTGTTACTCTTTCTGACTTACTTCACTCTGTATGACAGTCTCTAGGTCCATCCACGCCTCTACAAATGACCCAGTTTTGTTCCTTTTTATGGCTGAGTAATATTCCATTGTATATATGTACCACATCTTCTTTATCCATTTCTCTGTTGATGGACATTTTGGTTGCTTTTTGAATTATGGTTTTCTCTGGGTATATGCCCAGTAGTGGGATTCCTGGGTCACATGGTAGTTCTATTTCTAGTTTTTTAAGAAACCTCCATACTGTTCCCCATAGTGGCTGTATCAATTTACATTCCCACCAACAGTGCAGGAGGGTTCCCTTTTCTCCACACCCTCTCCAGCATTTATTGTTTCTAGATTTTTTGATGATGGTCATTCTGACTGGTGTAAGGTGATACCTCATTGTGGTTTTGATTTGCATTTCTCTAATAATTAGTGATGTTGAGCATCTTTTCATGTGTTTGTTGGCAATCTGTATGTTTTCTTTGGAGAAATATCTATTTAGGTCTTCTGCCCATTTTTGGATTGGGTTGTTTGTTTTCTGAGATTGAGCTGCATGAGCTTCTTGTATATTTTGGAGATTAATCCCTTGTCGGTCACTTCATTTGTAAATATTTTCTCCCATTTGTGGAGAGAGACGAAGTCCAGATCCTCCTACTCCTCCGCCATCTTGGTTTCCCCAGAATCTGGGGTGTTATGTGTTAAGTAATAGTAATATCAATCTCTATCCTATTTTTTTCTGTGACCTTGAACTATCAGTTATGGATTTTCTCACCACTCCCACTGTCCTCAATATCTCTATAGTTGCATCTTCCCTTCAGTCTATAATTATGCTTAAGTTTTCCCATTAAAAAATAAAAAGAAGTTAATGAATAAGCAGGTGAAAGAGGAGGAGAAGCAGGAGGAGGAAAAAGAGAAGAAACCTCTCAACTTTGTTTCTCTTTAACTTATTGTTGTGTTGCAATCCTTATACAAACTTCGTAAGAAAGCAGACTTCTCACATTGTCTCTAGTTTTTAACCTAGTAATTATTTTTCAACCCACACCAAATTAGTTTTGGTCTTTAGTTCTTTAAAATGCTTGTCCTGAAGTCAGTCAATGACTTCCTAATTGTCAAATCCAACAGTCCTTTATTATACTTTATTTTACTTGACATATATTTCACATTTGCCATTGTTACCATTTTCAGGTAAGTCTCTTCTCTCTTGGCTTCCTATACAACCATTTCATTCTAGCTCTATTTCTGTATCTATGAGTACTCTGACTCAAAATCCTTCATTTCTTTGGATCTTTTTTCTCCCTTGCCTTCTTACATGCTGATGCTATTATTCAAGGTCCTCTACTTCAGAGAGCATCTCATTACTTCAATTACTTCAATTTTCATTATTTCATTTCTCACCTATACTCTACTTAGATCTCACTTTTATTGTAAACGCTAGGACAATAAATCTTCCTAAATCTCTCTTTAACATGTTCCCTCCCACACCCTTCAATTTTGTCTCTCACCTAGACAACTAGTCTTCACCTAGACAACTGTAAACATTTCCTACCTACATTCTCATGTTCACCAATCTACCTGTATATGGTCATCTAAAATAGCCTTCTAAAACACAAGTATATTAATATCAGTCAACTGCAGAAACCTTCAATGTCCCCCACCACATATATGCTAAAATCTAAACCCTTTGGTATGGTACCTTGGAGCATTGCCAATCTGGTCTCTTCCGTGTTGCTGTCTCAATCTGTCAGCACTATCATCCACACATGCCACATTACTGTCATACTCCACTATTTGGCAATCCTGGAATGCACTATTTTATTTTATATCTTCAAGCTTTTAAAAATTTCCTATTCTGAATAACTGAAATGTTGTCCTTAATCCTTCCATATGCCTATTAAATACTTTTTATCCTTTAAGAGCCACCTAAAATGTCATTTCTGTAAACTTTAACGGATTTTCTCAGTGAAATATCCTTGTTCCTTCCTCTGAGCTCTCACAACACATTGTACTCACATCTATTATAACACACACTATTTGTATTATAAGTATTTTACATGTTGGTATCTTCCACCATATCTGAGACCGTCAAAGAGAGAGGCTGCATCTTATTCATATATGTAATTCTAAATCCTAGTAAATATTAGGCATTCAAGAAGTGTCTGTTGAAACAATGAAATGAATAAATGGGTGCCAATTGTTTAGCCAGTGAGACAGATATTTCTATTATGTCTTCATATGAACACATCTCAACAATACACAATTCTTTTGACAAACAAATGTGAATCACTCAGGGTTGTAAGGGGACTCACAATAAGTGAGAAGTCTGTTTCAAACACTTTCCCCACATTACAGTATTTGTTTAAGTTCTTTGGAAATAAGGAGCTTGACTAGACTATATAAAGTTTTAACCAAGAATATTACTACAGCTATACATTAGTCATTTTCATGTTGCTTGAAACTCCCTGGAGATTTCTTTATTTACAGCCCATGAAATGAAAAGGTGCTGGGATATAGAGGTGAAGCAACATGGTTCTTGCTTTCAAACTGCTAAAAATAATGACTGCAGGTGCAAGAGTTGAAATGATTATATTTTAAGAAGTGAAGCAAGGGAAGCTTGGCACTTTTATAGTCTGTGTTTTAATTAAATAATGTTTGTCACATTAAAACCATTCTTTCCTCTTCCACTTTAAGGAAATTATTCTCTTGCCAAAGAGTAGGAAAAAAAAATAGTTGCCAACTATTTTAGCTTTCTTGTAAAGTAAAAACACATGGGAGGCCATGGAATGTGGGATATATGCAATACCAAAACAACTGCTGAGGTTAATGCTATACTCGAGGAGCTGTAGGAATTTTACTTTAATTCTAAGATAAGTATTATGAACGTATATGTCAATGAAAGCAGAACTTTGAACTATCTGCACATAATTTACAATATGATTCAAAATATTTTTCAGAATTAATTTTTCTTACACAATATTCAACTATCTAACTGTAAACAAATGCAAAAAAAATTTAGCATATTTTCTCTCTGTAGTTTTTTAAAGGAAAAGCCAACTAATTTTTCATCAAATCTGTGAAAGAAGAATGAATGCGAGAGCCTGAACCAAGATGGCAGAGTAGAAGGACATGCTCTCACTCCCTCTTGTGAGAACACCAGAATCACAAGTAGCTGCTGGACAATCATCAAGAGGAAGACACTGGAACTCACCAAAAAAGATACCCCACATCCAAAGGCAAAGGAGAAGCCACAATGAGACGGTAGGAGGGGCGTAATCACAGCAAAATCTAATCCCGTAACTGCTGGGTGAGTGACTCCCAGACTGGAGAACACATACCAACAGAAGTCCACCCACTGGAGTGAAGGTTCTGAGCCCCACGTCAGGCTTCCCAACCTGGGGGTCCGGTAACAGGAGGAGGAATTCCTAGAGAATCAGACTTTGAAGCCTAGTGGGATTTGATTGCAGGACTTCCACAGGACTGGGGGAAACAGAGACTCCACTCTTGGAGGGCACACACAAAGTAGTGTGCGCATCGGGACCCAGGGAAAGGAGCAGTGACCCCAGGGGAGACTGAACCAGAACCACCTGCTAGTGTTGGAGGGTCTCCTGCAGAGGCGGGGGGTGGCTGTGGCTCACCATGGGGACAAGGACACTGGCAGCAGAAGTTCTGGGAAGTACTCCTTGGTGTGAGCCCTCCCAGAGTCTTCCATTAGCCCCACCAAAGAGCCCAGGAAGGCTCCAATGTTGGGTTGCCTCAGGCCAAACAACCAACAGGGAGGGAACCCAGCCCCACCAATCGGCAGTCAAGTGGATTAAAGTTTTACTGAGCTCCGCCCACCACAGCAACAGTCAGCTCTACCCACCACCAGTCCCTCCCATCAAGCCTCTTACATAGCCTCATCCACCAGAGGGCAGACAGCAGAAGCAAGAAGAAATACAATCCTGCAGCCTGGGGAACAAAAACAGCATTCACAGAAAGGTAGACAAGATGAAAATGCAGAGGGCTATGTACCAGATGAAGGAACAAGATAAAACCCCAGAAAACCAACTAAATGAAGTGGAGATAGGCAACATTCAAGAAAAGAATTCAGAATAATGATAGCGAAGATGATTCAGGACCTCGGAAAAAGAATGGAGGCAAAGATGGAGAAGATGCAAGAAATGTTTAAGAAAGACCTAGAAGAAAATAACAAACAAACAGAGATGAACAATACAATAACTAAAATGAAAACTACACTAGAAGGAATCAATAGCAGAATAACTGAGGCAGAAGAACGGATAAGTGACCTGGAAGACAGAATGGTGGAATTCACTGCTGCGAAACAGAATAAAGAAAAAAGAATGAAAAGAAATGAAAACAGCCTAAGAGACCTCTGGGACAACATTAAATGCAAAAGCATTCTCATTATAGGGGTCCCAGAAGGAGAAGAGAGAGAGAAAGGACCAGAGAAAATATTTGAAGAGATTATAGTCGAAAACTTCCCTAATATGGGAAAGGAAATAGCCACCCAAGTCCAGGAAGTGCAGCGAGTCCCATACGGGATAAACCCAAGGAGAAACACATCGAGATACATAGTAATGAAATTGGCAAAAATTAAAGACAAAGAAAAATTATTGAAAGCAGCAAGGGAAAAACGACAAATAACATACAAGGGAACTCCCATAAGGTTAACAGCTGATTTCTTAGCAGAAACTCTACAAGCCAGAAGGGGGTGGCATGATATACTTAAAGTGATGAAAGGGAAGAATCTACAACCAAGATTACTCTACCCAGCAAGGATCTCATTCAGATTTGATGGAGAAATCAAAAGCTTTACAGACAAGCAAAAGCTAAGAGAATTCAGCACCACCAAACCAGCTCGAAAACAAATGCTAAAGGAACTTCTCTAAGTGGGAAACACAAGAGAAGAAAAGGACCTACAAAAACAAACCCAAAACAATTAAGAAAATGGTCATAGGAACATACATATCGATAATTACCTTAAACGTGAATGGATTAAGTGCTCCAACCAAAAGACACAGCCTTGCTGAATGGATACAAAAACAAGACCCATATATACGCTGTCTACAAGAGACCCAATTCAGACCTAGGGACACATACAGACTGAAAGTGAGGGCATGGAAAAAGATATTCCATGCAAATGGAAATCAAAAGAAAGCTGGAGTAGCAATACTCATATCAGATAAAATAGACTTTAAAATAAAGAATGTTACAAGAGACAAGGAAGGACACTACATAATGATCAAGGGCTCAATCCAAGAAGAAGATATAACAATTATAAATATATATGCGCCCAACATAGGAGCACCTGAATACATAAGGCAACTGCTAACAGCTGTAAAAGAGGAAATCGACAGTAATACAATAGTAGTGGGGGAATTAAGACCTCACTTACACCAAAGGACAGATCATCCAAAATGAAAATAAATAAGGAAACAGAAGCTTTAAATGACACAATAGACTAGATATATTTAATTGATATTTATAGGACATTCCATCCAAAAACAGCAGATTACACTTTCTTCTCAAGTGCACACGGAACATTCTCCAGGACAGATCACATCTTGGGTCACAAATCATGCCTCAGTAAATTTAAGAAAAAAGAAATCATATCAAGCATCTTTTCTGACCACAACGCTCTGAGATTAGAAATGAATTACAGGGAGAAATACGTAAAAAACACAAACATATGAAGGCTAAACAGTACGTTACTAAATAGCCAAGAGATCACTGACGAAATCAAACAGGAAATCAAAAATTACCTAGAGACAAATGACCATGAAAACACGACCATCCAAAACCTATGGGATGCAGCAAAAGCAGTTCTAAGAGGGAAGTTTATACCTATACAAGCCTACCTCAAGAAACAAGAAAAATCTCAAATAAACAATCTAACCTTCCACCTAAAGGAACTAGAGAAAGAAGAAGAAAAAAACCCAAAGTTAGCAGAAGGAAAGAAATAAAGATCAGAGCAGAAATAAATGAAATAGAAAGAAGGAAAACAACAGCAAAGATCAATAAAACTAAAAGCTGTTTCTTTGAGAAGATAAACAAAATTGATAAACCATTAGCAAGACTCATCAAGAAAAAGAGGGAGAGGACTCAAATCAATAAAATTAGAAATGAAAAAAAAGAAGTTACAACAGACACTGCAGAAATACAAAGCATCCTAAGAGACTACTACAAGCAAATCTATGCCAATAAAATGGAAAACCTGGAAGAAATGGACAAATTCTTAGGTATAACCTTCCAAGACTGATCCAGGAAGAAATAGAAAATATGAACAGGCCAATCACAAGTAATGAAGTTGAAGCTGTGATTAAAAATCTTCCAACAAACGAAAGTCCAGAACCAGATGGCTTCATAGGTGAATTCTGTCAAACATTTAGAAAAGAGCTAACATCCATCCTTCTCAAACTCTTCCAGAAAATTGCAGAGGAAGGAACACTCCCAAACTCATTCTATGAGGCCACCATCACCCTGATACCAAAACCAGACAAAGATACTACAAAAAAAGAAAATTACAGACCAATAACACTGATGAATATAGATGCAAAAATCCTCAAGAAAATATTAGCAAACAGAATCCAACAACATGTTAAAAGGATCATACACCATGATCAAGTGGGATTTATCCCAGGAATGCAAGGATTCTTCAATATACGCAAATCAATCAGTGTGATACACCATATTAAAAAATTGAAGGATAAAAACAATATGATCATCTCAATAGCTGCAGAAAAAGCTTTTGACAAAATTCAACACCCATTTATGATAGAAACTCTCCAGAAAGTGGGCAGAGAGGGAACCTACCTCAACATAATAAAGGCCATATACAACAAACCCACAGCAAACATCATTCTCAATGGTGAAAAACTGAAAGCATTTCCTCTAAGATCAGGAACAAGACAAGGATGTCCACTCTTGCCACTATTATTCAACATAGTTTTGGAAGTCCTAGACATGGCAATCAGAGAAGAAAAAGAAATAAAAGGAATACAAGCTGGAAAAGAAGAAGTAAAACTGTCACTGTTTGCAGATGACATGATACTATACATAGAGAATCCTAAAGATGCCACCAGAAAACTACTAATCAATGAATTTGGTAAAGTTGAAGGATACAAAATTAATGCATAGAAATCTCTTGCATTCCTATACACCAACGATGAAAAATCTGAAAGGGAAATTAAGAAAACACTCCCATTTACCATTGCAACAAAAAGAATAAAACACCTAGGAAGAAACCTACCTAGGAAGACAAAAGACCTGTATGCAGAAAACTATAAGGCACTGATGAAAGAAATTAAAGATGATACAAATAGATGGAGAGATATATCATGTTCTTGGATTGGAAGAATCAACATTGTGAAAATGACTGTACTACCCAAAGCAATCTACAGATTCAATGCAATCCCTATCAAATTACCAATGGCATTTTTTACGGAACTAAAACAAATCATCTTAAAATTTGTATGGAGACACAAAAGACCCTGAATAGCAAAAGTAGTCTTGAGGGAAAAAAACAGAGCTGGAGGAATCAGACCCCCTGACTTCAGCCTATCCTACAAAGCTACAGTAATGAAGACAATATGGTACTGGCACAAAAACAGAAACATAGTTCAATGGAACAAGATAGAAAGCCCAGAGGTAAACCCACGTACCTATGGTCAACTAATCTATGACAAAGGAGGCAGGAATGTACAATGGAGAAAAGGCAGTCTCTTCAATAAGTGGTGCTGGGAAAACTGGACAGCTACATGTAAAAGAATGAAATTAGAACACTCCCTAACACCATACACAAAAATAAACTCAAAATGGAGTAGAGACCTAAATGTAAGACCGGACACTATAAAACTCTTAGAGGAAAACATAGGAAGAACACTCTTTGACATAAATCATAGCAAGATCTTTTTTGATCCACCTTCTAGAGTAATGTAAATAAAAAAATAAACAAATTTTGGAAATTACACTTTATAACATTTTCCAATTTTTTTGCACTTTGACTTTTCCTCTTTTATTGATTTTTAATGATTGAAATTGCTTTACAAGTCCATCTGAAAATGCAAATTAGATGCCTCTAGAGTTGTGTTTTGTTAGATTTCTTGTTTCTTAAATTATGTCTTTAAAAAACTTTTCCCTAGGGTTAATACTTGTGTTTGTTCTCTGTTCTTTGTCTTTCATGCTACTGATTTTCTTCACGCCTCTGGGTTTTTGTTTACATTTGAGAATAGGCAGTTTGTCTATTTTTTCTAGGTAGCTTTGTTTCTATACAGATCATTTTCTTGTTAGATTTCCCTGTGTTTATGAAGCCTGACTTGGAAATTGTGTATGTGGGCAAGGCTTATCCATTGACAGGTTTCATTTTGAAGTGATGCCAACCTTCATCTAGGATTCTCCCAAATGCCAGAATGGGAAGAATTTTTCTAAGAGCACACATATTCACCCTAAGAGTAAATTTTCCTCAAGTTGTTGGCTTAAATTTTTTTAGACAGGAGTTCTTTTATTTTTGTCTAAGGCTAATATGCTCAGCTGCCTGGGTCCTGAGTATACCAGGAAGAGGAATTTACTAGAAGTAGTGTAGTCATTAAGTACTCCTAGTGGCGGGGCTGTGTGTAGGGGTTCCCTTTCTCATACCTGCCAACTCTGAGTCTAGAGTTTCTCCTCCTCTATAGTGCCTCTTGTGTATTCAGACATTTAGACGGCCACTTCTTACTCTTTTTATTTTCTGTCAAATGACTTTCACCTTCTTTCATTCCATGATGGCCCCTTTCCAATTCTCTTCACCATTGTAGAATTTTTCTTTTACCATCATTGTTTGCATTGTTGGTCAGTTTGCAGAGAATGAGTGGGCAAAAATGTATCCTCAGTCCACCATCTAGAGTATAAAATCCCCCCCTTCTTTTAGAAGTTACTACAAAGTTGAGAGAAGATAATGGAAATGTGTTATGCCAATTAATGTTATACATAGGATAATAATTTTAATACAGTGACCTGAAATATGCCATAGGTATCCAATTAAATATATCAACTTTTCGGTTAGAGTGAGAACATATGACATACATCCTACAGACTGTACTGTTAAACGGATGCTCCACTTAAAGCTGCTCATTTTCAAGCAGCTAATTCAATGAGATAACCCTAGCTAAAGGAGCCAATGGTATTATTATTACTATCTCCCTTCCACTTGCATTCTTACAAAGAGTTTTCTGCCCACATAGTTTCAGGGGTCTAAAGGAATGAGTCAAATGATATTAAGGCAGAAAATTATGAGAGTCCCTTTGGGCAAGGGGGACAACTCTACTACAAATTGTCTACTCTAATTTGCCTAAATTACTCCTTCTGATGTGAGTATACAAATATTTTATTCAGCATCTTTCTCCTAGCCCAAATTTTAGTCTCATTTTCAGGACCAGTTTTATCTGTAACATGGATACCTTCATTTTAGATCCACACTGGTGTACTGATAAAAAAATATATATCTTGTGTCCTAGAAAATATGGGAGGTATTGCTCTTTATCATGCTGGCAAATCACAGTGACCTAAGCTTTATGTCTGTCCACCTACTGAGAATATTGATTACATAAGTGCAACTGTAGAAGAATTGGCTATATTTTTTCAAGTTTTCAAGGACTGTACTGCTTTCCTTTCATGTTGTGATATATATTTATATTTACATATAATATGTGTTTATATATTATATAATTTATATATAATATAAATATAAGTATATCATTATAATTATACAATATATAATTTACATATTTTAGTTGCTAATACCCACAACAGTAGAAGTATACTTGTTTTAAAGTACAAATAAATAAGATGATAATCTCCAAATGTAATTTCAAATTGTAAAATTTCCTTCCTTCTCTCTCCCTCCTTTCCTCTCTTCTTCTGTCCATCTGTCTCTTCCTTCTCTCTTACTTTCCTCCCCACTGATGCTGTTCTACATGGATAGCAGAATAATCTTCAGTGGGGAGGGAGAGGAAAAAAATACCTATATTAATTTAAGTCCTAAAGTATCACTAACAAATAGTTTAACTGATTTTTCCAACTGAATTGATAAGTTGCTATTGTGTGTACATCTTACTATATTCTATTTTCCATTTTTTTCTGCCTTTCATAATGGTTGGAGAATTCCAAAATGAGATAACACACATCTTTATTATTTTCTAGCTGTGCTAATAATTTAAAGTCAATAGTAGTTTTAGCGAGCACCTACAATATACTTGAAAAGAACTGACAAAGATGAAAATATAAGCTGTCTCCTCACTATAGGAATTCTGAACCTTGTAGGTGTAGTTAAAAAAACAGACCTTTCTATAGCACAAAGCCAACTGCAGTGAGGGTCACAGGATACTTATCAACAAATACTTGGAACTTATTTTTGGCCTGTCTTCTCTATGGGGCCTTATTTAGTTAAGACACCAACATTCCTTTTAACTTTTTAATGAATTGTTTTCCTCCACTTAATATTTGAACTCTCGAGTTCTATCTTGGACCTTCTGTTTCACCCTACCAAAAATGTGTGTGATCTCATCTACTCCTATTGTGTCAACTACAAATGTTAATAACTCAAATTTTTATTGCTATTTTAGTTCTCTGAATTAAGTGTAGGGTAAAGTATTCAAAGGATTTTTGGACATCTCTATTTAAACATCTTACAGACACCTCAATATCAGCATATCTGAAAATTCAGCTGATAAAATTCTAAAAAATAAAATTCATCTTCCTCTTTTCCTATTCTAGTGATATTAGAGGCTTCTCCTCAGATAGCTCTAATCTGTATATCTATTGTATTCCTGAACCATAATGGTTTTATTACACATGACCCAAATGCTCATCGTGGGTTATGTTTTCAAATATTTATATTTCAATTTTAACTATTTTTCTCCATTCACACTGCCATGATCCTTCCATAAGACAACATCATCTCAACTAACACAACATTGTAAAGCAACTATACTCCAATAAAAATTTTAAAAAAAGACAACATCATCTCTCCTTTGCACCACTGTAATACACTATGACAAATATTCTGACTTCTGTTTTTGCCCCACTATAGTTCATTCTCTGAACTGCAGCCGGGGTGAAATCTTTTTTTTTTTTTTAATCCAGTTTGCTATATTTAAACCAAAACCACAATTATAGATACAAAACCCCACATTGACATTTATCCAGAGCTGGAGTTTGCATTCCCTACTTGATACATTTAAGGTACAAGTTCAGTTTTAGTGTATATATATATATATATTTTTAATTTTTTAATTTAGTTTTATTTTTGTATACAGGTCCTTATTAGTCATCAATTTTATACACATCAGTGTATACATGTCAATCGCAATTGCCCAATTTAGCACACCACCACCACCAACCCCCACTGCTTTCCCCCCTTGGTGTCCATACGTTTGTTCTCTACGTCTGTGTCTCAATTTCTGCCTTGCAAACAGGTTCATCTGTACCATTTTTCTATGTTCCACATATATGTGTTAATATACGATATTTGTTTTTCTCTTTCTGACTTACTTGACTCTGTATGACAGTCTCTAGATCCATCCACCTCTCTACAAATGACCCAATTTTGTTCCTTTTTATGGCTGAGTAATATTCCATTGTATATATGTACCACATCTTCTTTATCCATTCGTCTGTCGATGGGCATTTAGGTTGCTTCCATGACCTGGCTATTGTAAATAGTGCTGCATTGAACATTGGGGTACATGTGTCTTTTTGAAGTATGGTTTTCTCTGGGTATATGCCTAGTAGTGGGATTGCTGGATCATATGGTAATTCTAAGTTTTTTTAAGGAACCTCCATACTGTTCTCCATAGTGGCTGAATCAATTTACATTCCCACAGGTTGATATCTTTAAATGTAACTCTGATTGAGTCACTCATAAGTTTCCATTACTCTAAAGAATTTTTTTTTTTTTTTTTTTTTTGGCAGTACACGGGCCTCTCACTGTTGTGGCCTCTCCCGTTGCGGAGCACAGGCTCCGGATGCGCAGGCTCAGCGGCCATGGCTCATGGGCCTAGCCGCTCCGTGGCATGTGGGATCTTCCCGGACCGGGGCACGGACCTGTGTCCCCTGCATCGGCAAGCGGACTCTCAACCACTGTGCCACCAGGGAAGCCCAAAGGAAATTATTTTTTAAAGAACTATCAGTAAGGCTTACATGTTCTGGCCTCTGCTTAACTCTTCAATTTTATCTTGTATCACTCTCTCCCCAGGCTTCTGAATCAAGATATTGGTCTTCTTTTAATTTCTTGAGAATACCAAAATCCTTCCCACTTCAGGGTTTTTGCAATGCTGTTCCATCAAGCTGGAATACTGTTCTCCCATTCTTTTCCTCTAATTTCAGTTAAGTTTTCAAGTTTCTCTTTAAATGCCTCTTCCCTTAAGATCTTTCACCCCTTCTCTGATCCCAATTAAGTCCCTCATTAAGTTCTCTGCTAACCCCAAACACCAACATCCTCCAGGCCTTTCAGTGTGGTTTCTAACTTGCTCCCCCATTCATTTGATACTTGAACTCTGAAGCATACTTTGTTTTTACCTCAGCACTCTTTCAACATGAAGACTTATTCCACATCTCTGATTGTGATATTAAGTACTTCTCCTTAAACAACATTTTGTTCTAGGGCTCAATGAACTTTCCTACTGTTCTAATTAATGATCCTATTTAATCTGAACCTGAAACTTAGCAGATCATCCCCATTTTCACAAGGAACTCCCCCAGAAGCAATATACATCCCTCACAATGATGGATTTGGCATCTTTCTCTGCTGGCTTGGTCCATTTTACCATCATCCCTCACCAGGATTACTGCAGCTACTAACTGCTTTTTCTACCTGTAGTCTTGCTTTTCCCCAAGAATAATCCATTCTTTACACTGCAGTCAATGTAACCTGCTTAAAAAGCAAAACTAATGTGGCATTCATTTATCCGAATTAAACCTTTCAATGCTCCACCATTGAACTTATGATATATTTCAAACTCTTCAGAATAAGGGCCTTACAAGGCCCTTAATAATCTGGTCTCTACTTATCTCCTCATCCCATGTCTTATCACCTCTCCCTAACACATACACCACCTCCTGCTAACAAATGTAGTCTTCCACTGCTTCACCTTTTATTTACTGTTTTTCTGAATGATTTCATCTAATTTGATGGTTTCAACTACCACCCCTATGTTGACAACTCCAAAATATTGCTTTGGAAGATAGATGAAAGACTGATTTAAGAGAGAACAGTCTTGAGGACTGGAAGAATGCATTCATCTCTATTATAACACCACTGTCTTCCCAGTCACCTAAGATAAGCTCATAAAAATCTGGATGCCATTTTATACTTCTTGTTTCCCCAAATTTCATAGCCAACCAATCACCTAGATAACAGATTATGGGGAGCCTAACCAGGGTGATATTGATAGAAATGGTAATTAGTCACATTAAAGGAAAAAAATATATATGATAAGACAGTAAGATTTGTTGATCGACTGAGTGAGAGGGAGAAAGATTCAAGGATCATTTCCAGATTTCTAGTTTGGGTGTCTGAATGACTGATGGTACCATTTAGTAGGGAAGGCAGTATAAACATAACAATTTTGGTTGTTAAGCTGAGTTTAGTTATTTGTGTTGTAGAGTCTAAGATAACGTCGGCCTTCCCAAAAGGAGTTATTCAGCAAGTAGTTAGATACATAATTCTGAAACTTGGTATAGAGATCTGTTTTGTAACTATACATTGTGTGAGTTAGACATGATAGTTGATACTATAATCATGGATTAGATTACTCATGGAAAGTATGCAGATTGAAGAGAGCAGTGGGTCAGTAGAGGCTCTCTAGAGATAAACATCAGTATTTATGAGGCTCACAGAAGAAGAGCCCAGGAAGAAATCAGAGAAGGAAAAATCAGAGAGAAGAAGAAATAAAAAGGAGAGTATATTATAATGGAAATAAAAGGTAGTGGCAGGTTTCGAGAAGTCGGTTCTGACCAAGAGTGTCAAATGTAGCCTAAGATAGAATAAGGTGTTGAAATGTGCCATTTTGTCTAGTATTTAGGAGGTCATTGAAATGGTAGATAACTTTTTTTCCAAGAGAATAGTTAGGCCAGAATCCTAAATATCATGATTTAAGTCATGAATATAAATTGAGAAGAAAAAGAATAATGAGAAGGGATTGGGAAGAGACTGATGGGGTACAAGGTTAAGGGGTAGTTCACTCATTCACTTAACTAAAATTTCTTGATTTCCTATGGTGTGGCAGGTGCTATTCTAGGCACTTGATATACATCAGTGAATAATTTTTAAAAAGAAAAGATCTTTGCCCTTGTAAAACTTAAATATGATCATGAGAGATGGACAACAGACATACTAAATAAATAATGTATATAGTATATTATAAAGTTAAATGTTATACAAAAAAAAACTGAACAGACAAGAATAACCAGGTATGCTGCAATGGCTACTTTTTAAAATATAAAATACTTGATGCTACTACATTTAAAAAAAAAGTTCAATTTACACCTGCTATAATGATCTATTTGTCTTTGGAGTCAGAAAATCTTAGTTCTGAAAATTGTGAGCATAAAGGCAGGGGTTGAAGCTCAGGAAATTATTTTCTGAACTAGCAAATGTAATATATTAGACATTTCATTTTTGTTGTTTATAATTTATACTTGCATACTTTTGACAGTATTTGAAATTACATATAATGTCATAACACATCTATAATAATATTTTTTAAGCCTAGAAAATAAAATAATTAAAAGAACAATACACTAGATACATGGAATGAACTTGTAAAGTCAATTTAAAAAATAATTAAGCTTTGAACCCTGGAATACACAGGCATACCTCAGATATTGCAGATTCAGTTCCAGACCACTGCAATAAAGTGAGTCACACATTTTTTTTGGTTTTTCAGTGCATATAAAAGTTATGTTTATACTATATTGTAGTCTATTAAGTGTGCAATAGCTTTATATCTGAAAAAACAATGCATATACCTTAACTTAAAAATTCTTTATTGCTAAAATATGCTAACAATAATCTGAGGCTTCAGCAAGTCATAATCTTTTTAGCTGGTGGAGGGTTTGAAATCCTGTGAGAATTACCAAAATGTGATACAGAGACATGAAGTGAGTAACATTGTTGGAAAAGTGGTGCCAACAGACTTGCACATGTTTACCACAAACCATCAGTTTATAAAAAACACAGTATCTGCAAAGCACATAATGTGAAGCACAATAGAATGAGGTATGCCTGTAATGTGAGAGGGAAACATATGGAATTATTTTGTTCTCATACAATTGTAAAAAGTGATAACATGCTGAGATATAATGTACTGATCACTTACTATGAAAGAGATAGGCAGAGATTCATATGTATATCTTATAAATGTGACCAACATAGTGGATGATCTTAATTCAAGTATACATCAAGTATATTGGAAACTTACCATAACACAATAAAGGCCATATATGAAAAGCCCGACCTAAAATCATAAAGAATGGGGAAAAACAAAAACCTTTCCCTTTAAGACAGAATGCCCACACTCTTCACTTCTTTTCAGCATAGTACTGGAAGTCCTAGCCAGAGCAATTAGACAAGAAAAAGAAAAAGTCATTCAAATTGGAAAGGAAGAAGTAAATTTATATCTGTTTGCAGATGACAGGATCATATATGTAGAAAACCTTAAAGATGTAACCAAAAAAAAAAAAAAAACTGTTAGAACTAATAAATTCAGCAAAGTTACAAGATGCAAAATCAACATAAAAAATCAGTCATGTATCTATATACAAACAATGAACTTTCTGAAAAGGTAATTAAGGAAAAACCTCATTTACAATAACAACAAAAGGAATAAAATACTTAGGAATAAACTTAACCGAAGAGATGAAAGACTTGTACACTGATGAAAGAAATTAAAGAAGACACAGATAAATGGAAAGGCATCCCATATTTACAGACTGGAAGATTTAATATTGATAAAATGTCCATTACCACCCAAAGTGATCTAAAGATTCAATGCAATTCCTTACCAAAATCTTAATGGCATTCTTTACAGAAATAGGAAAACATTTTTAAAATTCAGATGAAACCACAAAAGACCCTGAAGACCCAAAGGAATATTAATCAAGAAGGACAAATCTGGAGGGATTACATTTCCTGGTTTCAAAGTATATTACAAAGCCACAGTAACCAAGAGTATGGTACTGGCATAAAGACACATACAGGCCAATGGAACAGAATAGAGAGCCCAGAAATAAATCCACACATCTACGGTTAACTGACCTTTGACAAGGGTGCCAGATACAGAAAGACAAATACCACATGATCTCACTTATATGTAGAAACTAAAATAGTCAAAATCATGAAGGCAGAGAGTAGAATGGTGGTTTCCAGGGACTGGAGGGAGGGTGAAATGAGCATATATCAAACAAGGGGTAAAAAGCTTTAGTTATGCAAGATGAAAAATCTATGGCTATCTAATGTAAACCAATGTGACTATTGTTAACAATACTGTATACTTAAAATTCGCTGAGGGTATATCCTAAGTGTTCTTGCCACACACACACAAAGAAAATGGTAACTACGTGAGGTGATGAATATGTTAATTAGCTTGATTTTGATCCGTATTTCTGTGTGTTTATATATATATATATATATATAAATGCATCAAGTTGTAAACCTTAAATATATACAGTTTTGTCAGTTATACCTCAACAAGAAATTGAGTAATATAAATAAAAGAGTAATGGAAAAAAGAAAAGTAGTAATTGCTTTTACCTAAAGGCCTGGGGAAGGCTTCACAGAAGTCATAAAAGAGGTTGGCAAAATAAAGGGAAGAGAAGTATGTTTCCAGTAGAAAGAAAGCATAGGCAAAAATAAGAAAGCATGAAGAATATATCATATAAAAAATGTCAAGTAATCTGGTATGGATGGAGGGCATGATAAATTGGGACAATTATGAATGATGAAGCTGAAAAGAAAAGTTGATATGCCAAAAATAAGGAAGAGATTCATTAGTCTAACATAACACCATATTACATTCTTGAGTCACTGGGTGGAAGATAGATTATGTCATTAAGAGAGAGAGAGACAGAGACAGAGAGGCAGAGAGGAGAGACACCCAGAAGAAGAGTGTACTTGCAAGTGGAAAGTAAACTTTATGTGGTAGAAAGTTAAGGGGGGTATTGCAAAATCAAGTATACCAAAGAACTGATCTGGTGACAAATATTTTTGACTAAGAAAAAATGAATATATTCTCAGTAGAACAGACATTATTGCATGTGTCTTGGTAGCTCAGTAGTTGAGGGCACTGTGCTAATTGAGATCACATATAAATTTAGTCTCTGAAGTAGATACAAGATAGCTTCTGTTTCTTCCATTGTCACAGACTGCAGTTTTAACTTCTGACAGAATGTGTCATCTATTAGAAAGGGAGCCAAGAGACCTGACCCCATGTGTGAGAAAGCAATATTAAAGACAGTGAAATGTTTATGAATCAGTGTATCTAGCTTTAGCCAAAGACGTATATCTTGTATCATAAAGTTGATCTGAGATGCCTGAAGGCAGACAAGTTTGGGAGTCAGAATAGCATTAGTGATATGGGTGTAAGCAAACCATATTATGCTCAATGTACTTGGTTTCTGGACTATTTTATAAAAACTCCACGTCTCTAAGGATGCTCTTACAAGTCAACACTTGAATTATCTGGTATCTCAGTGAATATGCACTATCTACAGAATTTAGTTCAGGCAGGGGTTGAAACAGAGAAAAAATAAGTTTTAATTAATCATGTCATTGAATGATCCTCGATTTTCTTAAGTCTTCAGTCCCTTGCTAGTCTTAAATTTATGGCAGGTTTAGGTATTGAATACAAAATAATGTTACTTTTAAATATGACTTAAAATATCTCACAGAAACTTAGAAATGTAATAGGCTTGGCAAGGAAATTATGCTCATAGAGAGAGTGATTTTTATTGTGATTAGGGCTAAGGCAGGGATAGTGTTATTTATTTTGTGTGTGTCTGTGTATGCTGTGGTGCATATGCTATATGCAGAATAGTTTTCAACATTTCTATGTGATATACATCTAGAGTATACTAGGAAAATCTCAATGCTATTACTAATACTCTGGTGAACATACAGTTATAATTAATACCATTTATTTATTCATCTGTTCATTTATTCAGTAAACATGCATTGAATAATTACTTTCTAACAGTGCTGTGTTGAGTACACAGCCCCTTTTCTCAATAAGTTTTGTCTATTTCAGGAAATTAGTACAAAGCACAATTAATACATAAGAAAAATATAATCGATATGGAGGTTCAAAAAATTCTATAGGGGATATAATATGTGATATTATAAATATAATAATAATAATGAAATATGAATAATGAAAATATAAAATCATTTGGAGGAAAAGACACTATAAAGCATGTCAAAAGTATCAAAGCATGAGTAAGGCTTCTATGGAGGGTGAAGCAGCAGTGAAGAAATGAGTGAAAAGTGTTGTTTCTCACAAGAAGACTAATCAGCAACTAGAAGGCCCTGAAATGAGAAAGCATAAACTGCCTTCCTATCTTGGCGAATGGATGACAATCCTTCATTAAATTAAAAGCAAACAAACAAACAAACTAGGAGTCTGCTTAGAGTCCTATCTCTCCTTTACCTATCACATTTAACACATTACTAAGCATTACACACTTGAAATATCTTTGAACCCATATGCTTCTCTATAATTCCACTATCATCACCTTAACCAGGCCATTTCTATTACATCACTCTACTAAAATAACAGGTCTTCCTTGCTCAAGTCTGGTCTTCCTCTAATCCCTCCTATACACTCACATTTCTGTGCTGGAGAGGTCCAGTGGGTGGACCCTTCAATGACAAGCATCCTGGTCCAGAAAAGCCTCTTTGTTCCTGCAGGCAACACAAGTAGATTCCAACAGGACCTCCGGAGCAGGAGATAAAAAATCGGACTAAAATAACACCTTAATACCTCTGAAAACTGAATCACCATTGGAACTATACCCCACAAAAGGAAGCCAGATTTCTCACATAAATAGATTAAACAATCATAAAATTCATATGGAACCACAAAATACACCAAATAGACATGGTAATCGTCACAAAGAACAAAATTAAGGCATCACAATCCTGATTTCATAATATATTACAAAGCTACAGTAATCAAAACAGTTTGAGTCTGGCATAAAACAGACACAGTAAACCAATGGAACAGAATAGAGAGCCCAGAAACAAATCTTCACATATATGGTCAAGTACTATTTGACAAAGGAGCCAAGAATACTCAGTGGGGAAAGGATAGTCTCTCTTCAATAAATGGTGTTGAGAAAACTGGACATTCACATGAAAAAGAATGAAATTGGACCCCTACCTTACACACACCACTTACAAAAATCACCTTGAATCTAATTAAGGACTTAAACGTAAGAACTGAAACCATAAAGCTCCTAAAAGAAAAGGGCAAACCTCCTTTACATAGGTCTTGGCAATGATTTTTTTTTTAAATATGACACCAACAACACAAGCAACAAATGCAAAAACCAACAAGTGGGACTACATCACACTAAAAATTTTCTGCTCAGCAAAAGAAACAATCAACAAAATGAAAAGGCAACTCACAGAATGGGAGAAAATATTTGCAAACCATATGTCTGGTAAGAGGTTAATATCCAAAATATATAAGGAATTTTTATGTTCAATAGCAAAAATACAATCTTATTTAAAAATGGTCATAGGACTCGACTAGACATTTCTCCAAAGAAGACATACAAATGGACAACAATTACATGAAAAGGTGCTCAACATCACTAAACATCAGGGAAATCCAAATCTAAAACACAATGAAATATGACCTAACACCTATTTGGATGGCTGTTATCAAAAAACAAAAGATAGCAAATGCTGGCAAGGATATGGAGAAAAAGAAACCCAGGTGCCCTGCTGTTGGGAATGTAAGTTGGTGTATGCACTATGGAAAACAATATTAGTTTCTCAAAAAATTAAAAATAGAACTGACATATGATCCAGCAGTCCCACTTCTGGGTATGTAACCCAAGGAAATGAAATCAGTATCCCAAAAAAATATATGCCCTCTTATGTTTGTTTCAATATAGATCACAATAGCCAAGCTATAGAAACAATTTAACAATTTGTCTAGTAGATGTCATACAGAGAATAACCTTGATCTACTATACTTGTAAACTTCAAAACTTTTAAACATTGAACCTAGCCCATAGGGTTATTTCCAAAAATACACATTTTTTTCTTGTTTCCAAACATTATCATACTCTAAAATCTGAAATCTGAATTTTGTTTTTCACTTTCATTTCATTTTCATTGTTTTACTCTTTTACTGCTTTAATTGTTTTCCTTCCTTCCTCCCTGCCTTCTATTATGTTACCAGAGAAAAGGGATTTTTGCATATTTAATTAAGTTTACTAATCCATTGACCTTAAGACAAAGAGATTATCCACGTGGGCCTGAGCTATCATATGAGCCCTTAAAGCAGAGAGTTTTATCTGGACAGTAGCAGAAGAAGAATTCAGAGAGATTGAAAGTGTGAGAGAATTTGACATTAAGGAGGTTCTCCATTGCTGAGATAGAGGGGATCATAGGAAAAGGACCTGAGAATGGCCTCTATAAGATGAGAGCTGACAGCAAGAAAATGAGTACTTCAGTACTACAAGGGCCTGAATTTTGCCAACAATCTAAATGAGCTTGTATTTGGATTCTTCCACAGGGCCTCCAAGAGACCATCCAGCTAACAACTCGATTTCAGCCTTGTGAGACCCTAAGTGGAGAAGCCAGGTGAGCCCACCTGAAATTCTGACCCACAGAACTATGAGCAAATAAATGGGTATTGTTTTAAGTTGCTAAATTTGTGGTAATTTGTTATACAGCAATAGAAAACTAATATGCTCCAGTATACTTTTGAGATTTACACAAGGCTTAACTATCAATTGGAACTAAGATTCTATTTGGTTTCAGACCAAAAAAAAAAAAAAAAGTGATATTAAACCCTAGATCTATAGTTTAGGTGTTTGAGAACATAGAATTATGTTTCTGAATCTCCTCATAGGAGCTCCACTCCATTCTTGGAAAAGCTGCTTGCTTTGCCTCTATCCCCTTAGAACCCCATGTGTATGAGTGAGATAGCAAAGATAATTTCTTAATTTATAGGTGAAAAAAAAGCAGTAGGCAGTTAACCAATTATGTAGTAAATTTAGGATCTGACTACTGTACCCACTGAGTCTAGCCTATCTTTGAAAATAGGGGAAACTTCTGACAGCAGATGTTTCAATTTCTTGAAATTGAATTGTCCATAGATATCAAACTCCTTATCTATAACACCAGAAAGAAATATGTTGCTGGTTATATTGGTGATGGTGGCATTTTAAGAAGATGAAAAAATATCCTTCAGAATGAAATTAGAAAATATCTCTTTTCCTTCTATAAAACCAGAAAGTTACAAAGCTAGTAAGCAAACTACTGTATAGGAGCTGTTTTCCTAAACTGTTGGTCACAGGGCTTCCTCATAATTTTTGCTGCCTTTCTAACAGATGGCACTACACCTTCCAATATTAATCTCTTCTGTGGGTTTTTCCAAGAGAGCAATACATGCCCTCTAATGCAACACTACCAAAAGCCCAGATGGCTACCTATTACCACTCTCTGCCTTCTCTGATTTTATTTTTGTTCTGTTTATGAATGGCCAAGATTAAAAAAATATAATAATACAAAGGGACATAGCCAATATAAACATGTAGCAGATAAAAGGGAAAGTGTGTAAAAAAATTATTCTGTCATTACAGTGGAAATCTCTTCATTTATTCAGCCATGTATGTAAAAGGTTTTGGAAGACAGACAGACAAGAAAGAGAGCCAGAGACTATTTGTTATAAAGTAAAGCAACAAAGGGGGAAAAAAAGAGAAGACATGGTGTATTAGTCTCCTTGAGCTGAGCGCCATAACAAAATATCATATACTGCATATCTTTCTTTTTTTCTTTTTTTTTTGCAGTACGCGGGCCTTTCACTGTTGTGGCCTCTCCTGTTGTGGAGCACAGGCTCCGGAAGCGCAGGTTCAGCGGCCATGGCTCACGGGCCCAGCCGCTCCGCGGCATGTGGGATCTTCCTGGACCGGGGCATGAACCTGTGTCCCCTGCATTGGCAGGCGGACTCTCAACCACTACGCCACCAGGGAAGCCCTATACTGCATATCTTAAACAACAGAAATTAATTTTCTCACAGTTTTGGAGGCTAGCAGTCATAGATCAAGGTCTGACAGGGTTTGGTTTCAGCTGAGGACTCTCTTCATGGCTTGCAAACAGCTACCATCTCACTGTTTCCTCACATGAATTTTTCTGTGTGCAGAGAGAGAGAGAGAAAGAGAGAGAGAGAGAGAGAGAGATCTACTATCTCTTCCTCTTATTATATGGACACTAACCCTACTGGATGACAGCACCACTCTTATTATCTTACTTAGTATTAATTACCTCTTTAAAGCCCCTATCTCCAAATACAGTCACATTGGGGATTAAGTCTTCAATGTATGAATTTGGGGGGGGGGCACAATTCAGTCCATAATATTCTGCTCTCTAGTACCCCAAATGTCTTGTCCTTATTGCATACAAAATACATTCACTCTATCCCAACAGCACAAAAAGTCTTAGCTCATTCCAGCATCATCTTTGAAGTCTAAACTTCAAAGTCTCATCTAAATATCATCTAAATAAAGTATGAGTGAGACTCGAGGTACAATTCATTCTGAGGCAAAATTCCTTTCCAGCTGTGAATTTGTGAAACTAGACAAGTTATGTGCTTCCAAAGTACAGTGGTGGGACAGGCATAGGATAGACATTCTCATTCCAAAAGGGAGAAATAGGAAAGAAGAAAGGTGTGACAGGTCCCAAGTGAGTCTACAAAGGCAAATTCCATTAGATTTTTTTTAAATTTTGTTATTGAAGTCTAGTTGATTTACAATATCGTGTAAATTTCAGGTATACAGCACAACAATTCAGTTATATATCTATATGTATATAGATATATGTAGATGTATGTTCTTTCTCAGATTCTTTTCCCTTATAGGTTATTACAAAATATTGAGAATAGTTCCCTGTGCTATACAGTAGGTCCTTATGGTTATCGGTTTTACACATAGTAGTGTGTATATGTTAATTCCAGACTCCTAATTTATCCCTCCCTCCACCCCTCTTTCCCTTTTGGTAACCATAAGTTTGTTTTCTGTGTTTGTGAGTCTGTTTCTGGTTTGGAAATAAGTTCATTTGTGTCTTTTTTTTTTTTTTTTTTTAAGATTCCACATATAAACAATATCGTATGACAGTTGTCTTTGTCTGGCTTACTTCACTTAGTATGATAAACTCTGGGTTCATCCATATTGCTACAAATGGCATTATTTCTTTCCTTTTTATGGCTGAGTAATATTCCATTGTATATATGTACACCACATCTTCTTTATCCATTCATGTCGATGGACATTTAGGTTGCTTAAATTTCTTGGTTATTGTACGTAGTGCTGCAATGAACATTGGGGTGCATGTATCTTTTAGAATTACGGTTTACTCTGGATATACCCAGGAGTGGGATTGCAGGGTCATATGGTGACTCTATTTTTAGGTTTTTTTTTTTTTTTTTTTTGCTAAGCTGCACAGCTTGTAGTATCTTAGTTCCCCGACCAGGGATTGTACCCGGGCCCTTGACAGTGAGAGTCCTAACCCCTGGACTTCCAGGGAATTCCCTCTTTTCAGTTTTTTAAGGAACCTCCATACTGTTCCCCATAGTGGATGTACCAATTTACATTCCCACTAACAGTGTAGGAGGGTTCCTTTTTCTCCACACCCCCTCCAACATTTATTATTTGTAGACTTTTTGATAATGGCCATTCTGACTGGTGTGAGGTGATACCTCATTGTAGTTTTGACTTACATTTCTCTAATAATTAGTGATGTTGAGCATTTTTTCATGTGCTTTTTGGCCATCTGTCCATCTTCTTTGGAGAAACGTCTAATTAGATCTTCTGCCCATTTTTTTGATTGTTTTTTTTTTATATTGAGCTGTATGAGCTGTTTGTATATTTTGGAAATTAATCACTTGTCTGTCACTGTTTTCAGATGACATGATACTATACATAGAATCTCCTAAAGACACTACCAGAGAACTACTAGAGCTCATCAATCAACTTCAGTAAAGTTGGATACAAAATTAATACACGGGGCTTCCCTGGTGGCGCAGTGGTTGAGAGTCCGCCTGCCGATGCAGGGGACATGGGTTCGTGCCCCGGTCCCGGAAGATCCCACGTGCCGCAGAGCGGCTGGGCCCGTGAGCCATGGCCGCTGAGCCTGCGCGTCCGGAGCCTGTGCTCCGCAACGGAGAGTAGGCCACAACAGTGAGAGGCCCGCGTACCACAAAAAACAAAACAAAACAAAACAAAAACAAAATTAATACACGGAAATGTCTTGCATTTCTATACACTAACAACAAAAGATCAGAAAGAGAAATTAAGGAAATAATCCTATTTACCACTGTATCGAAAAGAATAAAATACCTAGAAATAAACCTACCTAAGGAAGCAAAAGAACTGTACTCCAAACACTGTAAGATGCTGATGAAAGAAATCTGAGATGACACAAACAGATGGAAAGATATACCATGTTCTTGGATTGGAAGAATCAATATTGTCAAAATGATCATACTACCCAAGGCAATCTATAGTTCAGTGCAATTCCTATCATTACCAATGGCATTATTTGCAGAACCAGAACAAAACATTTTAAAGTTTTTACAGAAACACAAAAGACCCTGAATAGCAAAAGCAATCTTGATAAAGAAAAATGGAGCTGGAGGAGGCTCCCTGGCTTCAGACTATACTACAAAGCTACAGTAATTAAAACAGTATGGTACTGGCACAAAAACAGAAATATAGATCAATGGAACAGGATAGAAAGCCCAGAGATAAATCCACTCACTTATGGTCAATTAATCTATGACAAAGGAGGCAAGATTATACAATGGAGAAAAGACAGTCTCTTCAATATGTGGTGCTGGGAAAACTGGATAGCTACATGTAAAAGAATGAAATTAGAACACTCCCTAACACCCTACACAAAAATAAACTCAAAATGGATTAAAGACCTAAATGTAAGACCAGATATTATAAAACTCTTAGAGGAAAACATAGGCAAGACACTTTTTGACATAAATTGCAGCAGTATCTTTTTGGATCCATCTCCTAGAGTAATGAAAATAAGAACAAAAATAAACAACTGGGACCTACTTAAACTTAAAAGCTTTTGCACAGCAAAGAAAACCATAAGCCAAATGAAAAGACAACCCACAGAACGGGAGAAAATATTTGCAAACGATGTGTCCATTAGATCTTAAGTCTTACGAATAATCACCTTTGATTCAACGCTCTGCACTCCAGGCCCATTGGGTCAGCAAAATCAAGGGCCCTAGTTAGCAGCCCTGCCTGCAAGGCTCCAGTCAGCAGCAGTCCACCCTGCTGAGATGGAGGCAGTGACCCCACCCTTTGAAACCAAGAAGGCAGCCTTGATAATTGAAATGATCTCATGGTCATACTTGTCTTCTTGAAGAATGCTCCTTCACAACCAAAGAGTTCTACTGTCTCATCCTGCAGAAATCCAAAAGCCTCCCTTTTTTTCATCCTGTCTCTGTTCCTTTTGGTGCAAGCTAGTATTGTCTGCTGGTATAATCCCATCTCTGTTCCTGGCTTTGGCTGAAGTGCCTGGTTCACATCCATAGTAACCTCCTTATCAAATGATTGTTTAGCCACATCTTTAGTGTTATATTTGGAACACACTTTCACATTTTTTGTAGTATGGATAAACTGAGAATTTTCTAATTCTTCAAGTTCAGGTTCCTTTTTACTTAAACATTTCTTTAATTTATCTCTCTCATCTCACATTATTACAATAAGCAGTAAGGAGAAGCAAGGCTGCATCTTCGATTCTTTGCTTAGAAATCTCAGCTAAATATCCAGTTTCATAGCTCACAAGTTCTACTTTCCACGAGACACTAGAATACAATTCAGCTAATTTTTTATCATTTTATAACAAGATCCTCTTTCCTTCAATTTCCAATAATATGTTCTTCATTTCCATCTGAGTCTCAGTGGAATTGCCTTTAACATCCAACAGACCCTTCAAGATAATGTAGGCTTTTTCTATCATTTATCTGTAAACTCTTCAAATCTTTACCAATACCCAGTTCCAAAGTCACTTACACATTCTTAGGTATTTGTTACAGCAGCACCATTTCACAGTATTAAGTTCTGTTTTAGTCTTCTCAGACCGTCATAACTGAATGCGAGAGACTATGTGGCTTAAACAACAGAAATTTACTTTCTCACAATTCTGGAGGCTGAAAATTCCATACCAATATGCAGCAGGGTTTTGTTTCCCATGAGAGCTCTCTTCTGGATTTTCAGATGGCCACCTTCTTGCTGTGCCTTCACATGACCATTTCTCTGAGCAAGAGGGGTGGTGGGGGGAGGGATCTCTGGTATCTCTTCTTATAAGGACTCTAATTCTGTTGGATTAAGGTCTCAACCTTATTACCTTATTTAACCATAAGTACCTCCCTAAAACTCCTATCTCCAAATGCAGTTATATATGGGTGGGTTAGGGTTCAACATATGAATTTTTAACAGGACACAATTCAGTCCATAACACATGGAAAATCTCAAATACCCAATAGGAAACTTGAATAACATTATTTGAAACACTATACTTAAATTTTCTGTTCTTCAAGACCATATAATAAAGCAATATATTCAATATTAGAGACTTACTATTTAAAGAGAAAATTAACTAGATGGGGGGAATCCTTTCACATTGTACATGTATATTAAATCACTACAACATATACTTTAAATGTCTTACAATTTTGTCAATTATACCCCAATAAAGCTCGGGGGGGGGGAAGAGAGAATCATATAAAAAGAAATTGGTTTGGCAATAAATTTATGAAATGACACCAGAAATCAGTAACAACAGAGTGGAATCATAACGTCAGACAGTTGAAACTTCACATTCATCTTTAAATTAGGATTTTTAGTAATTTAAAGAAATATACTCAACATATATTTCAGTCACATTATATTTAAGGAGGAAGGACTTACATCAATGGGAATGGCATGGGTTAATATAAAGGCATAGAGGTAGAAAAATATAAGGCCTGTTCAGGAAATAATAATAAGACATTTGGCTGGGGCATAGGATAAATGAGAGGAAGTAGACTAAGTTAATTCCATGCCAAAATACAGATACTTTAAAAATGTTCATTCATACTCTATTCTAAATTCCTCCAATTACAGGAAGTGCTTCATGAAGGAGCTGCTTAGTTTTTCCTTTTCTGTAACTCTGATTCCCAGTAATCTGCTCTCCTTAAATCTAGATCTCTGATGTACTACCAGGAAAAAAATAAATCTAAATAATTCCACATGACGGGCCTTCATATTTTAATACTGTCATCATGCTATATCAATCCCCAAGGCTTCTCTTTCCCTAATAGGTCACCTGATTATTCTACATCTCATATCTGCACCCTCTCCCTTCATCTCTGTTGCTAGTGCCTTTGTTCAGACATTCATTGTTCTTTACCTGAATTATTACATTAGTAAACTTATTGGTCTCCCTCCTTGTCTCATTGCCCTCCAAGCTATTCTCCACATTAATGCTGTCATAATTTCTTGAAAATGGCAACTCTGATTTGTCACTTATATCTAAACCTCCTCAACTGCAATGATTTGTTTTTATGTGTACGTCTCCCACTTGACTGAGCTACTCAAGGGCCAAGATCATAGCTTCTTCATCTTTGTAGTTTCAGTTACTAGCACAGTGCTTGGCATATAGCAATAGCACATGCTCTGTAAGAGTCCACTTTGGTTATTTTTTTTCCCCAAAATGTGCTTCTATTCTGTATCTAGCACAATGCTTAGAAAATGTATTATTATCTGTAAGCATTAAAGAATTATTGCCTGCTGAAGTGTTTCTTTACCATTCTTTGATTATATTAATTTTATATTGTATATGGGCAGAATAAGACCCTGGAAATATGTTCTAATAATAATAGCTAATATTTATTGACTTTTTATTATGTACTGCTACAATTTTTGTTTTAAGCAGTTTAAAAATATTTCATATAGTCCTGAAAAAGGAAACACAAAGCCCATAGGCTGTAGATACTATTATCACTGTCATTTTACATATGAGGAAACTGGCACACAGAAATGAAATAATTTGAACAAGTTTATACAACTTCTAAGTGACAAAGTATCAAAGAAAAATTGCACCAGGAAGATTTAAACAGGGAAGGAAGACTTTATTCAAGACTATTGCAATAGGGGAGAAAGATCGCACTTCACTTTGAATGTAATAGGGGAAGCTGGGGATTTATAGCCAATGGGCAGCGTGAGAGTCAGTGGATGGAAAATTACTAAGAGGAAGTTGGCGAGGTTATAAAGGGTGGGGAGATTCTTCCTAAATTGGCTTGGTGAGATTCTTGCTAAAGTGGGCTCAGCAGGCCAAGGATGGCAGGCTAATGACAAGGCCTAGTTGAGAAGAGGGCTCAGAGGAGCCTGACTAACGTTTAATCAAGGAGGGAGTTCTTGTAAGCCTCTCCTCTTATACAAAGAAATATAACATTGTTTCTTGTTCAGTCACCTTTTTTCATTAAGGTCCAGATGAACTATCTCTTAAGAATTGGTAGTAGAGAATATTTACTGGATAGCGTTTAATGAGGGGAATTTCTATGAAAAGAAAAACAATATGAATGGTTCGAGCAGACTATAAACCCAGTTTCTGTGTCCGAAGGGCAAGAAGTCAAGAAGGTTCCTAAATGTTGGACCCAAAACTTCTTTAGATATTGGAATGAGTATGACAGTGGCAAAGTGGTAGATTTCCCAATTTGCAGTTTGAATGTATGGTTATGGCTTAGACATATGAGAGGTTTTAGTGAAATTGTCCATATTCATGGCTATTTCCTGGAGTAGAACATGGAAGATGTAGAGTTCTGGTGAGCTTCCTGAGTGGCCTACACAACAGTGGTTCCAGGCATGAAGTTTGCCCATATTCTGCTGTGGTGATGAGTCCTCTGAAATTTTTATCAGGTTGCCCACTTCATCTCACAAGGCGTCTTTATATTCGAGGGGGAAATTGAGCTAAAAGACAACCTAGGTGCCCAACAAGAATCTAGGAAGTCAAGTTTTAGTTATCAGTGATGCCAAATCAAGAGGGTAGGAGAAATATTAGAAATGTTAGTTTGGAGATTTGTATCCAGGTATTGAAGGAAACTAGAAAAATTTTTAAATTGTTAAGGATGACAAAATGTGCAAGACTGCAGGATCCAGTCCAACTTCCAGGTAGATAATAAAACTGTGTAGTTAACAAAGAAGTAAAAAAATAGCTCAAAGATGATAAATAGTACCAGAGTCTGATTACCCACAAGGGTGGTGTTTTCTACTGAAATATAAAATTTCTCTCTATATCAAACCCCCTTTTGATCAAAGATAAATCATATTATTCTTATTTTAAAATTAAGTCTGTTCTCATTAGATTTGGCTTGATTATTACATAAGGGCAACAAAGATAGTAATTAGCCATACATGCCTTTTAAAGTTTGCTTTGATGGAACTTTTCATAAGGAATATAAGACTGGACTTTTAAAAGCCTCTTGAGTCTAGGAAGTCAAGCCTAGAACTTGCCACTTCATCTACAGTACCTACAGATTTGGGTAAAATCCTCTCTTATTGAGGTTCCCTAAAATATCCTCAACAATCCAGGAAGTGACCTTTCTTACTCTCTTGTAAAGCTGGGAACTATGTAATCCAGATGTCAGACTGGTTTTCCCAAGAGGGCTTTTTAAGTATTGGCTCCAAAAATTTAACCTTTGTTCCTTAAAACTATAGAATCATATCTGATTTGACACATTATTCTCAAATATCATAGTCAAAGCTTTTGTTATTTAATCATTTTCTCAATTATATCCTCTTTCAAGGAAGATAGATTATTATTGAATCTATGCAAATAATTATCTTGTCATGAAAATAAGAATACTCAATAAGAGTTTCAGACTTCTTGAGGGGTCAGGAAGGGAGAAAAAGAGAAATGTTTAATTTCTGTTTATCAAATATATTCTATTAAATTATTATGAATTATAGATAGCTTAAGAGAAACTACTTTATCTTAAAAGAAAAAAGAGTTTCTTATATCCATAAAATAAAAAATTAAAGCATCATCATTATTCCAAACAAAACACATAATCATTACTCATCAGTTTATTTAATTATTGTTCTCCTTGAATTTGGGTTAGTAGTCTTATGAATCCATCAGCTTCCCCACTAGAATTCTGAAAATTCTGAGTCAATCCAGTGGGGTGGTCTCAAAATTATTTAAGAAACGCCATCAGAGGCCTGTGCCCCCGAGTACCTGGAACAGTCCTTTCTATAAGTCTCTGAGACAGCCCCTTTTCATTGAAGATGAAGCATTTTGACCTATAGCTGATTATAAGAACTCTCAAGGAAGTATCAGAGTAAAACTATCTGTGAATTACAAAAGTCTTAAAATGGCTGTGGTTAAGGCTCTGATAAGAGTTCCTTATAAAATAATAAAATTGACAAAGAAAATCTGGTTGTTTCTGTGGCATACAACACTTAATAACAGAGAAGATTGGTCAAGATGGTAAAGTAGAAAGACCTTGAGCTCATGTCCTCTAGCACGCACACCAAAATTATAACCATTTACAGACTACCACTGATGAAAAACACATGAACCTACCAAAAAATATCTTCTACAGCTAAAGATATAAAGAAGTAACCACAAGTCAGGTAGGAGGGGGTGGAGTTGCAGTGTAGTCAAGCCCCATACCCCTGGGTGGGCAACGTATAAATGGGAGAATGATTAAAATTGCAGAGGTTCTCACAAAGGAGTGAGGGGTCTGAGCCCCAAATCAGCCTCCCTAGCCCAAGAGTCCTGCACCAGGAAGATGAACCCCCAGAGCATTTGGCTTTGAAGGCCTGTGGAGATTACTTAAGGGAGTCCCAGAGGGTTGGGGGAAAAAGAGACACCACTCTTAAAGGGTGCACACAAAATCTCACCCACTCCAGGATCCAGGACAGAAAGGAGCCTGGGTAAGATCAACCTGCTAATCTTGGAAAGTATCCCAGAGAGGCAGGAGGCAACAGAAGGTCTGTTGCCTGGGGACACAGATATAGGCGACAGATATAGGCGACAGCCATTTTGTTGAGCTTATTCTACCACTTGGACACTGCTGCTGGCAGCTACCACTGTGGAATCCTCCCTCTAGCTTTTTAGCTTCAGGACACAGCCCCACCCCTGCCCTCCAGCCTGTAGGCCTGTACTGGGATGCTTCAGGCCACGCAACTAACTGGGTGCCTACTAGCCCCACCCACCAGCAGACAGGCTGCCTTAAGACCCCCTGAGGTATATGTATATATACAATGGAATACTACTTAGACATAAAAATGGATGAAATTGTGCCATTTGTAACAACATGGATGGAGTTAGAGAGCATTATGCTTTGTGAACTGTCAAACACTAAGACAAATACTCTATGTTATCACTTATGGGTAGAATCTAAAAATAAAAGATACTAGTGAATATAACAAAAAGGAAACAGACTCACAGATATAGACAACATACTAGTGGTTACCAGTCAGGAGAGGGAAGGAGTGAGAAGCAAGATAGGGGTAGGGATTAAGAGGTACAAACTACTATGTATAAAATAAATAAGCTACAAGGATATATTGTACAACACAGAAAATATAGCCTATATTTTACAGTAACTATAAATGGAGTATAACCTTTAAAAATAGTGAATCACTATGTTGTACACCTGAAACTTATATAATATTATAAATCAACTATAGGGACTTCCCTGGTGGTCCAGTGGTTAAAACTCCGTGCTTCCAATGCAGGGGGTTCAGGTTCAATCCCTGGTTGGGGAACTAGGATCCCACATGTCATGCGGCAAAAAAACTGACATAAAGTAATTGCAAAACATAAAGGAAATAAATTTGTACTGTAGGAATATAATCTATATTTAAAAAATCAATCAATCGGGCTTCCCTGGTGGCACAGTGGTTGAGAGTCCGCCTGCCTATGCAGGGGACACGGGGTCGTGCCCCGGTCTGGGAAGATCCCACATGCCGCGGAGTGGCTGGGCCCGTGAGCCATCTGGAGCCTGTGCTCCGCAACGGGAGAGGCCACAACAGTGAAAGGCCCGCGTACCGCAAAGAAAAAAAAAAATCAACCAATCAATCAACTATAACTCAAAAAAGAAAATGTCTACTCCAAAAAACAACAATAATAACAAAAATTCTGACCAGGAACATTATACTGTTCTTGTCTAATATCAGGCAAAGTAAGGCCAAGACGTGTACAGCAAGTACATTCACAAATTACTAGGAAGTTCATATAATTTCTGAACTATTAATATTAATCATATTTTACCCCTACAAATATAATGTAGCACTTTTCATGCAATTCAACACATCAAATAAACCTAATTATTTTTAATATCTACCTCTTTACAAGGTGAAAGAACAAGTCCTCTGAGATTTTCAAATCATTCTGAGATCAAAATTTCAGTGAGAATTTCTTTTGGGAAAAGCAAAATATCAAAAGTTGTCCAAGAATGTCAATATGTTTGAAACATGCTTAAATAGGATGATGGGCCACTGTGAAACAATACTGAGCTACCAATTTTACAAAAGTCACAAAATATTTCAAAAGTAAATATAGGAAGTACCATGATTAGAAAAAAATATAGCTCTACTAAAAATGAGAAGACTCAGTTAAATAATCTTAATATTAAATGTCTTAAATAATCAAGGATAGGATAAAGTCAACATAGACCAGAGGAAATTATTCTGATAAAACACAGAATGTTTGTTTCCTAGTCAGATTACTCAAAAGGTAAGGAAAACTCTTACAATTCCTTATTCAGGAAAACCAGTAATACAAGAAAAATTTAGTAATTTTAACAGAGACAAAACCCAGCTCTAGTTTTGCATCGTATATTGCTGATGCTAAAGTTCATTAAATCAAACAAGCAAACATACAAAACCTTATAAATAAACCAATCCAATCCTAGTCAGCTTTAACCACACAACATAAGGTTCCTCTTTCACAAACTTCCTACAACTTTCTGTATCTATTCAGATTTTGTCCTACACTTTCCTTTCTCTCAGTTTGGAACAACCACTCCACTTTAGCACAAAATTACTCTCTTTTTACTTAATAAAAACCATGCTAGGGACTTCCCTGGTGGTCCAGTTGTTAAGACTCCATGCTTCTACCGCAGGGGGTGCAGGTTCCTGCCTACATTGCATAGTTTACTTAAAGAAGTTGTTTGCGTTTATTGTTCCTAGTAGTTTCATTTACATATATTGATTATAATTTTTAACTGTTAGTAACTTTATTTTACAGAGAAAACTAGGTAGCAGATAATTATTAGCTGTTTTTCAAACATTAGCATTGCTTAGCAGACTATCAACACTCATGAGTATACCATCTCACAATTTTTATAAATATATGCTTCCTTATAGCACAGTTTTTCAATGAAGCAAAAAGAGCATATTTATTACCAGACTCAGATATATATCATGTAAAAATAAGAAGCCAAAAGTACATAAACTTATACTCAGCAACAAATGTTTCAGTATTTTATCTTAGGATCTATTACTTAATTTAATTTAGCATAAGTCTAAATTTGCATGTTACCAAAAAGATATTAGAAACTATTTTTAGGCAGACATATTATAAAACAAAATTATTATTTAATAATTTTTGTCTGAATACTGACTCAATTTGATTAAAATCAAACTTATTATTTTTATAATCTTAAACACTTAGCAAATATTACTTTATTTGACTAGCAAACCCAATTAGAACAAAATGTATGTGTACTGAATTAATGCTAATAACTCAGAATACATAGATGTTTTTATTATAGCCACAATATTAAGCTAGTTTTACTTGCTAAAGATTTATTCAGTTTATGAGAACATTCGCTTAGTTTTTATGAGGATAGTTATTTTTTTCCATATTGGAATTACTAGAAGTTCAGGGCTTTTATTATTATTATCACTGGGAGTTTCAGGAATATTTAATTTATATGTGATTATTTATCTGTAAGCCAATTAGAATAGAGCTCTGTATTAGATTTTATAAATTAATTGTTAATGCCATCTGGGGGCAGGTAAAATATCACATATACATATGTTAATATATACATACATTTATATACATATATTATATGTATGTATGTATACATACATATGGATATATATATATGGATAGATGCAAACATCTTGGCTATGAGTCAGGAATAAACACAGTGATACAAAACTTACTGGTCTATATAAAAAGAATTGGCTCTAATCTTTGTCCCACTTTTTATTTTTATCTGAATTGTATTTCTGGCAGATTAGACATGTTGAGGTTACCCACTCAGTATGAGAGCTAAATCTTTCTACTAATATCTGTGGAAGAGACTTTTAAGATTTTATTTTTTTATGGAGGCTGTGGACAAAATTTTAGGTGAGGGACTTAGAAGACACTAATCAGTTGTCTGGGTGTCTCCAAAGCCCATCTGAGTGAACAAAATATCCAGTGTGTTTCCAATTTTCTTTTTATCTTTTTCAGCCTCAGGTAGTTGCTTTTGCAGTTCTTCAATCTCAAAATATTCATATGGTAGCAGGGAGTTGAGGGCCTAGAATGGTAAAGGTCTGGCAGCAATGGAAGAAAGGATAGAGTGGGTAGTGGTATTGAAGTGGGACAGATCAAATGATTTAAAGGAGCTAAAGGGAAGATTGAAGTTATAAAATATGGAAGGAGTGGAGGTAATGAGAAAGAAGTCTTAGGTCAGCCAGTTTGAGGAGCTTTCAGGTTTCCCAAAGAGACCATTGAAGTTGCAAATTATCCATAAAAATATTTCTACAAATGAGATCTCTGTAAAGAAAAAGAATCCAAAAGAGTACTCTAAATACCAAAAAAATAAAGTTCAACCAAATGAGAATTTCCCAGGTTCTAAACTAATGGTACCTTTTTAAAAACAGAAGTCTCTAACCCAGCCTCAAGACTATACTCTGCATCCTAAGAATCAAAATCTGTTCTTTTAGTGTTTTAACAGACTATCATTCAGAACATTGTATCAGGAGTTGGACTCACCAATGGATCCTTGATCAATCAGTCAGGAGTGAAGACAAATACTTTAAAATAATGCATGTAGGGTTCTGGGTGAGAGATACAGGGGTCTAGTGATGAATCTGGTCCTCCCCAAGTCACAGAACCAGCACTGTCAAAGAAAAATTACACCAGTTAAACAGGCAAAAAAAAATTTTATACAAGGCTATTGCAATATGAAAGTGATATTGAATTTAATTCTGAATAAAACAGGGGCAGCTGAGGAATTTTAGTCAACTGGCAGGATGAGGAAGTCAGTAGATGAAAAATTACTAAGAAAAACTTGGCTAGGTATCAAGGGTGGAAAGATTCTTACTAAACTGGCTTGGCAGAATTCTTGCTGAACTGGCCTTAGCAAGCCAAGGAACTTGACCAAGGATGAGGCCCAGTTGGGAAGAGGGATCAGAGGACTCTGACTAAAGCTTAGTCAGAGAGAGAATCCTTGTCAAAAGCCAGTATTCAAACCCAAGCTGACTCAAAAGCCTATGTTTCTAAACACTAGCCAATGCTACCCATTTTCCTATGCTTCTGTGGGGTTTCTTTGTTTGTTTTTTTATGTACCTACATAACTTCTTTGGATAAACATTGCTTCTTTTGGCAACTTTCTCAGGTGCCTAGGATTCACATACTACTACCTGGTTTGTCCTTGTTTTGATTTTTTTTGAACAAAACTCCATACACTGGTTTCTCATTCAAACATTTACCTGCCTTATCCCCTTAAGATTTTGAATCCTGGGTTACTTGAGTATAAAATTTAAACAGCTACAACAAGCTACTGAGCTATTAATTTTCTTAGCAAAAGTGTTATATCTAAACCCAATCAAAATGTACATCATACTACCAGAACACGAGAAATGTATCTGATCTCTGGAATTCTAAGATGTTTTGCAAGGGAGTACTATTGAGCATGTGGAGTTGGAGCCTTTTTGTTTCCATCATGTCAGACCAACTAGGTAGCTATCAACTCACTTCCTTTTTATGAAAAAGAGAAAGGACAACCCACAAAAGAAACAGTTCTCATCGCATGTGTTAACGACATTATTGTAATGGGGCATCTTTTCCCCTCTGGATCATAGATGATGTGCTAATATTTATATCAACCCACTCCTAGTGTTAAACTTTATTAATGACTAAAATAAATATGCTAGAGATTTGACTTTTTATATCGCTTCCCTAGCCAAATGCTAGGGAGGAGCCAAATGCTGTGCAGGAGAAAAATGACATCAATGAAGCTGAGAGCCAAAGCCTGTTTAATGTAGTCTTAAAAATATTTTGTGACACTTTGTCTAGAATAATACTATCAATGTGGGCAATTTTTTTCATCTTATATATATTTTCCATTCTTTCTCCCTCTGATGGCCTCTTTGGCTTTTTAAGTTCTATAGTTTATAACATCTGTTAGCTGTCATTACATTTCTGTCTCCAGAGATTTTTGTTTATTTTTATTTTAGTCATCCAATGAGGATTATTACCTTTGTGGTAAGTGTTATTCCTGTGTTAATAATAAAATAAAAACTCACTATTGTTAAGATGGGAGAGGGTGCCTCTAACCTCTTTACCATTTGATATTTGCCTGCCATCATTATTGAGTTATTTTTCTGATATTATTATAAACACAATTTTTCCTATTTACGTTTCATTTTAGTTATTTTTCTCTTTTAACTCTATGAGAAAATAGATGCCAAGTGTCACTGAAGAAACTAAACTGACATTGTAATTAACCATTTTTAAAATTTCTCTAGACATAATCAAATCCTTTTATAAGACTTTTTTTTTAAATAAAAAAGTAGTGTTTGGTCCACAGTGAAATTGAGAAGGTGGTACAGAGATTTCCCATATACCCTTTACCCCCACATGCATGATCAGAGTGGTACATTTGTTACAATTGATGAACCTACATTGGTAAATCATAATCATTCAAAGTCCATAGTTTACCTTAGTGTTCATTCTTGGTGATGTACATTCTATGCGTTTGAACATATGTGTAATGACATGTGTCAATCATTGTGGTATCATACAGAGTATTTTCATTGCCCTAAACATCCTTTGTCCTCCACCTATTCATCCCTCCACCATCCCCAAACCCTGGAAACCACTGATAATTTTGTCTCCATAGTTTTGCCTTTTCCAGAATGTCATATAGTTGGAATCATATAGTACGTAACCTTTTCAGATTGGCTTATTTCACTAAGCAGTATGCATATAAATTTCTTCCATGTTTTTTCATGCCTTAATAGCTCATTTATTCTTAGTGCTGAATAATACTCCATTGTCAAGATATACCATAATTTATTTATCCTTTCACCTACTGCAGGACATCTTGGTTGCTTCCAAGTTTTGGCAATGATGAATAAAGCTGAAATAAATAGCCATCTGCAAGTTGTTTGAGGGCATATGTGTTTTCAGCTCCTTTGGGTAAATAGCAATGAGTGTGATTACTGGATCATACAATAAGAGTATATTTAGTCTTGTAGGAAACCAACAAACTGTCTTCCTAAAGCGCATTCCTACCAGCAATGAACGTGTCAACAGTGTTCTTGATTTTGACCATTCTAATAGGTGTGTAGTGGTATTTCATTGTTCTTTTTGTATTTCCTTGATGACATATGATGTAGAACATCTTTTCACATACTTATTTGCCATCTGTGTATTTTCTTTAGTGATATCTCTGTTAAGATCTCTGGTCTATTTTTGAATAAGGTTGTTGGTTTTCTTATTGTTGAGTTCTTTCTGGACTTTGGATAACAGGCCTTTATAAATTGTATCCTTGGCAAATATTTTCTTCTTCTCATTATTTTGACTTTGTCTTTCTCAGAGCAGAAGTTTTTTTTTTTTTAGAAGTTTTTAAATTTATTAAAGTCCAGCTTATCAATTGTTTCTTTCATGGACTGTGCCTTTGATGTTGTAAATAATGAGTTATCACCACATCCAAGGTCATCTATGCTTTCTACTATGTTATCTTCTAGGAGTTTTATAGTTTTCAGTTTTACATTTAGGTCTATGATCCATTTTGAGTTAAATTTTGTGAAGGGTGTAAGGCCTGTATGTTAGGTCTTCAAAATACGAATTTGGGGGGTGGGGCATGCATAATTCACTCCATAACATATGTTATGTTATTGTCCTATGTAGGTGAATAATGATTAGACATATGAATTTCAGACATTGAAAAAAATATTATTTTAAGATAATTCATTCTTTCAACTTGGGTTTTCTCATAATAGGGGAAATTATTTATAGCTTAGCCATATTGTTTGCCTTTAAATCGTTCTCCTTTTAAATGCCTAAATCCTTCCAACATAATTAGTAGCATGACTACACTGAGTTACAGTAAATTTAATTGAGCAATTATAATTGAAAATTTTTTTTAATGTTATTGTTCTATAGATCTTCACAATTTTGTGGGTGCTTTCTTTAACAAAACGCTTGTTCTTCACAGTGTTAACCACTCTTCTGTTTTAACTCTGTATTGTCTATATTTTTGTTGATCCATTTATCACTTTGTATTGTAATTGATCTTTTTACATATCTGCTTCCCCTCCAAAGCTGTGAGCTCTTTTAGGAAGGGGATAAAGTTGTGTTGTGCTTTGTTGATACCAACATATATTTAGTCTCCTATCAACATTTGTTGAGTGAAAAAATGAATTAATGTATACTGCATACTTGGCCATAGTGTCTTAATTAATTTTACACATTTAGTAGTATAATTGAGTTTTGAAACCATCCTTATTCACTGAACGACTAGTCCAGATCTCTGTGTATTATACTGCTTTTAGGAATGAATTGTACATTTGTCTCTAACAACCAATGAAAAAAATTTATTGAAAAAAACCTTTTCACTTAAAGTAACAAAAATATTTCCCATACCTTTAAGTCAGATATACTGGCCATAGTAAAATGCATGTCATCTTCAAATTCATAAATTGGTTGCCATCAAAAGACTGTATCACTGTTTTCTCTTTAATCAGCTATTTATTTTATTTGTATTATTCCCTTACTAGTTTATTTGGATTTAATTTGCTTTTCTTTTAATAATTAGCTGTAATGGACATTTAACTTACTGATTATCATTCTTCCTTCTTTTCTAATATATGCGTTTGAGACTCTAAATGTCCCATTAAGCATAGTTTTAACACTTACATATTATATGATAAATACATATAAATTCAGGAAATATGTTAGAAGTATTTTATTACTGAATAAATGCAGCTAATTCCGTGCTTACTGAGGGAATTTAGAGCTTTCAGTGCATGTATTAGAAATATATGAAAAATTCTTACATGAATATATTTCAACTTTAATTTCTAAGCACAAAGGGACTTTATAGTGTGGTCAGAGAAATGTTACTTGCACCTTTTTTAATCTTTGGATTATGTTTAAACTTATTTTATGTCTAGGATGACCATATAACCTTCTTTGCATGGGACAGTCTCAGTTTATAATCATTTTTCTTATGTAAATATCAACACTGCAAAATTTACTCTCAAATAGTCTTCCTTATGATCCCAAATCTGGCAAATTTTTAAATGTTTGTGTGTGCCTAAAAGAAATGTTGGCAAATTCTGATTTGATGGCAGAGTAAAAGGACGTGCTCTCACTCCCTCTTGTGAGAACACCAGAATCACAATTAACTGCTGAACAATCATCAACAGGAAGACACTGGAACTCACCAAAAAAGATACATCACATGCAAAGACAAAGGAGAAGCCACAATGAGATGGTAGGAGGGGTGCAATCACAATAAAATCAAATCCCATAACTGGTGGGTGGGTGACTCACAAACTGGAAAACACTTATACCACAGAAATCCACCCACTGGAATGAAGGTTCTGAGCCCCACATCAGGCTTCTGAACCTCGGGGTATGGCAATGGAAGGAGGAATTCCTAGAGAATCCGACTCTGAAGGCGAGTGGGATTTGATTGCAGGACATTGAGAGAACTGGGGGAAACAAAGACTCCACTCTTGAAGAACACACACAATGTAGTGTGTGCATCAGGACTGAGGGAAAAGAACAGTGACCCCATAGGAAACTGAACCAGACCTATCTGCTAGTGTTGGAGGGTCTCCTGCAGAGGCAGGGGGTGGCTGTGGCTCACCATGGGGACAAGGACACTGGCAGCAGAAGTTCTGGGAGGTCCTCCTTGGTGTGAGCCCTCCCAGAGTCTGCCATTAGGCCCACCAAATAGCTGAGGTAGGCCTCAGTGTTGGGTTGCCTCAGGCCAAACAACCAACAGGGAGGGAACCCAGCCCCACCCATCAGCAGACAAGAGTATTAAAGTTTTACTGAGCTCTGCCCACCAGAGCAACAGCCAGCTCTAACCACCACCAGTCCCTCCCATCAGGAAACTTGCACAAGCCTCTGAGATAGCCTCATCAACCAGAGGGCAAACAGCAGAAGCAACAATAACTACAATCCTGCAGCCTGTGGAAAAAAACCCACATTCACAGAAAGGTAGACAAGATGAAAAGGCAGAGGGCTATATACCAGATGAAGGAACAAGATAAAACCCCAGAAAAACAACTAAATGAAGTGTAGATAAGCAACCTTTCAGAAAAAGAATTCAGAATAATGATAGTGAAGATGATCCAGGACCTCGGAAAAAGAATGGAGGCAACGATGGAGAAGATGCAAGAAATGTTTAACAAAGACCTAGAAGAATTAAAAAACAAACAGAGATGAACAATACAATAATTGAAATGAAAACTACACTAGAAGGAATCAATAGCAGAATAACTGAGGCAGAAAAACGGATAAGTGATGTGGAAGACAGAATGGTGGATTTCACTGCTCTGGAACAGAATAAAGAAAAAAGGATGAAAAGAAATAAAGACAGCCTAAGAGACCTCTGCGACAACATTAAACACAACAACATTCGCATTATAGGGGTCCCAGAAGGAGAAGAGAGACAGAAAGGACCAGAGAAAATGTTTGAAGAGATAATAGTTGAAAACTTCCCTAGCATAGGAAAGGAAATAGCCACCCAAGTCCAGGAAGCACAGAGAGTCCTATACAGGATAAACCTAAGGAGAAACACACCAAGACACGTAGTAATCAAATTGGCAAAAATTAAAGACAAAGAAAAATTATTGAAAGCAGCAAGGGAAAAACAACAAATAAATTACAATGGAACTCCCATAAGGTTAACAGCTGATTTCTCAGCAGAAATTCTACAAGCCAGAAGGGAGTGGCATGATATGCTTAAAGTGATGAAAGGGAAGAAACTACAACCAAGGTTACTCTACCTGGCAATGTTCTCATTCAGATTAGATGGAGAAATCAAAAGCTTTACAGAAAAGCAAAAGCTAAGAGAATTCAGCACCACCAAACCAGCTCTACAACAAATGCTAAAGGAACTTCTCTAAGTGGAAAACACAAGAGAAGAAAAGGACCTACAAAAACAAACCCCAAACAATTAAGAAAATGGTCATAGGAACATACATATCGATAATTACCTTAAATGTGAATGGATTAAATGCTCCAACCAAAAGACACAGCCTTGCTGAATGGATACAAAAACAAGACCCATATATATGCTCTCTACAAGAGACCTACTCAAGACCTAAGGACACATACAGACTGAAAGTGAGGGGATGGAAAAAGATATTCCATGCAATGGAAATCAAAAGAAAGCTGGAGTAGCAATACTCATATCAGATAAAATAGACTTTAAAATAAAGAATGTTACAAGAGACAAGGAAGGACACTACATAATGATCAAGGGCTCAATCCAAGAAGAAGATATAACAATTATAAATATATATGCGCCCAACATAGGAGCACCTGAATACATAAGGCAACTGCTAACAGGTATAAAAGAGGAAATCGACAGTAACAAAATAATACTGGGGGAATTTAACACCTCACTTACACCAATAGACAGATCATCCAAATAGAAAATTAATAACGAAACACAAGCTTTAAATGACACAATAGACCAGATAGATTTAATTGATATTTATAGGACATTCCATCCAAAAACAGCAGATTACACTTTCTTCTCAAGTGCACACGGAACATTCTCCAGGATAGATCACATCTTGGGTCACAAACCAAGATTCAGTAAATTTAAGAAAATAGAAATCGTATCAAGCATCTTTTCTGACCACAACACTATGAGATTAGAAATGAATTACAGGGGAAAAAACGTAAAAAACACAAACACATGGAGGCTAAACACTACGTTACTAAATAACCAAGAGATCACTGAAGAAATCAAAGCGGAAATCAAAAAATACCTAGAGACAAATGACAATGAAAACACAACCATCCAAAACCTGTGGGATGCAGCAAAAGCAGTTCTAAGAGGGAAGATTATAGCTATACAAGCCTACCTCAAGAAACAAGAAAAATATCAAATAAACAATCTAACCTTACATCTAAAGGAACTAGAGAAAGAAGAACAAACAAAACCCAAAGTTAGCGGAAGGAAAGAAATCATAAAGATCAGAGCAGAAATAAATGAAATAGAAAGAAAGAAAACAACAGCAAAGATGAATAAAACTACAAGCTAGTTCAAGAATATAAACAAAATTGATAAACCATTAGCAAGACTCATCAAGAAATAGAGACTCAAATCAATAAAATTAGAAATGAAAAAGAAGTTACAACAGATACCGCAGGAATACGAAGCATCATAAGAGACTACTACAAGCAACTCTGCCAACAAAATGGACAACCCAGAAGAAATGGACAAATTCTTACAAAGGTATAACCGTTCAAGACAGACCAAGGAAGAAATAGAATATATGCACAGACCAATGACAAGTAATGAAATTGAAACTGTGATTAAAAATCTTCCAACAAACAAAAAGCCCAGGACCAGATGGCGTCACAGGCGAATTCTATCAAACATTTAAAGAGCTAACACCCAACCTTCTCAAACTCTTCCAAAAAATTGCGGAGAAAGGAACACTCCCAAACTCATTCTATGAGGCCACCATCACCCTGATACCAAAACCAGACAAAGATACTACAAAAAAAGAAAATTACAGACCAATATCACTGATGAATATAGATGCAAATATCCTCAAGACAATAATAGCAAACAGAATCCAGCAACACATTAAAAGGATCATACACCATGATCAAGTGGGATTTATCCCAGGGATGCAAGGATTCTTCATTATACGCAAATCAATCAATGTGATACACCATATTAACAAACTGAAGAATAAAAACCATATGATCATCTCAATAGATGCCGAAAAAGCTTTTTACAAAATTCGACACCCATTTAGGATAAAAATTCTCCGGAAAGTGGGCAGAGAGGGAACCTACCTCAACATAATAAAGGCCATATACGACAAACCCACAGCAAACATCATTCTCAATGGTGAAAAACTGAAAGCATTTCCTCTAAGGTCAGGAGCAAGAAAAGAATGTCCACTCTCACCAGTATTATTCAACATGGTTTTGTAAGTCCTAGACACGGCAATCAGAAAAGAAAAAGAAATGAAAGGAATACAAATTGGAAAAGAAGAACTAAAACTGTCACTGTTAGCAGATGACATGATACTATACATAGAGAATCCTAAAAATGCCACCAGAAAACTACTAGAGCTAATCAACGACTTTGGTAAGTTGCAGAATACAAAATTAATATACAGAAATCTCGTGCATTCCTATACACTAATGATGAAAAATCTGAAGGAGAAATTAAGAAAACACTCCCATCTACCATTGCAACAAAAAGAATAAAACACCTAGGAATAAACCTACCTAGGAAGACAAAAGACCTGTATGTAGAAAACTATAAGACACTGTTGAAAGAAATTAAAGATGATACCAACAACTGGAGAGATATACCATGTTCCTGGTTTGGAAGAATCAATACTGTGAAAATGACTATCCTACCCAAAGCAATCTACAGATTCAATGCAATTCCTATCAAATTACCAATGGCATTTTTTACAAAACTAGTACAAAAAATCTTAAAATTTGTATGGAGACATAAAAGACTCCGAATAGCCAAAGCAGTCTTGAGGGAAGAAAACTCAGCTGGAGGATTCAGATACCCTGACTTCAGACTATACTACAAAGCTACAGTAATCAAGACTATATAGTACTGGCACAAAAACTGAAATATAGATCAATGGAACAAGATAGAAAGCCCAGCGAGAAACCCAAGCACCTATGGTAAACTAATCTACGACAAAGAAGGCAAGGATATACAATGGAGAAAAGGCAGTCTCTTCAATAAGTGGTGCTGGGAAAACTGGACAGCTACATGTAAAAGAATGAAATTAGAACACTCCCTAACACCATACACAAAAATTAACTCAAAATGGATTAGAGACTTAAATGTAAGACCGGACACTATAAAACTCTTAGAGGAAAACACAGGAAGAACACTCTTTGACATAAATCACAGCAAGATCTTTTTTGACCCACCTCCTAGAGCAACAGAAATAGAAACAAAAATAAACAAGTGGGACCTAATGAAACTTAAAAGCTTTTGCACAGCAAAGGATACCATAAACAAGACAAAAAGACAACCCTCAGAATGGGAGAAAATATTTGCAAACAAATCAATGGACAAAGGATTAATCTCCAAAAATATATAAACAGCTCATGCAGCTCAATATTAAAAAAATAAACAACCCAATCCAAAAATGGGCAGAAGACCTAAATAGACATTTCTCCAAAGAAGACATACAGATAGCCAAGAAGCACGTGAAAAGCTGCTCAGCATCACTAATTATTAGAGAAATGGAAATGAAAACTACAATGAGGTATCACCTCACACCAGTTAGAATGGGCATCATCAGAAAATGTTCAAACAACAAATTCTGGAGAGGGTGTGGAGAAAAGGGAACCCTCTTGCACTGTTGGTGGGAATGTAAATTGATACAGCCACTATGGAGAACAGTATGGAGGCTCCTTAAAAAACTAAAAATAGAACTATCATACGACCCAGCAATCCCACTACTGGGCATATACCCTGAGAAAAACCATCATTCAAAAATGAGACATGTAGCACAACGTTCATTGCAGCTCTATTTACAATAGCCAGGACATGGAAGCACCCTAAGTGTCCATCGACAGATGAATGGATAAACAAGTGTGGTATATATATATACAATGGAATATTACTCAGCCATAAAAAGGAACGAAATTGGGTCATTTGTACAGACGTGGATGGATCCAGAGACTGTCATACAGAGTGAAATAAGTCAGAAAGAGAAAAACAAATATTGTATATTAATGAATGTATGTGCAAATTAGAAAACTGGTACAGATGAACCAGTTTGCAGGGCAGAAATTGAGACAGCGATGTAGAGAACAAACATATGACACCAAGGGGGGGAAAGCAGTGGAGAGGGTGGGATGAATTGTGAGATTGGTATTGAGATGTATACACTGATGTGTATAAATTGGATTACTAATAAGAACCTGCTGTATAAAAAAATAAATAAAATTCAAAAATTCAAAAAAAAAGGCCTCTGGACAATAAACTGCAAAAAAAAGAAATGTCATAGGAAATTAGATAATTGTTAGCAATTAAAGGTGGAATTATATTGGTTTATCTTTTTAAAAAAACACTTTTAATGTTTGTTTTTGTAGATAATGGTTATTATCTGCCATACTACAAGAGGGAAAGGAACAAATGAAAACAAAGGAAAAAAAAAGAAAACAATAATGGATTTCTACACTCTCTTTGAATATTTCAAGTTTCCTCTTTTGAACCAGAACTAGAGAGTTTCTTTTGAATCTTTATCTGATTTTCTCTGCTGCCCACTTCATTGTTTCCTAAGCAACTAAATAGAATACCAAAGAAAAAAATAGTAAATCTATCGCCAGTTTAGGTGGAACTTTTACTTTTGTTCTTCTTTCCCATTCTGCCTGCTATTATTTCCTTTTTGGTGTCCCTAACCCTAATCCTTTTTGGCGTCCTCAAACATCTGGGGAATTTAATTCTGTCTAGGATTTACAGCTATATTCGGTGGGAGAGCAAAGCAGTATGTGCTTTCTCTATCTTATTTGAAACGAGAACCTGCATTTTTGTGTGTGTGATTTTTTTAAATAGATGTTTATTCCACTAGACTGCAATTTCATGATGGCAAGAACCTTGTGTTTGCTCATAATTTTATACCCAACATCTTACAAAATCTTATATGGCTCTATCTTATTTCAAGCTGTAATAACAAAGAATCATAGGATGAGTGGCTTAGAAACAACAGATACTTATTGTTCACAGTTCTAAAAGCCAGAAGTCCAAGATCAGGGATCCAGCATGGTCATATATTGGTGAGGATTCTCTTCTGGGTTGCAGAAGGCTGTCATCTTCCTATGTCCTACCATGGTGGAAAGGAGCAAAGCAACTCTCTGGCCTCTTTTTACAAGGGCAATAATCCCATTTATGCGGGTTCTGCCCTTAGACCTAATTAATTCCCAAAGGCTTCACCTCCAAATACCTTCACAATGGGGAATTAGATTTCAACATAGGAATTTCTGGTGGGACGCAAATATTTAGTCCATGATAAGCTCTTCACTTATTTGTCTTTTATATCCCCAGTAAAGTTTCATTGTTGTTCTTGTTGTTTTATAGGTTTTACACATTTCTTTCTAAATTTATTCCTGGGAAACATATTTTTGTCCACAAAGGCACTCTTATCTGTAGGTAATTGTTAAGATCTGTGTCTTTGGGAGGAAGACAGCAGAATACTCCTATTCCACTATTTTGTTGACACCATTCGTGTTACTACTGTGAAGTGGATTTGTATTTTTCTCAGTAGTTATGGCTGATTTTTAAAAGAATTCATATTTTACCTATATTGATTTTCTTTCTGGACACCTTGCTGATCTTTTTATTCCTAATCAATTTTCAGCAGATTCTCTTAGGTTTTATAGGCATACAATCATAATGTCAGCCACCAATATTATTTTACATTTTTTCTAATATTAAGATGAATTGTAGCTGTGCCTCTTATTACTGTTTTCTGTCTAATAGCTTGTCTAGAATGCTGGTTTTCAACTAATGGGCCATATCAAAAATCACCTGCAAAGTAAGATCCACTGTGATATAATTTTGGAGAAAAGGTTACATAATAGTTTTGATAACTGCTATCTTTGTTTTCAAAATGACTTTAATAAGAATTGAACCTTAACGATTCATTCTGCCATGTCCCTCATTTATGTCCGAGTCTATCAATTCCTTCCTGATACTGCTTTCTTCATAACCTAGCCTTATCCATACTGAGACACCTCTTTTACATTATTAATCCATTTTGCCTAACCTATCATCCCTCAACACAGAATCAAGAACACATAGTAATACTTTTAAAAATAGCTTATTTAAATATTTTCACACAAGGCTTTATATTAGGGATCACTGCCTTTCTTTCGAAAAATACGTTAATACTCTATTAACAAGCTTTATGTAGGTAAAGTGATGTCCCAAGTATATGATGTGTAAGGAGATATCTAAGTTTTACTGCATAAATAATGAATGGAAGTGAGTGGCTGAGGTGTTAATGATAGTATGTAATTAATTTTGAAAAAGAAAAGAGAGGGAAAGGAGAAAGGAGGTGTCATGGTTAAATTTAGCTGTCAATGTGACCAGGCTAAGGGATATCCAGTTAACTGGTAAAACAATATTTCTGGGTGTGTCTGCTAGGGTGTTTCTGGAAGAGATTAATATTTGAACTGGTAAACTGAGTAAGGAAGACTGCGTTCACCAATGTGTATAGGCATCATCCAATCCATTGAGGGCCTGCATAGAACAAAAAGTTGGAGGAAGGGCAACTTTACTCTTTGCTTGAGCTGGGACATTCTTCTTCTCCTGTCTTTAGATATCACTGCTCCTGGTTCTTGGGCTTTTGGTCTTGTATTTATACCATCAGTCCCTCAATTCTCGGGCCTTTGGTTTTGAACTGGAATTCATACCATTGACTCCCCTGTTTCTTAAGGCCTTCAGACTTAGACTGAATTATACCACTGGCTTTCCTGGTTCTCCAATTTACAGATGGGAATTTTTATTATCCATAATCATGTGATCCAATTCCTATAATTAATTTCCATATATATGTATATATGGAAATTAATGAATCTATATTTATATCTATATGTAATGAATCTATCATCTATATATAATTGGATATATATATGTGTATATATATGTGTATATCTTGTACAGTTCTTTTTCTTTGGAGAACTCTAATACAAGAGGTTCTAGTAACAAGGCAGATGGCTGAACTCTATAATTTAAAGTGACCAGTGAAATATCTGGCTGTGAGGTGGACTAATGCTTTTAAGAACAGGCATATCATCCAAAAATTGTACTCACAGACATGCCTTGTGTGAGATTTGAAGGAGATCAATAGAAAACAAATTTTGTGTGATGAGTAAGATGACACAAAATATAAGATCCTGAGGATAGCCATAGATATTAAAATTCAGAAAGTGCAGAGAGGTAGAAGGAGAAGCGAGTGTAAGAAAGTAAGTCCGTGGGATTTCTAAGTGCTGTGGCAAAAATCACTTGACTTCCCATAAGATGTGGCCAAGCCCTGTAGTCACTACTTTGTTCATTTTATCTTCCCCCAAATGTGGTTTCAAATTACTTTAACAACTTCCATTTATTTTCTGAATCTTTTAGCCAAGTGTCTTGCACAGAGTAGGTGCAGATTGTGCATTATTTCAGTACTTTATGGGATCTACTTAGGGGATTAACAGAAAAATGCCAACAATAACAAGTAGAAAATTAAAGGTTATACAATAAAACATAGAAAGTCCTATAGGGACTTAAAGAAGAGAAATATTTCATCTTCTTTAGAAACACAGTAAAGGCTTCACAAAATATTTTGCACTTATTAGTGGTTTGAAATAAGGTTGCATAGATTTTGATGATTTAAATTAGAGAACAGTACGTTTCTGGTGAAGGAAAAGCAGAAAGGAAGGCACAGTAGTAGGAAGGTGAAGGGGTATAGGGACAGGTGTTCAAGAAACAAACAATAATTCTACTTAGTGGAAATATAAGTTATGTTTAATGCATCTACTCAGAGGCCAGACAAATAGTGTAAATGTGAGAAAAGTCTGGCAAAGGGAAAGATAATAGGAAATGGTTGCATCTACCCTGAAACAAAGGAAAGGGCATGCCACACTAAGAAAGCATTCAAATTCACAAAGTTTTGAAACATTGTATAAGCCAAACAAAACACATCTTCCAGCTGGACTTAACCCATAGATTTTTAATATTAGAACAAATAAGAACAACTGAACATATGGTTGGAGAGGTAATTTTTGTCCATATTGACTGCAGATTAAGGCACCTACTGCTAATTTATTAGGTAACAAAGGGCCATGGAGAGTTAATGAGCAAGAAAATAATAAAAGAATCAGCACTGCTTTCAGGGAAGTGTATAGAACAAAATGGAATGGGCAGAGATTGATTGAATTAGGAGGCTAGAAGACTAACATGTGGTCCAGATAAGAAATAATGAAGGTCGGTCTGAACTAGAATAGGTGGTGGCAGTGGAATCTGAAGGAGAGTATGGAAGTGAAAGGCAATGTAAACCTAGGATTTTTAACCTGTAGACATCAAAATGTTTATCATTTGTGGAATTGATTAGATACTCAAACATATATCCATAAGCAGAATATTATGTAGCAATTAGAATATATTCTTCTTTTATGCATTGATATGTAAAGGTTTCCACATCACATTGCTGAGGAAAATTTCAAGCTAGAAAAAATTGATAGTATGATCTAATTTATATAAAATATTGTTGATATGGGTCTGAATGTGTACATATGTGTAGATGATTATTGATAGATTCCTAGAAAAGTGTCAAACAAAATTGCCCTCCCATTTTAATTTCCTCGAATTTCTCTACAGTAGCATATATTATCTTTGTAATCAGAAAACACCAAGTCGTTTTAATTTTTGGAGAAAGAATACTTTTAATCATAACACAGTGTGAAAAGTATTACATGGATGTAAGCACATATTCATGGGGTATTGGGTTGAGGAGAAGTAAGTCAGGATAGAAAACTTCCACCTGAGCTGATCTTAGAAGAGACCAGGAGAAAGAATTTGAAAAAAGTACTCCAGATAGAAGCTTCGCAAAAAGAAGGCTAAAGGGAACATACCATTCTCTCGGATCTTGAAGTAGAATCTTTACTCTAGAAAATTATTCAATAAAATTCTTTAAAGAACATCTCAATCTTTTAGAACATCTCAAATAGAATATATTTTATAAAATTTGTACTGGAACAAAAATGTAGTATAAATCAAGGTCCATTTGTGATGGAATCAAATTTCAAGGGACTCAGAAGGATACTTTTAGCATTTTGTACGGTAAGAAAACAAGTCCCAGTTCCATTTTCCAGAAATGTTATTTTCTCCACACTAAGAAACATGTCTACTAACATTGGATATAAAAAAAAGTCACATCATTAGGGTTATCAAACTGGCCATTATAGCAGAAATAGTAGAAACTGCTAAATCTTAGTGATAAGTAGACCAAGAACCCAGAAACTAATTAACTGGTGATTCCACAATTTAGCTAATGAGAGATGAAAGGGAAAGGAATAAGGAGAAAAGGAGTGTCACAGTGGTCGACGAGCTTGCAAGTATTCAATCAAGAAAACATGTCAGCGATATAACATTGGTTGTTATGCTGATTTTTGTACTTAGGAACATGAGAAAACTCGCTGGAATCACTTAGTAAACCATAGTCAAACTTCTGTTAACATATGTAACTTTATACAATTTATAAAATGAACCCTTTGGAACCCTCCTACACTGTTGGTGGGAATGTGTAAGTTGGTGCAGCCACTATGGAAAACAGTATGGAGGTTTCTCAGAAAACTAAAACTAGAATTACAATATGATCCAGCAATCTCAGTCCTGAGCATATATACAGAAAAAACTATAATTGGAAAAGATACATGCATCCATATGTTCATAGCAGCACTATTCACAATAGCCAAGACATGGAAGCAACCTAAATGTCCATCAATGGATGAATGGATAAAGAAGATGTGGTACATATATACAATGGAATACTACTCAGCCATAAAAAAGAACAAAATAATGCCATTTGCAGCATCATGGATGCAACTAGAGATGATCATACTAAGTGAAGTCAGAAAGAAACAAATACCATATGATATCACTTATATGTAGAATCTAAAATATGACATAAATGAACCTATCTATGAAACAGAAACAGACTCAGGGACACAGAGAACAGACTTGTGGTTGCCAAGGGGGAGAGGGTTGGGGTTAGTAGATATAAGCTATCATATATAGAATGGATAAAAGCCAATGTCCTACTGTATAGCACAGGGAACTATATTCAATAACCTGAGATAAACCATAATGGAAAAGAATATGAAAAAGAATATATATGTGTATGTGTATAACTGAGTCATTTTGCTGTACAGTGGAAATTGACACAACATTGTAGATCAACTATAGTTCAATAAAAAATAAAATAAAATGAACCCCTTTGTTTACACATGTATGTAAACATATTTTATTCACTTCCTGCCACTAATGCCATGGTTTTTGTTATTACTGTCTCAAACATGATATATGCATCACATTTTAAAATTTGCACATATATATTATTTTACACATATATTTATGTTCTATAGGTATTTTGCAATTAATTGTGACCTATTTATCCTGAATTCTTGCTAGAAAGGGGTAGAAATGAGCACAAAGGTTTAAAAAATTAAAATCTTTCCTACTTCCCACTCCTTCCCATGTTCACTGCTGAATTCTCCAACCGTCCTAATTCAAGTGAAAAGCAAGCTTGCTTAGAAATGCAGCTCCATACACATGAAACTGCCCATCTCAACAGCTTTATAGACTTTAAAGCCAGAAAGCATATACATCCTGTAATACTTCAACCTCTATATCATTGGTATTTTTACTGTGATGACTATTACTCTTACCACAGTTGAATTTTTTGTTTTGATATGGTTTTTTTTTTTTTTTTTTTTTTTGCGGTACGCGGGCCTCTCACTGTTGCGGCCTCTCCCGTTGCAGAGCACAGGCTCCGGACGCGTAGGCTCAGTGGCCATGGCTCACGGGCCCAGCTGCTCCGCGGCATGTGGGATCTTCCCGGACCGGGGCACGAACCCGTGTTCCCTGCATCGGCAGGCGGACTCTCAACCACTGCGCCACCAGGGAAGCCCACCACAGTTGAATTTAAATCATTATACTTCATCTCTTTTCTGCTACTCTAAGTTTCATAATGGCAGGAATCTTGTCTATTTTTGTCTAATACATAGCAGGTACTTGGTAAATGAATGAATTAGTGTATTATTATCATTATTTACCTTAATATTTTTCTACTACGTACCAATCATTGTATTAAGCACTGCTATCCTAAAACTTGGGAAATATAATACCCAATTAGGGTGCTTTATATACATGATAAAATAGAGTGAAATATAAGAAAAGTTTCTGATTCAGTTAAGAGTGAACCATTTTTTAGACTGTATTTCCTGATCCTATATATGTGACAATAAAAGTCTTTTCAGATAGATATCTTAAAGATTGCCTTAAATTTTACCAAAATCACCTTTATAAAGAAAAATAATTTAGAAAATATATTGTGAATATATTTTCCTTAGCTCTCTAAAGAGTTCATGAATACTTTGCCTGACTCATGGAACACATATAAACTTGACAGTGAACTGTGCAATATACTGCACATTTTGCAAGAAGTGTCATGAATTCAAGAACACAGGGTGCCACAACTCCACCAGCTGTGGAATTCCATGACTGAACTTGTGTCCTATTAATATCCCAAGAACTGCTTGAAGAGTCAACAGGCAAGAAAATGTGATTACATCAATGAAACTGGATAAGCTGTTTCACTAACTTTATTTCCTTAAATCGACTTTCATTTAAGCTCTCCAGTCAAAATTATCACAATAGTCTTTATGTTTGTGTTCGACTGCAGAAGTAGGTACTGGGGAATTAATTTTATTCTAAGTGATTATTTCCCAAGACCATAGAGTATTAGCAAAGAGATGCCAATCTGTTTTTTTTTTTAATGTTTGGATTAAGTGTTTTCTCAGTCAACCTTCTTCCTTCAGGTGATCTCTCTTAGAAGACTGTGACTCTAATTGCATGAATGGCTATTTTATGAAAGGTTGATAAAATCAGCAAGTAACAAAATGTCTTCCATAAGATCATTAGCTGAATGAGTACAAGGAGTAAATAAGATATTATCTGATGTTGACATAAGTATCTTGTCATAACCTGTTTTTCCAAACTTATTTGGAACCAGTGCATGTGAGTAAAACTAGCATAAGTCCTTTCAAAAATAAGAAATGAACTTGCGACTTCATAGGAATGAATGTATGCTGTCTCCTTTAAGGCAGTGTCACCAGCTCACATTTCACCTGTAATTGCTCATTATACAGCAAAAATATTAGATGGCACATTGGGAGAATGTACAAAGAAGCTTTTGGTGAAGAGAAATAAAGTTCAAAGATTTATAGAAATAATGGTACAAGAAAGGATGGATGTCTGGTAGAGAGAACTTACAATTTGGACATTGACAGATGGAAATACCTATGAAACACCTGTCATTTGATTTCTGTTCTGTTTACTGGATAAAACTGTGATTGCAAAAAGAAAAATCATTGAAAAGAACATTAAGCAACCCAAAGGCAACATGGACAAACATGTTGAGGTAGAAGAAAACGTTCCTCTACCCTTCTAGGGCCTTCTGGCTGGTCTAGGAATTAAATTGATATGAGACAGATTAACAGGAGAAAATCAAATTTAATTTCATACATATGGGAACCCCACATACATGAGAGGGTCAGAGACTCCACATACAAGAGAAGTTCAGAGACAGAAAGGTAAAATTATATATGTATACCATCCTGAGGTAAGGAATGAGGGGTCTGGGGGTCTCAAGGATGGGAGGATCATTCTCAGGACAATAAAAAAAAAAAAGAGAGCAGATGTTGGGTAATTAGATGTTTGCCGTGCCATACAGATTGGGCCATTTAGATAAAATTTATCTCTGGTAATAACTCTTTTCTGGGAAAAATCCCCTATTTAAATTATTCTAGGTAGATAAGAGAGGGGCAATAGTTTCTCTTGAGCCTGCACTGTCTTGACTGCCTTTAGCTCAAAATAATTCACATGCCAAATAGTACATCTTTGGAGGCCTGTTCTGAACCACTACAAACACATGAATACTGAAGTCATCCAGGATGATGTCTAAACGTCCAAGACTGAGAGATTTACTAAAGCCTTCAATAGGTAATAGTGTGGGGCACGTCTGGGATAATGATTTGTTAGTATACAGTACTTCAAGGCTAATGAAGAATATGAACAAAATGTTTGGTGCACTTGAAGAATTTTGAATTTTGTAATGAAGAATGTTGTCTTAGACATCTTCCTACATATAGTTTGGGTACAATTTTTATTTTGGTACCTCTCGCCCACACTAATTTTCAACCCTGACCGTATTTGTGTATCACTTCAATCATTCTGATTTTTTCTAAAGAAATCTCTAGAGCCAGAACATAGAGAACCCATTTTAATGGCAAATAGTAAGAGCTCAACTTAATCTTTAGAAAACACTAGTGACTTTTTTTTGTATGTCAGTTTCTTTGCCAGCCTCAAATTAGTTATTTCTAAGGACATTAAAGGGCTCTGGCAGAAAAAGCACAGCAGTGTGAGAAATAGGAAGAGACAAAGGAAGTGACACCGATTCTTAAAAAACCACAGGGCTCTTTGATAGAAAAAATTCAATGTAAGAAGCAAAATGATAGCATCTCCCCCACCCCTTATTTTTAACAAGTCCCTTGACAGATAACAGAAACCTTTAATATGTCAGTCCATGGCAAAGAAAACATTCTAAAATCTATTCTTTTATTTTGCAACAAAAAATAGTCCTTTAGTCAAAGGGAAACTATGAAAGAACTGTCCGCTGACAATAGTCCTCTTTAGAGAGCAAAAACTAAAAGTAACTGGGTGAGAGACATTGAGTGTTTGTGTGTGTGTGTGTGTGTGTGTGTGTGTGTGCGTGCGCGCACGCATGTGCGTGCACTCATGCAGGTGCCTGTACATGCACAGGCTCTAGTGAGAATGACTTGATAAGGCACAGGAAGAGAGAAGATTAAAAAAATTAAAAAGCTTGGCTATAAAAGAAACAAGTGAAAAAAAATAAAACAGTGCTCAAGACCTAGTGGTAAAATTCTTAGGATAATATTATGTCATAGAGACTAAATAAAAAAAACACAAGTTTAAAAAAAGGAAAAAAAAAGAGAGGCTGAGATTGAGTTAATAAAATGACCCCAGCCTTTAATTTAAAAGGTGGATCTCTAGTTTGTTGAAGATTTATATGCTCTACTCTTACCACCTCTACCCAAAATGCCATATTTCGAAAAGAAATGTGTAGATAAGAATTTCCATGTTGTTAGTGAGGACAAGTCTCTGTTAGCATCTTTACTTCATGTGCTTGTTTCAGAAAAGTTTTCATTGTTAACCAATAGGTAAATCCAGTGTTTCACATTTTGGCTATGATGAGAAAAGTGTAGGAAAGGATGATTTGGTGAGGGCAAGTATGTGATAATGTCCCGAAAATAATGGGACAGTGGTAAGATTGCTAGATAAAATATAGGACACCCAGTTAAATTTGAATTTCAGATAAACAACAAATACCATTGCACACAACATACTAATGCTAAAATATTATTCATTGTTTATCTGAAATTCAAATTTAACTGGGTGTACTGTATTTTTTTATTTGCTAAATCTGGCATCCTAGCCATGCAATGAGGTAAATGAGGGAACTGAATTAATTAGAAATATGAGAAAGCAGCATTGATTTTCAGCATGGGATGACCCCAACTGAAGAGAAGTGGTATGTGCTGACTCATTTTTATCCACATAAAGATTAGTTACAATGGAAAGAGACTCATATTTAATAGTATAATTTTACATTTATTCATGCAATTACATGATACATTTACTCTGGCAATGATACAGTTCATACAATCATATGGTACATTAATCATACAGTATTCATGGCCTTAAGGGGTATTTTTATCAAAATTAATTCCATAATAAAGTTTAGTTTTGAGAACCAGGATACCATGCCAGACCAAATGGAAGTTGGCAGCTGCTAATTACATCATAGCGTTTGGATAGTATTACAGAAATATATTTTTTATCAGTATCTGTTCTCTTTGCTAAATTTGACACTATTAATTGCCTCCAGTATGTTATTGAAATACCTCGTATCTCCAGCCAAACTTGCTGTCTTCCTAGGCAGATTTAATTGGGTAATATATTCCTAAGATTGTCAAATATATAACTTATAAAAATATTCTTCTATTTTCCATTCAGCCTTCACATTTCCTAATTTAACACTCATTTTAATAACAATAAATCCCTACATACCTAAAGTGTTGATGCTAGAAGTATATCCAGGCTTTCATTCTCTATTTTGTATTTATATTGTTGAATCCCTGATTTTACTGATTATATTCCTTGAACTTTCAATTATGAAGTAAAATTCTTATCTCATTAGGCATCTTTTTCTTGATTATTTCAAATCAACATAGGCTGTTACTGCCCTTACTATGGAGGAATCTGTAATCAGATGTTTGACTCTCATTTTACATGCAAAAATATATTAGATTATTTAAGTGTAATTGGCTGTCTATAGGAACTTGAATGGCCTTAGCCACTTTCTCTCGTAACAATACATGACTGTAATAATTTATGCTCTTGGTTTAGTGCCAGAGGGCCAGAGTTATTGAAAGATCCCCCATCCCAAACCACTCCAGTCCCACTGGCTCACTAAAAATGTCCTCTTAGGTAAACAGTGGCAAACTGCTGTTGAACACCCACCCACCCAGCTTCTGCCCTCAACTATGCAAAAAATCACAAATTAGAACCAAAGAGAAAACATGAAAAAAACAAAATTCAGATTACCTGATTTCTAGTTAGATCATTCTATAAAATATAAACACTGGTCATTAATTCATCATGTAGGCTTATAGGACTAAAACCTAAAATGTCATTATATCTGATATGTGTCATTAGGCCAATGAATGCAGCACTTCTCAAAATGTAATGTGCTTAGGAATTACCTGGAGATCTTGTTAAATTTCAGGAAGTGCTTTAGTGGCCTGGGACAAAACCTGGAGATTCTAAATTTCTAACAGTCTCCTGGGTGGTGTGACTGGTCCACAGACCACACTTGGAGTAGCAAGGGTCTAGAGCCACTGCTGTCCAACAGAAATACAATGCAAGAGCATGTGTATTTTAAAATTTTATAGTAGCCACAGTACAAAAGTAAAAAAGAAACAGTTGTGATTAATTTTATTAATATATTTTGTTTAATCCAGTACATCCAAAATATTACTTTACCATATAATCTACATAAAATATTAATAAGCTATTTTAACTTCCTTTTACCCTTATAGCATATCTCAGTTTTGACTAGCCACATTTCAAGTGTTCAATAGCCACATGTGGTTAGTAGCTACTATACTGGATAGCACAGATCTAAACCGTTCACAATAGGTTGCAATGTGTTGTCTTCTTCATCAGTAAGAGAGGCCTCCCACTTCCTAAAGTTTTGTTACATTAATGGAAAGAAATTCATTCTTATGTACCAACTGAAACCACAGTCACTTTTTTTAACCTTATTTTAACACTTACTATTTTTTTCAATTTCTGATGGAACTAGAAAACAAATGTTTAGTATCTTTCTTATTTAAAAAAATCACTTCATGTGCTTAAATAAGAGTAAGAGATAATGCTAATTCTTAGTACATTTCACTTTCATTAGTGCCCTATATATAAACTAATGTAATTATCTCAGTAATACTTTGAGGTAGATACTGCTTTACCAACTTCACTTTAGAGTTGAGGAAAGTGAGGCAAGGAGACATAGAGTAACTTTCTTGAAATCACACACATAGTAAGTGGCATAACCAAGTTTAAACTATGGCAGTCTGTCTTCAGGGTTCTTGATTCTGACTATTACATTTGCTTACATATCTGGAGAGCATATTCAGTTCATTAATTAAGGTGAAATACTATTTGATGAATACATTTGCATGTTGGGAAAACATTCCATCAAATAGACTTGAAGATGTTAATGCAACAAGTTGGATATTACACAAATATCATTTTTATTTACTGTTTTTTATGTGGAAGCTGCTTTGATTTGTCCTAGATAATTCATTGCTAAAGATTGTCCATTGTAATTAAGATAAAATTCTCGCCCAAGAACTTTGATTTATTAACAATTTTCTACCTTTTCTTTTGATTTGATTCAGACTATAGCATGCCACAGTACAGCCAAGTAAGTAGTGGTAAAAAAAAATATCTATCTGGATCAAGACGGTGATATAGGTTGTTTCTGGCTTCAGTCCCCCTCACACCAAAACCAACTAGCAACTATCTATAGAGAAGACACCATTGTGAAAATCCCAGAACCCAGGGTTGAGGTTGAACCTGCCCTCCCAACACTGCCCCAGACCACAGAGACCAAGAAGAAATGCATTAGAACGGTATAAAGAATGGCTACACTCTGACCACATCGCCTCTCTCCCAGATAGCCACAGTGAAATATTGGGAGCGCCCACATGGGCTTATGGTTCCTCTGGTGGGAAAAAGAAAGACAAAGGTGGCCATCCAGCTCCACCATTATTGGAGTTGCTTCCTGGGAGGCCCATTCATGTCTCACCTCATAGGGATTATGGGGAGAATCCATGTGGTTTGACCACTGGAGATCAGGATAAGATGGATAAAGGGGGAAGGGCTTATAGCAATGAGCACTTGAATCTTGCAGACTGAGTTCCTCCTTGCAGTGGCACCCAAGTAGAGAGCCTAACTAACAGCTCTACACACCTGTGGAGCCAAGCCAGCAGTTCCATCTGACCAGGGAGCTTGGTGAGTAGCTCTGCTAGATTTGGGTCTCTAGACATCAAGCCCTAATAGGCACAGAGTAAATTCTAGAGCCCCATTCAGGAAGGGAAGGAAATTCGCAGCTCTGCCTAACTACTGAGTATAGCCTCCAGTCCCACCCAACAAGGAGGCCTCTCCAAAAATCCAGGCAACCACAGAGCACACCTTATAGCCGCAATTGGGCAGGGAACCAAGCTGGAAGTCCCATCCAACTTTTTCCAGCCAGCAGCATTACCCTCCCCCCAAGCCCAACTTTATAGCTCAGGCAGTGGCCTTGTCCTAATAGAAACACTATTACCAAGCCCCACCTGCCCAAGAACTCTATCACCTGACCTGTTCAGAACCCCAAACTAAGCTGACTCATGAAGGGCTGTCTCTGCTATAGCAAAACTGTAAAGGTTGGAAGAGGAGACTGCTTACTCAAATGCCCAAATATGAATGCAAGGAGTCAAGGATTAAAAAGAATCAGGTAAACAAGATACTACCAAAGGATACTAATAAAACGCCAATAACTGACCCCAAAGAAATGGAGATCTATGAACTGAAAAAGAATTAAGAATAATCCTCTTAAAGAAGTTAACTATAAGAACACAAAGACAGATAACTAAATGATATTAGGAAAGCAATGCATGAAGAAAATGAGATAAACAAATAAATAGAAACCATAAAAAAAGAAAAATCTAAGAGTTGTAGAATATAATGTCTGAAGAATTCAATAGACAGCATCAAGAACAGACTCAGCCAAGCAGAAGAATCAATGAACTAGAAGTAAGCAACAATAATATAAGAGTTGGAGACTTTGAAACCTCTACTCTGAACAATGGATTGATCATCCAGACAGAGAATCAATAAGGAAAAAAGCAGATTTGAATAACACCGTAGGTCAAATGGACCTAACAAACATATACAGAACAGTCCAACAATAGCAAAACACACATTCTTCTCAAGTGCACATGGAACATCTTCTAAGATAGAGCATATGTAGTCCACAAAACAAATCTTACCAAATTAGAAAGACTGAAATCATACCAAGTTATCTTTCCTGAGCACAGTGGCTTGAAACTAGATACCAGTAACAAGTGGAAAACTAGAAAATTCATAAATACATGGAAATTAAATAACACTCCTAAACAACAAATGGATCAAAGAAGAAATTTAAACAAAATTTAAAACATTTTGAGACAATGTAAATTGAAACACAAAATGCCAAAAACAAATGGGGTGCAGAAAAAGCAGTTCTAAGAGGGAAGTTTATACCTATAAAAACATACGTCAAGAAAAAAGAAAGATCTCAAACAGAAAACCTTACTTATGTACCCCAAGGAAGTAGAAACAGAAGAACAAAATAAGTCCAAATTTAGCACAAGAAAAAAATAATAACAATTAAAGTGGAAATAAATGTAATAGCGATCAGAAGAACAATAGAAAAGATCAATGAAACTGAGTTGGTTCTTTGAAAAAATAAACAAAATTGACAAATCTTTAGCTAGACTAGCCATGAAAAATAGAGAAAAAACCCAAATATATAAAATTATAAATGAAAAAGGATACATTAAAACTGATGCCACAGAAACACAAAGGATCATAAGAAACTACTATGAGCAATTATACACCAACAAACTGGACCACCTAGAAGAAATGGAAAATATCTAGAAATATACAACCTACCAAGACTGAATCATGAAGAAAAAAAGTCTGAAGAGACCCCCCCCAAAAACGTAAGGAAGTTGAATTGGTCATCAAAAACCTCCCCAACAAATGAAAGCCCAGGGACAGGTGGTCTCACTGGTGAATTTTACCAAACAATTAAAGAATAATTAATGCCAATCTTTCTCAAACTCTTCCTAAAACCTGAAGAGGAGGAACACTACTAAACTCATTTTATGAGGCCAGCATTACCCTGATACCAAAGCCAGATAGGAGCCCTATAAGAAAAGAATCTGCAGGTCAACATCCCTGATGAAAATAGAAGCAAATATTCTCAGCAAAATACTAGCAAACCAAATTCAGCAGTGCATTAAAAGGATCATACACCACTATCAAGTGGGATTCATCCCTGGAACGCAAGGATGCTTCAACATATGAAAATCAAAAAATGTGATGTATCACATTAATAGAATGAAATAAAAAGTTATATGATCATTTCAATACATGCAGAAAAAGAATTTGACAAAATTCAACATCCATTTAAGATAAAAATATCATAACAAATTGGGTATAGAAGAAATGTTCCTCAACATAATGAAGGCCATATATGACAAGTCCACAGCTAACATTATACTCAATGGTGAGAGGTTGAAAGCTTTTCCTTTAAGATTAGTAACAAGACACTATTCCTATTCAACATAGTACTGAAAGTTCTAGCCAGAGCAATCAGGTATGAACAGAAATAAAAGACATCCGAATCAGAAAGGAAAATTAAAATTGTCTCTATTTGCAGATGACATGATTATATATATAAAAGATCTTAAAAACTCTACCAAAAACTATTAGAACAAATAAATAAATTCAGTAAAGGTTTATAATACAAAATCAACATACAATATTCAGTAGTGTTTCTATAAACTAATAATGGATGATCTGAAAAAGAAAGAAAACAATTCCATCTACAATGGCACAAAAATAATAAAATACTTAGCAATATATTTAACCAAGGAGTTGAAAGAACTCTACACTGAAAACTATAAGATGTTGATGACAGTAATTGAAAAGGAAACAAATAATTGAAAGATATTCCATACTCATGGATTAGAAGAAGTAATATTGTTAAAATGTCCATACTACCCAAAGCCATCTATAGATTCATAGCAATTCCTATGAAAATTCCAATGTAATTTTTTACAGAAATAGAAAACACAATCCTAACATTTGTATGAAAACACAAAGACCCCAATTAGCCAAAGCAATAGTGAGAAAGAACAAACCTGAAGTCAGCACACTTTGTGGTTCCAAACTATATTACAAAGCTACAGTAAATAAAACAGTATGGTATGACATAAGACACATCAACAGTGGAACAGAATTTAGAGCTCAGAAATAAACTCATGTGTATATGGTAAACTAATATTTGACATGGAACCAAGAATACTCAATGGAGAAGAGATAGTCTCTTCAACAAATGGTATGGAGAAAATTGGATATTCACATGTAAAAGAATGCAAGCAGACCCCTATCTTACGCCACTCATAAAAATTAATTCAAAATGGATTAAAGACTTAACTGTAAGACCTGAAGCCATAAATCTCATAGAAGAAAACATAGGAAAAAAATCTCCTTGATGTAGCTCTTGGCAATGATTTTTTTTTAGAGATGACATCTAACACACAAGCAATAAAATAAAAAAATAAACAATTGGAAGTAAATAAAAATAAAAGCTTTTGCACAGCAATCAAAATTATCAAAATGAAAAGACAACCTATGGAATAATAGGAAGTATTTGAAAACTGGATATCTTATGAGGTATTAATATCCAAAATGTATAAGAAACTCATACAACTCAATAGCACAAAAAAGCAAATGATTCAATTTATAAGAATGGGCAGAGGATCTAAATAGACATTTTTCCAAAGAAGAAATACAAATGGCCAACAGGTACATGAAAAGGTGCTCAATATTGCTAATAATCAGGTTAATGCAAGTCAAAACCACAATGAGATATCACCTCACATTGGTTAGGGTGGCTTTTATTGCAAAGACAGGAGATAACAAGTGTTGGTGCAGGTATGGCAAAAAGGGAACACTTGACATGGTTGGCTGAATGTAGAAATGGTACACTTTGAAAACAGTATGGAGGTTCCTGAAAAAATTAAAAATAGGACTACCATATGATCCAGCAACTCCACTTTTGGTATATATCTGAAGGAAATGAAATCACTCTGTTGAAGATGTATCTGCACCCCCATGTTTATTGCAACATTTTTTACAATAGCCAAGGCATGAATACAACATAAGTGTCCATAGATGGATTAATGGATAAAGAAAATGTGATATATGTATGTATGTATGTATGTATTTGTGTGTATGTATGTATGTATATATAGATAGATAGAGAGAGAGAGAGAGAGAGAGAATACTATTCAGACATAAAAATGAAGGAAATATTGCCTTTTGTGACAACCTGAGTGGACCTCAAGGGCATTATGCTAAATGAAATAAGTCAAACAGAGAAAGACAAATACTGTATGATTTAACTTTACATGCTGAATCTTAAAAAAAAAAATACCTCACAGATACTGAGCAGATTGGTCATTGCCAGAGATGGGAGAGGGCTGGGAAGTGGGTGAGGGTCATCAAAAGGTACAAGCTTCTAGTTATAAGATAAATAATTTCTGGGAATGTAATATACAGCACAATGACTATAACAATACTGCATTTTATATTTGAAAGTTCTAAGAGAGTAGATCTTAAAGTTCTCATCACAAGAAAAAAATTTGTAACTATGTGAAGTGATGAATATTAACTTATCATAGTAATCATTTTGAAATATATATGTATATCAAGGCATTATGTTGTACCCCTTAAGCTTACACAATTTATATGTCAATTATATCTTAGAACTGGAGAAAACATCTATGTCTATCTCTGTATCTCTCTGTATCTCTGTATCTTTCTGTGTCTCTCTGTTTATGTATGTATGTATGTATTTTAATTTAACCTTTATTTTAATTTAACCTTTATTAGGCAGGTGGATTCACTTGCAGATTAAAGGAGTTTATGGAAACTTTTAGCTAAAATCTGACAACCTTCCCTGTAATTCATTGTCAAATCCAGTTGAAAACCAAATGCTGTGGTGTTACTAGAAAAATAAATCAATAAAATCAATCCAACCAAAATATTTCAGTGTTCATTATTGACAGAAATAATTCTAAATGTATCCATATTCTTGTCTATATGTTTATAATAAAAAATCACTTTTTCTCCTCCAAGAAAATCTTGGGTAGTGAGTCATAAAAGCCCATTTTGGCTCAGCTTTAAATGCCATCATACTGAGCACCTAAGATTTTTAGTAATTATAAATTATAGCAAGAAATTATGTGCTATTTTTGTTCCTGCCACTAGTATTGGTGTGGGATCTTACATGGTCATTAATATTTAGGGGATTTCAATCTCTGATGATTTACCAATTTCCTTTCAGAATCCTCCAAATTCTTGATAATATATAATACAATGATACCTTAGAGATGTACTGATTAGAGGCAGAGTATTCAAGTACACTGGACTGAAAATCTGGCCTAGGTTTTAATTCTAACTCCACATTACAGTAACTGTGATCTTAAATGAGTCTTTCTTCCCTCTCTTGACATCCATTTCTTCATATGTAAAATAAAGCATTTGGAATTAAGTCTAATATTTCTTCAAGCTAAAATTCTTAGAGTGCTACTAACTTAATATTACAGTAATGAAAAAACATGATATATAATTTGAGTTATCTCCTCAATAATGTAAACTCCCTGAAGACTGGGGCTTTTTTTGTCCTATTAGCAGTTTTATCCCCAATACCTGGAACATCCTCTGAAGCAAAAATAACTGTTGGAGTTCCTTAGAGAAGTAAATGGTTTTCTTGGTAATGGTTTTCAAACTATTCAAACAATGGACCACTTTACCAAATGAAATACTGCATTAAATTGCAGCATATGAATGTGATATAACCTGAATCAGTTTAGTTAAACCTGAGAGCCCTACCCATTATGTCTCTCCCTCAATCCTTGACAGCAACTTTGAGAGAACGTTGGGTTCATCTGAACACTATTTTCAAAACTAACTATCTGGAACATGAGTAACTAGTAAATATTTCTTGAGTTCTTACCATGAGCTAGACTCTAGTATAACTTCTGTGGAACTAGTTTAGTTTTAGGAACCATACAGAAGGCTTCCCTACAGATATGACACTTAGGCCAAGTCCAAAAGGATGAGTAGTGTTAACCAAACCAAGAAGGAAAGGTGCAGTTGAAATGTGTTCTAGTGGAGGGAACTGCATACTAAACTCTTGTTTATTGTTTCTGCTGAATTAGAATCATAGTTGTCTGCTTGTTGTTTGTTTTTAGCCCACAGCTAAAACGGGCAGTAAAAAGACACAAATGGTTGTGTTTCGCTTTGAGTCACTAGAAACAGTGATGTTAACTTGAGAGGGATTACCAATTTCAGTCTGTGAAATAAGATAGCTTTAATTTTAAAAAATTTTGGTATTTAGCTAATTGTTCATAGTCCAAGGGTATATCATATTGCAAGTTTTCCCTAATCTATGCTTGATTTCACAGTGGATGTTGACAGAAATTTAACGCCTATTTTATTGGAGTTCTTCAGTTGCTATGACATAAAATTGATGATATTGATTTCTAAAATAGTTTTGGATTTTCAAATAGATTTGGGCTTTTTATTGTGGACATTTTCGTATTTTTTTGGATTATTTTGTGTGTCTATGTATATAAAATAGCTAGCATAAAATATTGATACTGTGTTAAGTGAGCTCTAGGATTTTGCTGATTATTACTAATAATTTTGTGAAGTAAGAAATATCATCGGATCCATTTTCACAGATGACAAATTTCAGGTTTAGAAAGGTTAATCAATTTGCTCAAGGTCACATAACAGGTCAGAATTAGAACCAAGATTTAAAGCTAGGACATGTGAATTGAGTCAAAACTATATTAAGTTGTGTACTCCACACATATTTTACATATATATATTATATATACACATATATATTGTATAATATATAACACAAATATATATATACAAATATATAATAGATACAAACGCTCTATGTATCTCTATATTTGTATAGACACATATATCTATAGGTGTACACTGATTGATAGATTAATAGGAGACAGAAATAATGCATAAAATATTTTGTCAGTTGCTCTGGATACCGTAGGCTATTGAAGGAGGACGAAGAGGACACTAGCATTTTTGGCAACCATGTCATATCACTAAATGACATAATTCTTTCATGTAAAACAAGCTTCCCCAATATTGAAGTCTTATACTAGTAGAGTCGGTAGAGTTGGATGTTGAACTCACACAACTAATGTTGTTTCTCTGTACTTCATGGCTTACAAGGGCTTCTTCATTTTAATTGCATCTCTGTCCATCAGAAACAGCCTCAATTTTGAGAGGATTACATTCAAGAGAAGTGACTGGCACAGTACTTTATATACTAATGGTTTACTTAAGCAAGTAAATGACTCAACTGACAAATTTAAAACAAACACATTGCAGAAATTATATTCAAGCTAAATAACTGTATTCACTACTATGTGAAATATTTTTATGGATATAAAGACCACATGGATTTAATAATCGACTGATAAAAAATAAGAGTAATGAAATTTAATACCAGTAAATGATTGAGGTTTTTTTAAAACCTGTTTTCAGAGTTCTGTTAAACTAAAGCTAATTTAAATCAAAACAATTTTAAATTGGAATTTAGTAATGATATTTGCTTGAATATACATTTCATTTGAAGGTTAAATAAGAACTGGTATATAATCAAGATCACATAACATCCCAAATCACAAGTTGAGTAAAATCTACTTGAGAGTTGGCTTGGAACATTTAATATTAATGAGAAACTGACACCAGAAAATTTAATCTAAAGGTCAGTTATATCTGTCAAATGGGAAAATAATCCAAATTTAGATCCACTTTTCTTATATGAATTATAAATGGTATTATTTATCCAGTACTTTTTCAACCAATACGTCTTCAATTTCATGGATAATGATTTTTTATACCAATTTTCCTTTATGAAGGTCTTCCTCAGTATCACAATATGGGTTGACTATCTCATTTTCTCTTAGCATTGTACTGGTGATTCTTACTACTCTTATAAAAGTGTTAATGAGTATCCTCAATTACCTTTTGCATTTTAATCTTTTATCCTTTTTAAAAATTAATTTTTAAAGTCTAGATTGTATTGTTGTGATAGCACTTTCTATCTGTGAGGACGTACCAGTTAACCGTAGGTAAACACAAACCAACCTTCTTTCATTTTTCGAAAGAATAGATTTTGTGGGAGTTGAGGAAGATGGTGGAAGAGTAAGACGCGGAGATCACCTACCTCCCCACAGATACATCACTACATCTACACGTGGAACAACTCCTACAGAACACCCACTGAACGCTGGCAGAAGACCTCAGACCTCCTAAAAGGCTAGAAACTCCCCACGTACCTGGGTAGGGCTAAAGAAAAAAGAATAAACAGAGACAAAAGGATAGGGACGGGACCTGCACCACTGGGAGGGAGCTGTGAAGGACGAAAAGTTTCCACAAACGAGGAAGCCCCTTCGAGGGCAGAGAATGTGGGTGGTGGAGGGGGGAAGTTTCGGAGCCACGGAGGAGAGCACAGCAACAGGGGTGCGGCGGGCAAAGCGGAGAGATTCCCTCACAGAAGATCGGTGCCGACCGGCACTCACCAGCCCGAGAGGCTTGTCTGCGCACCTACCTGCCGGGGCGGGCGGGGCTGCGAGCTGAGGCTCAGGCTTTGGTCGGAGCGGGGGAGAGGACTGGGGTTGGCGGCGTGAACACAGCCTGCAGGGGTTAGTGCACCACGGCTAGCCGGGAGGGAGTCTGGGAAAAAGTCTGGAGCTGCCGAAGAGGCAAGAGACTTTTTCTTGCCTCTTTGTTTCTTGGTGCGTGAGGAGAGGGGATTAAGAGCGCTGCTTAAAGGAGCTCCAGAGACGGGCGCGAGCTGTGGATATCAGCATGGACCCCAGAGACGGGCATGAGACGCTAAGGCTGCTGCTGCCGCCACCAAGAAGCCTGGGTGCGAACACAGGTCACTATCCACACCTCCACTCCCGGGAGCCTGTGCAGCCCGCCACTGCCAGGATCCCGTGATCCAGGGACAACGTTCCCGGGAGAACACACGGCGCGCCTCAGGCTGGTGCAACGTCACGCCGGCCTCCGCCGCCGCAGGCTCGCCCCACACTCCGTGCCTCTCCCTCCCCCCGGTCTGAGTGAGCCACAGCCCCCGAATTAGCTGCTCCTTTAACCCCGTCCTGTCTGAGCGAAGAACAGACGCCCTCAGGTGACCTACACACACAGGCGGGGCCAAATCCAAAGCTGAGCCCCTGGGAGCTGTGCGAACAAAGAAGAGAAAGGGAAATTTCTCCCGGCAGCCTCAGGAGCAGCGGATTACATTTCCACAGTCACCTTGATGTACCCTGCATCTGTGGAATACCTGAATAGACAACGAATCACCCCAAATTGAGGAGGTGGACTTTGAGAGCAAGATGTATTATTTTTTCCTCTTTTCCTCTTTTTGTGAGTATGTGTGTATGCCTGTGTGTGAGATTTTGTCTGTAAAGCTTTGCTTTCACAATTTGTCCTAGGGTTCTGTCCATCTGTTTTTGTTTTTTTTTTTTTTTTACTTTTTAAAGAAATTTTTTTCTTAGTAATTATTTTTTATTTCTAATTTTAATAAATTTATTTTATATTATCTTACTTTATTTTATTTTACCTCCTTCCTTCCTTCCTTCCTTTTTCTTTCTTTCTTTCTTTCCTTTCTCTCCCGTCCTTCCTCCCTTCCTTCCTCCCTCCCTCCATCCCTCTCTCCCTCTCTCTCTCTCTCTCTCTTTCTTTCTTTCTACTTTTTCTCCCTTTTATTCTGAGCCGTGTGGATGAAAGGCTCTTGGTGCTGCAGCCAGGAGTCAGTGCTGTGCCTCTGAGGTGGGAGACCCAACTTCAGGACACTGGTCCACAAGACACCTCCCAGCTCCACGTAATATCAAATGGCAAAAATCTCCCAGAGATCTCCGTCTCAACACCAACACCCAGCTTCACTCAATGACCAGCAAGCTACAGTGCTGGACACCCTATGCCAAACAACTAGCAAGACAGGAACACAACCCTACCCATTAGCAGAAAGGCTGCCTAAAATCATAATATGGACACAGACACCCCAAAACACACCAACACACATGGACCTGGCCACCAGAAAGACAAGATCCAGCCTCATCCACCAGAACAAAGGCACTAGTCCCCTCCACCAGGAAGCCTACACACCCACTGAAAAAACTTTAGTCACTGGGGCCAGACACCAAAAACAACGGGAACTACGAACCTGCAGCCTGCAAAAAGGAGACCCCAAACACTGTAAGATAAGCAAAATGAGAAGACAGAATAACACACAGCAGATGAAGGAGCAAGGCAAAACCCTACCAGACCTAACAAATGAAAAGGAAATAGGCAGTCTACCTGAAAAAGAATTCAGAATAATGATAGTAAAGATGATCCAAAATCTTGGAAATAGAATAGAGAAAATGCATGAAACATTTAACAAGGGCCTAGAAGAACTAAAGAGCAAACAAACAGAGACAGAAAAACACACAGCAGATGAAGGAACAAGATAAAAACCCACCAGACCTAACAAATGAAGAGGAAATAGGCAGTCTACCTGAAAAAGAATTCAGAATAATGATAGTAAAGATGATCCAAAATCCTGGAAATAGAATACAGAAAATGCAAGAAACATTTAACAAGGACCTAGAAGAACTAGAGAGGAAACAAGCAACGATGAAAAATACAATAAATGAAATTAAAAATACTCTAGAAGGGATCAATAGCAGAATAACTGTGGCAGAAGAACGGATAAGTGACCTGGAAGATAAAATAGTGGAACTAACTACTGCAGAGCAGAATAAAGAAAAAGGAATGAAAAGAACTGAGGACAGCCTCAGAGACCCTCTGGGACAACATTAAATGCACCAACATTCAAATTATAGGGTTCCCAGAAGAAGAGAAAAAGAAAGGGACTGACAAAATATTTGAAGACATTATAGTTGAAAACGTCCCTAATATGGGAAAGGAAATAGTTAATCAAGTCCAGGAAGCACAGAGAGTCCCATACAGGATAAATCCAAGGAGAAACATGCCAAGACACATATTAATCAAACTATCAAAAATTAAATACAAAGAAAACATATTAAAAGCAGCAAGGGAAAAACAACAAATAACACACAAGGGAATCCCCATATGGTTAACAGCTGATCTTTCAGCAGGAACTCTGCAAGCCAGAAGGGAGTGGCAGGACATATTTAAAGTGATGAAAGGAAACCTACAACAAAGATTACTCTACCCAGCAAGGATCTCATTCAGATTTGATGGAGAAATTAAAAACTTTAAAGACAAGCAAAAGCTGAGAGAGTTCAGCACTACCAAACCAGCTTTACCACAAATGCTAAAGGAACTTCTCTAGGCAAGAAACACAAGAGAAGGAAAAGACCTACAATAACCAACCCAAAACAATTAAGAAAATGGGAATAGGAACATATATATCGATAATTACCTTAAATGTAAATGGATTAAATGCTCCCACCAAAAGACATACACTGGCTGAATGGATACAAAAACAAGACCCATATATATGATGTCTACAACAGACCCACTCCAGACCTAGAGACACATACAGACTGAAAGTAAGGGGATGGAAAAAGATATTCCATGCAAATGGAAAACAAAAGAAAGCTGGAGTAGCAGTTCTCATATCAGACAAAATAGACTTTAAAATAAAGACTATTACAAGAGACAAAAAAGGACACTACATAATGATCAAAGAATCGATCCAAGAAGAAGATATAACAATTGTAAATATTTATGTACCCAACATAGGAGCACATCAATACATAAGGCAAATACTGACAGCCATAAAAGGGGAAAGCAACAGTAACACAATCATAGTAGGGGACTTTAACACCCCACTTTCACCAATCGACAGATCATCCAAAATGAAAATAAATAAGGAAACACAAGCTTTAAATGATACATTAAACAAGATGGACTTAATTGATATTTATAGGACATTCCATCCAAAAAAAACAGAATACACATTTTTCTCAAGTGCTCATGGAACATTCTCCAGGATAGATTATATCTTGGGTCACAAATCAAGCCTTGGCAAATTTAAGAAAATTGAAATTGTATCAAGTATCTTTTCTGACCACAATGCTATGAGACTAGATATCAACTACAGGAAAAGGTCTGTAAAAAATACAAACACATGGAGGCTAAACAATACACTACTTAATAACGAAGTGATCATTGAAGAAATCAAAGAGGAAATCAAAAAATACCTAGAAACAAATGACAATGGAGACATGGTGACCCAAAATCTGTGGGATGCAGCAAAAGCATTTCTAAGAGGGAAGTTTATACCAATACAATCCTACCTTAAGAAACAGGAAACATCTCAAATAAACAACCTAACCTTCGACCTAAAGCAATTAGAGAAAGAAGAACAAAATAACCCAAAGTTAACAGAAGGAAAGAAATCATAAAGATCAGATCAGAAATAAATAAAAAAGAAATGAAGGAAATGATAGCAAAGATCAATAAAACTAAAAGCTGGTTCTTTGAGAAGATAAACAAAATTGATAAACCATTAGCCAGACTCATCAAGAAAAAAGGGAGAAGACTCAAATCAATAGAATTAGAAATGAAAAAGTAGAAGTAACAACTGACACTGCAGATATACAAAGGATCATGAGAGATTACTACAAACAACTCTATGCCAATAAAATGGACAACCTGGAAGAAATGGACAATTTCTTAGAAATGCACAACCTGCCAAGACTGAACCAGAAAGAAATAGAAAATATGAACAGACCAATCACAAGTAATGAAATTGAAACTGTGATTAAAAATCTTCCAACAGGGCTTCCCTGGTGGCGCAGTGGTTGAGAGTCTGCCTGCTGATGCAGGGGACATGGGTTCGTGCCCCGGTCCGGGAAGATCCCACATGTCGCAGAGCTGCTGGGCCCGTGAGCCATGGCCGCTGAGTCTGCGTGTCCGGAGTCTGTGCTCCACAATGGGAGAGGCCACAACAGTGAGAGGCCCACATACCTCAAAAAAAAAAAATCTTCCAACAAACAAAAGCCCAGGATCAGATGGCTTCAGAGGCGAATGCTATCAAACATTTAGAGAAGAGCTAACACCTATCCTTCTCAAACTCCTCCAAAATACAGCAGAGGGAGGAACACTCCCAAACTCATTCTAGGAAGCCACCAGCACCCTGATACCAAAACCAGACAAAGATGTCACAAAGAAAGAAAACTACAGGCCAACATCACTGACGAACACAAATTCAAAAATCCTCAACAAAATACTAGCAAACAGAATCCAACAGCCCATTAAAAGGATCATACACCATGATCAGGTGGGGTTTATTCCAGGAATGCAAGGATTCTTCAATATACACAAATCAGTCAACGTGATACACCATATTAACAAATTGAAGGAGAAAAACCATATGATCATCTTAATAGATGCAGAGAAAGCTTTCGACAAAATTCAACACCCATTTATGATAAAAACCCTGCAGAAAGTAGACATAGAGGGAACTAAACTCAACATAATAAAGGCCATATATGACAAACCCACAGCCAACATCATGCTCAATGGTGAAAATCTGAAACCATTTCCACTAAAATCAGGAAGAAGACAAGGTTGCGCACTCTCACCACTCTTATTTAACATAGGTTTGGAAGTTTTAGCCCCAGCAATCAGAGAAGAAAAAGAAATAAAAGGAATGCAAACCGGAAAGGAAGAAGTAAACATGTCACTGTTTGCAGATGACATGATACTATACATAGAGAATCCTAAAGATGCCACCAGAAAACTACTAGAGCTAATCAATAAATTTGGTAAAGTTGCAGGATACAAAATTAAGCACAGAAATCTCTGGCATTCTTATACACGAATGATGAAAAATCTTAAAGTGTAATCAAGAAAACACTCCCATTTACATTGCAACAAAAAGAATAAAATATCTTGGAATAAACCTACCTAAGGAGACAAAAGACCTGTATGCAGAAAATTATAAGACACTGATGAAAGAAATTAAAGATGATACAAATAGATGGAGAGATATACCATGTTCTTGGATTGGAAGAATCAACATTGTGAAAATGACTCTACTACCTATAGCAATCTACAGATTCAATGCAATCCCTATCAAACTACCAGTGGCATTTTTCACAGAAGTAGAACAAAAAATTTCTCAATTTGTATGGAAACACAAAAGACCCCAAACAGCCAAAGCAATCTTGAGAACAAAGAATGGAGCTGGAGGAATCAGGCTCCCTGACTTCAGACTATACTACACAGCTACAGTAATCAAGACAGTATGGTACTGGCACAAAAACATAAATATAGATCAATGGAAAAGGATAGAACGCCCAGAGATAAACCCATGCACATATGGTCACCTTATCTTTGATAAAGGAGGCAAGAATATACAGTGGAGAAAAGACAGCCTCTTCAATAAGTGGTGCTGGGAAAACTGGACAGGTACAGGTAAAAGTATGAAATTAGATCACTCTCTAACACCATACACAAAAATAAACTCAAAATGGATTAAAGAGCTAAATGTAAGGCTAGACACTACCAAACTCTTAGAGGAAAACACAGGCATAACACTCTATGACATAAATCACAGCAAGATCCTTTTAGACCCATCTCCTAGAGAAATGGAAATAAAAACAAAAATAAACAAATGGGACCTAATGAAACTTAAAAGCTTTTGAACAGCAAAGGAAAACCATAAACAAGACCAAAAGACAACCCTGAGAATGGGAGAAAATATTTTCAAATGAAACAACTGTGAAAGGATTAATCTCCAAAATTTACAAGCGCTCATGCAGCTCAATAACAAAAACAAACAAACAATGCAATTCAAAAATGGGCAGAAGACCTAAATAGACATTTCTCCAAAGAAGATATACAGATTGCCAACAAACACATGAAAGAATGCTCAACATCATTAATCATTAGAGAAATGCAAATCAAAACTACAATGAGATATCATCTCACACCGGTGAGAATGGTCATCATCAAAAAATCTACAAACAATAAATGCTGGAGAGTGTGTGGAGAAAAGGAAACACTCTTGCACTGTTGGTCGGAATATAAATTGATACAGCCAGTATGGAGAACAGTATGGAGGTTCCTTAAAAAACTAAAAATAGAACTGCCATACGACCCAGCAATCCCACTACTGGGCATATACCCTGAGAAAACCATAATTCAAAAAGCGTCATGTACCTAAATCTTCATTGCAGCTCTATTTACAATAGCCAGGACATGGAAGCAACCTAATTGTCCATCAACAGATGAATGGATAAAGAAGATGTGGCACATATATATAATGGAATATTACTCAGCCATAGAAAGAAATGAAACTGAGTTATTTGTAGTGAGGTGGATGGACCTAGAGTCTGTCATACAGAGTGAAGTAAGTCAGAAAGAGAAAAACAAATACCATATGCTAACACATATATATGGAGTCTAAGGAAAAAAAAAAGAGGTCATGATGTACCTAGGGGTAAGACGGGAATGAAGACACAGACCTATTAGAGCCTGGACTTGGGGATATGAGGAGGGGGAAGGGTAAGCTGTGCCAAAGTGAGAGAGTGGCATGGACATATATACACTACCAAACGTAAAATAGATAGCTAGTGGGAAGCAGCCGCATAGCAGAGGGAGATCAGCTAGGTGGTTTGTGACCACCTAGAGGGGTGGGATATGGGGGGTGAGAGGGAGGGAGACGCAAGAGGGAAGAGATATAGTAACATATGTATATGTATAACTGATTCACTTTGTTATAAAGCAGAAACTAACACACCATTGTAAAGCAATTATACTCCAATAAAGATGTTAAAAAAAAAAAGAATAGATTTTGTGTACATGGGTCTGAAACAATGGAGAGAAATAACAAGCTACAGAATTGAAAAGTTACAGAAATTCCCTTTAAGGGTTTCCTTGCTTTCCTACTATCCCGTGACTCAACCTGTATTATTTATACAATGAAAATAAGCAATGATAATATACTCCTGTCACATACCAAATGCTGGTATATGCCTTTAAATACTCTCAACTCAAATTTATTGGTTTAGAAACCCAGCAGCCTCAGAAGCTCAAAGAGCAATGTGAAGAGAGTGTTTTTACCTCTCTGTATTTAAAATATATTTTGAATTGTAATCCTTTTTCTATCATCAGTTACTTGTCTCACTATTCACTTTAACAGCAAATTTATTCTAGGGCGTTGAAGACAGAATTTTTGCACAGCTTAGCCCCTATGGGGTATAAATGATGTTGAGAGCCTCATTATTTTAATGTTAACAGAACTCTGGTGGTGATTGGAGTGAAGCTTTTTGACAGAAGTCTGTGTTTAACAGTTCTTACAAACCTAGGTTTTCAGCATGCATCACATTCACCATGTTTCCCATAGCTACCTTTTGTTTTGCCTTTCCTGTTTTTGCTAATTATGGGTGTTTCCTACCAAATATACTGAGTCGTTTTTGATTCTTCCTTATTGTTACTTAATATCCATACATTATAAAGGCCTGCTTCTTAAACCCCTATGATGCCTTTTTTCTGTAATCTAGTTTTCATCTGTACAGCTACCACTGTATATTGAGTGTAAAATTCCTCTCCTGTAAACCATTGCTATACAGTCTACTGCTTAGACTTCCTGCTTCCAAGTTTTTCATTATAACCTACCCTATACTGATCAGTTCAAGCTTCATCAAATATAGCTGAGACCAGAGCATTCTCCTGCCCCCTAACCTTCTCTGTTCTTTCCTAGTCATAAATCTTTTGTTGTCCCTCTTCTGAACTCCCATAAAGTGTTTTAATCTCTTATAGCACACACAACACTACATTCTGTGCTTTGTGTACATGCTTTATCTTCCTGCTGCAGTGATTGGAATATTGTCTTACACACAGTAGGGATTTGTTAAATATTGTTGAATAGATGAATCTACGGATAAAAGTACACTCATCATTATATAGAGATATGATTGTTTTTCTTTTATTTAGATAACTTGTATTGTGAACCTACATTACTAAATAAGAAATCTAGATGGTCTGGTAAGTATATAATAGTCCAAAATTAAATCCTACATGTAAGCAAGGCAGAAAGTTCCTTATGTGAAGAGTTATTAGGATCTGTGAAAAAGGACTTTATCCAATTCTCACTTCACCTCTTTCAAAAAACTCAAAAACTCAAACTGCTGTGGAAGTCAGTTCTGAAGATTTATTTATGTACGTGAGGGGTTTCCTATGAACTTAGAACCAAAAGTAACAGACCTCATGTTTTTTGTTTGTGTTATTTTCCTCATCCCCACATTGACGATATTGACTGCTTACATTTGCTGTGCACTTAATTTGATTCTGGGAGACAAGTCTTGATTTTTTTGGCTCATAGGTAATTTCATTTCCTATTTTTAATGTTTCAAGTACCACAATAATTAGATTTATGATTATAATACAAATGTAAAACCTTTAATGCTACTCAAAAAAGCATATTCTTTTTGAGCAAAGTGTCCTATAGTTTTCTCAGTTCATTCATTTCCCGAAGGGACTAGCTCATTATGGTGGAGAGCCATGTATTAAGAGAATTCCTTATGAATAAATATTGCCCTCAATTTCAAAGGTCTTTAACTGAAGGATGAATTTCAAAATATTAATAAATCCCTTTAAATTGTATATAGGCATGTGTCTATCTGTGTTTTCCCACCCCAGTTTGAAAAAAAAGTCATAATTTCTATCACATTTTCAAATGGTTTTATGACTTACACATTGTTAAGAATTCTCTAAAAACAAGAGATTTTTGAATTTTGGTCCTGAGGACCAATTCAGGAAATATAGACTAGAAATATACATCTCTACCAAAGTGTAGCGAGTTAAAAATAAATATTAAACAAAGAACTTAATAATTATCTCCACCAACCCTGTGTTCAATATGGAAGTCCTGTGATTCAGTCTGTTCTCACTGTGTCACTCATTCATTTATTTTATATCTATTCTTGACATGCATATCCTTTATTAGGCACTGGGGTATTCATAGAGGAAGAAGAAAAAAGATAAGTGGTGCTTTTTCTTCACTGATTCTATAAAATGCATCCACACTTAAGACCATCTTTTCCTATTTTTTGAGCCCAATGAATTGTTTAATTCAGTGTTTATATACTACAAAGCCTGTTTCTTTGGACGAAAATTAAACAGATTTTTTTAAAGTGAGCTAATAGTAGAGTGAACTGAAGAAACATTGTCTTTTTCATTATACTCTCCTGTACTTCTTAGAAGAACCTATAAATTAGTCTATGTAAGTATGCTCTTATGAGAGCCTATAGGGATATTACTAATGAATAACTCCTCAGTAATCTATGTTTAAGATATCTTAGTGGGTGCAAAAAAGACTCACTCTCATTATATGCTGTATCTATAGCAAAGATAATCTGGGAAGTAACTTCCAAATTGAAATAATAAAAAGCAAGATCTTACAAATTTTCTTACAAATTTTCTCTCTGGATTTAGAAGTACTATTACAGACATATACCAGCATATTGATATCAAAACTAAGGTAAAGAGAAGCACTGCCAGTGGAGTTTTCTCCCATGCTTTGTTTACTCTAAAGGAATCTATTATTTTCCATTAAGGTTGGACATTTAATCATTAAAAATGCAATTCTTACTAGTGCCTCTATGCTATGTTCATTCTATATTTCATAATAAAAGTTATTTTTCTTTTCCCAAACCTTTTTTTTCTATCAAGGACAATTCAAGACATCTTCTCTGAGAGGTAGCATTTGAGAAGAGACCTATAGGATGCAGGAAAATAAACTTTATGGTTACCTAAGGGAAGACCATTGCAGTGTTGACTCAAAGAAAACCACACAGCATAAGAGTTGTGAGTCCTTAAATTACTTTATTTCTCTACTATATTTAGAACCAGTGACCTCTTCATCCTTCTTGAAACATTAGGTCATTTGAAGGTGTAGCAATGATGAGACATATATTTTCCTACTGCCACTAGCTCTTTCATTCAGAACAGAAGTATATTGGATCAGGAAAAAGAGCCCGAATTGTTCCCACAGCACAATGTTCCCAGAGAACTAATTGTAGCCCACCTACACACATTACTCCTGCCAGCTGGATGTTCCATGTTTCAAGACAGACCAGAAATCAGACCCCTACTGATTCCCTCCAGGAAAAAATGGAAGATAATTGCAAGAGGCAATAGCAGTTAAGAAGAGCTAGAGAGCCACCTGATCTATTAGATTTCTGAATCCCAGGGAACACTGACTTCTGTGTTTTCCTGCAAACTGCATCTCAGGTCCTCTCTTTACTCCTTCCCACTATGCTACATGCAGATATTCCCACCAGTATCCTCTGCAGAATAAGACAATTTCTGCTGTGAAAAAAGTTACATGTGCATTTAAGACAACCCACTGAATGGGACAAAATATTCGCAAATGATACAACTGACAAAGGATTAATTTCCAAAATATACATACAGCTCAGTATCAAAAACAAACAAACAAACAACCCAGTCAAAAAATGGGCAGAAGACCTAAATAGACATTTCTCCAAAGAAGATATACAATTGGCCAACAGGCACATGAAAACATGCTCAAATCGCTAATTGTTAGAGAAATGCAAATCAAAACTACAATGAGGTATCACTTCACTCTGGTCAGAATGGCCATCATCAAAAAACCTACAAATAATAAATGCTGGAGAGGGTGTGGAGAAAAAGGAAGCCTCCATACACTGTTGGTGGGAATGTAAATTGGTACAGACACTATGGAGAACACTATGGAGAACACTATGGAGAACACTATGGAGGTTCCTTACAAAACTAAAAATAGAGTCACCATATGACCCTGCAATACCACTCCTGGGCATATATCTGGAGGAAACCATAATTCAAAAAGATACATGCACCCCAATGTTCATTGCTGCACTTTTTACAATAGCCGAGACATGGAAGCAACCTAAAAGTCCATCCACAGATGAATGGATAAATAAAATATGGTGTATACACACACACACACACACACACACACACACACACACACACACACAGAGGAATATTACTCAGCCATAAAAAAGAATGAAATAATACCATTTACAGCAACATGGATGGACCTAGAGATTATCATACTAAGTGAAGTAAGCCAGACAGAGAAAGACAAATATCATATGATACTGCTTATATGTGGAATCTAAAAAAAAAAACAAAAAAAACACAAATGAACTTATTTACAAAACAAAAGTAGACCCACAGACACAGAAAACAAACTTATGGTTACCAAAGGGCAAAGGGGGGGAAAGATAAATTTGGAGGTTGGGATTAACACATATACAATATTATACATAAAACAGACAACAAACGAGGGCCTACTGAATAGCACAGGGAACTATACTCACTTTGTAATAACCTATAATGGAAAATCGGGAAAAGAATATACATTTATCACTATGAATTACTGTGCTATCCACCTAAAACTAACACGAAATTGTAAATCAACTATACTTCAATAAAATAAAATATTTTTTCCTCAAAGTATTTGAAAATAAGAAATATTAATTATAAATAGCTGTATTTCCCTGTGCTAAGAATATTGTTAGGAGATACCAACTCAAGGAAAGGAGATAAAAAGTGAATTGTGAGATCATACCCCATGTTATCTCCTCAATTATAAAGAATGGCTAATGTTATTTTAAAATTAAATATGCATTTGAACATTTTTAGCTTGAACTCTTGACTTCTTATACATTTAATTTGCAAATTAGCTACCTGCAGTGCAGATGAAAAGCTCTATTTTTTAAATAGGTCATGCTTAGCTTTCATAAAAAATACTCTGTTTTGGAACATGAGTCATATGAACTGGCAATTTAAAAAGAAACAACGAGGATAAATATGCAATTATATATAAATATATGTATAAGAAATCCTTTCTTATGTTTTATTTATTTAGGGGCTCTATGTATCTCCTATAAAAATTAAAGGATTTGTGCTTTACATTCTCTAAAGAGAAAGAAACAAATCACCTTTAAAATCTCGTTCTCATTCTAATTGATTTTTAGGTTTTTTAATCCAAATAGTCCTTTTCAACAAATGGATATAAATCCAGCTGATCAATTTGATCTACAGAACACTACTTCTAGACTGATACTGACCCTAATAATCTAAGAAAGTATTGCTTGACTTCATTACAACATTTTGTGTTCATAAAACTTATTTCAAACTTTGAAAGATGAATACTGCATTTTCTTTTTTTTTTTTTTTTTTTTTGCGTTACGCCGGCCTCTCACTGTTGTGGCCTCTCCCGTTGCGGAGCACAGGCTCCGGACGCGCAGGCCCAGCGGCCATGGCTCACGAGCCTAGCCACTCCGCGGCATGTGGGATCTTCCCAGACCGGGGCATGAACCCGTGTCCCCTGCATCGGCAGGCGGACTCTCAACCACTGCGCCACCAGGGAGGCCCCGTATTTTCTTTAAAATAAAATAAGTGACCACAAAATTATATTAAAATATTGCTAAACTTTATCACTTGGGTCATTTTAAGTATCATTAAGTATCATTTCATTTATTCCTTAGTACAATTGAAGGTCACTCTTTCTCAAAAGGTTTCACTTTTTCATCCCTTTAATATGATTTCCTGCAGACCAGATTATTCATTTAACAATTTGGTACCATCTTGACCCCAATAGCAAATAGGTTTAATCTTAACTACCAACTTCCATAGATAGGTGATGGCTACTTGAGGTCTTACATTCAGAAGGATTGTGAAGCCATTAATATTTAAAAATGGTATTGTGATCAATTAACGATATCTCCCATGGACAACAGAGGAATCACTTTGTGTATATAGAGGTCTTTGGCATGATTTATCCTCACCCACTAGATTGTAAGAGTAGAGATGATATTTCATATCTTGCTATCACTCACAGTACCTGACATATAGTAGACATTCAATAAATACTCAAATAACGTTCTTCCATTCACAACCCAAGATTCTCTGCAAAATCTGTCTCTTTTCATTGGTTCCTGTTTTTATACAGAGTTTAGTAAAATATATAAGAAAGATCAGTTTCTCCTATTTTAAGCTTGAGTTGTTTGATTATATCCAGAAGCAGTGCAAATGTAACAAATATTCTTGCAATTTGGAATTACAAACTAAAAAAGCCTTAGTATTACTGTACCTATTTTAAAAAGTAACCATCAAATACTTAAAGGAATAATTATAATTAGAAATACATTAAGAAGTTATTTGTTTATAAGCACTATAAAAATCAAGTCATTAATTTCTCACACATATCTGTAAAGTGTATCCTATCAATATACCTACAGAGATGTTAAATGAGTTGCCCAAGGTCACATAGTTATCAAGCGGCAGAGTCGTTGGAGTTTTGTGTTTATGATGATAAACCCTTTGTTAATTTAATTAGAAAGGAAGAAAAATAAGGGGAAAAAAGCAGTGATGGAAGGGACCATGGGAGCAGTCTTCCATGACAGGAGGAGTATTTTATCACTGACAATGTTTAGAAATGCTGACATATGGTGATAATAAAAGCTGACTTTTAGTCTGATTGTTTTTAAATTCTTTTTAGGTAGAGCATCCTCTTACTGGTGGCATCGTGGCAGACTATCCTCACCCCATCCTGTGCCCTACCCCATCCCCTTTGGCACACCTTGAAAAAAGGTAAAGATTAAAATGTCTAACATTGGTACCTGTTCTCCTGATTATACTGTGTCTAGAGCAGCTTGTTTACCAGGCTGAGAAAAGTCACTGTAGTGGATCAGTAGAAAAACAAATACCAGACTATACAGGGCAACATGAGCCTGGTGGGCCTGTTCTGAGCTCTGAGCCAAGGAGGTTTGTAAACTGTTTTACCAAACTGGAAAGATTAAGGCAAAAGGCATCTTGGAATCATATCTCACTCTCTCATGAATTCCTCTCTCTCCAATTCCACTCAAGATTGACTTAACATTACCCTGAAGTGAAAAACTTTCAGGAAATAATCTCCCAACAAATAAAAAATGCTTTCAAGAGAAATCTTTCAGGAAATAAATACACAAAAATAAAAGAAGAAAAAAAGGACACGATTACACAGAGGTAGTTCAATCATTTTGTAACATAATGGAAAAATAAAACCCTAGTTTTATATACTTTATTCATAATGAAGAAGGGTAAAGTCAGGGAACTAAAGGCTTAGCACTGGCAGAGGATTTCCTCATCCTGTAATCATGAGTGTACCTATTTTTTTAAAATGACTCTCACCTGTGCAAACCCCCAAGCAGAGTGGATCTCAGCTCTTCTGATATGGGCTAGGACATTAAAACCAACAATTCAGAATTTCTTTTGAAGGATTCATCTGTGATTGTGTTGTTGGAGAATGAAGTCATGTTTGGAAAATTAATTTGTTTTCAATCAGGGCTATTCCCAGTTAACCACATCCCTACCTCCAGATGTGCATATCATATATCCATTTAAGCAATTTATTGAGGGCTTCAGTGCATGCCAGATATATGTATGTGGAGACAAAGAGGAGTAAGAAACAATATCTGGCCTTGATCATGGAAAGCACTCATTAAAATACATCGAAACAATGACACCAGGTGGCCACAAATTCTGCAGCCATTTGAGGCTGTCCTCTGTTTTAATTTTCAACTAATCATAATGAAAGAGTCTATCCTGGGTTACCACAGAAAGTCTAATTCCTTTAAGAACTATCAACCATTCCCTGGGTATGCTTATATTCTTCTTGTGCTTGATTTCCCTTCTCATTTTTAATATCTTCTCTGAGCTCTAGCTCTCATGCAATTCATCTATGGCAATCTTATGACTGCTCCCCGAACTGTTAAAGTTGCTGGCCTTGGCCTGTTTTCTCCAAACGGACTTTATCCTTAGGGAAATGTAGCTCAGATACCTGTACTCACCAAAGCACTGCTGACTCTAGGCTGTAGTGTTTAATGAACTTATTGAAAACATGAGAATAACAGGAAAATACAGCAGGGGAAAAATACCCTGTAAATTGAATATCTAATGACACTATTTAAAAAAATCTATCTGTCTTGGCCTTTCACAGGATCTCCTACTACCTACTGTCCATTTCCTTCATTAGTTCTCATCTTGTTGAATCACAATTTCTGGAGCTCAGTCAACTAACTCTCTTCCTCCCACCCTCACCACTTCCATCATCTCTTGAGCCCTCTTTTAGAGCCCAAATCTCCCTATTTCCTTCAATCCAGAAGAATTTAAAGGTCAATCAACATAAGAAACGTCACTTAATTCTCTTAACCTCACCGTCACAGTTAAGGCTTTGACTTCACATTTCATGGACTAAGGTGCAGTCAAATGTTATAACTTGATTCAAAAATCCTTAAATATTATAAAAAAATTTAATAAGTCTGAAAACAAAAATTCTATATTATACCCTTCCTTCCAGAAGTCTCTATTAACAGAAAGCATGCTGCCTTTCCACACAGGATGCCTGGCCCTGACAGACATGAATGAGTCACATGGCTCATCCTTTCTTCCTTCCTTCCCTCCTTCCTTTTCTGTTCTGTTATTTTCAATATCCCCAGAAGTTGTGACTTCTTTCCTTGTTCAATACCGCTTCAAAGAGTTCTATGAAGGTATCATCATTACCCATATAAGCTAAAGTGGGTATGTATACCACTTTATTTGAGAAGCTCTGGAAAAGGCCTTCCGTCTCCCTCTACCAAAATAATCTTTCCACAGATATAATCCTGTTAAAATGTTTACATGCAAATTATATCTTTTAATTACATGCTTTTCACATCATTCATTTTGAAGCATACATACATTTCCACAGGGCTGAGGAAGAGAGTGTGGGATAAGAGAATTCTCATTGATTTATAATTCATCCCTTTGTCCTAATCTGTCCCAATCGTCTATATTTGGTCCTCAAACACTACGTCAGGGATCACAAACTCAAACGCTTATGAGGAATAAGAACATAATGGAGTGAAATGAGCTGGGAAGGGTGTTTGGAGAATTAAAGTGCTTGCCTCATCTAGAGGGAGTATCTGCTCTTCACTTTCGGCTGATTGCTGGCATCTGGAAATGTGAGGTCAGTGTTGCTCAACCCTTGAAATTTTCAAGGGAGGCTAGAAATTCAAACTTGTATTCACTCTCTTAATTTTTAAACACTGAAATTGTCTTCAAAAATTATTAAAACACTAATCATAATTTTAGTTAATAACTAATAATTATTTGCCCTTATTATTAATGGTAGAACAATACATGCCTATAAGCTGCCACTTTGCTTCCTTTATCAAGCCTATCTATAGACCAGCTGTCTACTTAGCGTTTAAGCATAAGGGAAGGCTATTTACCCTGATTTTTTAAAAAAATCTATTTTCTGAATCCTACATTAACATTGTGTGTATTCTTTTCTTTTAAATAAGAAGAAAATATAAAAACAGGATGTGGTGTTATTCAGTATGATTATATGGAGTTAGATTTTACTCTTTGAAATCCCATCTTAGATTATGTCTAGACATCTAGAAGCAAAATAAATGTGCATTTATTTATCTGGATATTTCATCTATAGGATACTTGAAAACATCAGCATGACTGGATATTCAATATTTATCTGTTGTTTGGCATCATGTAGCCATAAATATAGTTTGATACTTAATGTTCCTTTTGTTATGCCTTTTTGATAATTTTTCCTTGAGAATTCCAAACCTCATATATCTAAGGGAGTTCATTTTTTACATTTCAGATCTTTTATTTACTTCATTTGTTCCAGTTACCTTGCACAAAGAGTGCCATCCCATTGTTGCTCGTACTTTACTTGATTAAAGCCTATACTTTACCCCAGAAACAAGTCTGCCTCTACCACAAAAACAAGGATTAGATTGAACTATATGAAATTACTATTGTTATAGGTCAAAATGCCAAATATCAGCAATTTCATATGGTTTATCATAACTGAAAAATATTATTTCTTTGGACCAGATTGATGCCAAAATCAATCTGAATTTAAGCTCAATTGTTAAACTTTAAAATACTGCCACACAAACCTCAACACAATGCATCCTCATTCTTTATTCGCAATGGTAATAAAAGAAATAAAAATAAAACCTATTGAGTTTTCTTTATAATTCATATCCTTAATGTCCCATCTTTTCCATGTTTACCATTTTATCTTAGTCTCAATGGTCCCAAAGCACCTCATGTCTAAAATCCTAGAGTTGATACTTAATTGATTTGCTGCCTCCACACTATGATTAAACAATGCATACATGCAGTGGTGTGCATATGACTTCTTTCTCCACAAAACATCAGACCAACTTTGGCTCTTCTTACACTACAGTCAATTGTGAGATGTATCACAAGTAATTCTTTACTAATATGAAAGTGCAATTTACAAATGATTTAAATAATACTTTTGACGAGATTCACAATTATTCCTATAACAACATTCTCACTGATTCAGAAACATTTTCTTTCGTGGAAGAGAAGAGGGTGGAGCTAGAGTTCCTACTCTGGGAGTTGCACGTATCTCTGGGTACACTCATAAGAATGCATTGTTCACCTGAATGCCATCCATCAGATGCTACCAAAGAAAAAAGATTGAGAACTAAAGTGCTACAAGTAAACAATACAAATGCTTCACCCTGCCTTCATAGCTTTCCATAACTTGACCTATTTCAGCATATATATCCCTTACATAAAACCTCTCCTTCAGCTCAGCAGGGCAATTTATCTTCTCAAGAATAAGCAATATGCACTCCTGTCCATACTCCAGGTACGGAAAATAGTTTCTTATCAGAAGTGCAAACTCTTATTACTTGGTAGCAGTTGCCTAAAACACTGTTAGAACTAGGACAGGCAGAAAAGGAAAGTCAGATGAGAACTCTTCCATCTAAATCCTAGTTTCCTGAAATATCCTTTTCCTTCTCTGTCAAAAAGTAATGTTATCTTGGTCTTACATATCCTTCAAATCCTGATTATATACCAATATCTGCTTTTAAAAAATAAATTCACTTATTATATACTAGGAATTCATTTTCATTAGCCCAAGCAATATTTGTCTATAAATGCTAGTTTTACATTAGTAGGTCTGTGGTCTTTACTCTTAAATATGGAAATTCCTTTCCTTGTATACACTTGATTTTGCTGAAAATAGAAACCTTTATTTTTTTAAATAGAAGGAAAGACAAACTTTAGCCAAGTACACCCAAGCGATTATAAATTTCAAATTACTAGGTGACTTCACTATGCCAATTTACTATGTATAAGTTAGCCTTCCACAAATGAATGTACGAGTAAAATCAAGCCTTCGGTCTTCCATTTTGTATTAAATATATTCTCTCTGAAATGTGGTGTCAAGTTAGTTTAGTGTGATTTTCCTTAAAAAAGTAAAATACTAAGTATACTCTCATATGTGGCTACTTTGAAAAGAATATTCTTAATGAAAATCCCTTAAAACACCTGAATTGAGATCATTCTTATTAAAAGCTGTTCAACCTAACCTCTGCTCAAATGCAAAGAATGGTATTTTTTAAAGTTGTCCCTTTTTATTGTGATTTTGCTTTGCCAAAGTAGTGAATACTGATTGCTGACAAGCTCTGAAGTTGTGCTACTGGAAGAGTCCAATTAAGTTTGGCTTAATTTGCATTTAAAAGGCAGCACTCCAGTCCATACTAGCGTCGCTGATAAAGGAATGGTTTATATTTTCCTCTTAGAACTGAGTTTGATGGAGGTTTTTTCCAAGTGAATACTGTAATCAGAGATGGTTTATGGGAATGAGTCTTTAGTAATCATTTATGGCAGGGACAGTACAGCACTTGAGCAGTTTCCTCATTTTTTTTAAAATTTGATTTGCATTTATGTTTGACCATTTTCTTCTGGGGAGAAATTATGGACTGGCACAAGAGTTTTTTGAAAATGGTAGAAATAACACCTTTCAGTATTGCCTTATTATGGAGAGAATGTTTTAGTTATAGTCGTTGATCTTTTCATATCTAGGGGAAACTTGAAAAACTGTTTTACATAACCCTAAAGTACTTTTTAGTTAGAAATGGCTGCTATAACAAGATGCTTTGAGTGCCCTGGATTCTCCTGTTTTTAAATTCCTTGGGATTTCATCTTCTTTACAACATTCTCTTCCAGGAATTTTTTCTTATTTTAATTGTATTTGCCTGATATGAACCAATAAGATATTAATAAGCATGTAAAGTGAGTCCCTAACTGTCTCTCTGCTTCTTGGACTGTCTTCTGTAATGTCTCTGCAGTTGGCTACAAAGCTACAATCAAGACATGATAATAATAAATAAAGTCCTAATTTATGTCATCCTACCATTCTTTATTTCTGCTATCATGTTCAAGCACACTCTTTATCTTAATACATTTCTATCTAGTTGGGTAGACAAGTTCTGATATGTAATGATAAAGATTAAGCACAGAATTAATGTCTGAAAAGTACTAATTTCAGCTCTTTTTCTAGGACTTATTTTTCTAAATTTTATATATATAATTACTTATTGACTCCCTCTGTATTATTTCTGACCTTTAGAACATAACTCATTTAAAGAAGTAGAAGTTGACTCAGAAATATCGTCATCATTTTTCATTATTTTTTTTATTTGTGACAATATGTAAAATATAACACTAAATTCAAATCTTTTGAAGTGGAAAGTTCTTTCAAGGAATGGTCATTGTTTGTTCTTTTTTGGGCCATGATTTTGTTTTCATATCAAGGCAAAGGGGAGAAAGGGTTAAGAAATTTTGTCATCATTAAGATGTCTTAAACTTTAAAATTCACATCAGAAGATTTAGTGAATTTAAACATTCCATTAAACTAGTTTGAGTCAATTAACTCTCTATTAGGAAGATTATTTACATATTGTTGCTTGTGTGTTGGACTTATAGGGATGGCAAGAAGATTCATCCAAACCACATGCTGACATTTAAAACATCTTTAATAGACATACTTTTTGCACTTATCATAATTAATGTGAAGGCTAAATGCCTTGGTAAACTAATAGAGTGCCTTATATTCATACTATATGAATGCCTACACTCAAATTTTTATTGAACAGTCAATGTAGACACTTGCTTTATTCTAAGAATTGAGATTGAAAAGACTAACATGACACTCTTAGGAGCTTATGGTCCAATGGAAAATTCAAACATGTAAACAATTATAATACAGTGGGAGTAGTGCTATAAAAGGGGAGAATCTCCAGAACCAGGTAGCATTAAACAAGAGGGAAGAAGACTTTACATGGGAGAAAACAGTTAAGAAACAGTCGAAAGAGGGGTTGAAGGCCTAATCCTTGGCAGTGGAGACGGTTCAATAGCATAAGATATTTAGGAGTTAGAATTGACAATACTTGGTAAATTATTGAGTGTGGAGTGTGAGAAAGGGTAAGTATGAAGGAAATCTCCAAAATTTTTAGCTATATAAAATGGATCAATGACAGTATCATTAACCAATGAATGACAGGAGGTGGAGCTACTTTCAGGAGATTGAAGAGTTCATGAATTTGTTGGAATAGCCTGCCAGACAAGCATCTGGAGCTGTTCAGTAAGAAATTGAAAACATATGACTGAAGATCAGAAGGAAATGAGTAACGAAGATATGGAAAATATAACGTAAAAAAAAAATAAAGACTTTGGAGAGGATGAGAATGCCCAGAAAAAAGTCAGTAAGTGGTAAGAAAAGAATAATTAGATGGAATCTTAAGACCATCAGTGTTTGAAATGTGGGAAGAAGAGAAATTCAGTAAATAAAACTGAGAAATAGACCCAGGATTGGGGAACCAGGAGGGAAAAGATTGTATAAATAAGAGTTTGAATGTGGTCATAAGGGTCATCATAGTCAAATGCCACAAATGAGTAAGAAAAGAAAAATATTTGAAAAGCAGACAATCAATGACAAATTTTCCAGCACTTCAGTAAAACAGAAGATGGAAGATAGATACTATTGATTTAAAGTGTTTGGCCAAATACAAAGAATTAAGAAATTTTAAAATATTTAAGCAAGTATGTCAGATAAATTGAGTTGTTTACATAAAAATCATAGACTTGATAACACAAATAACTTGACGATCCCAACAATATGAATAAAAAATAATGGATACTATCCAAAAGTTTAAAAAGGAAGGGAGGGCTTCCCTGGTGGCGCAGTGGTTGAGAGTCCGCCTGCCGATGCAGGGGACGCGGGTTCGTGCCCCGGTCCGGGAAGATCCCACATGCCGTGGAGTGGCTGGGCCTGTGAGCCATGGCCGCTGGGCCTGCGCGTCCGGAGCCTGTGCTCCGCAGCGGGAGAGGCCACAACAATGAGAGGCCCGCGGACCGCAAAAAGAAAAAAAAAAAAAAGGAAGGGAAAAAAAAAGAAACCTGAGTAGTAATCAAAGAAATAGATTATAAACTAGTGATGTACAAACTTTATGTATACATATATATACTTATGTTTATCTATATTTATAAATCATACTGCCCCCATAACTTTTTCTTGCATCATGAAATGAATTCAGTACCAGCATGGATCGCTGCTGCCATTGTCAATTGGTACAAATGTTTTAGACATCCATGTGATAATTTCTATGAAAACTATAAAATATTCATATCTTTTGACCCTCTAACACAATTTCATGAAATCTACCATAAGAGAATTATCGAAAATTTGCTCCAAATATTCATTAGAGTTATTCTTCTGAGAAGTATTTTTAATACTGAAAAAGTGGAAGCTAAATGCTCAACAATAAAAATACGTTCTTTTAAGTAATATCTTATCTGACAGATGACTTGCCAGAAAAATCATTAAGGATTATTCTCATAAAAATAGCAATAAGGAAATGCATTTGCTATGATATTAAATGGAAAAGTGTACAAAATTGTATTAACAATGCTTATAACTCTGTAAAATATACTGCTGTGATAATACGTTCTGCTCAATGTGTCAGCAATTTTTTTAAATGAAAAGAGCCAAATAGTAAATATTTTAGGTTTTGCGGACCAAACATTTTCTGTTGCAACTACTTAATTCTTCCATTATAATGTGAAAGGAGCCATATATAATAGATGAGCAAATGGTTGTGTTGGCGTTCCAATGAAACCTTATTTCAAAAGCAGGTGGTAGGCTATAGTTTGCTCTCCCACTCCCGTATTGTTGTAGAAGAGGTTAAGGCAGCAAATAATTATGTTAAGTTTTGTACAATTATGGATATTATTTTTACCTTTTGTCTTCCTATTTTATAAAAGTAATTTAAAACATCAAAAGTAGAGGGCAGGATCAAGATGGCAGAGTAGGAAGATGCTGAGCTCACTTCTGCCTGACAAACACAACAAGATTACAACTACCCAGAGAGCAGCTCTTTCTGAGAATCACTTGAAGACTAGCAGACTACAGACTTTCTCTATAACCAAGGTTATAAGGAAAAAACCACATGGATTCTGGTAGGAGTGGAGGAGAAGTGGTCTAGTTGGGACCCACACCCCTGGTGGGTGACCCAGAAGAGGAGGGTGATACCACAGGCTCAGGGATTCTGCCTAAGGAGTGACGGCATTCAAGTCTCACATTGGGCACTCTAGCCCTGAGATCTGGGACCAGAAAGATGAGCCCCCTTGGCTGGTTTGAAAACCAGTGGGGCTTACTGGAAGGCTGTAGGAAATTGAGAATCTGCTTTTGAGGAGCATGCTCATAGACTTGCTTGCTCCCAGGCCTAGTATAGAGCTAGCATGTTGAAAACTACCTGGTGCTCTGGCCAGACTACCAGGACCACTCCAGCCCACACTCCAAGCCACACCAGGTTCTGCCTCCAGCCCTTCCAGCTCTGGCACTGTTCCCTGCCCTGGTGGCAATCACCACTGCACCTTGGGAGAAGCCAAGCTTTTTACTGGGCTCCTGCTCCTGTTCTTAGGGCCACAGCCCCACCACTGGCCAAGGCAAAGACAGCTATCAAGCTGAGGAGAAGCCAAGCTCCCCCAGGACTTCTGTTCCAGCCACTCAGGTTCTGGCACTGCCTCCAGCCAAGGCAGCAACCACCATCATGCTTGGGAGCTGAGCTTGATCCAGACTGTGCCTCCAGCTCCTGGGGCCTTGGCCCCACCCCATGACATAGCAGTGAGCACCACTGAGCCTGGGAGAAGCCCCAACTCTCATCAGGCTCCCACTCTAGCCCCTCTGGTTCCAGCCATATCCCTAACCAGTGTGGCAGCTGCCAACGCAACCCAGGAGAAAATGCAGCCCACGCTCACCTCAGATCCAGCTCTCCCACCAAAGCCACTGAGCACACATAGACTATATAGGGATGCTCCCACACAAGGACATGCCTTCAAGACAGTGATAGGTTACTGTTTCACTTAATTTCATAGAGACAAACAGAGAAAGTCAAAATGAGAAGACAAAGGCATATGCTCCAAATGAAAGAACATGATAAAACCCAAGGAAAAACTCCAATAAAATAGAGGTAAGTAAATGATCTGATAAAGAGTTCAAAGAAATAGCCATGAAAATGCTCACTGAACACAGGAAAAGAATAAAGGAACCTAGTGATACTTTCAACAAAGAACTAGAAAATATATAAAAAAAAGAATCAATCAGATTTGAAGAATACAGTAAGTGAAATGAAAAATATACTAGAAGGAATTAACAGCAGATTAGGTGATACAGAATGCATAAGAGACTTTGAAGACACAACAGGGGAAATCACCCAATGAGAACAGCCAAAAAAAAAATTAATGATGATAATTTAAAGGACCTCTAGGATAACATCAAGCATACTAACACTCACATTATAGGGGTCACAGAAGGAAAAGATAGAAAGGGGCAGAAAACATATTTGATGAAACTATGACTGAGAACTTCCAAGACCTGAAGACAGAAACAGATATCTAAGTCCAGGAAGCACAGACAGTCCCAAACAAGATGACCCCAAAGGGACCCACATCAACACATATAATTAAAATGGCAAAAGTTAAAGACAAAGAGAGAATTTTAAAGGCAGTGAGAGAAAAACAGAGTCATATAAAAGGGAACCCCTATGAGGCTATCAGATGATTTTTCAGCAGAAACTTTGCAAACCAGAAGGGAGTGACATAATGTATTTAAAGTGCTGAAAGGAAAAAACACCCTACAACCAAGAATACTCTACCCAGCAAGGCTATCATTCAGAATTGAAGGAGAGGTAAAGAGTTTCCTAGTCAGGTAAAACTAAAGGAGTTCATCACAACCAAACTGTCCTTATAGGAAATGTTAAAGAATCTTCTTTAAGTGAAAAAAAGTGAAAGCCTGTAAGAAGAAATAAGAAAATATATAAAGGAAAATATCTCATTGGTAAAGGTAAATACTTAGTAAACAGAAGGGACCAACCACTTAAATAAGCTAGTACTAAGGTTAAGAGACAAAAATTATGAAATCAACTCTAATAAAATAAACAGTTAAGGGATACACATAAAGATGCAAAATATGACACCAAAATATAAAATGTAGTAGGGGCGTGGTCGGTAAAAACTGTAGAACTTTTAGAATGCCTTTGAATTTAAACAACTATCAGTTTAAAACAAGTATGATTATAGATACAGATATGATATATACATGAACCTCATGGTAACCATAAACCAAAAACCTACAATAGATGCACAAAAAATAAAGATAGAGGAATCTAAACATAATATTAAGGAAAATCATCAAACTACAAGGGAAGAGACTAAAAATAGAAGAAAATAACAGAGAAGAACTACAATAACACCCAGAAAACAAGTTAACAAAATGGCAACAAGTACATACCTAATAATAATCACATTAAATGTAAATGAACTACATGCTCCAAACAAAAGACATAGGGTGGCTGAATGGATAGAAAAGCAAGACCCATCTAAGTCCTGCTTACAAGGGACTCATTTTAGAGCTAAAAAACACACATAGGCTGAAAGTGAAGGGATGGAAAAACATACTCCATGGAAATGGAAACAAAAAGAAATCTGTGGTAGAAATACTCATGTCAGACAAAATAGACTTTAAAACAAAGTTTATAACAAAAGACAAAAAAGGCCAACATATAATGATAAAGGGACAATTCAAGAATAGGATATAACATTCATAAACATATATGCACCAAATATAGGAGCACCTAAATTTATAAAGCAAATATTAACAAAAATAAAGGGAGAAATTGACCATAATAATAGTAGCAAACTTTAGTACCCAAATTATATCAATGGATATATCATCCAGACAGAAAATCAATAAGGAAAAAGGGGCTTAAATGACAAAAAATACCAGATGACTAAATACATATCTACAAAACATTCCATCCCAAAACAGCAGAATACACATTCTTTTCAAGTGCATATGAAACGTTCTCCAGGATAGATCATATGCTAGGCCATAAAACAACTATAAATAAATTTAAGAAGATTGAAATTATATCAAACATCTTTTCCAACTACAATGGTATGAAACTAAAAATCAATTACAGGAAGAAAGATGGGAAAAACACAAACACGTTGAAACTAAACAACATGCTACTAAACAGCCAGTGAATGGAGAAATCAAAGAGGAGAAATCAAAAAATACCTTAAGATGAATGAAAATAGAAATACAACTTTGCAAAATCTATAGGACACATCAAAAGCAATTCCAAGAGGGAAGTATATAGCAATACAGACCTACCTCAAGAAACAAGAAAAATAAATGGAAAGCTATCCTGTGTTCATGGATTGGAAGCATTAATATTGTTAAAATGTCCATACTACCCAGAGCAATCTACAGATTTAATGCAATCCCTATCAATATACCCATGATATTTTTCACAGAACTAGAACAAATAATTCTAAAATTCTTATGAAACCACAAAAGACCCTGGATAACAAAAACCATTTTGAGAAAAAAAGAACAAGGCTGGAGGTATCATGTTGCCTGACTTCAGGCTATACAGTTACTGTAATCAAAACAGTATGGTACTGGTACAAATATAGACACTCAGATCAGTGGAACAGAATTGAGAGCTCAGAAATAAACCCACATACATATGGTCAATGAAGCTAAGACAAAAGAGGCAAGAATATACAATGGGGAAAAGCCAGTCTCTTCATTAAGTGGTGTTGGGAAAACTGAACAGCTATGTGTAAAAGAATGAAACTAAAACATTTTATCACACCATATACGAAAATAAACTCAAATGTATTAAGGAACTAAATGTAAGACCTGAAATCATAAAATTCCTAGAAGAAAGCACAGGCAGTATGCTCTGACATCAGTCTTAGCAATAGTTTTTGGATATATCTCTTCAGGCAAGGGAAATAAAAGCAAAAATAAACAAATGGGACCTAATTAAACTTAAAAGCTTTTGCACAGCCAAAGAAATCATCAGCAGAATGAATAGTCAACCAACAGAATGAGAGAAGATATTTGCAAACAATATGTCCAATAAGAAGTTCATATCCAAAGTATATAAAGAAATCATACAATTCAATATCACAAAAACAAACAACCTGACTAAAAATGGGCAGTGGACCTGAATAGGCATTTTTTCCACAGAATACATACAAATGGCCAACCAGGACATGAATAGATGCTCAAAATTATTAATCATAAGGGAAATGCAAATCAAAACCACGAGATACCACCTCACACCAGCCAAAATGGCTATAGTAAAAAAGGTAAGAAATAACAAGTGTTGACGAGAATGTGGAGAAAAGGGAACCCTCATGAACTGTTGGTGGGAATGTAAATTGGTATAGCCACTATGGAAAATAGTTTGGAGGTTCCTCAAAAATTAAAAATAGAACTACCATGTGATCCAGCAACCCCACTCCTAGGTATTTATCTGAAGAAAATGAAGACTCTAATCCCAAAAGATACATGCACCCTAATGTCCATGGCAGCATTATTTACAATAGCCAAGATATGGAAGCAACTTAAATGTCTGTTAAAAGATGAATGGATAAAGAAGATGTGGTATATATATACAATGGAATATTACTCAGACATAAAAAAGAATGAAATTTTGCCATGTGAGACAACACAGATGGACCTGGAGGGTATTATGATTAGTGAAGTAAGTCAAACAGAGAAAGACAAATACCGTATGTTTTCACTTATTGTGGAGTCTACAAAATAAAACAAAGGAATAAATATAACAAACCAGAAAGAGACTCCCAGTTATAGAAAACAACCTAGTGGTTACCAGCGGGGAGAGGAGATGGGGAGGGTCAAAATAGGTAAAAAGGATAAAAAGGTACAAACTCTTAGGTATAAAATAAATAGGTTATAAAGATGCAATGTATAGCAAAGGAATACAGTCAATATTTATTAATAACTTTGTATGGAGTATAATATATAAAAATATTGAATTACTATATTGTACACCTAAAACTAATACAATATTGTAAGTCAAGTATAAGTCAATAAGAAAAATCAAAAGAAAATATTTTCAAAAGTCTTTGTGAGGGATTCCCTGGTGGCAAAGTGGTTAAGAATCCGCCTACCAATGCAGGGAACACAGGTTCGTGCCCTGGTCCAGGAAGATCCCACATGCCACGAAGCAACTAAGCCTGTGCACCACAACTACTGAGCCTGCACTCTAGAGCCCGCGAGCCACAACTACTGAGCCCACATGCCACAACTACTGAAGCCTGTGCACCTAGAGCCCGTGCTCCGCAACAAGAGAAGCCACCACAATGAGAAGCCCACACACCACAATGAAGAGTAGTCCCTGCTCGCCTCAACTAGAGTAAGCCCGTGCACAGCGACGAAGACCCATTGCAGCCCAAAATAAGTAAATAAATAGATGTAATCTCTCATCATTTCTTATTAAAAAAAATCTTTGTGATGATAAGAACATAGGGGAAGAAAGTATCTGGGGAAATAATATATATATTCAAGAGTTATATACATATGCACACACAATTATTATTATACAGATTTAGCTCATTGTACAAATTCAATAGAAAGAGTAAAAATGGAAAGTCCCATTTGTCATCTCCCAGTCCAGCCCACATGCATTTTTTGCTATAATTTGAATTATTATACCTTATTATTATGAGATTTTAAAATTAAACATATATTAGAGAACATTCTATGTTAGTATATTTGTATCTACTGCATTATTTTTATTAATGACATAGTATTTAATAGTATGAATAAAATATAATTCATTTAATCATTCTCCTCCTATGGCCAATTAGGATAGATGTTTTCTAATTTTTTTGCTCCTGTGGGCAATCTAATATGTGCTTGAAAATAAATATCTGGGCACTTGTATGGGCATTTCTGTAGGACAATGTTGCCAAAGTGATAATTTACTAGGCTACCAGATATGGACATTTGAAATGTTGGTAGATATTGGCATATCTCTTTTAAAATAAGTATACGAATTTATAGTTTCACAATATTTGAGTGCTTTTTTTACAACAGGTTTGTGTGTGCATGTGTATGTATTGCATTGGTTTATTTTAGGATAGGAGATATTCAAGCATGTGTATAGGCTAATAAAGAAAGGGTAAATTGAGGGTATAAGACAGTAGTGCTTATTGATGGAGAGACTGAGGGTATAAGACAGTAGTGCTTATTGATGGAGAGGGAACCAAAAGGTCAGAGTGCAAGTGAAAAAAATATTGGACTTACCTGAGACAGGAGGAAAATAAGTAGGTTAAAAGATGGAGGAAAACAATATTGAGTAAATTTCTTTATTTTCTTTTAGAAAGAAAATAATCTGCTAGGATTGAGGGTATGAAACTTCAGGAGAAGGTAACGTTTAAAACAGCTTCCATGGACAATGGAAGCAGGCCATAAAATAATCATTTAGCTGCATTGATAATTCAGCAAATACATTCTGAGAGTTAGTGTTGATGTGTGGAAGGGAGAAAAATAAGGAGTGATTTAGGCACATAAAAGAATTGAGAACAGGCCTTATCTTTCAATGTAGATTGAACTGTTGTTCCATATCTTATACTGGGTTTTTGATTGAGACTATGTTTTGAGATTTTTTTTTAAATGATGTTAAGATTGTGTGTTAAATAAAAGTAAGCAAAATATTTTTTAAAAAAAGAATTGAGAACAAAAGTGGAATTTAAATAAAGGGGTAGCTAACCTAGAGGGAAAACTGGTGGTAAAGAATCTGTTCTAATTTCTGACCCCATTCCTGATATTAATATTACAAAGTGGCTGATGGGACAGTAAAGACAATGCAATTAGTCTTGGCTTGCTTCCTAATTTTGCTTGGATTTTGTATTGAAAATAACAAATTTGTGAAGAGGTGCATTAAAAGGTAAGATTGTAAATTTATGCTAAATTGTTTATTCAAGAAATATTATGGTTGAAGAATCAACAGGAATAGGTTATCAGCTAGATTCTTATGTGTGTGCATGGGAAGGCGAAAATGCAGGGAGTAACCAATGGTTACTGTTAAAGAGTAATAGGGATATTTTAAGGAAGGAGCTGCTTTGGGGGAAAGACCTAATTTTGAATCTCAGAATAACACATTTTGTGTATTGAAATAAATTATTATTCCAATTTTATAGATTGTGATTTGTCTAAATTCACTCAATTAGTAATAAAACTAGATGAGTTTGAATCTAGTACTCTTTCTACAAAGATGTTCACTCTCATTTACATCAAGACTCTTTATCTCCTTAAGATAGTTCTACTCATTTTCCACAGATAATTTCAGAGAAGTGTTTTCCCATATTAGATATAAACTGAAGTAGCATTAAACAAACCCAGGGGGCTTCCCTGGTGGCGCAGTGGTTGAGAGTCCGCCTGCCGATGCAGGGGACACGGGTTCGTGCCCCGGTACAGGAAGATCCCACATGCCGTGGAGCGGCTGGGCCCGTGAGCCATGGACACTGAGCCTGCGCGTCCGGAGCCTGTGCTCCGCAACGGGAGAGGCCACAACAGTGAGAGGCCTACGTACCACAAAAACAACAACAACAACAACAACAACAACAAAAAACCCAGGACTTTCAACCTTCTTCTATACCACTTCTTGGCAGCTTCGGGTAATTAATCCATTCTTAATTTTCTAGATCATAAACAGATTACAGTATTTTATAGAGTATTATACCATTCAAAGCACTTTACTTGGTAACTTATTTTTGTCTTTCTGTACATAAAGCAGTTAATGAGTACTGACAGCCTTAATTGTGATTGCTTCCAAAGCTGGAGACTACTCATTTCAACAAAGGGTTTCTTTATAAACATGACATTAATAAGGGTTGTTTTAATTAAGCTGTAGATAGTTTTGGGAAGTCAATTTGTTGAAACTTGGCAAGAGAAAAGACGAAAAAGTCCAATCAGAATATGTGCTGTGAATTCTTGGGTACATTAAAAAAATCAGAATAATTGTGGGAAATAAGTTGGGGTATTAATATTATATATATATGTATAATATCAGTTAATTTAGTGGTTTAAATTCTGGCCATGCCACTTGTTACTTGAGTTATTGTTAGCAGGTTATTTATCCTCTCTGAATTCAGTTTTTTCATCTCTAAAATGGGGCTAATAATGTCTATTTTATAAAGTCTACTGTGTGAATTAAATATGTAGAAAGTTTGTAGAACAGTATAAGTGCTCTACAAGTGTTAGGTGTTATTGTTTTGTTGTTATTGTTATTCCATAATCTGATCTTTACAAACATGGTCTGTTCTTCATTTCTAGCCAACGACCTTGAAATGGAGGATCCATATTACCTGATCTTGAATTCTGATTCTTCATTTTATTGGTTGGTTGAACTTAAAAAATATTTAACATCTCAACCTTATTTTCACTGTCCAAATAAATACGTATAATAACAGAACCTCCCACGTTGAAGATAAAGGTTACTTACCTATGTTATATTTCTTATCATTGCCTAAGTGTAATAACTTATAGTCTTCATTTTACAAATAAGGAAACCAAGACTTACAGTTGTTAGGTATCTAGACCATGATTCTACACTTAGTATTTGGTGGAGCTGGGACCTAACCGAAGCCAATATTCTTAATACCATATTTCCTCCATTAGCATCATCAAAATCATGTCCTCGATTTCTATTCTGTCTGTCACTGTTGTTACCTTATTAGGCCTTCATCATTTACTGAATTACTGCAAAAGCATGGCAACACTTGTCACTCCTTTCCAATGTATCTTATTTTTTTCAAGAATGAATTTCGTAAAACTCAATTCTAGTCATATCACATTTGTGTTGAGAACTTTTCATTATTGAATGGTTGTCTGTTGCCTCAAGGCAATATGTATTTTAAAACATATGTATTTTAAATATGTATATTTAAAAATATATATTTGGAAGACCAACACAGATCTACTAAATCAGAATTGAGGCTGCTGTGGTTTGGGGATTAAACGACTCTAGTATAAATTTTAAGCTCCTTATAATAACATATAAGACTTACCATGATCTGGTCCCTTCCTACTACTCTTTCATGATCGCTTGCTTCCTCTGTTCCCTCCCTCTAGCAACATACATATGATTACATACACATACATGGAACCTACTCATCTGCAAATATCTGCATGCACACATGTCCAGTTACTAGCTTGGAACTTTGGGCAAGTAATTAAATCACTCTAGGCCTTATTTTCTCATCTGCACTATGTGGATGACAAAATATTTTTGTGAGGATTAAATAAGACAATGAAATTAAAAATTTAGCAGAGTGATTCAAAATACGTTCTGAATTATTATTGTTAATATTACTATACATTACCTTAAGACATACTTTTACTTATGAGGACATCTGTTCCATACTTTCCAATTCTAGATTTTTAAGTTAAAACCATAATTACTGGTGGCCATCAAATAGAGAGTACTCAAACATCTTAATTTGTAAAGGCTATACTTTCACATTTCAAACAGAATCTCATATTAAGTACCTTCTGTTTCTAAAAATGGGAAATGTTATGGTCATACACTTTGTTATATGGCAAGATGCTTGATAATTTCCAATCAACTTCTTAATCATGGACTATGCTTGTAACATACTTACTACAAGGCTGGCCTTTCTCTGCAACCTGGCTTTCTCCCCATCTCCCACAAAGCTAATGGAAAGAGAAGGGACAGAAGGAAGAAATTACTACACTTCACATCTTCTGTTTGGGGCGGTGGCTAAATATGCTGCTTTGTTTTGTTCTTGTAACCCTCAGGGACATTAGAAGGTCTGGAGATTTTCTTCACACACTGGCAAAAAACGAGAAGATTACAGAATGCTTCCTCCTTTTCAAGGCATTAGCTAGAGATGAAGGGAGGGGCAAAGAATAGAAGTTCTTTTATGGTCATAAAAAAGTACATTTGAATATTAAAGGAATTAGCTTAAGTAAACAAGTGTTCAATTGTTTTCTCTTCTATTCTGTGAACAATGCACATCAGAAAGACATGCATGTAGACATTTCTATTTTTCTTCATGTCATCAAGGTACAATGTCCAGATTTCCTCTATCAAAATTTACATGTGTAACACTCTTTTAAGATTTAGATTTGAGTTTCCTGAAGACACTTCTCTGATTCTTTCATTAGTTAATTTTAATATAATTGCGAGCTCTGTGCTAATTTACCAGTAAAGCCAATTGGCCTCAGAGCTTTCTATGCCAAAGTTAAATAATATTTAAATTGAGATAGGACTATTTAGATTTTCTACTTTCTCTTGAGTTAGTTTTCGTAATTTATGTCATTCAGGATATTTAAACATTTTATCTAGGTTGTCAAATTTAGTGCATAATATTATTCACAGTATTCACTCCTTAATCTTTTTATCATTGGTAGCAATGTCTCCCCTTTCATGACTGATATTAGTAACTTCTTTTGCTTTATAAGTTTAATTAGAGTTTAATAATTATGTTGAATTTTTCAGTGAACCAGTTCTTGGTCCTGTTGTTTTTCTCTATTTTTTTTTTTTTTTTTTGCCTGTTATCTATTTCAGTGATTCCCACATTCATCTTTATTGTTTCCTTCTTTCAGCTTAATTTGATTACAACATGCTCTTTTGTTTTTCTAACACCATAAAGTAGAAGCTTAAAACATTGATTTGGGGGATAATTTTTCTCTAATATAAGCATTTAAGGCTACAAATTTTTCTTGACAGTACTTTAGCTGCATACCATAATGTTTAATATTTTACACTCTCAATTTATTACATGTTTACCATATTTTATTGTTTCTCTTGAGACTTGCTCTTTGTCCCATGGGCTCTTTGAAAATGTGTTTTTTAATTTTCAAATAATTGAAAATTCCTAGATTTTCTGTTATTGATTTCTAGTTTAATTTCATTTTTATAGAAACAATATTTTATGTGATTTCATTTCTTTTAAATTTAAGATCTACTTTATACCCAGTCTTTCTACCTTGATGAATAGTCTGTGTGCCCTTGAAAAGAAAGTTTTTCTTTTGCTGTTGGGTAATGTGTCCTTTAAAACTTAAGTAAGTTATTTTATAGTGTTACTTAAGTCTTCTAAATTCCTATCTTTTTTTCAATTACTTAGAGAAGTGTTGAAATACTCAAATATAATTGTGGGTTTATTTCTTTTTGTGCTGACAGTTTTTGCTTCATATATTATTGAGTCATGTATTAGTTGCATGGGCATTAGGAGTTTTTATGACTTACTGATGAAATGACTATCACTATGAAATATTTCTCTTTATTCCTAGTAATAATCCTTGTTTTGAAGTCTATAATATTTGATAACAATTTAGCCACTCCAACTTTCTTATGATTAGTGTTTGTTTGGAATATTTTTTAAAAATCCTTTTGCTCTTAACCTATATTTCCTTTATATTTAAAGATGAGTTTCTTATAGAGAGAATAAGGTTTGTATTGCTTTTTCTTTATCCAGCCATATAATCTTAGTCTTTTAACTAGAGACTTACTCATGCATGTAATATATTTATGATATTGTTGGTTTAAATCTACTGACTTTCTATTTACTCTATTTTTCTTTGACGCAATCTCTCTCTCGCTCTCTCTTTTTTTCCTATTTGTGCTTTGTTTTTATTAGGTTCTATTGTGATGTGACCAAATAGACTTTTTTCTTAGAGTATCTAAACCTCTGTTAATCCAATCCAGTGCAATTTGTATGTCCTATGCCACTTTTTTTTCATTATTATATGTTCCACTTGATTATTTTTTTTGTGTATTCTATTTTATTCTTCATTGAGTTTCTGTTTTCCAGTAAATACCTGAGCATACTGATTACATTTTCAATGGTATATTTTAAAGATCTCATCTGCTAATAGTAGAACCTCTGTCATTTCTGGATATGTTTATACAAAGATTTCCCCTGCTTATGAATCACATTTTTCTTCTCATATCTCTTAGTTATTTATTGGATTACAGAGATTTTTACCTTGACATTTGTGAGTCAAAATTTGTTGTATTCATTCGAAGGGTGCTGGTCTTTGTTCTGGTAGATAGTTTAGTTACTTGGAAATAAGTTTGATCCTTTTAAGGATCATTTTTTGCTAGGACAGACCCAGAATAGTTGATAATATAAGGTTCATTTACTCCCCATCATTAATGTGTGATCCCTGTGGGGTTTCTACTGAATGCCTTGTGTATTCTCCTAAGGTTGGGATCTTGAACTATCCATGGACCTATCTGGGTTTGGAGAATTGTTACTCTTACTCCCCCCTACTATATTTATCCCAGGAAGTTATTATATTTCCAACCTCTTGCAATTTCTCCAAACGTAAGTACAAAATGCATTTAAGTCAAACATTTGAGGTGACCCTTATACTAGTTCATAGAGTTATTTTTTTGTTGTTGGTTCCTTCTCTCTGGAATTCTGCCCTGCAACTTCTAGTTACTGTGGTCTCTCCAAATTCCAATCTCTATCTACTCAGTGCTGTGAGAACTTAGGGGTCTATTTCAGTTTCCCCAATCTGTGGTGTGGTCTGGCGTTACCTCTAGGCTGAAAGCTAAGGTAAGTGCATGTCTCACCTTGGATGTTTCCATTTTCTCAGGACCTACAATCCTGTGATATCTGTTTTCTGATGTCTGTGATAATAGTTTTCTAGTCTTTTATATACTTTGTCTAGTTCTCAAGGTAGTCAAAATTCAAAGGAAAAATGAGAACCTGTTATACCCTCATGGCTATAAATACACATATTTTAATAATCTCACTTTAAAAATGAGCCACCACCATGGAAGATAGTGTGTATTATCCACCCCCATTTTGCTTATAAGACAACTAAGTCCCAGAAAGGATTAGCAATTTGCTTAACGTCACACAGGTAGTAAATGGTGGAGTACAGTTTAAAAATCAGTCAGTCTGGAGCTCATGTTCTTAACCAAGTTAGCTATTCTATTGACTTACCCTTCTGAATAAATTACAAATTTAGTTATCTAGTTATCAGATAACGCTTTCACACTTAGCAAAATAGTGAAGTTAGTTTCACTTTTCCTGTTATACTAAGTATCCAGATTTCCAACTGAATGACATTATTATATTATGTCACTAATCTAAAAGGAAGCAAGAGATTTCAACCTGCTTTTGAAAATGCGAAGGTAAGAATCATTGTTTCTAAACTGGAAACCCTCAATCATTCATTCACTCAATAAAGATGTACTGATCTTGGCACTGTTCTAGTTGCTAATGACAATATCCTTATAGAAAGTGAGATTTTTTTTACAATAATTTAGTCAGCAAGCTAAACAGCTCCCTAAATCCCTCAGTTGATTCTTGCAAAGTCCAAAAAAAATGAGATTGTTTGCATTTTTAGGGTGTGAACCAGGGCCAAATTATTTTTGTATCCTCCAAAACAGCTAGCCTAGTCATTAACAGGAGCTCTGTAAATATGTAATATTAAAATATTAAATTTAATTGAAAGGCAGTTAAGGAAGAAGTTTGATTTTCAGTGTATTTTCTGCTTATATTTCTTTGACTTGCCTAGGAAACTAAGAAGACTGCCCTTTTTTCCATCTAAAAAGTGGCAGTTATATTTTTAATGATAAATGGTGACAAATTATATCTGACATTTGCCTGAGTGACCATTTTACTTAAATAGTAAAAATGTACCAAAAAAGAAGGCTGTATAAGAATATCCAAGACTTTTCTGATTGTTTAACCTCTACATTTTTTGATTCAGTGCACTGCCTTATCTAGAATCATACTGTTTTATGTATTTATTTATTTATTTATCACAAAGGTTCATTTGGGCACATTTTCTTGGTTAAGCTTGTTCCAGAACTGCATGGTTACTTTATTTTGCTCACTTCTAAATTCCTAATTTACTGTTTGTGAGCTACTGACAGTAGAATAAATGCAATTGCTCTGATTGGTTACAAGAATTAAAGCATAAAAAGGGTTAGGAATTAATCTCAGAATGCTCATATTGGGTTCTTCTCAAGTGTGACTACAGGCATTTATTAACTTGAAATTCAGCCCTCTTTCACAATGTGGCTGGATTAGAAAAAGACTGAACGTCGAGTAGAAATGACTCTTTTCAAGATGGTAGTTAACATTTATATATAGTTTAAATCCTTGAGGTAGAATTATATTGGGCTGAGAAACTAAATAAAATAGTTATTTTTTTCTGTGCCTCGATTATCACTCCAATATTTTTTACAATGAATGTTAATTTGATATTTAGCCATACATGTATATGTTTAATGATAGCAAGTGATTAATGAAAACTAAGTGGATAGCATAGGAAAATATATCAATCCATAATTTGGCATCTTATTCACAGCATTTTAGAGTTTAAAAGGAGACATCTACTTCAAATACCAATTTATATTCAAAGTACCTAATGTTCAGAGATTAAGAGATTTACCCAAAGTAATACGTAGCTAGTCAGTCAGGACTTCTGATTCACAGTCCAGGATTTTTTCATCAATCTGTACTGAATGTTTTATTTGCCTTTAGCTACTCATGAGACATCAAAATCACCCTCTCTTTCAAGGTTTCAAAAAATGTCTGTGATTAACCTGCTGTGCTAGTGTGAGAAACAGTTTCTCATACAGAAGTCTACACCTCATTGACAGTTTCCCATGGGAGTCTAAAGTGGAGGTGACTGAAGAAAGGAAGCAGAAAGGATACAGGATTGAAGAAAGTAGAACCAGAAATACTGTTAGAGAGAAAGGGCTACTTGAAAAATATAGTAAATGGTTCATATGTATTGGTGAAGCAAGATAAAGTGGAATGATTCAGGCTGACAGAAAATAGATTGAGAGTTTTTGAATAGAGCATGTAATGATAAAGACAAAGTTAATCCATTTCCATTAAAGAAGTCAGATAATTCCAACTTATATTTTAATTACAGTCTGCTATTATTTATTTCCCATAATGTTGTGACCCCATGAAAAGACTCTTACAAGAAATTCAGGGTTTAAAAACTTTCTTCTAATAATGAAAAATCCTATGAACTGGCTCTCAGTGCGGATTTTTTTTTTTTCTGTTTCCTTGTTTTGCTTCATTTTATTTTTGGTTTAAATTAATCAGATTCATTGGACATATTGTTTTTAAAATGTCCAATTCATTGTTTCCCAACCTTAGTTCACAGACCAAAGGTGTACTGTATACCTCTATTTTTCATTCCTGGGATAAGTAGAACCAAAAGAAGACAAATCAAAAATTCTTGATATAGGGAGAAGGGGACAAGATGGTGGAGTAAAAGGACCTTGAGCTCACCTCCTCCCACGAGAACACCAAAATCACAACTAACTGCTGAACAATTGATAAAAAAGACTGGAACCTACCAAAAACAATATTCTACAACCAAAGACAAAGAAGAAATCACAACAAGATGGTAGGAAGGGTGCACCCATGATATAATCAAATCCCATACCCCCCCAGTAGGCAACCTACAAATTGCAGAATAATTATATCTCAGAAATTTTCCCACAGGAGTGAGAGTTCTGAGTACCACATCAGGCTCCCCAGGCATAGGGAGGAGGAGCCCCAGAGCATTTGGGCTTGAAGGTCAGCAGGACTTGATCAGAGGAGTTCCACAGGACTGTGGGAAACAGAAACTCCAGTCTTGGAGGGTGTACACAAGGTCTCATGTGCACCAGGACCCAGGGCAAAAGCAGTGACTTCATAGGGGCCTAGGGCCAGACCTACCTGCTGGTTTTGGAGGGTCTCCAGGGGAGGCAGAGGGTGGCTGTGGTTGTCTCCGGGGACATAAAAGCTGGTGGTGAACAGATCTGGGAGTACTAATCTGAAGGCTGATCTCTTGCTTGGGTCATTAGTGCCAAGACCTGGCCTCACTCAACAGCCTGTAAGCTCCAGTGCTGAGATTCCTCAACCCAAACAACAAACAGAGCAGGAACACAGTCCCACCCAGAGAGGCTGCCTAAAGACTTCCTGAGCCCACAGCCACCTCTAGACAAACCCCTAGACATGACCCTGCCCACCAGAGGGCCAAGACCCAGCTCCACCCACCAATGGGCAGGCACCAGCCCCTCTCACTAGGAAGCCTGCACAAGCCTATAGACTAGCCTCACCCACCAGGGGGCAGACACCAGAAACAAGAAAACTATAATCCCACAGATTGTGGAACTGAATCCGCAAACACAGATCAGAACCTACCCTGGGACCAGCTGGTCTCTGGCCCATGGGAGATGAGAGGGGAGTGTACTGCTGGGACACATAGGACAACCCCTACAGAGGGTCACTTCTCCAAGATCACGAAACATAACTAACCTTCCACATACATAAAAATACAAATAGAAATTTAGAAAAAATGAGATGGCAGAAGAATATGTTCCAGATGAAGGAATAAGAGAAAACTCCAGAAGAATAACTAAGTGACATGGAGATAGGCAATCTACCCAAGAAAGAGTTCAGAGTAATGAATGTAAACATGATCCAAGAACTCGGGAAATGAATGGATGCACAGAGTGAGAACTTACAAGTTTTTAACAAAGAGTTAGAAAATATAAAGAGCAACCAAATAGAGTTGAAGAATATAATTACTTAAATAAAAATACACTAGGAGGAATCAACAGCAGAATAAATGAAGCAGAAGAACGGATGAATGAGCTGGAAGACAGAGTGGTGGAAATTACTGCTGTGGAACAGAATAAAGAAAAAAGAATGAAAAGAAACAAAAACATTTTAAGAGACCTCTGGTACAACATCAAATGCACCACCATTCACATTATAGGGGTCACAGAAGGAGAAGAGAGAAAGGACCTGAGAAAATATTTGAAGAGATAACAGCTGAAAACTTCCCTGACATGGGAAAGGAAACAGCCAGCCAAGTCCAGGAAGCACAGAGAGTCTCATACAGGATTAACCTAAGGAGGAACACACCAAAACATATAGTAATCAAACTGACAAAAAGTAAAGAGAAAATATTAAAAGCAGTGAGGGAAAAACAACAAATAACATACAAGGAAAACCCCATGAGTCTATCAGCTAAGCTTTTCAGCAGAAACTCTGCAGGCCAGAAGGGAGTGGCATGATATACTTAAAATGATGAAAAGGAAAAATCTACAACCAAGAATACTCTGCTCAGTAAGGCTCTCATTCAGATTTGATGGAAATCAAAAGCTTTACAGACAAGCAAAAGCTAAGAATTCAGCACCAACAGACCAGCTTTACAACAAATGTTAAAGGAACTTCTCTAGGCAGAAAGGGAAAGGCTACAAAAGAAACAAGAAAATTATGAAGTGGGAAAGCTCACTGGTAAAGGCAAAAATACAGTAAAGGTAGGAAATCATCCACATACAAATATGATATCTAAACCAGTAATCGTGAGAGGAAGAGATTACAAATGCAGGATATTTGAAATTCATTTGAAATTAAGAGATAAACAGATTAAAACAACCATGTATATGTGTGTGTGTGTGTGTGTGTGTATATATATATATACACACACACACACACACACACACACACATATAGACTGCTATATCAAAACTTCATGGTAACTGCAAAGCAAAATCTATAATAGATATATACATACACACAAAAAAAGAATCCAAATACAAGACTAAAGAAAGTCATCAAATCAGAAGAGAAGAAAACAAAAGAGGAAAAGAAGAACAAAACAAGTCCAAAACAATCAACAAAATGGCAGTAAGTACATATAGATAACTACCTTAAATGTAAATGGATTAAATGTTCCACCCAAAAGACATAGACTGGCTAACTGGATGCAAAAATAAGAACCATATATACAAAAGACCCACTATAAGAGACCCACTTCAGATCTAGAGACAAATACAGATTGAAAGTGAGGTTATGGAAAAAGTTATTCCATGCAAATGGAAACCAAAAGAAAGCTGTAGTAGCAATACTCACATCAGACAAAATAGACTTTAAAATAAAGACTGTCACAAGAGACAAAGACACTACATAATGATCAAAGGATCAATCAAAGAAGATATAACAATTGTAAATATATATGCACCCAACATAGGAGCATGTCAATATATAAGGCAGATGCTAACAGCCATAAAAGGAGAAATTGACAGTAACACAAAAATAGTGAGAGACTTTAACACCCCACTCTCATCAATGGACAGATCATCCAGACAGAAAATCAAAAAGGAAACAGGTCTTAAATGACACATTAGACCAGATGGACTTAATTAATATTTATAGAGCATTCTATCTTAAAAAGCAGCAAATTACGTATTCTTTTCAAGTGCAAATTGAACATTCTCCAAGATAGATCACATACTGGGACATGGCTCATACAGCTCAATATCAAACAAGCAAACAAACAAAAACAACCCAATCAAAAAAATGGGCAGAAGATATAAATAGACATTTCTCCAAAGAAGACATACAGATGGCCAAATGGCACATGCAAAGATGCTCAACATTGCTAATTATTAGAGAAATGCAAATCAAAACTAGAATGAGGTATCACCTCACACTGGTTAGAATGGCCAGAATCAAATAGTCTACAAATAATAAATGCTGGAGAGGGTTTGGAGAAAAGGGAACCCTCCTACACTGTTGGTGGGAACGTAAATTGGTAGAGCCACTATGGATACCAACATGGAGGTTCCTTAAAAAACTAAAAATAGAGCTACCATATGATCCTGCAATTCCCCTCCTTGGCATATATCCAAAGAAAACCATAATTTGAAAAGATACATACAGCTTAATCTTCATAGCAACACTATTTATAATAGCCAAGACAGGGAAGCAACCTAAATGTCCATTAACAAATGAATGGATACAGAAGATGTGGTGTATATACACAATGGAATATTACTCAACCATTAAAAAGAATGAAATAATGCCATTTGCAGCAAAATGGATGGACCTAGAGATTATCATACTAACTGAAGTAAGCCAAAGACAAATATCATATGATATCACTTATATGTGGAATCTAAAAAAATGATATAAATGAACTTATTTACAAAAGACTCACAGACATAGAAAACAAACCTATGGTTACCAAAGGGGAAAGGGGGAAAGGATAAATTAGGAGTTTGGGATTAACATATACACACTACTATATATAAAATAGATAACCAACAAGACCTGCTGTATAGCACAGGGAACTATACTCAGTAACTTGTAATAACCTATAATGAAGAGAATGTAAAAAAAAAGAATATATATGTATATATAAAATGGAATCACTTTGCTGTTTCATCTGAAACTAACAACATTGTAAGTCAACTATATTTCAATAAAAATTTTAAAATAAAATTAGAAAAATCCTGATATAAAATATATTGTCAAATACTATCCAAATTTTTACCCAAACCTCAAAGTGACAAGTGTACTGTTTCCAGGATACAGAACACATTCACAAGCCAGAAATTATTAAATAAATTCATCAAATATTTGAAATTCTAAACTCTTTCCTTCATTTTTAAAGTGAAATACCTAGGCAAGAAAATGTAAATAACATCACAAGAAAGCACTATTATTTCTGGAATATTAAATCTCATTTTATGTCACATAAGTGTAGAATAATGTTTACCTTCTTTGGCTTCACTGAGGAAGGTAACTAAATTTCAAGATAGTGAAATTACAATGAAAAGTAGTCTTTTTTTTTTTTTGCTGTACGCGGGCCTCTCACTGTTGTGGCCTCTCCTGTTGCGGAGCACAGACTCTGGATGCGCAGGCCCAGCGGCCATGGCTCATGGGCCCAGCCGCTCCACGGCATGTAGGATTCTTCCGGACTGGGGCATGAACCCGTGTCGCCTGCACTGGCAGGTGGACTCCCAACCACTGTGCCACCAGGGAAGCCCAAAAGCAGTCATTTTTGATGGAAAATTTTCTAATATCTATTATACTCCTGGTATTCCAAGAAGGACACCCCCCATGATTTAACCATTTCTTGATAACTCAGGATGAACATTAAGTGCATCCTTTATTATACTGTGACAGATTAAAGTTCACTACTATCTTTTATTCTATTCCTTTCTTTGAAGTCACATTTTGAGCTATTACATCTCTTGTTGCCATTATAAGTGCCTGCACAGTTTCCTCCAGTTTCTTCCTGGTTTATTACTTCTAATCTTTTCTGAGCCAGGAAACCAGGTTACCAATCTGCCTATTAAAGCAAAATCACTACGTCTCTGACTGAGAAAAATGTAAAATTCAAGGCTAGGATTCGTGTGACTATTTTAAAACTTAAAACTTCATCCCTTATTTTTTTGTGTCTATGTTTTAAGGGTAGAGGTTTTATTTTAATTTTCTTTGAACATTTATAATACATATTCTGATAAATTTGTATATTAGTTTTATATAAATGAAAGCAAGTCTGGCACTTTAAAAAAGTGTTCATTTTAGGAAATTTACATTGTAAAAACAAGTAGTTAAACTTTGGAGGGGGAGTGTAATGGCAATTTGTTCCCATCAGAAGATAGAATTATCCTTCAAGGTTGAGTGGATATAATTGGCCATCATATAACTCTCTTGACAAATAGTGCCTTCAGGTAGTGTGCCTATAATAATTGTTCAATTACATACTTTCGGCTTTCAAATGACCAAAGCCATTATTATGCATCACATTAATAGATATACAGGCATATTTTAATCACATGAATAAAATATTTTTCTTTAGAAGATGAGTTTAGCTTTGAAATTAAGCTGTATTGTAATTACCTGTAATTTTTAGTAATTGTAATTTAATTCCCTCTAATCTAATAATGATGATTACTCTGTAATCAAATAATTTTACCAAATGCAAGCTGTGTCATCCAACTGAACTGAAAGAAGACTAATCCTTATTGAATTTAATAAAACTGGTTAAAAAAAGTATTTTGTTAAAATAAAAGTTGTGTATTTCAACAATAAAACAGATAGGATTTGAAATGTGTTGGTTGTATCTAGGGTACACTGAGTACATAAAAGTTCAAAGTTCATATGTATTGGTATTTTTATAAACTCATTTTATTGGCCACATGTTTTTATTTGTAAAATTATATTTAAATCTATAAACATATCCTTAATGAGAAATATTGTTATACTGAGCTTAACTTTCTGTTTTATTATCATCCATTACATACAGATAGGGAAGGGAGTCTATTTTCTCTTTATCATACTCTCATAGAAATATTAAGTAAGTTGGTTTACACTACAGTTTATTTCTTTGCAGAGGAAGTCTTTCAAACATGACACTGCATTTCCATAGGATTAATGTCCGTTATTATTAAAGGGTTTTATCCTATGCAGTCCATCAAAAGAAGAGTGACATACCAAGTAACATTTTAAATTAAAAGGAGAGATGGTTTGCCATAATTATCATTGCAAACCTCGAATCTGTGACATACTTAATATTATACATGTAACATTTGGAATTCTCGATTTGTTATTTATAGAAACGATGAAATGATCATTTAAAAAATCACAGTGTATTACAGAATTGTGATGCAGAATCACAAAAAAGCTAAAACAAAATTGGAACCGAGGCAGGAAACTAAACAAAGATGCAATCAGAAGCTTGTTAATAAGGAAAACGCTTTATATCTGAGGCTCCCAAGCCACTGAGGCCAACTTTATTATTCTTCAAAAAGCAAAGTGAAACATAAATGTTATCTGGAAAATCCTATTTAATACTTTGACTTCTAGATACTAAAAGAATTTCAGTTGCACTTATTGGGAGGACCTTCAAGATGGCGGAAGAGTAAGACACGGAGATCACCTTCCTCCCCACAAATACATCGGAAATACATCTACATGTGGAACAACTCCTACAGGACACCTACTGAATGCTGGCAGAAGACCTCAGGCCTCCCAAAACGCAAGAAACTCCCCACGTACCTGGGTAAGGCAAAAGAAAAAAGAAAAAACAGAGACAAAAGAATAGGGACGGTACCTGCACCAGTGGGAGGGAGCTGTGAAGGAGGAAAGGTTTCCACACACTAGGAAGCCCCTTAGCAGGCGGAGACTGTGGGTGGCGGAGGGGGAAAGCTTCGGGGCCGTGGAGGAGAGCGCAGCAACAGGGGAGCGGAGGGCAAAGCGGAGAGATTCCCGCACAGAGGATCAGGGCCGACCGGCACTCACCAGCCCGAGAGGCTTGTCTGCTCACCCGCCGGGGTGGGCGGGGCTGGGAGCTGAGGCTCAGGCTTCAGTTGGAGCACAGGGAGAGGACTGGGGTTGGCGGCGTGAACACAGTCTGCGGGGCTAGTGCACCACGGCTGGCCGGGAGGGAGTCCGGGAAAAGTCTGGACCTGCCGAAGAGGCAAGAGACTTTTTCTTCCCTCTTTGTTTCCTGGTACGCCAGGAGAGGGGATTAAGAGGGCCGCTTAAAGGAACACCAGAGATGAGTGTGAGCGGTGGCTATCAGCGTGGATCCCAGAGATGGGTATGAAACCCTAAGGCTGCTGCTGCAGCCACCAATAAGCTTGTGTGCAAGCACAGGTCACTAACCACACCTCCACTCCCGGGAGCCTGTGCAGCCTGCCACTGCCAGGGTCCCGTGATCCAGGGACAACTTCCCTGGGAGAACACACGGTGCACCTCAGGCTGGTGCAATGTCACGCCAGCCTCTGCCGCCGCAGGCTCGCCCCACATCCGTCCCCTCCCTCCCCCTGGCCTGAGAGAGCCAGAGCCCCCGAATCAGCTGCTTCCTTAACCCCATCCTGTCTGATCGAAGAACAGACACGCTTAGGCAACCTACACACAGAGGTGGGTCCAAAGCCAAAGCTGAACCCCGGGAGCTGTGCGAACAAGGAAGAGAAAGAAAAATCTCTCCCTGCAGCCTCAGGAGCAGCGGATTAAATATCCACAATCAACTTGATGTACGCTGCATCTGTGGAATACCTGAATAGACAACGAATCATCCCATATTGAGGAGGTGGACTTTGGGAACAATGACATACATATTTTTTTTCTCTTTTCCTCTTTTTGTGAGTGTCTACCTGTATGCTTCTGTGTGTGATTTTAACTGTATAGCTTTGCTTCTACCATTTATCCTACGGTTCTGTCTGTCCGTTTTTCTTTTTAATTACTTAAAAAATTTTTTCTTAATAATTATTTTTTATTTTTATTATTTTATTTAATCTTCTTCTTTCTTTCTTTTTTTCTTCCCTTTTATTCTGAGCCATGTGGAAGACAGACTCTTGGTGCTGCAGCCAGGCTTCACAGCTCTGTCACTGAAGGGGGAGAGCCAAGTTCACATCACTGGTCCACAAGACACCACCCAGCTCCATGTAATATCAAATGGTGAAAATCTCCGAGAGATCTCCATCTCAACGCCAAGACCCAGCTCTACTCAATGACCAGCAAACTACACTGCTGGACACCCTATGCCAAACAACTAGCAAGACAGGAAAACAACCCCATCCATTAGCACAGAGGATGCCTAAAATCATAATAAGGCCAGACACCCCAAAACACACCACCACACGTGGACCTGCCCACCAGAAAGACAAGATCCAGCCTCATACACCAGAACACAGGCACTAGTCCCCTCCACCAGGAAGCCTATGCAACCCACTGAACCAACATTAGCCACTGGGGACAGACACCAAAAACAACAGGAACGATGAACCTGCAGCCTGTAAAAGGAGACCCCAAACACAGTAAGTTAAGCAAAATGAGAAGACAGAGTAACACACAGTAGATGAAGGAGCAAGGCAAAACCCTACCAGACCTAACAAATGAAGAGGAAATAGGCAGTCTACCTGAAAAAGAATTCAGAATAATGATAGTAAAGATGATCCAAAATCTTGGAAATAGAATGCAGAAAATACAAGAAACGTTTAACAAGGACCTGGAAGAACTAAAGAGAAAACAAACAGTGATGAACAACACAATAAATGAAATTAAATATTCTGTAGAAGGGATCAATAGCAGAATAACTGAGGCAGAAGAATGGATAAGTGACCTGGAAGATAAAATAGTGAAAATAACTACTCAAGAGCAGAATAAAGAAAAAAGAATGAAAATAATTGAGGACACTCTCAGAGACCTCTGGGACAATATTAAATGCACCAACATTCGAATTATAGGGGTCCCAGAAGAAGAAGAGAAAAAGAAATGGACTGAGAAAATACTTGAAGAGATTATAGTTGAAAACTTCCCTAATATGGGAAAGGAAATAGTCAATCAAGTCCAGGAAGCATGGAGGGTCTCATACAGGATAAATCCAAGGAGAAACATGCCAAGACACATATTAATCAAACTACCAATACTTAAATACACAGAAAAAAATATTAAAAGTGCAGGGAAAAACAACAAATAACGTACAAGGGAATCCCCATAAGGTTAACAGCTGATCTTTCAGAAGAAACTCTGCAAGTCAGAAGGGAGTGGCAGGACATATTTAAAGTGATGAAAGGGAAAAACCTACAACCAGGATTATTCTACCCAGCAAGGATCTCGTTCAGGTTCAATGGAGAAATTAAAACCTTTACAGACAAGCAAAAGCTAGGAGAACACAGCACCACCAAACCAACTTTACAACAAATGCTAAAGGAACTTCTCTAGACAGGAAACACAAGAAAAGGAAAAGACCTACAATAAGAAACCCAAAACAATTAAGAAAATGGGAATAGGAACATACATATTGATAATTATCTTAAATGTAAATGGATTAAATGCTCCAACCAAAAGACATAGATTGGTTGAATGGATATAAAAACGACCTGTATATATCCTGTCTACAAGAGACCCACTTCAGACCTAGGGACACATACAGACTGAAAGTGAGGGGATGGAAAAAGATATTCCATGCAAATGGAAACCAAAATAAAGCTGGAGTAGCAGTTCTCATACCATACAAAATGGACTTTAAAACAAAGACTATTACAAGAGACAAAGAAGAACAATATATAATAATCAAGGGATCAATGCAAGAAGAAGATATAACAATTGTAAACATTTATGCACCCAACATAGGAGAACCTCAATACGTAAGGCAAATACTAACAGCCATAAACGGGGAAGTCAACAGTAACAAAATCATAGTAGGGGACTTCAACACCCCACAATGACCAATGGACAGATCATGAAAAATGAAAATAAATAAGGAAACACAAGCTTTAAATGATACATTAAACAAGATGGACTTCATATTTGTAGGACATTCCATCCAAAAACAACAGAATACACATTCTTTTCAAGGACTCATGGAACATTCTCCAGGACAGGTCATATTTTGGGTCACAAATGAAGCCTTGGTAAATTTAAGAAAATTAAAATCGTATCAAGTATCTTGTCTGAACACAATGCTATGAGACTAGATATCAGTTACAGGAAAAAATCTGTAAGGAATACAAACACATGGAGGCAAAACAACACACTACTTAGTAACCAAGAGATCACTGCAGAAATCAAAGTGGAAATCAAAAAATACCTAGAAACAAATGACAATGAAAACACGATGACCCAAAACCTATGGGATGCAGCAAAAGCAGTTCTAAGAGGGAAGCTTACAGCAATACAATCCTACCTTAAGAAACAGGAAAAATCTCAAATAAACAACCTAACCTTACACCTAAAGCAATCAGAGAAAGAAGAACAAAAATACCCCAAAGTTAGCAGAAGGAAAGAAATCGTAAAGATCACATCAGAAATAAATGAAAAAGAAAAGAAGGAAACGATAGCAAAGATCAATAAAACTAAAAGCTGGTTCTTTAAGAAGATAAACAAAATTGATAAACCATTAGCCAGACTTATCACAATAAAAAGGGGGAAGACAAATCAATAGAATTAGAAATGAAAAAGAAGTAACAACTGACACTGCAGAAATACAAAGGATCATGAGAGATTACTACAAGCAACTCTATGCCAATAAAATGGACAACCTGGAAGAAATGGATAAATTCTTAGAAATGCACAACCTGCCAAGACTGAATCAGGAAGAAATAGAAAATATGAACAGACCAATCACAAGCACTGAAATTGAAACTGTGATTAAAAATCTCCCAACAAACAAAAGTCCAGGATCAGATGGCTTCACAGGCGAACTGCATCAAACATTTAGAGAAGAGCTAACATCTATCCTTCTCAAACTCTTCCAAAATATAGCAGAGGGAGGAACACTCCCAGACTCATTCTACGAAGCCACCATCACTCTCATACCAAAAACAGACAAAGATGTCACAAAGAAAGAAAACTACAGGCCAATATCACTGATGAACACAGATGTAAAATTCCTCAACAAAATACTAGCAAACACAATCCAACACACATTAAAAGGATCATACACCATGATCAAGTGGGGTTTATCCCAGGAATACAAGGCTTTTTCAATATATGCAAATCAGTCAACGTGATACACCATATTAAAGAACTGAAGGAGAAAAAACATATGATCATCTCAATAGATGCAGAGAAAGCTTTCAACAAAATTCAACACCCATTTATGATAAAAACCTTCCAGAAAGTAGGCACAGAGGGAACTTTCCTCAACATAATAATGGCCATATATGGAAAACCCACACCAACACCATCCTCAATGGTTAAAAACTGAAACCATTTCCACTAAGATCAGGAACAAGACAACGTTGCCCACTCTCACCACTACTATTCAACATACTTTTGGAAGTTTTAGCCACAGCAATCAGAGAGGAAAAATAAATAAAAGGAATCCACATTGGAAAAGAAGAAGTAAAGCTGTCACTCTTTACAAATGACATTACTATACATAGAGAATACTAATGATGCTACCAGAAAACTACTAGAGCTAATCAATGAATTTGGTAAAGTAGCAGGATACAAAATTAATGCACAGAAATCTCTGGCATTCCTACACACTAATGTTGTAAAATCTGAAATTGAAATTAAGAAAACTCTCCAATTTACCATTGCAACAAAAAGAATAAAATACCTAGGAATAAACCTACCTAAGGAGACAAAAGACCTGTATGCAGAAAATTATAAGACACTGATGAAAGAAATTAAAGATGATACAAATAGATGGAGAGATATACCATGTTTGTGGATTGGAAGAATCAACTTTGTGAAAATGACTCTACTACCCAAAGCAATCTACAGATTCAATGCAATCCCTATCAAACTACCACTGGCATTTTTCACAGAACTAGAACAAAAAAATTTCACAATTTGTATGGAAACACAAAAGACCCCAAATAGCCAAAGCAATCCTGAGAATGAAAAATGGAGCTGGAGGAATCAGGCTCCCTGATTTCAGACTATACTACAGAGCTACAGTAATCAAGACAGTATGGTACTGGCACAAAAACAGAAATATAGATCAATGGAAAAGGATAGAATGCCCAGAGATAAACCCATGCACATATGGTCACCTTATCTATGATAAAGGAGGCAAGAATATACAGTGGAGAAAAGACAGCCTCTTTAATAAGTGGTGCTGGGAAAACTGGACAGCTACATGTGAAAGAATGAAATTAGAACACTCCCTAACACCATACACAAAAATAAACTCAAAATGGATTAATGACCTAATGTAAGTCCAGACACTATCAAACTCTTAGAGGAAAACATAGGCAGAACACTCTATGACATAAATCACAGCAAGATCCTTTTTGACCCACCTCCTAGACAAATGGAAATAAATACAAAAATAAACAAATGGGACCTAATGAAACTTCAAAGCTTTTGCACAGCAAAGGAAACCATAAAAAAGATGAAAAGTCAACCCTCAGAATAAGAGAAAATATTTCCAAATGAAACAACTGACAAAGGATTAATATCTAAAACATACAAGCAACTCATACAGCTCAGTATCAAGAAAAACAAACAACCCAATCCAAAAATGGGCAGAAGACCTAAATAGACACTTCTCCAAAGAAGATATACAGACTGCCAACAAACACATGAAAGAATGCTCAACATCATTAATCATTAGAGAAATGCAAATCAAAACTACAATGAGATATCATCTCACACCAGTCAGAATTGCCATCATCAACACTACACACAATAAATGCTGGAGAGGGTGTGCAGGAAACGGAACCCTCTTGCAGTGTTGGTGGGAATGTAAATTGATAGAGCCACTATGGAGAACAGTATGGACGTTCCTTATAAAACTAAAAATAGTACTACCATACGACCCAGCAATCCTACTACTGGGCATATATCCTGAGAAAACCATAATTCAAAAAGACTCAAGTACCAAAATATTCATTGCAGCTCTATTTACAATAGCCAGGACATGGAAGCAACCAAAGTGTCCATCAGCAGATGACTGGATAAAGAAGATGTGGCACATATATACCATGGAATATTACTCAGCCATAAAAAGGAATGAAACTGAGTTATTTGTAGTGAGGTGGATGGACCTAGAGACTGTCATACAGAGTAAGTCAGAAAGAGAAAAACAAATACCGTATGCTAACACATATATATGGAATTTTAAAAAAATGGTCATGAAGAACCTAGGGGCAAGACAGCAATAAAGATGCAGACCTACTAGAGAATGGACTTGAGGATACGGGGAGGGGGAAGGGTAAGCTGGGACAAAGTGAGAGAGTGGCATGGACATATATACACTACCAAACGTAAACTAGATAGTTAGTGAGAAGCAGCCGCATAGCACAGGGAGATCAGCTGGCTGCTTTGTGACCACCTACAGGGTTGGGATGGGGAGGTTGGGAGGGAGGGAGATGCAAGAGGGAAGAGGTATGGGGCATATGTGTATGTATAGCTGATTCACTTTGTTATAAAGCAGAAACTAACACACCATTTTAGAGCAGTTATACTCCAATAAAGATGCTAAAAAAAAAAAAAAAAAGAAAGAAAGAAAAGGTGTATTGTCGAGTTTTTTTAAAAAAATATTTATTTAGGCTGCTCCAGGTCTTAGTTGCAGCACATGGGATCTTTTAGTTGCAGCATGCATGCAGGTTCTAACTCCCTGACCAGGGATCGGACCTGTGCCCCCTGCATTGGATGTATAGAGTCTTAGCTGCTGGGCCACCAGGAAGTCCCTACTGTTGAGTTTTTATTTAACCATTTGAAGAAATATCTCCAAGTTTTCTACTAAGCAAAGGCTTCCTTTAGATTTGTGTCATTTGCTTGTGACGTGCCTCAATTTACTGCCAAGTTATATTAATACATTATATCTTATAGACATTTAAAAAAATTTCCTATCCACTATCTCATTTGAGATACATAATCATTTTTGTTCCCTAGGATTTAAAACTGTGAAATTCAACTGGGTTTATAAAGCTAGTTTGTTTCATGAGCAACCTTTTTTGAAATTTAGGTAAGAGCCCTTCATTTTTTTTAATTATACATATATTTTTATTACTTATCTCCATATCATTTTATTTTAAAAAAATTTTTTAAACATCTTTATTGGAGTATAATTGCTTTACAATGGTGTGTTAGTTTCTGCGTTATAACAAAGTGAAGCAGTTATACATATACATATGTCCCCATATCTCTTCCCTCTTGCGTCTTCCTTCCTCCCACCCTCTTTTTTTTTTTTTTTCAGTACGCGGGCCTCTCACTGTTGTGGCCTCTCCCGTTGCGGGGCACAGGCTCCGGATGCGCAGGCTCGGTGGCCATGGCTCACGGGCCCAGCCGCTCCGCGGCATGTGGGATCTTCCCAGACCGGGGCACGAACCAGTGTCCCCTGCATCGGCAGGCGGACTCTCAACCACTGCGCCACCAGGGAAGCCCCCACCCTCATTTTTAAATAGAGCACATTCATGACTTCTTTGAATGGTGTTGAGATTGGTGAGTTAGTTACAAGATGGGGGAAGAAGTCACATTCCATTCTCAGGAAAAGAGCTCCTCATATTTCCTGTCTGATCTAAATTTTAAAGTGAGAATTTACTTTCACTAAAAAAATGCAATTCGTGTCTTATACTGATTGCTAAATGAATATTTAAATAAATTATTTATCTAAATCATATATTTGTATATATTAAGGGACTACAAAAATAGATATACACAGATTTTATGGGCTGAACTGTATTATTCACAATACTTCATTATTCATATGTTGAATCTCTAACCCCCAGTACCCTGTTATGTGACTATATTTGGTGATGGGGCTTTAAAGAGGTAAAGTTAAATGAGATAACGTGGGTAGACCCAAATCCAATCTGGTATCCTCATAAGAAGATAAAACTTGGACAAGTGAAGAGATACCAGGAATGCATGAGCACAGAAGAAAGGCAATGTGAGAATGCAGCAAGAAGGTGGCCATCTGCAAGCCAACGACAGAGGCCTCAGAAGAAACCAAACCTCCAGAACTGTGAGAAAATAAATTTCTGTTGTTTTAAGTCAATCAGTCTGTGTTATTTTATGGCAGTCCTAGCAAACCTGCATATATATATATATATATATATATATATATATACACATACACACACACACACATATATACACATATATATACATATATATATACATATATCAATATATTCCACCATTGCATACTTCTGTGCATCCTCTTGCCAAGTGATAATAGTTTTTAAAAATATTTTAAATCCAATGTATTATTGATGACAGTTTGCATTGACATAAGCTCTTCAGAAAGTAATGTATATTACCTGGCAAATTTTAATATATATATATAAAATTATCATTTCAACTCCTAGGTAAATACCCAAGAAAACCTCTTGCACATGTGCACAAACATTCATACACTGTTTATAATAGCAAAAAATAAAATCAATCTAAACACCCATAAGTAGAAGTACATATAAGAATATTATGGTATATGGATATAGTGGCATACTACTATACATGTTGAAATGAATGAAATAGGTCTGTATGTATCAAAATGAATATACACAAAGAACATAATATTAAGTGAAAAAGCAAACTGCACAATGATACAAGCAGTACAATGCCATTAATATATATTTAAAACATACAAGTATTAAAACCCAATAATATATGTTGCTTACTAATATACATATGTAATAAAATATTAAACCAAATTATATTTATAAAAATATTTACAATAGTGCTATGTGCTAATGAAACTGGGAGAAGAATTGGACTGAGGAAAAAACAAATGGTTTTAAATAATGTTCTCCATGTTAAATACATACATAATATGAAATAAAAGATGAAAAACCTTTTCATTAGTATAAAATTCGTTAATTGTGGGAAGTGATATCATGGGTATCTGTTGCAGTTTTTAACATATTTTTGCATGACATTTTTAGCAAATATAAACACAAAAATGAACCCTAACAGAATGATTACATTATATACTGCTAGAAGCATCGAAATTTTAGTGTCTGAAAACTAAGATGTAGTTGAAGAAACTTCCTCTAAATACTGAATTTTCAGTTTCTGTGACCCTATGTTCTAGACAGTTATGCTATTTAAATGCAATTGACATCATTTTTTTAAAAAGCATTAATTAAAAAATGATAAATGTAAGTATGACATTACTTAAGTTTGAATGGCTATTTTTCAGATCATTTTCTGAAAATGCTGTTTTTGTTAGTTTCTGTCATTTCTTGAGAATAAGGAGTTTTAACTTTTGTTTTTTGTTTTAACTTATTTCTATTCTGGTCTGATTGCTCTCTGAGTATAAAGACAAACCCACGGAAATGTATAAACAGGAAGGAACTGTTGAGCAGAAGATGAGCCCTACTGGAAATTTCACAGCTAGTTTATACTAGGTAAGCACACGATCTTCTAAATTTCTCACGGATGAAAGTAATGCATGTAATACACTAAGCCTTTCCTGAAGTTTAAAATTAGAGTTGATCTTGCTTAAAATGCAAGATTTGCAATCTACCTTAAAGTAAGGTGGTATTGTAGTAATTTACCAACCTTCACAAAATCGATACAGTCATTTCTAGCCTATCCAGCTCTCCCAAATTTTGCATTTTTGACATTTTTGCAAAATTATCTCCTAGCATCTCTGTAGTAATTCGCATTGATTGCAATGCACTTGATCAGAGACAAAGCAATAAACTGCAAGTCCCGATGCTGCTAAAGTCAGCAAATAAGCCAGTTATGGTTTCATTTTCTATTTTTGCTTTTTTAGGCCTTTTATTATTTTTTTTTTTTAAAGTTTTGCATCAGGGAATTTTTATGCTCTTGAACTTAGAAACCATCTTCACACCAGGTTTGGCTAAACCATCTAAGCTAACTTCATTATCCCAAATGTTAATAATTGCATTTCAATAATGGCTTTCATTAAAGTACCTCCAGGCACTTAACACACATCAATTAAGGTACAGCACGCCTCTGTAAAGCAGGTCAGGATTATTATATCCTTTGAGACACAGTGAGGTTACTGACTGAAGGTCATGGAGCAAATTAACAACCAAGTAAGTGGCAGAAGACCACAGTTCAAACTAAACTCTTGTTTTCTCTCTTAAAATTATATTTGGTCTCCTAAATGCTGTCTTCATTTCATTCGCCTTTAATTATAAATGAAGTGGAAATTTAAAACTTCAAGTACTATGAACTTAAAATACATAACTATAGTAGTTTAACCAATTCAGATCTACAAAGATTGATCAATTTATGTCATAAGTTTTAAACATTGCTTGGGCTTTATACTTCCTGCTCATGACAAATTTATTCCAAGCCACTTGGATTTTAAATATTAATGCTGATATTTATCCTTATGTATAATTTTCTCATAAATCCCCTAAGAAAGATTAAATATCTATGGGTTAAATTACTCCTTCTACTTCCTACAGAAGCCAAGTCAGTACTCATAATTACATGCAGTGAATAGCTGATCACTATCATACCCTGGCAGGAACTAAAATAAATACATAATAAAGAAATAATTGTTTCTTGATGGAGTATTTGGTAGTACCTACTTGGAAAAGGATCTCCGTTTGACAGGCATTTTATTATGGAGCACTAGAGCAGGGTTCAGAGAAACTCAGCTGCAAAAGGTTTGGTAAGGGAAACTAAAATGATGGAAAGATTGGTGAGACATTCATACATACTCAGTGTTAGGCCTTATGAGTCTAGGAAGATGAAAGCTGTGGGAGATGTGGTAAAATTTGATATGGCCAAGAAGCATGTGACAAAGTGTGTTTAGGGCCTTGAAACAGGACCAAACCATTCCTTGAAATTTGAAAAAGGAATCTTAGAACCATACAAAATATCCATTTATACAACAGGCACTAATCATATGATGAATGTGTTAATCTCTCAAAAATGGCATTAGCAGAAGTTATAAAAGGTTCAAAATTGTGTAGATACATTCCATAATGATACTTTAAATTTATACATAAATTACCAGATTAAAGATGTTTCAGAAAAGTGAAGTCAGAAAGAGAAAAACAAATGTTGTATGTTAACACATGTATGTGGAATCTAGAAAAATGGTATAGATGAACTTATTTGCAAAGCAGAAATAGAGACACAGACATAGAGAACAAACCTATGGATACCAAGGGGGGAAGGGGGTGTGGGACATATTGGGAGATTGGGATTGACATATATATAATACTATATATAAAATAGATAACTAATGAAAACCAACTGTGTAGCACAGGGAACTCTATTCAGTGCTCTGTGGTGACCTAAATGGGAAGGAAATCCAATAAAGAGGGGATATATGTATATGTATAGCTGATTCACTTTGCTGTACAGCAGAAACTAACACAACATTGTAAAGCAACTATATCCCAATAAATAAATAAATAAATAAAATAGTTTCGAATTAAAATTAAAGAAAGATGTTTCAGAAAGACGACCACGCTGTAGAAGTTATTGTTCATTTTAAACAGATGTTATCTGGGTTATTCGTAGAGCTTATATCCATGAAACTAGATATTGAATATCCATTCCAGTTGCACAAGATGATTATCCATATAGACCACTTAACTGATTTGAATAAATCACTTGGTCACTGTCCATGTTGAGGCAAAGATGCACCATTTTCCCTGACAACTGATGGTCTGTTTCATCACCCAACCTCTCAACTTCTATATCACATTTCTGTTATAGCAAGGATGTAATATATGTTTAATGGTTAAATGTCATAGCTATACCTGTGGATAAACAGACTTCTAAACCTTTGCATGTTTATTCAGTTTAAATCACTGCTTAATTCAATAATTCATCGTTCTCTCTGGGGGTTTCTTTATATGGTAGGGTTTTTTTTTGCTTTAGCCTCTTCATTAATTGCCCTGAAAAATCAGTGAAGAAAGAGGAAAAATACCTTTTATCAGGAAAACTTAAAGGGGTAGAAAATCTTAATGCAGAATATGGTACGTATACATAACGTGTAGATGACTACATTAATGATGAAGTGATCTGATTCCTAAAAGTCCATTTCACCCAAGATGGTTTCCTTAGTACTTAGTTATCTGAGGAGAACCCTGTCAAGGTGGATGTGACAGGTTCTGGACTCTCCGCAGTTCTCTCCTAATCAGCAACAGCCATCTTCCAAATTGCCTGTTCATTTTTTTCCAATTACAGACAAGTTTGGTAATGGAGGGTAGGTGATAATACCTACTAAATTTATATTCTGTTGAATTTTATATGGAAAGCTTTGACTCACATTTTCTGGGCCAGCAAATATGAAGAAACCATGGGATAGCTCTAAAACTAAATTCTAAAATAAAAATCAACATTATAATTTGAGCTTTTAAAATTTAAAACAGAACTGACTAAAAATTCAGTTATATTGTAACATTTAAAAAATTTTTTAGTTTGTGGTGAGACCACATATAAATCAAGAAAATCTACTAACCATTCCAGGAGGTGAGGGGGTACTCAATGGTATACTTACAGCAAGTGCAGTTTTCCATCTTTTACTACATGCTAGTTGAGCAAACTAGTGTGGGCTGAATAAAGGACATGGGGGAGGGGGATGGGAGACAGTGACTACTGCTGATTCCAGATGATTAATTTTGAACTTTATTATACTAGTAATGCTGAGGTAGTTATTTTATAAAGGCCAACGAATGCAAAGGAAGATACCAAGAAGAGCTGCATATTAATATTGAGGAATGTTAATTGGATTCCCTTATTCTTTGATAAAACCTAAGAAAATCATGTATTCTATTCTGGTCATCACAGGAAGATAAAATGAGAAAAGGGAAAGGCCATTGAAATCGTAGAATTGAAAAATTAACTCAGATTTGTTTCTCTAACTCCATTTGAGCATCCTTTAAGTAGAAAGGAAAGAAATGGCATACCAAAAAAATAAAAAGTTAATTTCACTGACTGGAATTGTTGAGAAAATATCAACCAAAATTTCAATCTTCATTTTATTGCAGATAACTACAACACATAGAGGTGAGTTTTTAAATAAATAAAAACATAAAATATAAAACATAGATGAAATAACTGCTTGAGCTCCTGGGCAAAGTTGCAATAAATGAAGCAGTGATTACCCAAACCAGCAGAAGTCTTATTCTGTTGCCACTCATAGGAAATGCTGCTGATACTTCTACTAGCTACCAATTTGGAAGGACATTTGAGACTTGACTGAATAATTTTACAACACACACACGCTGCCACACATTCTTTAGGGAAGTCAGTGGTCAGGACAGTGTCATGCTTAGAATCGATGTACTAAAATGCAAAGAGGAAATCTCTCATTGTGCACAGTTTCCTTGGTGCAGAAATTAGAAAAGGGCTGAATATCTGTGAAGCAGAGAAAAAATTGCCTCCTACCTCTGAGGTCAATGTGTACAGATGATGTTAATGATAGCACAGGGTTAAAGCTTGACATACTGACAGAGAGGAAATTTGTCTCAGAAAGTGTTTCACACTGGAAAATATAAAAATCCAATACTCAAAATCACCATACAGAGATGGCAAAGTCACAGTCCTTGCTTCCAAAGCACTTATATTTTAGAGAAAGGGAGAGACACAGACATGTAAATAGCTACTCTCAATACAAGGAAATATTACTAGGTTCAAAATGAATTGTGCAACGTGCTGTGCAAGTAAATAGAAAGAAGTTATTAACTTTGATGACCATTAATAATGGTTTCATTGAAAGGATGGTATGAAGCAATTTTTGGCACTAGAAATATGGATTTGGAAGTAACAAGCACATAAGAAGAGGAATCCAGGAGTGTGAAGAATAAAATGAAATACAGAAAGAGAAGGAAAAAATTTAAAACATTGTACAATATCTATAATTAAGGGGTGAAAAAAGACAGAGAACTTAGAAAAGAAGAAAGAAAAGATATGGGAAAATAGAATGGGAGCTAGGAGCGAAAATGTATCTCATAAAAGAAGGTGTGGGAGAGGAGAATATTAAGAAAAGGGTGTGGTAATCAAATTCTGCTGAGAGATAATCAAAATGCAATAAGCAAAGTTGGCTGATGAGTTTGGTAGTTAGCTGGTTTTTATTCCATGAGGTTAATAAGGGAGTGTCTAGTAAAGAGATATATAAATTTGTGTGTGTGTGTGTGTGTGTGTGTGTGTGTGTGTGGAGAGACAAAGAAAGACAGTTTGAAAGTGATGGTGTCCCTAAGAAGTTTTATAATCATTTTATTTCGATGACAGATTTGAAAAGTATTAGGCTGAATAGTCTAGTAAAGCCTAGAGGCAGAGATAGACACATACATGTTCAGAGATTCAAGGAGATGAGATATGAGGGGATATGGATCAACAGAAGAGACAGTTCTGAAGCTGAATGGGGGGAAGAAAGATTGAAAGAATACATGGAGACATTTCCAAGAAGAGAGTTGAGAGAGCTCAGATTGGATGGTTTCTTTTTTCTCAGTGAAAGTGGAAACAAGGAGAACAAAATTTAGCTGGAGTTTGAAAAGAATGAGCAAGATTCAAAACATTGACTGGGAGGCTTGAGATAATTAAAGGTAAATAAAATAACTGAACAGCATTGTCAGGACTTGGCTGAGGAAGGTTGATGTGGATTTGTTCACTAAAGTTTCTCTGATTTCTAACTATCCATAGTGTTCACTCACCTGGGATCAGGTGTCCATAATAGGATGAATGGATAAAGAAGATGTGGCACATATATACAAAGGAATATTACTTAGCCATAAAAAGAAACGAAATTGAGCTATTTGTAATGAGGTGGATGGACCTAGAGTTTGTCATACAGAGTGAAGTAAGTCAGAAAGAGAAAGACAAATACCGTATGCTAACACATATATATGGAATTTAAGGGAAAAAATGTCATGAAGAACCTTGGGGTAAGAGAGGAATAAAGACACTGACCTACTAGACAATGGACTTGAGGATATGGGGAGGGGGAAAGGTAAGCTGTGACAAAGTGACAGAGTGGCATGGACATATATATACTACCAAATGTAAAATAGATAGCTAGTGGGAAGCAGCCACATAGCACAGGGAGATCAACTCAGTGCTTTGTGACCACCTAGAGGGGTGAGATAGGGAGGGTGGGAGGGAGGGAGACGCAAGAGGGAAGAGATATGGGAACATATGTATATGTATAGCTGATTCACTTTGTTATAAAGCAGAAACTAACACACCATTGTAAAGCAATTATACTCCAATAAAGATGTAAAAAAAAAAAACTGAGAAAATAACTGCAACCAAAGGACTGGAACCCAGAATACATATATTATCTTACTATATATAATTTATATATACATACACAATATAAATATTTTCTTATAAGTTGTATGTATTATGTAAATTATCATATATAAAATATATATATTCTCTCATATGTAATCTCTTATAATTGATTAATAAGAAAATAGGCAAAATATGAAAAAAGATCATATATCAATTACCTATACGTACATGAAAAGATGTTCAATATTAGGAATCATGAGGGAAATGCAAATTAAACCACAAGGATACCATGACAAAGGAAAAAATTAAAATGACCAGCTGTACCCAATGTTGGCAAGGATGTGAAGCAACTCATACACTGCTGATGGAAATGTTAAATTTTAAAGCCACTTGGGAAAATGACTTGGTACTTAAAAACTTTAAAGGAAACTTCCCATATGACCCGGTCATTCCACTTCTAGGTGTGTATGCCAAAGAAACAAAAACATATGCCCACATAAAGACTTGTATATAAATGTTACCAGCAACTTTGTAATAGCCAAAAGCTGAATACAACTCAAATGTCCATCAATATATTAGTAGATGAAAACAAATTTTGGTATATACATGCAATGGAATACAACTTGACAATAAAAAAAGCAATATTAATACACAAGATAACATGGATGAATCACAAAATTATTATGCTGAAAGGAAAAAACCACCAAATCAAAAAGTTCACATACTGCATGATTCCATTTACATGGAATTCTAAAAAATGCAAATGAATCAGATCAGCGGTTGCCCACATACAGGGGTGGAATTAGGTACAGATTCCAAAGGAACACAAAAAACTTTTGGGGTGATCAAAATGTTTGCTGTCTTTTGGGGTGATGGATCCATAGGTGTATACATTCATATAACTTATCAAATTGTTCACTTTAAATATGTACAATTTATTGTACATCAATTACACTTAAAGTTGAAAACAGAAGATGCTCTGAAAAGTCACACTGGTATACTTTTTTTTTTTTTTTTTTTTTTTGCGGTACGCGGGCCTCTCACTGTTGTGACCTTTCCCGTTGCGGAGCACAGGCTCCGGACGCACAGGCTCAGCGGCCATGGCTCACGGGCCCAGCCGCTCCGCGGCATGTTGGATCTTCGCGGACCGGGACATGAACCCGTGTCCCCTGGATCGGCAGGCGGACTCTCAACCACTGCGCCACCAGGGAAGCCCCACATTGGTATACTTTTAATTTATGGTTAGTGGTCATAGAATATACGTATCTATCCCTTCTAACTAATGTAACAAATAGAATTGGAGACAATTTATTCCACAGATATAGTCTTTTTTAAGCTAATAAAGACACAGGCTGGGGGCTTCCCTGGTGGCACAGTGGTTGAGAGTTCGCCTGCAGATGCAGGGGACACGGGTTCGTGCCCCGGTCTGGGAGGATCCCACATGCCGCGGAGCGGCTAGGCCCGTGAGCCATGGCCACTGAGCCTGCGCGTCCGGAGCCTGTGCTCCGCAACGGGAGAGGCCACAACAGTGAGAGGCCCGCGTACCGCAAAAAAAAAAAAAAAAAAAAAGACACAGGCTGTGGGCAGTAATATTGTAAGAACTAGCAATTTTAAAAGTCTATTGTTTTTCAGGTTGATTAAGAACATTTTGCAAAAGGACCATATAAAGGGTATTGGGGAACTTGGACACTATATGCTTAATATAATAGATGCTCTGCTATGGAGAAATATATATTAAAATTATTCTTGTTATATGAAATCTGGAAACAAAGGGATTATATCATGGGTAAAAATGCTTTTTATAAAAAAATTTTATGGTTATTTGAGACAACATTCTTTCAGAAAATCTACAATATTGCTTCAGCTTCACTTAAAATAAATACTACAGCTAGTCAAAGGATATAAAAGAGAATAAAGTAACCTATATTTATACATCACTTTTCTCAGGTGTCCTCAGAGCACTAATATTGGAAAGACTGAAGCAAGACGGGGTTGTTTATACCTCAAATTCAGGTTTTTTGACTCCCAAAATGTGGTGTTTTCAGTTGTGAATCCATCCTTACTTTTATTAGAAGATGCCTTAACATATGTTTCAAATAACCTGGGTGTGCGTGGAAGCATACAGGTGTATAGATGAAACAAAATTGGTCATTAGTTAAGTGTTTGCTGGATGGTGAGTATGGGAGCTTTCTTTATGTCATTCTCTCTACTTTTGGATATGTTTGAAATTTTCATAATACAAAGAAAGAAAAATAGAAACGAAAAGGAGAGGAATGATCTAAGGTAGGACTTAAAGGAGTTAGTAACAAAATACATTCCACATATTAAGACTGTGAGTAAACTACAACTAAGGTCCCCCAAATTATAAACATCTTAAGTCTGGAAGAGAGGTTAAAGACAGTGGTATAACTAGGAAATGTGTACCTGAATTGCTATTTATTTATTTAACACTATGCTCCAGTACTGGAGAAGCAGCTAGAAATACAAGAAACAAAAGTCTTTGTATAAAGTAACATTCTACTGGAAGTAACAGGAAAAAATATCAAAGAAAGAAATCACAGTGTCAGAATTCATCCATGAAGAAAAGTAAGGCAGGTTTTAAAAACAGAACGACAGGAGCCTAGGGATTTGGGGGAAATGGGATCAGATGCCATTTTAGATAAGTCCTCTTTCAGATGGGGAAGGAAGTTAACATGATACAATCTACTGAGAGCTAGTGGATCAAAGCTAGTAAAGGTCAGTTTAATATTGAACTCTCTTCCTTTTCCTTCGGACTGCGATTCAAGTAAAAATGCAGGAAGACAGCGGTATGCAAAATAAAAAGTAAACATGAGAAAACAAAAATTACAAAATAGAAACATCTGAAAGCATGTGTTGTAATTGAAATTGAACGACTCTGCTGATGTGGTTATCCCATACAACGTATGTTGCAAAAGGGCTTCCAAAGTTTTTATTGTACACTAACTTATCCCACTGTGCTTCCTTCTGCAGCGACACCCAATCACAACACAGCAGGATACACACATTGGCTACAATATTCTCTCGCTCTGTCTTTGGGTTCAAAATAGAAGCAAAGGGTTGTATATATCTAGATTTTTACAGAATACTCACAAGTGTGTCTACTGATAGTACTATGCTCTCCTCTTTGTTTAGCCTTCTCATGAAGAGCTGAAAAACTTTGCACTTTCCAGCAATGGAAAGCAGTAAAAATGTAAATAGTGTATCAAGGGTAAACACTTTTACATATTAAGAATGTGTAATTTTCTTATTGGGTCCAATATGTTTAGGTAGATATTCATCTCATAGAATCAGTTAGAAGAGTCAATATTTACATGTATACATCAAATAATATTAAAAGCGCATGCAATGTGTTAATGCCATACACAGAGAAAACTAAATAGAAATATTCAATATCTGAGTTAATTTCTGTCACATCAGCATTGCTTTGCCATCATATTGTATTTACTGCATATTACCCAGCTCAGAGCAAGGAATCATTACTCTCTTACTAAAAGAGTATAATTCAAATCAAATGGTACTTACATAGGAAGAAAACAGTCGTTGACTGGATGTGGGCAGATGAAAATTTCAACCTATACTTCTCTGAAATTATTGAGAAATAAATTTTGTATCCATTGGTAGGGCGACCACTTTTTCTTGTTCCGTCCGAGAGTTATATAGTCAAGGCTGTGACGCTTCACCTAGATGCTCCTTCCGGAATGATGAACTTCTTCCGGGCTTTCACCCTCAGCTGTCAGCCCACTTTGGAGATTGCCTCAGCTGAAAGGTATTGCCTCACCCAAGATTCCCTTACTTTTGGCAGCCTACATCAAATTACTTATCAGTGTGAAGATATAAACGCCCAGTCTCCTTGCCCCTATTTGGGATAATTCGGAATGGCAGTCCCAGCTCTGAAGTTCTCAAGGAGGGCCAGCTGAAACCTTATTTGGGATGATACCACAACTCAACTTCTCCCTTTGGTCCAATCCTCCTTTCGCCCTCTTGTTTCTACAGGTGTTGCTTCTAAGAGCACTAACTAATTAACGTCCTATATAATAAATCCTGCCTCAGAATCTGCTTCCCAGAGATCTCAATCTGTGATACGTTATGAGAAGCATATGACATGATTTTAATATTAGATTGTTCAAATGTTTTATATTATGTGTTAGTCTTAAAGCTTTCTATAGGTAACCACAATATTCCACTAACCAGACAGAATGTTTCTCAGGTATTTTTATTAATCATAAATATACATTAATCCAGGCCTTGTTACTAAAATAAGAATTATCACTGGGGAATCTATAAATACGCATAGACTTTATTCTTATCGCTGCAATATCATTCCTAATGCTTGTTAGGGCAATAATATAATTCAGAGCTCTGGAAGACTTGAAAATCTTTACTGAATATAACAAATCCCTGTTCGCACTTTCTATGGTCTGAATGTTTGTGTTCCTCTAAAATTTATATGTTGAAATCTTAATACCCAATGTGATGGTATTAGAAGATGGGGTATTTGGGTGGTGATTAGATCATGAGAGTATAGCTGTCATGAATAGGATCAGTGCTCTAATAAAAAAGACTGCACAGAGCTCCCTGTCCCCTTAACACCATGTGAGGACACAGCCAGGGATGTGTCTGCAACCAGGATAACGGTCCTCACCCAACCAGGCTGTCACCATGATCTTGGACTTTAGCCTCCAGAACTGTGAGAAATAAATTCTGTTATTTATGAGTTACCTGGTTTTTCATGTTTTGTTATAGCATCTCGAACAGACTAAGATAATATTATATAGAAAATTATTCTTATGGAGGTGCATTTAAAATGTGCCACGATGACCATGATTCTCCAATGTTCTTATTTTCATTGACTTGTAAAATATAGGCAGTTTCTATTAGAAGTAGTTCTAAATAAATTGTAGCATATTTTTCTACAAATAATATACATTGAACACCTAATCTTTAGTATTAAGGCTGGTGGTTGAAATATTCATGCCTGAAAAAAATCATTATGTGATTGTATCTGATTAAAGTTTTATTGCATAATTCCAGACTTGTGAAACTATGACATTTTCTTCCTCTGGGTTCCAATTCTTAGACAAAATCACTTTGAAATGACCTGTTTCACACTGTAGTGTACTTTCAGCACCTATGTTCTATTAATTAGCCAATCACCTGTGTTTTGAAGGGTGGTTTAACCTTTCTTTCATGGGGTAATGTTACAAAAACTTGAAGAAAAGCTTTTTTTTTTTTTTTTACAATATATTGCTCAGCCCAACCAGCTTCTGTACTACATTGCCTGAAGCTCAAAACCTGGTTGTCTTTAACATATGCAGCTACAGAAGTAACCATTCTCAATATGTTATCTTACTAAATAATATTCATTATCCCAAATCCTAGAGGAATTAAAGCAATATTACCCTAACATACTAAGATGATGATCGACATATCTACGTGATGGATAGAGGTGTTTTATTATAGTATAGAAGACAACATTCTCAACAAGGAAATCAAGATATGCAAATTGATCAAAGCAGCCTTGTTTTTATTTTTCCCTTTCTTTCAACAGTTAGGAATGATAGATTTCTCTCTCCTGTTTCCATCATGCAGCTCTAAAATCCACTACAGTCAGAGAGGAAGTTTGAGATGAATACCTTTCAGTGATATGCTGGAGCCGACTCATACTGGCTTACAAGTGCTGATTCTGTGCTTTTATTCCCAAATCCATGTTTAGTGAGGTAACATTGATAACCTGCAATTGACATGGTGGGCGTATATACATAATAGAAATTGGCAAACAGTATAAACCAAAACTTTTATTCCTAGGAGAGCCAGTTGTTAAACATTTACCAGCACACCACTTTAATTCCTATATAACCAGTAGTATGCTAGTGAGCCAGCTGACTGAAATGAGTACAATCAACTTTCTTGAGCTAGTGTGAGCTAGCTCCAGCAGACCACTGTATGTAACTCCATTGACCCCATTTATATAAAAATTGTGAAGTTATACACATGGATCCTTTATTATGAAGGAAGTTGGCATTATCAGCATAGTAAAAATTTAAAATATCCAAAAAACAGCATTGCTTTTGTAGTAAGTGTAACTGAGCAGGACCCTATGGGGCCCTCAGGGGACAGACTGCCCCACCCCACCATGTCCTCCAATTGCCTCTTGTTTGTAGAAAAACTTGAGCCTCCTAGGTCTTCCCTAAGTTCCAAAGAATAAATTTACTCAGAGAATTGAGAAAATGCAGAAACAAAGGAAAACAGTCAAGTAAGAAAAGATAATAATAGTTTAGCCATTAGACAAGGTCAAGGACCTTTAGTTCCTCCTCAAGGGCTATCGATAATATTCTGAGCCATAGCCTTTGAGGTGTTTTGTGGATACTGATACCCCCACCAGGTGGAAGAAGTTAACTGCATTCTGACCACTAGCCCATAGACCTCAGACTGGCTGGAACCAGAAGGTTGATGATGTTGACTCCTGATTACCTCAGCATCAGCCAATCAGAAGAATGTCCATCAGCTGATCACTCTCTCCCTCACCCTATCTTTAAAAACCTTCCCCTGAAAACCACTGGGGGGTTGGGGGATTTGGGGTCTTAGTGGCCTGGACTCCTTGCTTTGTGCCTGCAGTAAACGAACTTTCCTTCATCACAACCTGGTGTCGGTAGATTGGCTTAACTGTGAGCAGGTGAGCAGACCCAAGTTTGGTTTGGTAACAGTAAGGATGTAGTGTACTCATTTCTTAGGCTACAAATTTCCTCACAGATTAAAAATTCAGGAAGTTATCAGCAGTGTAGAATGATTCCATAGTTATTTGATCTAGATCCTTTTGCTCTCTCTCTTTCTCCTTTTAATTTTAGATAATTATTATATCAGTTTAATTCTACTCCATTCATTACAGAGAAAATCAAAATACATATCCGGTATCTTCTATGTTTTGGCTTGAGACATTTTAAGCTAAAAGGATTTAATTATGAAATATTTAAACATAGAAAATTCAGAGTATATTATAATAAAAATAATTACCACAAACTACATTTAATAAAAAATAATATTTTGCCATATTTTCTGAGGCTCATTCTTTCCCTCCACTTTTGGTTAAAGAAATAAAACGGGGCTTCCCTGGTGGCACAGTGGTTGAGAGTCCACCTGCCGATGCAGGGGACATGGGTTCGTGCCCTGGTCCGGGAGGATCCCACATGCCGCGGAGCGGCTGGGCCCGTGAGCCATGGCCGCTGAGCCTGCGCGTCCGGAGCCTGTGATCCGCAACGGGAGAGGCCACAACAGCGAGAGGCCCGCGTACCGCAAAAAAAAAAAAAAAAAAAAAAAAAGAAATAAAACATAAGCCTCACCACCACTGCTCCATCACTTCCATACGCTTCTCCAGAATTAATCACTACCTGTAACTGGCATGTTATAAAATCACACATGGTCAATGTGAGAAATAATGCATACTATCATTTTGTATACTTAAAATATTTACATAAATGCTATTATACTGTGCATATATTTATTTCCTTTTTACATTTTAAATTTTATAATGTATAAATTATTATATATCTATTATATTTTAAAATGTAATTCAAATATAGACCAAAGTTGAAAAAATTCACCACCGTATATCTTCCATTCTGATTCAACAACAATCAACATATTGCCATATTTTGTGAACACTCTTTCTCGCTACATAACTATTTCAGCATGGGCCTCCTAAGAATAAAACTATTCTATATAGTCACAATATTATTATCACACCTAAGAAAATTCAAAATTTTTTCACTGTATCATCTAATATCCAGTCTCTATTCATTTCTCCCAGTTGTCACAAAAATAGAACCTATCTTTAGTTTTGTTCAATCAGGATCTAACCAGGATTCATGCATTACATTTGATTATTTATATGGTTTCTTCTCATTTAAAAGACCTCCATTTTTACCAGTAAATTCATTATTTTAAAGGTGCCCAGATCAGTTGCCCATTTTATGAATTTGTTGATTGTTCCCTTATATCAATAAGAAAATCTGTGTACCCTGTATTTTTGTAAAGTGAATTTTCTTCTGGTGACTGCTTCAAATATGTAAATATATCTCATATATAGTTATATGTAGTACTATCATTATCATTACTTCTCAGAAATCCTGCAATTTTTCTTAGTATCCTTTGCTCCAAAAATTGTCTAATAGTTTTTTAAAAAATATTCAGGTGAAAGAGATTTTCAATTTTTTATATTTTATTTTAAATTTCCAGATCTTATGCATGATTGTAAGAAAATATAAGATTTCTCTTTATGATACTTCTTGATATTTTCCTGATATGACTCTTCATATATAATAAAATATGACACATTCTATAAGCATTTTGGAAGAACATACACTGTCTCTTTTTAGACTGTAGGGTGTTATATATAAGATTTACTATATTAATTATGTTGCTTTTATTTCTTATATTCTTATTTATGCCTACTTATTATATTTTATACTGAAAGTGGTATATTAAAGTTTCACATTATTAATGCTTCTACATATGTCTCGATGCATTATCTGTAATTTCTGGTTTAAATGGGCATTTACTGTGTAATTTGATATTATACGTAGATAATTTCTGTTGTGTCTTCACTGTGAATGTGGCTTTTAGCATTATAAAATATATTTCTTGGACTAGTTTAATACGTTTTTATGAATTCAACCATATTTGCATTTATTCCTTGTTTTATTGATTTCTGTGTTAGTTTTTTAATTTCCAAGTTTAGAGAAAGAATGATAGGTGATACATAGATAAGTGATAGATGTCAAAATCCTTATTGTATAATATATAATTTAGTTAGAATTATGTGTTACATTTTCTTTTTTTACTTTATGGTGGTTTGAGGATGGTGAGTTTTCATTAGCTGAAATATTTTTATTCATTTACCTGTCTTATTTGCCCAATTGCTTTGTACAGAGGTTCTCTTGCCCTCTCTCTCTCTCACTCTGTATGTGTGTGTGTCTTTTCCTATTTCTACTCATGTCGTGGACAGGGTTTATACTTGAACCACACTCCCTGCTGTTGCTTTAGTGAAATGTGGTTTTTTCATAGGTGATATTAATGGTGGGAGTGAAGGCAAAAGCTGTCAAAGCTTTTGTTTTTTTCCTTCCATTTCTTCAGGATCCTACTCTTTCCCCTCTAACTTTTTCTTTCTTTTCAGTGTTATCTTTCTCAAAGGTGCAACCCCATTATCCATCTCCTTCTCCAGAACAAATCTTCTCTAATACTCCCACTTTGAGTGTCTCTTGTTATACTTTCAAGGCCATTTCTTGTATCAGGTGGTGTAGATTACCAAGTGCCAAACTTTCATTTTGGTCTAGTACTAATTTGGCTCTGAACATTGGATGTTCTCTTTCTGAGGATGATTTTTTCTGTGCTTCATTAATTCTTCCAAATCTCTCCCCTGTTTGTCACGGAGTCTCCTAAGCCTTCTCTCCCTGCTCTCTACATCCACAGTCTTGTAGTCAGAGCAGAAACTCTCTTGGAATTGAGTGTTTATTTCTCTTTATAAATGTAATTTAAAGTTTATGGTATTCTCTGTCTTCTATTATTCAAGAGATTGTAGGTTATGTGTGGTTTTATATGCTCTTATTGATCTTATGATATTGGAGAGGGTACATATATTTGTAGGGATTCAGATTCTGATGGCCACCCTTTTCTGCCATATGCTGAGGATTCTGATTTTCTCCTTTGAAATATTCCTGAGATTTTGGTTCTGCTCCTTGGAAATTATGAAGTGAAACTCACGGTAGTTCATAAGATTCAGTGATACACTTGGCAAGCCTTGACCTCTAGGTCTGTATGGAGCAGAGAGCAGCATAATTCAACTATTCTTGTTCTATTACATTTATTCTATCTCCCATTTTTAAAATATCCTCCATATCACTTCATTTGATTTTAACCCATTATTCTTTTTTTAAAAAAAATAAAGCTAAATTGAATTTTCAGTATTTTTTTTAATTTAGCTATAACTGACATATAACGTTATATTAGTTTCCGGTGTACAACATGATGATTCAATATTTATACACATTGTGAAATGATCACCACAATTAAGCCTAGTTAACACCTATCACGATACATAGTTACAATTTTTTTCTTGTGATCAAAACTTTAAAGATTTACTCTTAGCAGGGACTTCCCTGGTGGCGCAGTGATTGGGAATCTGCCTGCTAATGCAGAGGACACAGGTTCGAGCCCTGGTCCAGGAGGATCCCACATGCCACGGAGCAACTAAGCCCATGCATCAAAACTACTGAGCCCGTGCACCACAGCTGCTGAGGCCCGCATGCCTAGAGCCTGTGCTCTGCAACAGGGGAAGCCACCGCAATGAGAAGCCCATGCACCGCAATGAAGAGAAGCTCCTGCTCGCCGCAACTAGAGAAAGCCCGCACGCAGCAACAAAGACCCAAAGCACCCCTAAATAAATAATTTAAAAAATCTACTCAGCAATTTTTAAATACGCAATACAGTCTTATTAACTGTAATCATCATGCTGTACATTATACCCACATGACATTTATTTTATAGCTGGAAGTTTTTACTTTTTAACCCCCTTCACACATTTCACCTACACCCCACTCCCCACCTCTAACAACTACCAATCTATTCTCTATCTATGAGTTCATATAGTATTGGTCTTTCTCTATCTGACTTATTTCACTTAGCATAATGCCCTCAAGATCCATCCATGTTGTCACAAATGACAAGATTTCATTCTGTTTTATGGCCAAATAATGTTCCATTGTGTATATATGCCACATTTTCTTTATCCATTCATCCATAGATGGACACTTAGGTTGCCTCCATTTCTTGGCTGTTGTAAACAATGCTGCAGTGAACATGGGGCTGCATATGTCTTTTCAGGTTAGTGTTTTAGCTTTCTTCAAATAAATACCCAGAAGTGGAATTGCTGGATCATACAGTAGTTCTATTTTTAATTTTTTGACAGACTGCTATACTGTCTTCCATAGTGGTTGCACCAATTTACAGTCCCACGAACAGTGTACAAGGGTTCCCTTTTCTCCGCATCCTCACCAACACTTGCTATTTCTTGTCTTTTTGGTGATAGCCATTCTAACAGGTGTGAGGTGGTATCTCACTGTGGGTTTGATTTGCATTTCCCTGATAATTTGTGACCTTGAGCACCTTTTCATGCACTTGTTGTCCATTTGTATTTCTTCTTTGGAGAAATGTCTGTTCTGATCCTCTGCTCATTTTTTATTTGGATTGTTTGTTTTTTTGCTATTGAATTGTATGAGTTCTTTGTATATTTGCTATATTAATCCCTTATTAGATATAAGATTTACAAATATTTTCTGCCATTCTGTAGGTTGCCTTTTCATTTTGTTGATGGTTTTCTTTGCTTTGCAGAAGCTTTTCAGTTTGATATAGTCCCACTTGTTTATTTTTACTTCTGCTGTTTTTGCTTTTGGTGTCAAATCCAAAAAATCATCCCCAAGACTGATGTCAAGGAGCTGACTGCCTGTGTTCTCTTCTACAAGTTTTATGGTTTAAGGTGTTACATTCAAATTTTTGATCAATCTTGAGTTAATTTTTGTGTACAGTGTAAGATAGTGGTTGAGTTTCATTCTTTTATTGTGGCTGTCCAGTTTTCCCAGCACCATTTACTGAAGAGACTGTCTTTTCTCCATTGTATATTCTTGGCTCCTTTGTCATAAACTAATTGGTTATATATGCATGGGTTTATTTCAGGGCTCTATATGTGGCTCCATTGATCTATGTGACTGTTTTATGCCAATACCATATTGTTTTGATTACTATATCTTTGTAATATGGTTTGAATTCAGGGAGCATAATACCTCCAGCTTTGTTTTTCTTCCTCAAGATTGTTTTGCCTCTTTGGGGTCTTTTATGGTTCCATACAAATTTTAGGATTGTTTTTACTATTTCTGTGAAAAATGCCATTGGAATTTTGATAGTGATTGCATTGAATCTGCTTTGAGTAGTCTGGATACTTTGACAATATTAATTCTTCCAATCTATGAACATGAAATATCTTTCCATTTATTTATGTCTTCTACAATTTCTTTCATCAGTGTCTTATATTTTTCCATGTACAGGTATTTTACCTCCTTGGTTAAATTTATTCCTAGGTATTTTATTTTTTCTGATGAATTTGAAATGGGATTGTTTTCTTAATTTCTTTCCCTCCTAGTTCATTGCTAGTGTATAGAATCACAACAGATTCTTATATATTTATTTGTATCCTGCAACTTTATTCAATTTATTTAATAGTTCTGAAAGATTTTTGGTGGAGTCTTTAGGGTTGTCTAGGGCTTTAGAGAGTCTTTAGGGTTGTCTATATATATATATATATATATATATATATATATATATATATATATATATATATAACATCATGTCATCTACAAATAGGACAGTTTTATTTTCTCCTTTATGATTTGGATGTCTTTTTCAGTTATTATTTTATAATATCTTCTAACATACATTACTTAATGTCTTCATCCAAGTTTTAATATGTGGTGTGTTTATTAACACAGCCCTTAATATGTTTTACTTTCCATTATACTTTCTTCTGTGAACCATGTGTTGTTTTAACGTAAGTTTTTATATTATTGTGTATTGTGTTTTATTCTCCTCAATCTTTTTATTCTGTCAATCTTTAATTTATACATTTTAAAAATTATATTATTAGGTACTTAAAAGTACATGATGGTATAACTTTGATAAATGAAGTGAACTGCTTCCTTTATCATTATTACATATCTGTGTGTCTATTTATCATTTGTTTTTAATAGAGTTACATCAGCTTTGTTATGGTAGTACATGCCTGGATCAATTTTTTCCAACTCTCAATCCTTCACATTTGCCTTTATGTGTCATTATTTTAAGTATATTTTCCCCTACAATGCAATTAAAATTTAATCCACATCTGAGAACCTCTTTTAGATGACTCTTAAATCTAGTTATTTTTATTGTAATTTCTGATATAGTGTGGATTTATATCTAACATTTCAGTTATTTTTATTTATTATTCATTTTCTTTATATTTATTTGTTATTTTTTCTCCCTTTAGTTAAGTTGGAAAGTTATACATTCTCTTTCCATTATTTTGGTGGCTACATTAAACATTTAAAATATATTACTGACTTGCCAAATTTTAAAATTAATCATTTAGTTCTCATAAACCCTTGATTAACAGAAGGATCTTAGAATACATTTATCACTTTGTTTCCTAATGTTTAGTTCCACCTTTCCAAAAAGTTCCCTATATAATCTTTATTGTTATTATTACTAGAGTTGATCCTGATTTACCTTTATGTATTTGCCAGTTTCTTTACTCACCATTAATTCTTACTATTGCTTCCTTCTGGATTAAACTTTCTTCTTCCTAAAATACATATTCCAGGACAAGTTATTTCAGCAAGAGTCTATGAGTGGTAAATTTCTTCACTTTTGTTTTGGAGATGTATTTATTTTACTTTCACTATTTAAGGACAATCTACCCAGAGATAAAATTCTAAGTTGAGTCATTTTCTTCTGTACTTTAAAAATATGATTCCATTTTCTTTGGTATTTTTGTTTGCTTGTTTGTTTCCAGAAGTCTCCTAGGGTTAAAATTACTGTAAAACTTTACTTTCTGTCTTTTCTTTAGATGAGTTTTATATATTCTCCTTGCCCTTGGATTTCTGCAATTTCAGCATATTGTATTTATATATAGATTTATTTTTAATTATCCAATCTGAGTCATTTTTTTCTTTAACCTGGGGATTCATATATTTCATTAATTATGGAAATAATCAACCATCTTACATTTGAATATTGAGTTGTTTTTCTTCTGTCTAGCTTTCTAGGTCCTCTCAATCCACAGTCAATGTCTCTTTACCTCTTTTTCATATTTTCTATCACTTTATCTCTCTGTGTTACATTATTAAAACTTCAGATCTATCATGCAGTTCACGAATTCTCTCTGCAGCTGTGTTCAATCTTTTTATCCAATCATTGGGCTTTTTAGTTTCATTGAGTATATTTTTTGAAACTCTGTCTTTCTAGTGCATATTCTTTTTTCATGTAAATCTCTTCTCTCATATGGTGTGAACTTTTCTGTCGTATCTTACTATTCTTATACATCAAGTTTGTTCAAATAGTTCTATTACCTCAAAAAGTTGGGGTGCCAAGCCTCTTGGTGGTTTTATAAAGCAACTATTTGACTGGTTTGAGAACTTTATTGTGTGTTCATCTCTAGAAGAGATGAAAAAGATTACTGCTTCCCCCAGCCAGTGGATAGATGTTTGTTTGTTTGTTTGTTTTCAAATCCATTTTGAAGAGAGAGAATAGTTCTTTCAGGTCCCCATATTTATTCAGTAGTGCCAGATATACTTATTTGCCTCATCACTCATCACTCTGTTCCCCCAGCAAGAACATACCCATGAACAATTATATATAATATAATTTATATATATATATATTTTTTCTTTTTCTCCAGCCAAACAAAATGTCTTTAATTTTCTGAAGCAAGCCTGTTCTTTCTTGCCTCTGATTCTTAGCTAATGGTGTTTGTCTTAGGGAGCTCTGGCTGCTATAACAAAATACTATAGCCTGGGTGGCCTAAACAACAGACATTTATCTCTCACAGTTCTGGAGGCTGTGAAATCCAAGATCAAGGTGCTGGCAGATTCAGTTTCTGGTAAGGGCCTGCTTCCTGACCTGTAGACAGCTGCCTTCTTGCTGTGTGCCCACATGGTCTTTTCTTGGTGCATGTGAATGGTGAGAGAGAGTTATCTCTGTCTTCCTCTTCTTATAAGGGCACCAATCCCATAAAGAGGGTCCTAAAATTATGACGTAATCTAAACCTAATTACTTCTCAAAGGTCCCATCTTTAAATATCATCACATTGGGGATGAAGGCTTCAACATGTGAATTTTAAGCAGACACATTCAGCCCACAAGAGTATTACCTTATACCAAATCATTCTTTGCCCACTTGTTTTTGTACTAAACTCCTACTCATGCAACAGGCCTCAACTTTGATATTCCCAGACTCCTTCCTCAAAACTGTGTTGTTAGCCTTAAAATTTACAATCTAAACCATGAACTTGACTTACCTTTTCTATTAGATGATGTAAAGGACCATGTTTAATTAGTTCATAATGTACCCGCAAAACTTAGTACACTATTGATTAGTACTTGGCACTTAAAATGAAATATTTCAGAATGAATTTTGTATATCTTCTGTGTGATATTTTATGACCAGACATTTAAGTAACTCTATTCTTCTCTTGAGAAGAATATATGGGCTTTCCTGTGTCCAAAAGAGAAAAGAGTTTTATAAAAAAAAAAAAAAAAAAAAGGTACAGCTATCCATGTCAAACACTGAAGAGTGATCCAGTGAAATCAAGTTTTGAAAACAAGTATCTGGAAAAAAGGTGGTCATGTGCAACATTAGCAAGGGTACTTACAGTACAATGGTGAAGACTGAAAACCTGTTGCAAAAGGTTTACATAAAATAAAAAAATAAAATAAATAAGATAAAATAAAATAAAAGATCTTGCCTTAAACCAGTGGTTCTTAAAGTGTGGACCTCAGATCAGCAGTATCAAAGTCATCTAGGAACTTGTTAGAAATGAAAATATTTGAGTTCTACCCATAGACCTCTAGAATAACAAAATCTGGAGTTAGAGACCAGTGCTCTGGCTTTTAAGAAGCTTTCCAGGTGATTCTGATGCATAGTTAAGTTTAAGAACCACTGTTTTAGATAGAAAGGGAATTGAATGAACAGAGGCTAGAAGGGATCACATGGTCACGGGTGGTTCATTCCCCTTGTTTTGTTTAAAGATGAAACATTGAACTTATTTTTATGATTACAGAGAAAAGATGAGGGTGAGAGAGAAAGAGACCAGAAATTGACAGGACCATGTATTAGAAGAGAATAAATTAATTGGATCAAGCAGTGGAATGTGCCTTGATATGTATGATGACTCCCTCCTTTTTAAAAGTAAGGGAAGCAGGTGAGGGCAAGAAAGGAGAGAGGAGGAAAGCAGCTGGGATGTAGGGAGGGTGAAGGAAAGATAATACAGTAGTTAGCCTCTGGCTTGTGAAGAAGAGTGAAGTTATTTCATGAGAGTGAGAAGAAAGATAGGAGCTTTGTAAATAGTGTTTTGGAATTGGTGCTTTGCTATGTGGGAGGTTATTTGAGCCGGGGTATATAATGTAAGTTTTTACAAGAAGCCCTGAGGGCTCAGGTAAGGTGTTCCTCTGTCCTCACAGGTCTATTATATTTTACAGCAGAAAAATCTTAGTGAGGTGTTGAATTGAGCCAGGTTTGTAACTCAGATGTAGGAGAAAAATAAAGGGATAGTGAGTTGAGCTGCACTTAATTATTTTTTAAAAATTCCTGGAAATGATGCAATTTCAACTAGAAAGGAATAATTAATGAAAAAAGTATATTCAAACTCCATGATGGCTTTAGAAAAGTCAAACCACTTTGTGGGGGATGTTAAAGATAACCATGCATCAATGAGCTGAATATAATCACTTATGAGTTAAAAAAATATTCTTGCCAATATGTCTGTATACTACAAAAAAACACAAACAACCGTTCAATATTTTAGTGCTCACAAGAATGACCAAGGAATATCACACCAACTCTAAATTAAATGTGTATGTTTACTTGAGCACTTTAGTATCTGTTCATCAATATTCCATCAATATTATTTTAAGGATGCCAGTCTGTGGAGCAATGATTCGGTGGTAAAGTAGACTCAACAAGGTATGAAAAGGAAGTTAATGGTTGCAATTTTCATAAGATGTGACGGTCTCTGAAGGGTCCCATTGCCCAAAATAATCCTCCTCTCCATGTTGCCCATGGCTAAAATTTCTGTTGTTCTTATGTCAATAATTTAAGATATTACTGTTATAAGGCCTAAATATGAATAAGTGAGAGTTCTAAAAAAAGTTCATGAGTGTATTTATTTATTAACTGATTAATAACCATTAACAACTCTAGCACATACTACTTTATCAGAAAACCTTCACACTGGGGTACGAACAACCACAATTTTGTGAGGAATCAAAGTGAGAAAAATCTCAGAACACAGATCGTGGGACAGTATAACTGGATGAGCAATCAGCCTAGGATTTATTTTTCTTATCTGTCAATTACTGGCTATGTGGCTTTTTCTGTGCCTCAGTTCCATCATCTATAAATGGAGATAATAGTAATTCCTACTTAATGGGATTATATATTAGGGATTAAATGAGCAAATGCATTAAAGTAGTTATCACAATACCTGGTAAATGGGTAGCACTCAATAAATATTAACAGCTATCAACATCATCATCATCATTATCATTATTGCTTGTTGTGAAGAAAGGGGGCCCCAGGATTTAATTAAGATATACTTTGCAGTTTACAAAGAATTAATGATATCATTACTGAGGAGAAACATAATATTGATGCTATTTTTCCATAAAAAGAAAACTAGGACAACACCATCCATAAAGTAAAAAGAAAACCCACAGAATGGGAGAAAATATTTGCAAATCATATATTGGATAAATGGCTTCTATCCACAATGCATAAAGAACTCTTACAATTCAACAGTATAAAGACAAATAACCCAATTTTAAAAACGTGGGTGAAGAACTTGAAGACATTACTCCAAAGAAAATATACAAATAGCCAACAGGTGCATTTGTTTGACACCAATATTCATCAAGGAAATGAAAATCAAAATCACAGTGAAACCCCTCACACCCACTGGGCTGGCTAGAATAAAAAAATACAATAATCCAAATACATATAATTATACACCGCAACCCTAAACCAAGTGGGATTTATAGCCCAGATATGAAAGGCTGGATCAATATTCAAAAATCAATTAATGTAATCTATCACATCAAAGACTAAACAGGAAAAATCACGTGATCATATCAATAGATGCAGAAAAAGCATTTGACAAAACCCAACACCTGCTCATAATAAAAATTGTCAGTAAACTGGGAATAGAGGCGAACTTCTTCAACATGATAAAGAATGTCTAAAAAACCCTACAGCTAACATTATACTTAATGGTGAGAAACTCAAAGCTTCCCCACAAATATCAAGTATAAGACAAAAATATTCTCTCACTACTCCTCTTCAAAATTGTACTAGAAGTTCTAGCTAATGCAATAAGACAATTAAAGAACATAAAAGGTATACAGTTTGGGAAGGAAGAAATAAAACTGTTTTTGTTTGCAGATGTTGTGACTGTCTATGTAGAAAATCTGAAAGAATCCACACACAAAAAAACTCTCCTGCAACTAATAAATTATAGCAAGGTTTTAGGATACAATGTTAATACACAAAGGTCAGTCACCTTTCTATAGACCAGCAATGAACAAGTGGATTTTGAAATTAAAAATACAAAACCATTTACATTAGCATCCCCTAAATGAAATATTTAGGTAAAAATCTAACAAGATATATACAAAATATATGAGGAAAACTACAAAACTCTGATAAAAGAAATTAGACAACAAAATACATGGAGAGACATTCCATGTTCACGGATACAAAGACACAATATTGTCAAGACATCAGTTCCTCCCAACTTGATCCCCAGATTCAATGCAATGCCAGTCAAAATCCCATCAAGTTATGTTGTGGTTATCTATTCGCTGATTCTAAAGTGTATATAGAGAGGCAAAAGACTCAGAATAATCAACATAATATTGAAGGAAAAGAGCAAAGTTGGAGGACTGACCCTACCCAACTTCAAGATTTACCATCTAGTTACAGTAATCAAGACTGTGTGTTATTGGTGAAAGAAAAGACAAATAGATCAATGGAACAGAACAGAGAGCACGTAAGTAGATGCTCATAAATATAGTCAACTGATCTTTCACAAAGAAGCAAAGGCAGTATAGCAGAGCAAAGAAAGTCTTTTCAACAAATGGTGCTGGAACAATGAGACACCCACAGCAAAACAAAAAACAAACAAACAAAAAAATTGATCTTGACACAGACCTTATTTCCTTCACAAAATTAACTCAAAATTGATTACAGATCCAAATGTAAACTGAAAAAGCATAAAATTCCTGGAAGATAACATTAGGAGAATACCTAGAGGACCATAGGTATGGTGATGACTTTTTAGCTACAACACCAAAGGTACAATCCATGAAAGAAACAACTGATAAGCTAAACTTTTATATTAAAAATAAACACTTCTGTAAAAAACAATGTCAGAGAATGAGAAGAGAAACCACAGACTGGGAGCAAACATTTTCAAAAGATACATCTGATAGAGGACTATTGTCCAATATAAACAAAGAACTCACAAAATTCAACAATAAAAAACAACTTGATTAAAAACTGGGCTAAAGACCTTAACAGATACCTCACCAAAGAACATACACAGATGGCAAATAAACATATGACAAGATGCTCTATATCATATGACATCACTGAAATGCAAATCCAAACAATGAGATATTATTTCCCACCTACTAGAATGGGCAAAATCTAGAACACTGAAAACACCAAATGCTGGAGATGTGGAGCAAAAGGAGTTCTCATTCATTTCTGGTGGGAATGCAAAATGGTACAGCCACTTTGGAAGATGGTTTGACAGTTTCTTACAAAGTTAAAATACTCTTGTCATATGATGCAGCAATCACACTCCTTAGTATTTATCCAAAGGAGTTGAAAATTTATGTCCACACAAAAACCTGTACATGGGTAGGAATAGCAGCTTTATTCATAATTGTCAAAACTTGAAAGCAATCAAGATGTCCTTCAGTAGGTATATAAACTGTGGTACATCCAGACAATCAAATATTGCCCAGTGCTAAAAACAAATGAGCTATCAAGCCATAAAAAGACATGAAGTAATCTTAATGCATAGGGAAAAAAAGCCAATCTGAAAACCTACATACTGTTTGATTCCAACTATATGACAGACTGAAAAAGATAAAACTATAGAGACAGTAAAAAGATCAGTAGATTGGGGGTGGATTAAGGGGAGGGATAAATAGGCAGATCACAGAACATTTTTAAGGCAGTGAAAATACTCTGTATGATACCATAATAACTGACACATGTCATTACACATTTGTCCAAATTCATATAATGTATAACACCAAGAATGAACCCTAAGGTAAACTATGGACTTTGGGTGATTTTCATGTGTCAATGTAGGTATGTCAAAAGTACCACTCTGGTTGGGTATGGTGATAATGGGGGAAGGCTATGCATACATGAGGGCAAGGGGTTTATGGGAAATCTCTGTACCTTCCCTGAAATTTTGCTGTGAACCTAAAACTGCTCTAGAAAATAAAATCTTAACAATTTTTTAAAAAGGTGTGATAAGAACAAGTGCTGTCGAGAATGTGGGAAAACCTCAATCTTCATACACTGCTTTTAGAAATGTAAAATGTTGGAGTCACTTTGGAAAGCAGTCTGGCAGTTCCTCAAACAATTAAACACAGAGTTACCATATTACTCAGTAATTCCACTCCTAGATATAAACCCAAGAGAAATCAAAACATATGTCCACACAGAAACTTGTACATGAATATTTATAGTAGCGTTATTCATATTAGAAAAAGGTGGAAGCAACTCAAATGTCCATTATCAGTTGACTGGATAAGAAACTAATATATCCTTAAAACGGAATATTATTCAGTCTTAAGAAGGAATGAAGTATTGTTAGATGCTACAACATGTGTAAACCTTGAAAACATTTTGCTAAGTGAAAGAAGCCAGGCACAAAAGACCACATAGTATATGATTCCATTTATATGACAGTGCAAAACAGGGTAATCTATACAGAAAGAGCGTAGAAGTGGTTCCTTAGGGCTAGTTGGAGGAATGAAGAGATATGTAGGTGATAGCTAAAGGGTCTGCGTTTTCTTTTTGAGCTGATAAAACTGTTCTAAAATTGGCTGTAGTTGAATGTATCTGTGGATATACTGAAAACTATGGAATTGTACACTTTAAAAAGGTGAATTTTATGGTATGTGAATTATATCTCAATAACAAGAAAGTAGGACCTGGAATGGGGAGAATGATCTGTCAATGGAAGCCTCATTAAATGTATTTTAAATTATTGTTATTGTTATTATTGTTATTATCCTTCAAGAGGAGACCTAAATCATCAAGTAGTGGGGGTTAGTGTTGCCTAAATTAGGATCCATTTTTGCATATCTGTGCTTAAAGAAAAAAAAGTAAGTTCTGAAAAAGGAGACTGGCTTATGTTCTCTCTACACTTCATTCATTTGATTCAACACATCACACTGAAGGCAGTGACTTTCTCCATATTAAAGATTATATTATCTATAAAGTCATTCTACATAAATCAGTGATAAATCATTTTACACAAATCATAAATCAAGAGATGCAGAATGACTCACACTCTCCACACTCAAGGATAGAGTTTAGAATCTAGTACATACTGGAACATTCCATAAAAAGGATTTGAGGGGGTGTTGTCTTTGTAGCACTGCATTTAATAAGGTTGAATTGGTCCTGAACCTTATGTCCACAGCTGTACTATGCACAATCTTAGAAAGGTAAAATATGAAGTTAAACAATTCTAAAAGAATAGAGGTTAAGTATACAGAAAAAAAAAGCCAAAATTAAAGATATATGTATACGTCCATATGTACATAAGTGTGTATACCTAAATGTTCTGTATTTGTTTTATTTCTTAGAAATTATGAGCAAAACTTGACAAAAATTGAACCTGGTACTTGAATGAGAGTAAAAACTTAGACTTATTTGTAAAACATCCCTCACAAAAAATGGCCCTCCTCCACATTTCAGATATCTGATTATTAGCAGCCTCTTAAAGGATCTGTTACTTCATTTAGATATACTGCTTTTGTCTCTTGCATTTGTCTATATGTGACTGAATTTTCTATGGATATATTGCTAGCAAATGTACAAGTGCATATGGGTAAACATGAATCAGAAATATATGCTGGTTTAACACTATGGAAGACATGTCCTTTGATATCCCAAATAATAATTTATCCTAGGTTAGCTATGACCATAAAACATTATCCACAGGCTGCAGGTTGTGTTGAGTGTGTCAGCCTGTTCTTGGCTCTTGGGGAGTGGAGAGGGTTTAAGAGTTAACCTGCGGGGCTTCCCTGGTGGTGCAGTGGTTGAGAGTCCGCCTGCTGATGCAGGGGACATGGGTTTGTGCCCCGGTCCGGGAAGATCCCACATGCCGCGGAGCGGCTGGGCCCATGAGCCATGGCCGCTGAGCCTGCGCGTCCGGAGCCTGTGCTCCGCAATGGGAGAGGCCACAATAGTGAGAGGACCGCGTACCGCAAAAAAAAAAAAAAAGAGTTAACCTGCTATAATACCTTATGGTCATTCCTATCCCTGTGCCTTTGCTCATGCTGATTTCTTTGCCTAGAATTTCCATCCTATTTCTCATTCAAGGCCCACTACAAATTCAGTTCTTTCATGAATCCTCCCCACAAGATCTTGTCCACAAGTCTCTGCCCATTTTCTCTTTCTTATTCTCACTGATTACTATCATCTCCCTTTTAATACTAGATCATATAGTAAGCTTTGTTTCATTACACATGGTTGTCTTTTTCCCCCAGTATTTTAAAAGTTTTTCTAAGGCCTAAACTTTTTTCTCTCTCTCTAAATCTCTCTCCTCTCTATATCACTCCTTTCTCTCTTAAATTTTCTGTGCTAGGAAGCTAATGATAACAAATATTTCCTGTGTATGTACTACGTGCCAGTAAATGTGCTAAGTGATTTACATGCTTTATCACAGAATATATTTTGAATAGTCACCAAATTAAACTGAACTTAGTTGAAAATGATGTACCAAGTGTTTCCTTAAAACAGATGGAATTTTCTTCTAACCATATGTTATGGATGGAATTGTCTCCCCTGATAACCATAGGTCGAAGCTCTAACCCCCAATTTGACTGTATTTGGCAACAGCACTTTTAACAGGTAATTAAGGTTAAATGAGGTCAAAGAGTGAGGCCCTAATCCAATAGGACTACTGTCCTTATAAGAAGAGGAAGAGACAGCAGGAGTACATGCCCATGGAGAAAGGCCATGTAGAGGACACAGAGAGAAGGCAGCCAATTTCACGTCAAGGAGAGAGGCCTCTGGAGAAACCAAACTTGTTGACATGTTGATCTGGGACTTCCAGCCTCCAGAACTATAAGAAAATAAATTTCTGTTGTGTAAGCCTCCTAGTCTGGGGTATTTTGTTCTGTAGCCCTAGATGATGAATACACTATGCTAAAGATAAATAATTATATGGAAAAGCCAATTATTTCTAGTATTTTTAAACAGGTAATTTCTTATGTCTTAGGTGAAGTTTAAGTTTTATTTAATATAATCATTCTTAATGTTATTTCAATAAAAGACATTTGGAACACCCACCTATCTCTGAAACATAGCTTATTGTTATCTCTATAGATAAAAAGAAAAATATCTGTTGATTTCAGTAAAAAATAAATAATCGTAAGAGCTGAAGGTATGAGTCTTCCATACACATTTATATTCAAGCCCAGGCACACAAATTTTTATATTCAGTCCAAAATATCTGTTGAATAACATTAGGGCTGTGACAACAGCAACGATGTCAGCCATTTTTGCACTGCCAGAAGGAATCTCTGCCTGTCACTCAGTTGAACAATAAGCTTTTGGACTGGACTGTCCACCTCAGGACTTCCTCGTCAGGTTGTTGAATGGTTGTGTCAAGTCTCTACATTATTTAAATTTATTATATGTTGATAAAAATTTCTTTAAGAAATCCCTCTACATGTGAAAAGGGAAAAAAATCCTGCAAATAAAAATATAATGTACATGGCTCTTATAGAAATCTGGATATTAGAGATCTAAAAAATTACTTATGTGTATATTATATACATGAATAAGCACATACACATAGCACATGCATCACATAATTAGATGCATAACACAGGACCACATAAATTCCAACTAGATTGACTACTCTAACAGAATTGATCAAATAAGCAATTCAGTCAAATAACTATACAGGTAGGAAGACAGAGAGACAGAGACAGAGACAGACAGAGAGATTTTGATTTTATTCATTACTAAATTCAGTCGAAAAGCTTGAACTGGTGCATGTGTAGACATGACTTCTAAACAATAATTTGAGGGACTATTGTTTTTGCCCTTTAGTATGGATATAAGAAATATGTAGGTGTCATTCACCCTTCCACCAAAGTAGGCATAACCTTGCCACTTTTCTGCTGACTTTCTAAGTTATAGAAGTTGTTTGGTGACAGTCACACCTCCTCTGTGAGGCGCTGCATTTGAAGATTGCATTGTCCTTCAACATGACTATGGATATTGGACAGTGATTGAATGTCGTCTAGTGCTTATTAATATGCATGTTGTCATTTGTCATCTCAGTCATCACTGACACTTTGTCATTTATGTTACTGTAAGCATTATATCTACTCTGAGTTGCTGGATTTCAGACCCTTCTCTTGTTTGCAAACTCATCAAAAATAGAGGTTACCATCAAGAATCCATGCTAATTAAAAGAAAATGGGTTTAAGGTTGTTTGACTCATTCCATCCTTTAATACAATACAGAACTACCAAAATTATAAAGGAAAAAAACCTTATGACATAAATTGAACTCTTTGTCCTTTAAACAGATTATGTCTAAGTGTACTGATTACCATGTGAAACATTTGAATTTCCTTTCTCAAAGGTAGCTAAATATCTTTCAAAATAAGATAGTATTTCTAAGTCAAAGAGCTCTCATAGTTATTCCATTTTATGATCATAATGTCTACTTGAATGACGATAGGTAAGTAATACCATCCCTATGTAGGTAAGGGAAATAAGGTTCAGATATTTTTAATGATTATACTATGGACATAGGTTTTTAATGTGAAAGCTGACAACTAATCCCAGACCTTCATATCTTCAGCCTGATGTTTCTCTTCAATGTTTTCCTCTATTTCAACTCAGCCTATTATTTCAAAGGATTCTTCTTTGAGATTCTTAACACTTGTTTGAGATTATACAACAGAACTTGTATGTTTTCTGCTCAATATTCCATACCCTTCTTCTCCTTTCTAAAAGAACATTGATTTTTAAAAAATTGTCCACTTTACAGCATAAAATCATGTATTTCAGGGGAAGCTGCCTAATGTCTACTTCCAAATGGTGGATAAAATTTAGATCAATTCACTCATGGTAATTGCATCTCTCTTGCTAGTGATTGGATTAAGAATATACAAGTGCCCAATGACATATGAGTGAAGTCCTCTGAGGGGCTTCTAAAAATATTTTCCTTACTCCTAATAAAACAACACATGAAAAGGTAATCATTTTCACGTGAATATTGCCATACCTGGACTGATGACAAGAACTTCTATAGCCATTTTACTATGTTACTGGAAATGAAAACACCATCTAAGTTCGAACTCAAAAATTACAGAGAATTGAAAGTAGAATGCATAAGTTTATCTTACTTTTAAATCTTGTTATATGACAATGCTTTTTATAATTAAAGCCAATTTGAATCAAGATTTTATATTATTTTAATTCAAAACATGACTGATACATAGAAACTCTACCCAAGGCTATTTTGCCAAACATTAAAAATAAGTAATTATTGAGTGTTGCAAGCATTGTTTCAAAATATCACTAAAGAATTGGTGTAAGAACCATAGAATGTGCCTAGAAAGACCATCAGAGAGAAAAACATAATCTTACGTTTCCCAAAGTATGTTCCATTGAACATGTTTTACATAGGAGTTAGGGATGGACAAAACTGGGGGGAGTATTTCCATATCAGACACAATTTAGAAAAAAAGTGGGTTAAAATATTCCTTTACCGAGTTTACAGGTTCCTTTACTGAGTACATCTTACAATCACAGTATTGCACATCACAAATCTTCAATGAAAGCTTTAGTTTGTGGTTAAACTTACTTAACCACACAATATTGTGTGCGTGGCAGTGTGATGTTGTGGGATGGTGTTCTCAGAAACATATTTTAGGAGAAAATTATGACAAAATAAAATTCAGAACAGGCATGGGACTGTTCAGCACTTTTAGACAATTTTGTGGCAGATTTAAGATTAGCACCCTGGACTGCTGATTTTCTGGTCAATATTATTTCAGTCACATCATTTAGCCTTTTCCTTAACTGACTAAATAAAATATGGTTCCTAATCAAATACAAAGCTTTAATTATACATATTTGATGGTAATGATGGAATTTTAAGGAGTATTCTTAAATAGAAAGCAAAACGTTTAGAAACAGGAGCAGAGAAGCATACTGAAAAGGATATAGGCTTGAAGTCATACATAACTGGGTGACTATACTTATGTCAGACAACATACAATTTAAGTCAAAAAGAGTCACAAGAGACAAAGAAGGACATTGTATAATGATAAGTGAATTAATGCCAAACAAAGATATAATAAACTTAAATGAATATAAACCCAATAACAGGTACCTAAATATATAAAGAAAATATTAAGAAAACTTAAGGGAGAAATAGATAGCAATACAATAAAGGTACAAGATTTCAGTACTCTATTTTCAGCAATGGATACATTATTCAGACAGAAAAACAATGAGATAATGGTGGACTTGAATAACTTTATAGGCCAAATGCACCTAACAGACGTATGGAACATCCCACCCAACAGTAACAGAATATACATTGTTCTCAAGTGTATATAAAACATTATCCAAGATAGATCACATGTTAGGCCCCAAAACAATTGTTTACAAATTTAAGATTGAAATCATATCAAGTATCCTTTCTGATCATAACAGTATAAAACTAGAAATTAATAGAAGGAGAATTGGAAAATTAAAGAAATGGAAATTAAACAATACACACCTCAACAACTAATGGATCAAAGAACAAGTCTAAAGGAAATCATAAATATCTGGAGACAAATGAAAATTAAAACAAAAAATACCCAAAAATTATTATAGGATGCAGCAAAAGCAGTACTAAAAGTTTACATCAATAAATACCTACAATAAAAAGAATCTCAAATAAACAGGCTAATTTTACACCTCAAAGAACTAGAAAAAGAAAAAGAAAACATAGTCCAAAGTAAGCAGAAGGAAATCAATAATAAAAATTAGAGCAGAAGTAAATGAAATAGAGACTATATAAATCAAAGAAAAAGATCAACGAAATCAAGAGTTGGTTTCTTTGAAATGATCAACCAAATTGATAAATATTTGCTAAAGACTAAGAATAAAAGACAGGACCCAAATAAAATTAGAAATGAGAGAGTAAACATTATAAATAATGCCACAGAAATAAAAAGATTATATGAGACTATTTGGAACAATTATATGGCAATAAATTGGATAATATAAAAGAAATGGAGAAATTCCTCGAAATATAAAATGTACCAAGACCGAATCATGAAAAAATAGAAATTATGAACACAACAATGAGTAAGGAAATTGAATCAGTAATTAAAAACCTCCCAGCAAAAGAAGCCCAGGACTAGAGTGTTTTAGTGGTCTAGTCTAGCAAACATTTAAAGAATTAACACCAATCCTTCTCATTCTATTCCCAAAAAAAAACTGAAGAGAAGGGAGTACTTCCAAACTCATTTTATGAGGCCAACATTACACTGATACCAAATCTAAACAAGAACACTACAGTAAAAGAAAATCATAGGCAATATCCCTGATGAACATAGATGCAAAAATTTTCAACAAAATACTAGCAAACCAAATTCAACAGCACATTAAAAGAATCATGAAACATGATCAAGCAGGATTTATCCCTGGGATACAATAATGGTTCAATATACACAAATCAATAAATGTGATACACCACATTAACAGAACAAAAGGTAAAATTCAGTAGAAGCAGAAAGAGCATTTGACAAAATTCAACACACTTTCATGATGGAAACCCTCAACATACTAGTAGAATGAATATAACTTATCATAATAAAGGTCATATATGAAAAGCCCGCAGCTAAAATCATACTCAATAGTAATATCGAAAATCCATTTAGATCTTACAACTAAAAATCTCTAAAGATATCTCTCTCTCTCTCTCTCTCTCTCTCACACACACACACAAACTGCTAGAACTAATAAATAATTACAGCAAATGTATAGGATACAAAATCACACAAAAGTCAGTTATGTTTCTAAACTGTAACAATGAACAATCTGAAAAAGAATTTAGCAAAACAATCCCATTTATGACAACATTTTAAAAAGTAAAATACTTAGCAATAAACTTACCCAAAGAGGCACAGTCTTGCATACTGAAAATTACAGAAACATTTCCGAAAGAAATTAAAGAAGACACAAATACAAGAAGTAGAAAGAAATCCTATGCTCTTAGATTGCAAGACTTAATATTGTTAAAATGTCCATACATCACAAAATGATATACAGATTCAATGCAATCTCGATCAAAATCCCAATACATTTTTCATCAATAAAAACAACCTCCTAAAAGTCATATTGAATCCCAATGCACCCTGAATAGAAAAAATAATCCTGACAAGTAAGAAAATATCTGGAGGCCTCACTTCATATTACAAAGCTACAGTAACCAAAACATGGTACTATCATAAAGACAGACATAGAGTTCAGTGGAACAGAATAGAGAGCCAAGCAATAAACCCTGAGTATATGGCCAAATAATCTTCTACAAAGGTACCAAAACTACACAATGTGGAAAGGATAGTCTCTTCAACAAATGGTGTGAAAACTGGATATCTACATGCACAAGAATTAACCTGTATCCTGTCCTTAAGCCAAAAAAACTCAAAACGAACTAAAGACATGAACCTAACGCCTGAAATTATAAAATTATGAGAAGAAAACATAGAGTAAGAAGTTTCATGATATTTGCCTTAACAATTATTTCTTAGATATGACACTAAAGGCACAGACAACAAAAGTAAAAATAGTCAAATGGGACTAACTCAAACTATAAAACTTCTACATATCATAGGAAGCAATCAACAAAGTGAAAAGGCAATCTATGGAATGGGAGAAAATATTTGCAAACCATATATCTGACCAGGGATAAATATCCAGAATATATAAAAGTCTCCTACAACTCAGCAACAAATAAATCAAATAGCCAGATTTTAAAAACAGGCAAAGGGCTTGAATAGATATTTCTACAAAGAGATACAAATGGCTAGCAAGCATATGAAAAAATGCTCAACTAACTGTCAGAGAGATGCAAAGCACAACAGAAATGAGATATTACCTCATACCAGTAGGAATGGCCACTATCAAAAAAAAACAAATTTAACAAGCTCTGACCAAGATCTGTAGAAATTGGATGGATCTCTTGTGCACTGTTGGTAGGAATGTATATAAAATGGCACAGCCATCTGAAAACTAGTATCAAGATTCCTCAAAAAATTAAAAATAGAATTGTCATATGATACAGCAATCCTGCTTCTTGATAAATATCCAAAAGAATTGAAATATGATCTTTTTTTAACATCTTTATTGGAGTATAATTGCTTACAATGGTGTGTTAGTTTCTTCTGTATAACAAAGTGAATCAGCTATACATATACATACATCTCCATATCCCCTCCCTCTTGCGTCTCCCTCCCACCCTCCCTATCCCACCCCTCTAGGTGGTCACAGAGCACCGAGCTGATCTCCCTGTGCTATGCAGCTGCTTCCCACTAACTATTTATTTTACATTTGGTAGTGTATATATGTCCACGCCACTCTCTCACTTCATCCCAGCTTACCCTTCCCCCTCCCCGTGTCCTCAAGTCCATTCCCTATGTCTGTATCTTTACTCCTGTCCTGCCCCTAGGTTCTTCAGAACCATTTCTTTTTTTTTTTAGATCCCATATATATGTGTTAGCATACGGTATTTGTTTTTCTCTTTCTGACTTACTTCACTCTGTAGGACAGTCTCTAGGTCCATCCACATCACTACAAAAAACTCAATTTTGTTTCTTTTTACCATTGAGTAATATTCCATTGTATATATGTGCCACATCTTCTTTATCCATTCATCTGTTGATGGACACTTAGGTTGCTTCCATGTCCTGGCTATTGTAAATAGAGCTGCAATGAACATTGTGGTACATGAGTCTTTTTGAATTAGGGTTTTCTCAGGGTATATGCCCAGTAGTGGGATTGCTGGGTCATATGGTAGTTCTATTTTTAGTTTTTTGAGGAACCTCCATACTGTTCTCCATAGTGGCTGTATCAATTTACATTCCCACCAACAGTGCAAAAGGGTTCCCTCTTCTCCACAGCCTGTCTAGCATTTATTGTTTGTAGATTTTTTGATGATGGCCATTCTGACTGGTGTGAGGTGATACCTCATTGTAGTTTTGATTTGCATTTCTCTAATGATTAGTGATGTTGAGCATCCTTTCATGTGTTTGTTGGCAACCTGTATATCTTCTTTGGAGAAATGTCTATTTAGGTCTCCTGCCCATTTTTGGATTGGGTTGTTTGTTTTTTTGATATTGAGCTGTATGAGCTGCTTGTGTATTTTGGAGATTAATCCTTTGTTAGCTGCTTCATTTGCAAATATTTTCTCCCGTTCTGAGGGTTGTCTTTTCATCTTGTTTATGGTTTCCTTTGCTGTGCAAAAGTTTTAAGTTTCATTAAGTTCCATTTGTTTATTTTTGTTATTTCCATGAAATAGGATCTTGAAGATATACTAACACATCCATGTTTACTGCAACATTATTTACAAAATCCAAGAGGTTGAAGGAAACTAAATGTCCACCGATGGATGAATGAATAACAAAATGTGGTATATGCATACAATGGGGTATTAGTTGGTTTTAATAAATAAGAGAATCCTGTCATATGCTACAACATGTGTGAGTCTTGAGGACATTTTGCTAAGTGGAATAAGCCAGTAACAACAACAAAAAATACTGCATGATTCTACTTATATGACGTATCTCTCTTAATCTGCTTGGGCTGATATATCAAAAGCTCCATAGACAGTATGGCTGTAAATAACAGAAATTTATTTCTCACAGTTCTGGAGGCAGGTAAATCCAACATCAAGACACCAGTAGATTTTCTGGTGAAAGCCTGATTCATGGTTTATAGAAAGCTGTCTTCTTGCTGTGTCCTCACATGGCAGAAGCAAAGAGGGAGCCTTCTGGGGTTTCTTTTATAAGGGTACCAATCTCATTCATGCGGTCTATACTCTCATGACCTAATGACCTTCCAAGGGTTTCACCTCCAAATACCATCACATTGGGAATTAGCTTTCAACATAGGAATTGGGGGAGAGACATTCAGTCTATAGCAGTATTTAAACAGTGAAGCTCATAGAAACAGAAAGTATGATATGGTTACCAGCAGCTGGTGGGGTGGAGGGGAAAACAGGGAATCGTTCAATGGATATTGAGTTTCACTTTTGTAAGATAAAAAGTTTCTAGATATCCATTGCATAACAATATGTGTATAGTTAACACTACTATACTGCATACTTAAAATGATTAAGATAGTAATTTTTTATGTTATTTTTTTTTTACTACAATAAAAAGTCAATGTGTTAATCAATACATTCAAAAGGCAGAGATTGTCAGACTGAGCAGGAAACAAGATCCAAGTTATGCTGTCTACAGGAGAATACTTTAGATTCAAAAGTACAAATAGATTAAAAATGAAAGGATGAAAAAAGGTGTATCATGCAAATAGCAACCATGCAAAAGTTGTCACAGCTATTCTAATGTCAGACAAAATATACTTTAAATAAAAAAGTTGCTGGAGATAGAGAGAGAAATGTAATGACACATAGCTAAATTGGAAGATATAACAGTTATAAATACATATGCACCTATCATCAGAGTCTCAATATACGTTAAGCAAAAACTGGCAGAATTGTAGGGAGAAATAGCCAATTTAATAACAATAACAATAGGAGACTTTAAAGCTCCACTTTCAATAACAAATAGAACCAACTAAGTGTTAGCTCAACAAGGAATACAAAACTTGAAGAACGTTATGAGCCAACTGAAACTAACATATATCTATAGAATACTCCACCCATTAAAAATAGAATTCACATTCTTAGTAAGTGCACATGGAGCATTCTTCATGGTTGACTGTAGGATAAGCTATAATGCAAGCCTCAATAGATTTTAAATTACTGAATTTAAAAATATATATTCCCTGAATACACTGGAGTGAAATTAGAAACCCAATAACAGAAAAAAAATTGGGAAACCCACAAATACAAATAAATTAAGCAAAATATTCCTAAATAACCAATAAGTCAAGGAAAGCCAAGATAAATTAGAAAATATATTGAAATGGGTGACAATGAAGGCACAACATAGTAAATCTTCAAACATGTTGCTAAAGCAGTACTAAAAGAGAAATTTATAGTTGTAAATGCCTACATTAAAAAAAGACAAATCTCTAATCAATAACTTTCTCCCCAAAGACGTGGAAAAAGAAGGGTAAAACATACCAAAAGCAATTAGAAAGAAAGAAATAATAAAGACTAGAGTGAGAATAAATGAAATAGAGTATACATTTTTAAAAACCAAAAATTTATTTTTGAAAAGATCAATGAAAGAGACATTTAGGTAGACTGACCAAAAATAAAAAAAGAACTAAGACTCAAATTACTGTAAGCAACTATGAAAGTGAGACATTACCGTCAACTTTATAAAAATAAAAAGGATCTTAAAGGAATACTGTGAAAAAATTTGTGCCAGAAATTTGACATTGATGAAATGGAAAAATTCCTAAACAGACATAGTTTTATACATATATAATCTTATATAGATTTTTAGATTTAGTAAACAAGTTTAGCAAGCTTGCAGGATACATGGTAAATAAACAAAAAATCAATTGTATTTCTGAACACTGAAATGAACAATCTGAAAATGAATCATTTCACTTACAATAGCTTCAGGGGAATAAAATAGGAGTAAACTTAACAAAGTTTAAAACTTATATTCTGAAAACCATAAAATGTTGTTGAAAGAAATTAAAGGAGATGTAACAAAAATAGGCAGAAGATCTAAATAGACATTTCTCCAAAGAAGACATACAGATGGCCAAAAAGCATATGAAAAGATGCTCAACATCACTAATTATTAGAAAAATGCAAATCAAAACTACAATGAGGGCTTCCCTGGTGGCACAGTGGTTGAGAGTCTGCCTGCCGATGCAGGGGACACGGGTTTGTGCCCCGGTCCGGGAAGATCCCACATGTCACGGAGTGGCTGGGCCCGAGCCGTGGCCGCTGGGCCTGTGTGTCCGGAGCCTGTGCTCCGCAACGGGAGAGGCCACAATAGTGAGAGGCCCGTGTACTGCAAAAATAAAAAACAAACAAACAAAAAAAAACTACAATGAGCTATCACCTCACACTAGTCAGAATGGCCACCATCGAAAAGCCTACAAACAATAAATGCTGGAGAGGGTGTGGAGAAAATGGAACCCTCCTACACTGTTGGTGGGAATGTAAATTGGTACAGCCATTATGGAGAACAGTATGGAGGTTCCTTAAAAAACTAAAACTAGAGTTACCATATGATCCAACAACCCCACTCTTGGGCATATATCTGGAGAAAACCATAATTCAGAAAGGTACATGTACCCCAATGTTCATTGCAGTGCTGTTTACAGTAGCCAAGATATGGAAACAACCTAAATGTCCATTGACAAATGGATGAAGAAGATGTGGTATATATATACAATGGAATATTACTCAGCCATAAAAAGAATGAAATAATGCCATTCACAGTGACATGGATGGACCTAGAGATTGTTTTACTAAGTGAAGTAAGTCAAACAGAAAAAGACAAATCTCATATATCACTTATATGTAGAATCTAAAAAAAAATGGTATAAATGAACTTATTTACAGAATAGAAATAGAGTCACAGATGTAGAAAACAAACCTATGGTTACCAGGGGGGAAAGTATGGGGGGGGAGGGATAAATTGGGAGATTGGGATTGACATATACACACTACTATATATAAAATAGGTAAACAACAAGGACCTATTGTATACTACAGGGAACTCTACCCAATACTCTGTAATGACCTATATGGGAAAAGAATCTAAAAAAGAGTGGGCATATGTATATGTATAACTGATTCACTTTGCTGTATACCGGAAACTAACAGAACATTGTAAATCAACTATACTCCAATAAAAATTTTTTAAAAAAGAAGAAATTAAAGGAGATATAAATAAATGGAAAGATATCCCAAGTTCAGGAATCAGAAGATTTAAAATTGTTAACATGGCAATACTTCCCAAATTCACCTATGGATTCAACAAAATCCATATGAAAATCCCAGCTGACCTCTTTACAGACACTGACAAGTTCATATATTAATTCATATGGAAATTCAAGGGGCCAAGTATAGCAAGAAAACAAAAAAATCATAAAGAATAAGAACAACAGTGAGGGATTCACACTTCCAAATTTCAAAACTTACTACAAAACAACAGTTACCAAGAGACTGTGGTTCTTGGATTCTTTCATAGCATATGCATAGATATATAGGTACATGGAATGGAATTAGAGATATCAGAAATAAACCCATACATATATGGTCAATTATTTTAGTTTATTTTAGACCACTTTATTGAGATATGATTGACATGTAAAAAGCTGTACTTATTTAATGTATAAACTCGGTGAGTCTGGGTATAAGTATATGTCCATGAAACCATTACCACCATCAAGGTTAACAGACATATCCAGCACCTTCTAAAGTTTCCTCCAATACCTTTTATTGTTATTATTATTTGTGTATGAGTGTGTGGTAAGAACACAGTATAACATCTACCCTCTTAGCAAATTTAAGTATACAATACAGTATTGTTACCTATAGGCATTATGCTGTATAGTAGATCTCAAGGACTTATTTATCCTGCATAACTGAATATGGTCAATCCTTGTTAAACAAGGCTGTGAAGGCAATTCAAGTGGGAAAAGTAATTTTTGTAACATTTTGTAAAATTTGTAACAAATGGTGGTGGGATAACTATATTCACCTGCAAAAGAATGAAGATGAAACTCTACTTCACATCATATACAATAATTAATTCAAAATTAATCAAAGGCCAAACGTAAGAGCTAAAAAATATAAAATCCTCAAAATGAAACATATGTGAAAATCTGCATGACCTTGGGTTAGACAATGAATTCTTAGATATGATACAAAAAGCACTAGCAATAAAATTTTTAAAAAATAGGTAAATTGGACTTTATAAAATTAAAACATTTTTTTCTTCAAAGGACACCATCAAGATTGTGAAATGGACACATTCCCACAAAATTAACAAAACTTTTGCAATTCGTATATGTGATAAGGGACTTTTATCTAGCTTACATAAAGGACATTCTGAAGGCTACAATAAAAAGACAAATAACCCTACTAAAATAAGCAAAGGGTATGAATAGACATTTCTCCAAAGAACAATCCAAATGGCCAATAAGTGTAAAAAAGGATGCTCAACATGATTAGTCAACAGGAAAATGATAATAAAAACACTTGATACCACTTCACATACACTTGGACCACTATGTCAAAAAAGACAAGAGTTAGGGAGAAATATAACCCTCATACACTACTAGTGGGAATGTAAAGTGGTTCAGGCACTTTGTAAAACGGTCCAGTCTGGTAGTTTCTGGAAATGTTGTACGTTGAAAGTAGATGATTCAGCAATTCCACTCCTAACTATATACTTAAGAGAAATGAAAACATATGCCTGTACAAAAACAACCTACATATCCATCAACTGATAATGGGTAAATACAATGTGATCTCTCCGTATGATAGAATATTATTTTGCAATGGAAAGAAATAAAGTACTGATACACGCTGCAACATGGATGAACCTTGAAAACTTAATGCTAAGTGAAAGAAGCTAGTTGTAAAATATCACATAGTATATAATACTATTTTTACCAAATGTCAAGCATATGTAAATCTATAGATACAGAAAACAGTTGTTTCCTAGGGCTGATGTTGGGAGGATTAGGGATAAATGAGAGTGACTGCTGACGGGTAAGCAGTTTCCCTTAGGGGTTATGGAAACGTTCTAAATTAATTGTGGTGATGGTTGCTCAACTGTGTGAATATACTACAATCCACTGAATTATACACTTTAAAAGGACAGATTGTATGGTATGTGAAATACATACAAATAAAGCTGTTATAAACAATTTAAAAAGAAGTTTAAGGGAGAAAAAAGTCAACAAATCCTCAAGGCACAATTCAGTTATAAGATTTCCTAACAATTCCCACTACATTTGGTTTGTATTTCCAAGAATGTCAGTGTGAAACTTTATTGATAATATATTCTAATCATTTATTTTATAGAAGGAGACTTAAGGTCAAGAGCTGGAAAATGTCTTACTTGAAGCTGCAGAACTGGCCCAGGATTAAAAGACATAATATCCAGATAAGTCTTACATTAAAAACAAAACAAAACAAAACACCACCAACAAAAATAAAACAGTTCAGAATGAGAAACTCAGTTCTGAACAGTATACAGCACAGTTCAGCAAATATTTGTCAGTACTTATAGGTATTATATGTTCTACTAGTTTCTGGGGTACAGAAATGAATACTGTGTGGTCTCTGTCTTCATGAAGTGTAATGTCAAGCTTGAGATCTTAGGGTAGCCACTTTGCGCATTTTAAGTTTAATTGCCTGTTTTAACCAGTTTGGGCTGCTATAACAAATTTCCAGAGACTGGGTGGCTTAAACAACAAACATTTATTTCTCACAATTCTGGAGGCTGGAAGTTCAAAATCCAGGTGCCAGCATGGTCAGGTTCTTGGTGAATACCCCCTTCCTGGTTTGCAGAGGACTGTCTCATTGCTGTGTCCTCACATGGTGAAAGAGAGTTAGCTAGCTATTTGGCCTCTTCTTATAAAGGTACTAATCCCATTCACAAGGGCTCCACCCTCTTGACCTAATTACTTGCCAAAGGCCCCACCCCCAAATACTATCACATCAGGATTAAGGTTTCAACATATGAATTTTAGAGGAACACAAACACTCAGTCCATTGCAGTGCCTATGAGGCAATCAAAGAGAAATGTCAAGTAATCTGAATCTTTAGGGAAATTTATCAAGGGAAATAGAGATTTATCAGTCAGCACAAAACTAGTAAATAAAATGTGGAAAAGAGAAGATGGACTGAAGAAGAGTGTGTAGAATGAGAAGATGACAAAGCACATGATCCTGGAAAATGTCAATGTTTATGGGTCAAGCAGGCATGATATGGATGTACCTTTATTCTTTACACAGAAATACAATTTAGAAAAACCCTGTAGGCACAAAAGGGTTAATCTGAAAAAATAAGTACATAAATGTATATAATCTAGTATTTATACCAAATGTTTCAGAAAGGTAAATCCTAAAGTAAGATTATCTTAAAAAGGGACCAATTAATATCACTGGATCCCTGGGGCCCATACTGCATCTATATCCCATGAATAAGACCTATTTTTACAGCCAAGGAAGCTGCAAAATTAAAATAAAATCTTAAGTCCATTAAATTGTGACATTTATAAGACTCAGATAAATAAGTAGAGAATGTCGTTAATGAATCTTATGAGTGTGTAACTTTGAGACCTTCCATCACTTGTGAAGCTATTTTAAGCTTCTGATTCAAAGAAAGAAAAAAATTCTTATTAAATTACCACCCTAGACATAATCTTACACTTACTCTTTCTGAATCAACTTGGCTTCCCAGTAATCAGTTATCTGCCTATAAATAAGATTTTTATCTATTTATATTTGGTGTATATTTTTGGTAGATTGATAAATTCGTAGTATGTTATCCATTCTGAATCCTTATACATACATTGCAATTATTAGTAAAGCTTCAAGTGCTGTTAAATATTTTAGAGTGCTTTCTTTAAATTGGATTATCAGATGAACCCAAGACATTTTTTGTGTACATATGTTAAATTATTTAGTGGAATTAGCATTTAAAACATTATTAGAATAAGTTTTTAGTGTCCTTGAATACTTATCAAAGAGTAAGCTACTTTCATGTCCCCAACTATTTGATACACTCAAATTCCATTTTAAGTATTGAGCATTCTTCACTCTCATAATCATCTACCTAGATTTATACTCTGTCTACAGAAAATATTCTAGGAAATAATACTAGAAGTACTTTTGAATGTTCAATAACTAATTAGTCAGTTGCTTTAAAGATCTGTTTGAGAGTTGCTACATACTTGGAGTTATTCATTGAGAAACATCCATATAGAGCCTCACAGGTGTCAGGAACTATGCTTGTTGCCAGAGATCCTCATTCATGGGAAAGAAATAGGTTATAGGCATTATTAATCTGTTCTTGTTTTTTTCATTTTTTAATATATAATCAAAATCAACTAGATATTTTAGATGATTTGCATTTTCACAGTGTTATACCTAAAGCTATGATGTCCCAGACCTATATTAGAGAGTCCTAGTTTAGAGTCTTTAGAACATAATTTTCCATAATTTAATTAAAATCCAGGGAATTGCTTTATTGCTAAATCACCTTAATTTTATTGCTCTAGCTCTTGAGTTTGTTACATTGTTTATCAAATAATGCAATAAAGCAGTGGGAGTTCATTACTGTGTCCTATAAATAATAGGATAAAATGTGAAATAGAGCAATAAAAATGATCAATAGAAAAATAATTTAATTATGAATGTCAGTATATTTTAACTATTTAGGCAACATGCCTTTGAAAAGCAAGCATCTTTCCCAAAAAATATATGATTGCATGTACTTGGGGGGAAAATTTGTATACTAAAATTTGAGGCATAGCCTTTGGATGAAAAACATATGAAATACCGAATGAAATTTATTTCTGATTTGAACATTAATAGTATTTCTCGATGAACAAAAATGACTAAATGACTCTAATTGCTCATTTATTTTTCCCCTTTCTGGCCTATTAAATAATGTGATGCATTTAAAATACTGAAATTTTGAATAAGTGGACCAGTTTGGTGATGTGCAATAGATACTAAAACTGTAATACCAGAAATGATTTGAATCGTGCTAATTAAGAATATATAAATTTGGACAAAGCAGAGCTGAAATTAATCTGCCCACTGATATATGGCATACGAATGGTGCATATATATATATATGCATTATATATATGAATATACATATGAATATATAGTATATAGTATTGTTATGTATATTATTATATACATAGCATTATATATTATAGTATATAGTAGTACACTATACTATATACTACTGTATACTATACATAAAACATACTGTATATATAAACACATTATATATATACATGTTTTGTTTATCTTCTTGCATGCTATTTTGTTCAATGTTTGAATTAAGTAGAAGAAGCATGGAATAGCAGTTGAGGTGGAGAGGGTAGACACCAACATCCTTATCAAAAGATATTGAACTGTCATTCAACAGATTTGTTTTAAAGAAGTATATATATATATATATATATATATATATATATATATATATATATATATAAGCTTAAAAAGAAACATATAAAGTGCAAAGTATTGTTTCAATCATTTTGAGATTTTTTACTTTAGGAACAGTAACTCAACAAGAGAACAGTCCTATTTGTAGCTCCAGATGGTAGGATAAATCTTTTTAGCCTAGAAATAATGAATATGCTAAACAAAAATGTTTTAATTTTATCTCTTGGTTAAAGTAAATCCTAAGAAAATATATATTGTACATATGCATAGATTAAATTACTCATACACACACATACATATACACATATACATACATATATATTATATACGATCAGTGGATTGAAGACTGCTTTCTTTCTCCCTATTTCTATTTCTCCCTCCTCTTTCTCTCTTTCTTTCAGGTTTTCTGTTATTTATTCAACAACAATATACACTAGCTCTTCAGTTCTTACTGAGACTTAAAACAAGCGGCCTGAAATAGGTAAGGTTTACTTACAATTGTCTTTGTAGAATGCAGGATTGGATAATCCCAGGCACAACCATTTGTCTTTGGTTCCTGAATAAGAAAAGAGGGTGTATTTCCATTTCATTCATGAACTCTTTCCTCCAAATCCCTACCACATTTCCTACAATAGAGGCTAATGTTTATATATTGAATCTACAGGCTAAGATCCTTTTGCCAGTTGATGAAAAAACAAGAGTGCTTCATCAAAGGAAGTGTATTTTCAAGTGAAAAGTGTACACATTTAAGAGTATTTATATCTTGAAATATTTAAGAAGCGTTTTGGGTTCTATGAATATATCTTCCATTTGCTGCTGGAAAATCCTAAAAACTTTTTGTCCATGGAACATTTTTAGAATCTCTTGTCTTTTTTAGACAAATAATTTCAACTTTCACATGTAAAGAGTCAGCCACATCACTTTGATCTAGTTGTTTCTATTTTATATCTATGTCTACAAACATGCATCTCGTTATTAGATTAAAATAAGATATATGACAGTAAAGTGAAATGACTTCTCCAAGAGTTACCTTCTAGTGAGATTTGGAGCTAAACTCACAGTTTTAATATCCAAGAACCTCGATGCTGAGTGCTCTCCCTTCTATACCATACTGTTCCTTTTTCTTATCACTAATGAACCCTCTTTAATGACTCAACAAACCCATTTTTTGAAAAATGGCATTTGAAAACATGGAGAAACCTCCACTTTATGCTGAATTAATTTTGCATATAATCAAATGCAAACTAATAATATGAATACCCAAATTTTATCTTGCTCTTTCATTCAACTAATACTTTTAAGTCCCTACCATCTTTTAGAAACTATGTTAGTGACTGGGGATACAATAGTGAACAAATTGAATATGTCACTTAGAGCTGAGAAGTTTACAATCCTGAAAAGAACAATAGATAATCTTTACAAAAGTGTGTGATAAGAAGAAATGCACAATATTCTGTGAGAGTACTAGCACAGGTAGCCAACATTTTCAGGGGAGTCAGAGAGGCTTTCCACGGAACAAATAGTCTCTATATAAATTTTGCCACAAATAGGTTGTTTTAATTCTTTTTTGGGTCAAAAGTTAGATTTTTTTTTTTTTTTTTTTTTTTTTGTGGTATGCAGGCCTCTCACTGTTGTGGCCTCTCCCATTGCGGAGCACAGGCTCCTGACACGCAGGCTCAGCGGCCATGGCTCACGGGCCCAGCCACTCCGCGGCATGTGGGATCTTCCTAGACCGGGGCACGAACCCAGGTCCCCTGCATCAGCAGGCGGACTCGCAACCACCGCGCCACCAGGGAAGCCCCAAAAGTTAGATTTTTTTAAAAAGTACATACAAAGCTCTGAAGGCAAGAGAGGAACAGATAGAAATACAGCTGCAACGTAGACTAGATGGAAGGTATCTGGGGATGACTTTAGAAAGAAAAGAAGTAAAGTGAAGTGCTTAAGTGCTTAAATATTGACAGACTTTTTGGTTTGAATCCTGACCCAAAACAAACTGAATGTGTATTAGCAACTAAATTAATTAGCCTTTTTCTAAGCTACAGTTGTTGTTTTTATCTGCAAAATGGAAACAGTTTTACCTACTGTATAGTTTCAGTATGAGGTTTTAAAAACATATTGGATTCAAAGTAGTAGGCATATAGCAAGCAGTCAATAAAAGACAGTTATCAATACTTTTAAAGGGTTTCTCCTCTCCAACACTGGGAATGTGGCCTACCATGTTCCAAAAGAAATCAAGTTAATTTTTCTTTTAGCTTCTTCATAATATCAAGTTTGTTGATTATCACTGCTGATAACAGTAAACAATATCATAATTAGAGCACACTTTTTAGTCACATTTGTCATACTGGAGATCATTTCCATTGATTTATTGCAGGAAATATTAGGTCTTATTGGTACCAAATACCCATGTCTAAACTGTGCATTTGTCCCTTAAAGAGAGTTGGGCTTCCCTGGTGGCGCAGTGATTGAGAGTCCACCTGCCGATGCAGGGCACACGGGTTCGTGCCCCGGTCCGGGAAGATCCCACATGCCGCGGAGCGGCTGGGCCCGTGAGCCATGGCCGCTGAGCCTGCGCGTCCGGAGCCTGTGCTCACAATGGGAGAGGCCCGCGTACCGCAAAAAAAAAAAAAAAAAAAAAAAAAGAAAGAGTTGACAGTGCATATGCTGCATGTTTCTGTGATCTTCCATTTTTCTAAAACGTTTCTATAATCTTCTAAATGATTTTGGTAAGTCTTGGTAAGAAAATACATAAATATTTCCTAGGTATGAGTTTTCCTGATGATACTCCAGAGAATAAAGGAAATTATGTCTTAAAATATTCTGAGAAATTACTAGTTCCCTTAAAATTCTACCATCAATTAACTCTTCATCCATCTTATTGTATGTATCAATATCAATAATAAAGATTCTATCACTAAGACTTTGCCAGTGCTGCTTGTAAGGTCAGTATTGAGACTGAGACCCATCAGAAGGCCAGAAAAATTAGTTAATTATTTTCTGAATTCCTGAAAGTCACTAAGCATATACCCAGTGGAAAAAAAAGGAGCAAAAGTGTTTCCTCTTGAATCAGCCTAATCATTTATCTTTAAACAGTCTGTCTCAAATTGAAGAATAAAAAACTTGGAAGAATCTTTGATAGTTCTCATCCATGATATTAGAAGGAAAGTAGTGGGCATCATTCAGGTTAAGAAACAAGAAATAACACCAAAGACAATGACAAAGAGAAAGACTGCACAACCCTATGAGTAAAATCTCACCACCTCAGGTGACAGAGTTCTAAGGGAGGATTGCTATTGACTAGATAATATAAGCAATGCAATTAGACCTTGTAAGGACTCAATGATTATTATCAATTACTGGCACTTTAAAAAAAATTTTTCAATTGATAAATTGGTACAAGAATAAATGCAACACATTTTTATAATTTTTCTTTATTCCATTCCCTATATCTTACAAGATTATCATTCTTTTTTAGTATAAATCTTCCATTAAGTCAAAACACAGTCATTTATGTACCAGACACTGTCATGTGTGCTTTGGTATTTACAGACAAGTAAGGTTTCATCTTTCCTCTGAAGAAAACTGGATTCCAGTAGAGGTCAGAGACAGGCAAACTACAGATGCAGATTTTATTCAGATTTTTTTTCCTTTACAGTATATAGAACCATTTCTTTAATCAGCCATTTGATACTGATTGAACATCTCAATGTTCCAGGCATTGTGCTTGGTACTCAAGTTACAGACGTAGACAAAAATAGATCAACATCTGTTCTTCTGAAGCTTATGTTATAATTAAAAACCTACTAAAATATATTAGACAGTAGGACTTCCCTGGTGGTGCAGCAGTTAAGAATCTGCCTGGCAATGAAGGGGACATGGGTTTGAGCCCTGGTCTGGGAAGATCACCATGCTGCGGAGCAACTAAGCTCATGCACCACAACTACTGAGCCAGTGCGCCACAACTACTGAAGCCTGCGCACCTAGAGCCCGTGCTCCACGACAAGAGAAGCTGTGGCAATGAGAAGCCCACACAACATAACAAAGAGTAGCTCCCCTCACCACAGCTAGAGAAAGCCCATGTGCAGCAACGAAGACCCAACACGGCCAAAAAATATATAAATAAATATATTTATATATTTATTAATATATATTATATATTCATATATATTCATATATATATTTGATATATATAAGTTTATATTTAATAAAATATATTTTATTAAAAAATAAAATAAAATATATTAGACAGTAATGGAGAAAAATAAATCCAGGTAAGAATTAGATTATTTTTCTCTAATTTTCCCTTGAATTTAAAACACAGAGTTGACCTGTATATTCCACACTGGCTCTTCCATTCCCATTTTACTTTGGGAGACTTTTTTTCACTTTTTGGGACTGCTGCTACAAGAGCATCACATATGAGCTCTCCCAGTGAACCTGCAAAGTTTTCTGGGGATTAAAGTTTACCAAATGGATGGATGGACAGTTTAGATAGATGGATAGATGAACAGCTTAGTTAGATAAATGGATAGATAGGTAGATAGATGACAGTGATGATGAAGATAGATAGATAGATAGATAGAATGCAAGAAATAATCATTATGACAAAGGAATGGCTGACCAACAAGGGATTAATCTCCAAAATTTACAAACAGCTCACGCATCTCAACATCACAAAAGCAAATAACCCAATTAAAAAATGGGCAGAAGACCTAAATAGACATTTCTCCAAAGAAGACATACAGATGGCCAATAGGCATGTGAAAAGATGCTCAACATCACTAATTATTAGAGAAATGCAAATATAAACTACAACGAGATATCACCTCACACCAGTCAGAATGGCCATCATCAAAAAGTCTACAAACAATAAGTTCTGGAGAGGGTGTGGAGTAAAGGGAACCTTCCTACACTGTTGATGGGAATGTAAATTGGTACAGCCACTATGGAGAGCAGTATAGAGGTTCCTTAAAAAACTAAAAATAGAACTGCCATATGGTCCAGCAATGCTATTCCTGGGCATATATCTGGGAAAACTATAATTCAAAAAGATACATGCACCCCAATGTTCATTGCAGTACTATTTACAATAGCCAAGACATGGAAGCAACCTAAATGTCCATCAGCAGAGGAATATATAAAGAAGATGTGGTACATATATACAATGGAATATTAGTCATAAAAAAGAATGAAATAATGACATTTGCAGCAACATGGGTGAACCTAGAGATTGTCATACTGAATGAAGTAAGTCAGAGAGAGAAAGACAAATACCATATGATATCGTTTATATGTGGAATCTTTAAAAATGGTACAAATGAACATACTTACAAAACAGAAATAGAGTCACAGATGTAGAAAACAATCTTACGCTTATCAGGGGGAAATGGGGGAGATAAACTGGGAGACTGGGATTGACATATACACACTACTATATATAAAATAGATAAACAACAAGGACCTACTATATAGTACTGGGAACTCTACCCAATACTCTGTAATGACCTATATGGGAAAAGAATCTAAAAAAGAGTGTATATATGTGTGTGTGTGTGTGTGTGTGTGTATATATATATATATATATATATATATATGATTCATTTTGCTGTACAGCAGAAAGTAACCCAATATTGTAAATCAACTATACTCCAATAAAAATAAAACATGGTTCAAAAGGATACATACACCCCACCCCAATGTTCATTGCAGCACTCTTTACAATAGCCAATGCATGGAAGTAATCTAAATGTCCATCGACAGACGAATGGATAAAAAAGATGTGATACATATATACAATGGAATATTACTCAGCCATTAAAAAGAATGAAATAATGCCATTTGCAGCAACATGGATGGACCTAGAGATTATCATACTAAGTGAAGTAAGTCAGACACAGGAAGACAAATATCATAATATATCGCTTATATGCAGAATATAAAAAAAAGATACAAATGAACTTATTTACAAAACAGAAACAGACTCACAGATGTAGAAAACAAATTTATGGTTACCAAAGGGGAAAGGCAGGGGGGAGGGATAAATTGGGAGTTTTGGGATTGACATATACACACTACTATACTTAAAAGAGATAACCAACAAAGACCTACTATATAGCACAGGGAACTCTGCTCAATATTCTATAATAACCTAAATGGGAAAAGAATATGAGAAAGAAGAGATATATGTATTATATATGTATAACTGAATCACTTTGCTGTACACCTGAAATTAACACAACATCGTAAATCAACTATAGTCCAATATAAAATAAAAATTAAAAAAAAACAAATGTAAAAAAAAGTACCACGATTTACTTATCAAAAAAAAAATAGGCTGTGTGGGCCATTCTGTTCTTGTTGAAACTATTCAATTCTGTTGTAGCCTTTAAGCAGTAATAAACAATAGGTAAACAGACAAATGTGGCTGTTACAAGAAAGCTTTCTTTATGGATACTGAAAAAAATGAGCTTCTTATCTTCTTTAAAGTTAAATCATAGTTCATAGGTGAGACACTAATTATTTCTATGAACCTTGTGTCATTAGCTTTATAAGTAGGGAAGTTCTTCACAAATTATGGCAGCTATCTGTCAATCATTTTTTGTTATGGTTTTGGTCGTTTATATGCCTTCATGAGCATTTCAGTAGAAAGTTGGAAGTAGCTTTCTCTTTTATAAGAACTTCTCTCTGTCTCCTTACACCTCATAGTCTTCCCTACTGTTCTACTATATCCCCTTGTACAGATAAAAGAAATGCACACGTCACCTAGCAAAGTTATAGTGTGATGTCCTTCCTTTTGGTAATCCTTTGAGATTCTACTTAAGAAGGGCAAAGTGAGTAAAGTTGATATATATATATATATATATAAAGGCCCACACAGCCTATGTTTTCTGATAAGTAAATCATGGTATTTTTACCTGTTTTTTTTTCAAATTTTTATTTTATTTTGGACTATAGTTGATTTACAATGTATAAATATATATATTTATATATATATAAATGACTGTAATAAGATATTTAATTTCTATTCTATGTGTTTTAGGTAATTTCACTTTTGTGGGAACTAAACTTTTCTAAAAGACAATGAAAGTATATATAGTTCCTGAATTGGATGCAGAAAAGCTTTTAAAGAAACAAATCATCTTGAAATGAAGAGAGAAGGAAAAAGCATAAAGTTTTTATTAGGAGAAACACGTGCCTTCTAATAGCTACCTCAGGTAATGGCTATTCTGATGAATGGAAACAAACTGCCTAGACTTTTTTTCAGATTTATCGCAGCAGATAAGCACTAAGAATGATCAGGTAAGTATGTACCACCTAAGCTTTGCATGAAAATGTCTTTTATGTTTAATAAATGAAAAAAGTAACAATTCTGGAGTATAATGAGCAACCTAGAGTTGTTAGGTATGATTATTTCTATGCTCTTTCTTCTATAGAAATGTGTGGTCTTGTTTCAAATATAACAATTGAGATTTTAAAAGTTGCACCAGAAATGAATTCATTTAATTGTCATTCATGGAGATCTTATTAAGTGTGATTTTCCTATAATATATGCAACAAGAGGGCAAGAATCATATCTTTTTGTTCATTGCTATATCCCCAGAGCTTAGAATGATTTCTGGCAAATGGTAGGCACCAGATAAGTACTTGTAAAGTGAAAGAAGGAAGGAAGGAAAGAGAGAAGAGAGGGGGGAAGGGAGATATGATAAACTATGAAGTTAGTATAACTTTCAACCCATTTCTTTTATACGCAAAGTATTATCTATTTCTCTGTAGTTCTTTGTCAGGTCAATAGTGGATAAGGACTTAGGTTTTCTGGCTGATTGTAAAACTATAAATAGTCACAATAAGATGATTATCAAACAATCAGAACTTCTTTTAATAACTCATCATAGATCTTAGTAACTTGAATTTACTGAGACTGCTTTTAGAAACAGGTTTATTTTGATACACTTTTCTTTTGGTAAAATTTTCTCTCTTTAGGTATATAAGCATGTTTGACAAATGTATACAGCATATAACCACTCTAAGAGTTATATAAAACATTTATATCACACCAAAAATAACCTGTGAGCCATTTTGAAGTAAATCCTCACCTGTCACCTTCCACTCTTGACAACCACTGACAGCTTACTGCCCCTATAATTTTGCCTTTTCCAAAATATCATATAAATGGAATCATGTAGTATGGAGCCTTTTGAGTTTACTTCTTTCATGTATCATAATGCATTTGAGATTCATCCATGTTGTTGTATTTCATTCCTTTTAATTGCTGTGCAGTATTCCATTGTATGAATATACCACAATATGTTATTCTATGTACCAGTTGATGTACTTTGGAGTTGTTTCTAGTTTTTGACTAATGAGTAAAGTTGCTAGGGATATTTTCAAGCAACTCTTTTTATAGACATACGTTTTTATTTCACTTAATACTAGTAGGATTGTTGGGTCACATGGTATACGTATGTTTTACATTATAAGAGATTGCCAGAATGTTTCTTAAAGTAGTTGTATACTTTTGCACTGTCATCAGCAATGTATGAGAACTCCAATTGTTCTGCACCTTCATCAACACTTCACAATGTCAATTGTTTCTATCTTTAACCATTCTAAAGATATCTCATTGTAGTTTTAATATGCATTTCCCCACTGACTAGTGACTGAGCATCTATACATGTGCTTATGTGACATTCGTACATGTTCTTTGATGAATTGTCTGTTCAAATCTCTGTTTTTTGTTGTGTTGTTTGATTTCTTATTGACTTATAAGAGTTCTTTTCATATAATGAATACAAGACCTTTCTCAGATATGTGTTGCAAATATTTTTCCCAGCCTGTGAATTTTCTTTTCAGTTTCTAAACGGAGTCTTTGGAAGAGCAGACATTTTACTGTTGATAATAACCAACTTATTTATATTCTTTTGTGATTCATGCCCTCTGTGTCATATCTAAGAAATTTTTGTATAACTCCATTTCACAAAGATTTTCTTCTATCTTTTCTTCTGCAGTCCTTTGTCAGGTTAATAGCAAATAGGGCCCCCAAGTTTTTGTCTGTCTGAAACACCATTATTATTGATAGGCCTATCAGGCATTCATAATTTTTAATAACGCAACATGGATAAGAAGCTCTGGAATTTATTTGGGTCCTTTTTGATTCCTTTTATATCTTTAGCTTATATGAAATCAATATTATGTATGCATTAAATATATTCCGTATTTGTCAAATTGTACTTAATAAAATTTATATTTCACATGAATAATTATTTATGTAAAATTTAGTGAGCATTGATAGTCGTATAAAGTTCATGAGAAGAGAAGCAATAATTTTGATTTATTCCACTAGACAATATTCAGACCAAATCTGATGCAATTATCAGTTAGGATAAACTAGAATATTTCGAGGTCACAAGCAGTCCTTTACAGTTCCTTTGGCACTAAATTCTCTTTAGAACTGAATAGGCTTTTCATATATTTGATTCCAGTCGGGTACATGTGCTCATGTCTCCACCCACAGTAATTTTCTAGATACTTTCTTTTTTTTCTTTTTTATTTTTTTTGCGATACGCAGGTCTCTCACTGTTGTGGTCTCTCCCGCTGCGGAGCACAGGCTCCGGATGCACAGGCTCAGCGGCCATGGCTCACGGGCCCAGCCGCTCCGCGGCATGTGGGATCTTCCCGGACCGGGGCACGAACCCGTGTCCCCTGCATCAGCAGGCGGACTCTCAACCACTGCGCCACCAGGGAAGCCCCCTAGATACTTTCTTTAGATTTGCTATATTTCTTCACTTTCTTGTACCCATGCATCTACCTGTCAACATAATTGCAGAGACTCTGTGCCAATCAGCCTGTGGTGGAAGAGCCAAATATTTAATTCTTTTCCCCTGAGCCATTTTGTCAATTGGAGGAGTTTATTGGATGCTAACTTAATTCATTGAAAGGTTTTAACATTGGGTACAACAGCTAGAACCTCAATTTGAGTCTAATCACAAGAATGATTTAAATGGGCTTTTGTAATTTAAAGCATTTCTTGATTTTATCTTTTGCTGTTTGGAGTTGAGAAGCAGTTGCTTCTTGCACCCCTACAAGTCTTCGAATTTATGAAATCTTTCAATTCACTTTATTCCTATCTGCAAAAAATAAAATATAAACGATAGTGACATCTGCAAGATGGTAGACAGGAGGTTTTAGCTTTCCTCTCCCCACGGATACATCAATTTGAACAACTATCCATGAACAGAAACATATTCACAAGAGCTAAGGATTTCCGGTAAGGGATTATAGCACCTGGATGGAGCACAGAAATAAGAAAAGGGGGAAAAACAGTTTGATATTATCCCTGTCGTCCCTGTCACTCCTCCCCCAAGCCTTGGTAGCCCAACATGGAGAAATACCCTCCTAGTGGGGAAAATAAAGTGAGCAGACTTCAACTGCAGACTTCAGGTCCAGGCCTGAATTAAAATAATACATTTTAATTTCTTGCCCATGTTATATGTCCACAGTGGATAGCGTGGGCTCTCTAGCGTTGCCCTCACTCTGATGGAGCAGCCCGTCTAGAATAATTCTGGTCATTGTGGAAGAGGAAAAAGGGAGATTGTGACGGATTGTATGCTGGCTTTGAATCTTTCACCTTGAGGTAACACACACCATTAACACTGGCAATTCATTGGTCAAGGTAAGTTATTTGGCCAAACTCCAAGAGGGTAGGGAAATAGAATACTACCATGTGCCCCAAGGGGAACAATTCTCACTGAGCAGCACTAATGACTGCCCAGTTATGATCTCCAGTTCTCATTATAAGATATTAAGAGGAACATGAAGAAACAGGAATATGTCCAGAGGAATGTGATCTAGATAGTAAAAAGAATTGGCATACTTTGGATGAAGAATTGAAGTAATATTTTGTCAAAAGAAGAAAGTGCATGATTATGACATCCAAATACATGAAGCATTATGTTGAATAAAATGGACAAGTAAGCCAATAGATAGGTATGGGTCCGTGGCAACCAGAAAGCACATGCCTCATCTGATTATATTTGTTATTATTATTTTTTTTGTGGTACGCGGGCCTCTCACTGTTACGGCCTCTCTCGTTGCGGAGCACAGGCTCTGGACGCGCAGGCTCAGCGGCCATGGCTCACGGGCCTAGCCGCTCCGCGGCATGTGGGATCTTCCCAGACCGGGGCATGAACCCGTGTCCCCTGCATCGGCAGGCAGACTCTCAACCACTGCGCCACCAGGGAAGCCCTGTTGGCTGTTTTGATTGTCCTTCTCTGGATCTTCTCCAGGGCCAATTGTTAAAATTTTTATTTTGCTTTTCCTTTTTAAGGTTGTTGTACATTTACAGTCATTTTGACTAATTTTAAATCACACCAGCCTTTCAATGTATTATTAACACCTAAAATAATTACAAAAACAAAGAAATTACATCCTTAAGGTAAGTATAAAGGCGGACAACAATGGCAAAATAATATTATTTTATATAGTAGCTAAATTTTTTTTGAGAAATATTATTGCCAGGAACTATGTGCTAAATATTTTATTTCTAACTTTCAGTGAAATCAGAATTGTGGAAATAATGCACCTGGAACAGTTAGTGACTAATGCAAGACAATAACAAATGTTAGTCAACGTATATGCTAGAAGAAAACCAACAAAGGATTACCCATCACATTATGAATCAACCACTGACCTGTGGCGTGGAAGGGAACAAAATCAAACTGGAAAATCATTTCAGAGCAGATGTTTATTTTCTGATTATCTACATCTGGTAAAAATGAGGTCAAAGGCAAACGTTACGGGGTAAAAGTAGTCTGATGTCAATTGACTAATGACCAACAGACATCTAGGGAGAACCCAAGCTTTCAGAAACAAAGCAAAGAAATGTATATAAAGATATGGGGACTGCCACTTACACTAAAGCAAAAAAGTTTACGTAAGACTAACTTTATAAAATAAGTCATGTTGGACTGCTACTAGGTTTAATGTTTCATGTTTCATATCCCTTGTTCAAAAAAAATAGGGAATGGCAAAGGAGGTTAAAGTGGCAAGGAAAGGTTCATGAGTCATCTCACTTTCTTAATCTTTTCCAACTATGTTTTGAAATGCATGTAATGCTGCCAGCAAAAGACAATTATGTATCCTTTTTATAATCTACGTACAACATTCTAAACCACAGGACAGGACACTAATTGACATATCTTTTAAAGATTGAAGAAAAAGATGAGAATTTTGTAGGCTGAAGTTGATAATGTTGATAGCTATAAGATAAAGAGCTTTAACAATTCAGTACAAATGAAACTAATTTTTTTGTCCCTCACATCTGTAGTTTTCTCAAGCATTCCTTAGTCTTCCATAAGTTTAAAATTGGCAACCCTGTTTTCTTATATTTGCCAGTCAGACTACTGTCACTGAGAAGTGAAGGACATTTGAAGTCATTTTGAGAACAGAAGGGAGAGAAGAAAGCAATGAATAAGACTTCCACCCTTTTGTGTCTTTAACAAATCCCAAAGTCCACAATTTATAAAAAATAAAAAGTAATTTGTCATAATGAGACATTTATCCTTTTGAGGAGAAGCTGTCTCTTACTATTTAGTGCTTGGAAGCAATGTATAATGTTTCAATAAGTTCATTCATCTTTCATTTGCTAAGGTGTTTTTTCTTGCTCTGGGTAACATCAACTAATATTTTACAAAACACCTATCTTACTCTCTCAAATTTAATGGACAGACCCTAGGGAATGGCAGAATTGAATGTGGGATAAGCCAAGGCAGGAGGAAGTATAACTAAAACGCAGTCTGTGAAGCCACTTCTTTTTTTACCATTAATCGTGGTTTCAAAATGTTTTGATTTTCAACCTGTTTTCCAAATTTTCTAAAACCGTACATGAGGGCTTCCCTGGTGACCCAGTGGTTGAGAGTCCGCCTGCCGATGCAGGAGACACGGGTTCGTGCCCTGGTCCGGGAAGATCCCACATGCCGCGGAGCGGCTGGGCCCGTAAGTCATGACTGCTGGCTGCGCATCCGGAGCCTGTGCTCCGCAATGGGAGAAGCCACAACAGTGAGAGGCCCACGTACCACAAAAAAACAAAACAAAACAGTACATGAGCTCAGGATATATGAAAGATTGTTTTGCCTACTGGATGAAGAAAATATTCCCTTGGAGCTCCTGATTTGGAATCGAAATCTGCATTTCCTGGTTAATGAGAAACTATTGCTATTGAGAGACTATTTCAATACCTATGTTACATAATACCTGTATCAAAATGACATTTACAACTTACAGCTATGTTTTGGAAAAATAGTAACTTAACCTATTATATATTCAAAGATATATAACATAAGCAAGTCATATTAGGTTAAACAAAAAAGGCAACTTAAATTGAACTCTGATATATCATATTTATATAATTTTATGATGTTTTATAAAACAGATCTTGGGAAATGTTATACAGGTAAGTTTTGCTAACAATGTAGGCAATTATAGTAAATAAACCCTGGAAAATCTTTGTAGCTGAGTTGCTATGCTTCTTTGGATAAGTCACAAACTCCTTGAGTCTCAATTCCTTCAATTGTGCTATGGACATAAATATAACTGTTATATATAATATGTACCTTGGGATATTATTTTGAGGATTATATGAATAATATAATTTTAAAATAGAAAAATAGCTTGTAATTATCCAGTTCACCACTACTCCTAATATGTTTAAACTACAATGGATTTTAAGTGATTTACCTAAGGAGTCCAGGTCTTCATTTTTCTATTGGTATTTCTACTACTGTCTATTGACAAGGTACATGACTCATGTAGAAATATCCTACAGAGAAAAAATAAAGGAGGGTGCAAATTTAGAAATATCTTAATTAAAATAATAATAATGGCAATGATTATGACACTGATTTTTAGGACACAAATATTCTCAGAGAATGGTCTGAAGAGATCTTGGAGGTTAAAAGGACAAGGTCATAAGAATCTAAGAACACTTTTCCTTCAGGTCAATCAGTTTGAATTGGAGACAATAGTTACTGCTTTAAAAAGAGAACCTAAAACTGTGCCCACAACAAGCATCCCATGGCAAATTTTATGCTGCCAAATTTTGATTAATTGTAAAATATACCTTTTCTCCTACTAAGTGAGCACGGTTTTATAGAAAATTTATCAAATATAAAGTCAAACCAAATAATAATTATATATATATTTGAAACATAAAGACACTTTGCCTTGTTTGAATACAGGAGAGTGAGGTCAGGGCATTAAACACTTTTAAACAAGTACTGACAACATGCAGAAAATCGATTGGAGCTGCTCTGCCAGATACTGTGAGACATCATATTGCTGTAGTAGTGATATTAGTGCAATTATACATTGTTTGTTCAATATTGTATTGAGTATTTTTTAATCCCTTCATGAATGCTACTGATTTTTTACCAATATTACACTGTAAACAAAAGTTAATTTAGCAGTTACTGGCTTGTAATACCTCTTTTTGGAAATGGATCCTATCATTCATATGCATCCAAAGTCAGAATTTTTTCTATTGGGATTTTACACTCTTTTGATTGACAAACCAGCCAGCCAGTTGTGTTTTTCTTATGAATAACGTAACTGGTCCATTGAGGAGAGCATAGTAGGTGGCGAGACATCTGAGATTATCTTTTGTCTGCCCTTTACTAATTGTATTGATAGTTTATTGACTAATCTATGCCAGAAAATGGACAAGTCAGTAGAATGTCACCATAACATTAAATTTTATTCTCCATCTTTGCATTATCTTTGGCTCAAGATGAAATGAGGAATTGTTTGGGGTCTTGTGTGCATATTTCTTTGATTTGCAAGAAATTATTCATTTTTCCTTTGTGGGCAACACAAATGTATTAAGAAGACTGAAAGACACTATCATTAGGGAAAGAGCAAAGTCACAAAGCAATGCTTTGTTGCATAAAAATAAGCTTTTATTACCTTCAGCTGAAAAAATGTGAATTAGGATAAAACGTCTTGTGGCTCAAAGGATGCTAATAAAACTAAGCTAGAGAAATAATAGTCAGTGATGAAACTTATGATTCATATAAACATCAAATATTATAGCTATTAGTCTGTGTCACTTGCTTTTTGAGTTAGCCTCATAATTTTCACTTTAGTTTATTCCAGTTTTCTTACATGTTAGTTATTGTGAATAAAATTATTAACTTAAATTGTCTGAGTTACGGCTAGGAAGTAGGACTAGCTGTTAAAAGGTTAATAACATTTACAATTTATTTAAAAAAAGGAGGAGTAATTGCAAGTTGGGAAAATGAATGCAAATTAGGTAAGTTAAAATATATATTGGTCAGAGTAGCTAAAACAGCACCCTCAAAGTAAAGTCAACTATAATTATTTCTTAAAGGAGATATAGAAATGCGTCCATATACTCCATAAATTGCTTGAAACTCTGTTTGTCTTGGGTTACCAAACTTCTATAATTGGGATGCATAAGGTAGAATATTTTAAATAATAACTAAATTTAACAGATGCTATGTTAAACTACATGATGAATTAGTTTGAAAATTGTCAAGGGAAACTCATATTGTGCACACACAGATTTATATCAAATCATCAGTTCTGACCAGAATGTATGCTCCTCCATAAAATGGTTGCACACTTGACTACTCTTGACACAATGCTGGACTTAGAACACCATTTTGACTGACTTGAAAGAAACCATCTCCAAAATTCATTTTTAAGGTTTGAGTAAAAACCTCCTGTAGTCTAGTCTGCTGTGTCTCAAATTGAGTGTGTAGGCCACTCACAACAGCAAAAGCGTAGCAGCGAATTAACTCATTCATTTGGCCTCAGCCAGTCAAAATCTGAGATCCAATTGATCTTTTTTGTATGGTTAGTGTGAGAAAATGTCTCCAGCTTTCCCTTCAGAATCTACTCTTTATCATCCAATTAAAATGTTTGAATTGTTCCAACACATTAATATGCACTGCAGTCCATCTCCTCAATATATGGGGCAAAGAAATGGCTCATCTCCAGGCAAGAGAAATTCTTAAAGGCAGTTCTCTATATTACTTGAATTACCATACAGCTGAATTTACCTAACCCAAGTAAATCTAGATTTAGGAGGTTATAGTTTATTTGATCATTAGTCCCTTGCATATATCCAGTAAAATATGCCTGAATATGGTAGCCCAAGAAAAGAACTTAGAGAAAACACTTTTGAAATTAATCAAGATTATGTCCCTGTAATAATTAGCTTTCTGTATTAATTACATATCCAAAATTGCACCCCCAAAGGCCATAATTTGAACATTTGACCTTCCATTTGCAACTTTTATGATATCTGAAAGTTCAAACTATCCTTCTACAGGAATAAGAAAAAAAGGCTTAAAATATATACAAAATATTTTAATATAGCAAGCTTTGCATTGCATCTGTTTGCATATAGAATTTGAAGTTCTTTACTAGAACCTAATGCATATTCAAAGTAAGAGATCAGAAAAAGGTATCACTTGAAAAACAGTTTTTCTAACCACATCTGATCAAATTTTACTAGGCTGATGTGAAATATAGTAATGAATCATGTTCACTTGCATCAGTTATGTTATTGTCTCCTAACCCAGAATAAATGCATGCAATAAGATTGAGCATTTTAGAAAAGAGAGCAGCAGTGAAATTTGAAAACATTGAGACGAGAAACAGAGAGGTGGTAGGATTATAGTTTATAGGGGAAAGTGCTTATCTAGTTATGCTTAAGCAAAGTTTACTTTCTTCATATCATGGGGAAGGGTAAATATGTAATCCAGAAAGAAAGGGCCAAGATTCAGAATTGTTTGGTTAGTTATTCAGTCTACATATGATTATCAAGTTACTAAACATTTACTAATCTCCTACTGTGTGACAGTTATCATGGTTTTTATTCTTTTAAACTTGAACAAGACTAGTTACCTCTTTGTGCCACAGTTTATTTTTTTTAAACAAATGAACAACCAGGAGAAAACTCTAGTGGTTAAGGGAAAACAAAACTTAAAAAGATGAGGCCCCATAGGCATCAAAACCTATAAGCAATAACGTAGTTTCAGAATATATAATTTGCGTTGATTTTTCACGTGAGATTTTCATGGATGGTTTTGACGAATTACAGAGTATTCTTCTATATGAATTTGTCATTGCTAGTTGAAGCAACAAAACAAGATATCATGAAAGATCATTGTTTACATATCTCTCAAAGTAGCTACTAACGTCTCTATCTAATAGGCAATACCTGATTTGTAGATTTTTATGATCATTAATACATTTCACTTAATTTGTATCTTCCAAAATATCTTTGAATTGCATAATAGAGGTCAGGCCTTTCAATGGATTTATATGGCTCAACCTCTTTGCATGGCCAAATGACATGCAGAATTTGAAAAAATATATAAGTGTGACAATAAATCATGCTTTTTATAAATCATCATCTCTAATAGGACATTTAAGCCACACAATTTTTAGCAAAGTCAGAGACAAATACCATACTTTGGAATGTACAAAATGCACCTTAAAATAGCATCAACACACCATTCATTCATAACTGTTTAAAGTTTTTGTTTTATTGTCTAGTGAAGAAATCGGTTGGAAACAGTGGATCTGACAGCATGAGAGCTTCCTAGACCAATATTTTACAAATTGCAAGTGGAAACACATTAGTGAGTCTTGAAATAAATTAAACGGCTGCAACCAGCAATTAAAAAAAGAAATAGAATAAAAAATGTCAGCAAGCATTGCAAATGGTAAAAGATAGTTCCATTAAAATCTTTTTCAGTGTGTGTGTGTGTGTGTGTGTGTGTGTGTTTACACAGTCTCTATATAAATTGTATTTTTACTATTTCTTACCATGGGCCAAAATAAAAACAGTCTGGAATGCCACTGGCTTTCAGATCCCATTATCCATAGACCCATGGCTAGGGAAATGTGACCTCAGCACAGAGGGAAAGATGGTTTTTATAAAGACTTTTCAGGCTTGCTCCTGTCCATTTAGAGAACAGTGACAGAACAATGAGAGTGAACTTGAGGTGGATGTGCCCCAGGGGTATCAAATCATTTCCAAGTAGTCAACAGATAAATGTCACATTTTGCACACCCTTTCAGGGTTGCCTTCACTCACTGAAACCACTCATTCCTGTGGGGACAGTTGGGTGGCAGTGGCAGCAACTCTGTCATTTACAATACAAATACATCTGGGATCCCTTGATAATAAGAAGATGCCCTGTGTCACCTTAATTTATTATCACTGCTAATTAAAAAAAGAAACTCTGTTGTCTAGAAAGTTGGCATGTTTGGGATTGCACTGCTTCCTGTGGATTGAACCAATTAGCAGAACTGTTACTATCAGCAAATGTCTCCACCATTTCCCGTGTGTACATCTCACGACCTTATATACTGTTTGTTTTATTGATAAATCAAAACAAATCCTGTGTGTTACACATTTCAAACTGAAATAAAAAAATCCCTCACTGAACTATTTCATTTTTCTTGTATAGCTACAGCTATTTTGTATTTCTTGTAGAACAAAAAGTTCTCATAGATTTGTAATGCAATAATGTGAATGGAATCAATGATGCCTTCTTCTGGTAAGCTAGAACAAGTGCCTTTATACAGCACCATGTGTTGCTTGGAAAAGACTAAAATAAGCCAAATTTTACAAGTAAACTAGATGAGCTGATTTTCCTTTAAGCATAATTCTTTTCTAATTGTATTTTGCTGTCATTAAAATTTGACATTTTCTTGTTGCTTTACCAGGAAATATGACCATTTTCAGTTCCTATGGACAACAAATCAGTTGTGCTTGCTGCAAAACTGTTTATCTGTATCTAAACCATATGTGAATTAACTGACTGCCTTTTTACAGCCTAATTCTTTCAATATGGCGTTCGATGCCTACTGCATTTTCATTTAGTACCACATGGTTGATTGTTCTCCAGTTGTTTCATGTAATTTATCTAATAACTCCATTTTTCTTTCTTTCCATGTAACCCTCTCAGAACCTCACACAATTCTTGGCCTACAGATTTTTATTGCCTGTAACAGTCTGCTTCCAATTCACACATACTTGGATAGTCATAGCTTATATGGCAGAATATAAATTTCTTTCCCTACAGGAAAGATATAGCAGAAAAGGACCAGTAACCAAACATTATGATAATTTGTTCCTCTGCTTTAGGGAGGTTTGGAGAGATAATGTTTTATGATGGAAAAAAGCCTTAGCAGAAGACCTGGTTTGAGTCCTTACATGTGCTGTTGAGAAAGCACCCTAGACTCACTAGTGTTTCATACCTATCCTCTCCTATCCTTCTGAGTTACTGTAAAGCCAGAATGAAATAAAATAGGTGAAGGTACTCAGTTGACTGCAATAGTCTATGAATGTCCCTGGTTAGCATTGTCTCACTTTCTGCATGTGAATCTGTGCATTTATTAAAATGCTCACCATCTTCAGTTTCTTTACTATTATTCTCTTCTCTTCTAGAGCAATGAAGATGACAAGGTGATCCTAAGATACAGCTAACTTTTTACTATCCATGAAGGATTTAGCCATGGCATATTCTCTCATAACTAGCTTTGATACTGCTTGTGAGATTGGCTGCTGGAAGTCAGATTAAATCCAAAATAGGTTAGAAGTGGAAAAAAATGAGTTTGAGTATGTTCACATGTGTTGCACATTACTGATTATCAAGCTGATCATACTTAGTTCAGGAAGTCCTCAAATGCAGCATGAGCTCCCTAAATTCTAAGGATGCATACTGCTCCTTTTGACTGGAACTTTTTCATCTCCTCCGCATGCATTCCTACTGCCATCAGCCAGCAAATCTCTAATCATCCTTTGGTTATCCACTTAAAAACACTTTCTACATGAAATTTTTCATGACAACTTAAGTCTGTTTTGGGGGCCTCTTTAATGTAATTTTATACTATTGTGTATTATAATTCCCTGTGTACCTGTCTCTATCACTCACGATACTATAAGGACCTTAAGGGCAGACACTCTATCTTTCCTACATTTATGCAACAAATATGTATCAAGTGCCTCATTCATGTACACCAACTCATAGCACATTGCCCCACAATATTAAATGTACAGTGAATAAACGGAAACCAAAACCAGTACTTTAGTTTCATGGAAATAAAACAAGTTTTAAAAGCCCCCTTACCAAAAATTACCGTTAGAATAGTAATGTCTTCAAGATAAAAAAGGAAAAAACAGAAAACAAACTACCATCCATTAATGAGACAAATTCATAGTAACTTAATAATCTTAATGCTATGAAATATATATAAGCTATGAAATATATATAAGCTATGAAATATATTTATATATATATATTAAATATATATAAACATAAGTTTAAGTAATATACTACAAAATTATTCTCCTAATCACATAATTTAGTTTGCCATCATTTCCACGCTAATAATAATTTAAGGACTCACTGCCACTTCTGGGTATACCTTATATAAAAATGCACATGTTTGTAGAAAATTTATGGTAAAGTCCCATAGTGGTGGACTTGAGGACACGGGGAGGGGGAAGGGTAAGCTGGGACGAAGTGAGAGAGTGGCATGGACATATATACACTACCAAATGTAAAATAGATAGCTAGTGGGAAGCAGCCGCATGGCACAGGGAGCTCAGCTCCGTGCTTTGTGACCACCTAGAGGGGTGGGATAGGGAGGGTGGGAGGGAGACGCAAGAGGGAGGGGATATGGGGATATATGTATACATATAGCTGATTCACTTTGTTATGCAGCAGAAACAAACACAACATTGTAAAGCAATTATAGTCCAACAAAGATGTTAAAAAAAAAAAAGTTTGAGGATTTCTATTCTTGTGAACAATGTGTTAGGATAAACATTTTTTGTTCAATGTATAAAATATGTGACAACTGACGATAAAAATAAGATGACAGAAGTCATCCAGTTGTGTATGTGTGTGTGTGTGTGTGTGTGTGTGTGTGTGTGTGTGTATTTGGGCCATATGAAATTTATGAAACCACAGTACTTGGCAGCTTTTTAATATATTTGTCTATATTTTTATTTTAAAAATGTTTTTGGCCGCACCACGCAGCTTGTTGGATCCTAGTTCCCTGACGTGGGATCGAACCTGGGCCCTCAGCAGTGAGAGTATGGAGTCCTAACCACTGGACCACCAGGGAATTCCCAGTACTTCAGCTTTTGAGCCACAAGCTCAAAAGGTAAGATCAGGTGTTAGTGTAATAATAGTTAGATATATATTTCAAGGGGTCCTTGAAAGAGCTTAAAATGGAAATATTAGTATGTATAAATCATCTTAGAATGCATTTTCTTTTATTTCTTTTCTCACAGTCCTTGCATTCTATACTATTGACTTTGGAAAATCATCCTTAACAGAAAAATGAAATAAGGACTCAATTCTTAAGAGTTCCATCTGATTCACTTAGTTTCCCGCAATATTTAGAAATTGAAAGTCAAGGAGTTATTATATAGATGCATTTTAACAGAGATAAACGTTTCAAAATAAAACTCAAGTGCTGGCCCTTTAACCAAGAGGTGTAAAAGAAGAGGATACCATAGTTGTGAGATGTCTGCATTCTTTGTAAACAAGGAACAAAATGATTTATTGAAAGCTCAAAAGTGTTCAGGGGTATGAACCTTTCTTGTTATTTCCTTGTTACCCTGAGTCAAGAAGTTGCAAGGCTTACCAAGGGGATATTACTGCATAATCAATGCGATGTTATAAATTGTGAAACACTGTCAAATGAGGCATGAATAGTGTTATCCAACAGATGCAATTTTGCCAAACTAGAAGAGCATTGTTGGCCAGCAAATCCTCCCAAACTAACTAAAATATAACATTAAAGAGAAAGCAAATGAACAAACAGAGTGGATCCATTACCTTTCCTTCCTGCACCTGGACGACAAAAACACTGAACATATTTCATCTTTTAAGTATTTGTAAATCAAGTTTTGCAGACCCAATAAGGGATAAAACCATAATAGTTTGGATGAAATTCAGAGGGAAAATAAAATATTCATTAGTCAGCGAAGCATATCAATAAATACGGTTTAACATTTACCTACTAATAATGTAAATGCAGATGATCTATGCCAAGAATTATCACTGTTTTCCAAGAAATATGAAATGCTTATTTCAGTTGGAAAATAAACAAACAAACAAACACTCATTCTATATTGCCCTGTGGGTATTCAGTGGTATAATTTTAATCTTGGCAAAAAAGGGGAGGGACAAAGAAGTGAAAACAAGAATGTTATTTTTTAATGGTATCTGTAGGGTGTGGTCAACTGAATAAAAATACAAATCCAGATGTTGGTTTAGTTATATAAGCATGGTATGTTCTCATGTAGAGTCAGGCCTGCATCTCAGAATATCTGTCCTGAATAGAGAAACATGGAGTAGATACAAGTCATTTGCCATATTATCACAGAAGGTTAAAATGGTAAGAATGAAGAGAGATCTATATGGCCCCAAACCTTCACTATATATGTGTGAAAAATAAATCCAAAGGAGGAAAAGTGACTTGTCCAAGATTTCCCAACTAGTTATTGGAAGAGCCAGATTTAGAATTCAGATTTCCTGTCTGCTAATCCAGGCTTGTTTTTCCCCTCCATATCATGACTATCTCTTCACCAATGTTCACCAACACCCACTGGAATCATGGCATTGCCCTGGACATTGTGGTAATAATTTTACTGGCTCCTTGCCCTAGTCCTTAAAGCTAGGACAATATAACTCTGATTTCCAGGCTCAGCCCTGAATTAGATTCTATTAGCAAGTAAGTCATCATTTAATGCATAGCTTGGTGACCAAGAAACCAATCAGACTTGCCACTGCAGCCTTATAACCTAGGCCTATTACTGACCTTTTCCTCCTTTCCTTTCAACCAACACTCTGCCTTCTATAAATTGGATCTTTGTCCTTTATTTTATGCTGAGTCCCTAACTAAGAGTCTAGACCAGGGTGTACCTTACTCTACTTTATCATTCTAAAGGCTGAAATCCTACTTCAGTACCCAGGCTGGATCTCAACTAATCCAAGTCCATCCTGAGTTCCACTACTGGACTGCCTGCCTGCATTCATGGTTATTTATTAAATTATCTTTACATAGTGTTCTTATTTCAGGTATTACCCACATCTTGTTGAGGTCTCCTGTTGGCCCTCCCTCCCTGATGGTAATTGCCCATAATTCTGGGATTCCTTTCATTTTCTGCTGCTAGATCTGTCTTGACCTGTTGTGTAGATTCCAGTTAATCTGTCAAAATTTTGGTCTGTAGTCAAGTCCTGCCACAAGCAATCTGCAAGCCTTATATTTGAAAAAAAAAATTCCTTGGAGCTTTTGAGCACTTTCTGTGGGGTTGTAAGAAACAGTAAACAGGCAGAGGAATTCAGTTATTTGGATCAGAGATAATTGATACTAAAATTGAGTATATTTCTTACTCATAGACTATAAGAACATGTCTTATCTGTTTTCCAAGTGTCCAATATTATCTTCACAACAGAGATAGTCAGCAAAATTAATCATTAAATTAAGGTCAGTGTTACTATTTTAGTGGGCCCAACAAAAGCACCCCATTCTTCTTCTCTAGCACTTGGAATCAATTAAGAGATACATTCAGGAGTGAGAAAAATCAAGATCAAGATGTCAGTATTTTTGCCATTTAAAAGCTAAATTAGAGAATATGACTTACACTTATAACTGCTTGCTAGCATTCCCCTAGGTCATTGATACTTGCCCACCCAATCACAGACAGCTTTGAGTAACTGCCATCCATTCACTTCAGAGATAGAGCCATTCTCTCTAGTTTATCATAAGACCTGGAGAGAACAGGAATGCACATTTTCTGAGGGCAGACCGAGCCAGAGAAAAGATAGAAGAAAGAGCCGAATAAAACACCCATTCCTCCTCCAAAAGGAGTGCAGAATTAGTGTCATCTAATAAAGGATAGATGTCGCCATTGTTCTTAAGTGTCTGTTGATGTGTGTAGAACACTTTCATTAAAAGAGCTTCTGGTACGACAGCCCCATAGGAAGCAATTTAATGCATGGTTGTAGGGGCAGGCTGACCTAGGTTCTTAGCCTGGCTCTGCTGTTTACCAGAGCGCTTAAGCTCTCCAAGCTTTTATTCCTACATCTGTGAAATAAGGAAATGTGTGCCTACTTTTTCTAGTGGTCATATAAATAAAATTAACTATTTTATTTGTTATCTTTAAAGTACCCACACATGAAAGGCGATTATTACTTCTACAGAAAGCCGAAGGGAAACTCCACAGCAGAATAAATCTCTAAGAAGGAAAAAGAGATATGCTCATATTTTCTAAATAACTGTCAATATATTTGGATTACTAGACCGTGTACACACACTATTAGGGCAAAAACATAAGATTCTTGAGTGCAATCACTATGCCACCTTCAGGCGCCTTTCTTAGAATTCTTTTTAAAATAAACTTTGCTTCTTATCCCTCTAAAAGTCATTAATCAAGCCATTGATTGATGCTTGAAATGGTGCAGGTGCTGCTATTACATATTCATTATTAATCAAATTGTTTATTCAGCCCAGTAGATTCTACATACACAACACAAATCTCCAGCATCCCCTCATGTTATCCAGAATCTGAAATTTATCACAGTAGTATTCAAAAACATTTTATTAGGGTTATATGAAATGCAAGTTTTCCAAATTAAGAGTCCCAAGAGCCTAACTTTTCTACTGTTACTTCTTAAAGAACACTGGTTCTCTCTTATTTTTATGTAATCTTTAACACTTTTAAAAATAAAATTTTGTTGAGTTTTCAATAATGAGATTAGATTTTAATATGCAGATTCAGACTTTTAAAAATTATTGTCCTAGAGTGATTCAGAGACAAAATCTTCTGGATGATCTATAGTTTAATGCCCTCAGTTTTCAGACAAGAAACCAGAGACTTAGAGAGGAGAAATAACTTACTCAAGATTACAGTATGCAGAAGAATCTGGTCTGTTGCTGTCTGTATTCTTTCCATTGCTTCCCAATGTTGTAAGGGTTATTGACTGAGCCTTTCAAAAATGCAATTTGCGATGCAGAATTAGTAGGAATACCAATACGCCGAACTTGCCAAGGCAAAGTATTTCAAAATGTTCAGGCCAGATTCTAACTGATGAGCTCAATTTGGTAAAGTACATATTAATATGCACATGGTAAGATGCCTTGTATAAAGTAAGTGTTTAATAAAAATGTTTTGAGAACAATTTTTATCCTGTTACACTGTAGTTGTATCTCTAGCACACGGGACCCCCAAACCATCCAGTCATAGCATAAATGCATATGCATGATCACCGTATTTATATCAAGCATAAATATTAGTATCATACTGCTTCTTGTGAAATATCTTAAAGCTAACATTTTACTGCAAGTGACTCTGTAGAATTGTCTTCAGCAATGGAAGAAAGCATGCACTGGATTATTACATCATATGTTAAAATGAGAAAAAAATTATATGAATTGACTTTTCAAAGAGCAAATTTCTAAAAATAGCCACTATTTTCATGCTTAGAGCTTAAAATACTTCTGCCTCTTCTTTGTCTTTAATCACATCTATTGAGACCAGTTTGACTTAGAGCCCATTACTGAGTGTCATGGGAATATAAAATAAACACACCCTTTATGCTTAGAAAGTGTGCTCTTTACTTATAAATCTATATTGCGTGTGTATGTGGAGGGGGGAATGCACCATAGAACTTTTTAAGTGCGATAAATCTCTTGTTATAATTTACCATAATTTTCTTTGGCTTCGTTTCTGTTCATTGAAATTAGTCTCAAAAATTACCAGTGACCTCCTAACCACCCTGAACATTTTATTATTTTTATCATTATTAAATATTTAAAACCTAAAAATTATGGAGTGTAATATAACAAATACCCAAGTATCCAATACACAGAATTTAAAATATCAACCTCAAAGGGCAAAATCAAATAACTTAATACTTATAAAGTACCTGAGTAATACTACATACTAAATAAATATTGATATGATAATATCATCCTCATTTGCTGTGTTTTCTTTTGATATATTTTAAGAAGATATAAAACATTATTGTCACAGTTGATGTTCCCATTGTAATCTTGCTCAATCTGTTTTTATAAATTACCACATATGTATATGCATTTTCCTAAATAGTACAAGATGCTTTGAAGTTTTAAGCTTACATAAATCATATAATATTGCAACATAATTCTGTATTTTTAAAAATCATCATATTCTTGCTATCTAAAGAGGTTAAGATGGATACATAGATACATACATACGTAGATGATAGAGAGATAGTTGATTTATTTTATGAACTCTATAGTATTCCATCCTATGCATTGGTCTGCTACTGGTTAATACTATTAGTACTATCACGGTATATTTTTTACATATTTTGGCAGTCTACCTTCATTAACATATCTAGATTGTATTTCTACCAGTCTTTTACCAGATTATTTAATAATTTTATTTGCTGTGATTATTACATAATTGGACTCATTTCTACTATATTCCTGGCCATCTGAATTGATCAAGTTTTTATATGTTTCATATATTTTTCCTTTCCTCTACTTGTTTGCAATTTATATTTCTATTATTTTAGTGGTTTCCCTTATATTCTAACATGGTTGCTTTACCTAAAAATACTATAATTAATCAGTATCTATATCCTCTTTCCCACAAAAAACTTAGAATACCTTGAGTCAAACATCTCCTACCGTTTTTCAAACAACTGTTGTCTAGCATTTTATTTTATTTTTTAACTTTTTAAATCATATATATTTTCAAAATAAGACAAGATACAAACATATTTGTTTTATCTATTAAGTATTTTTGTAGGAAAATATCATGATACATTATCTTTAATTTAAATCTCTTCTGTTATAAAACATTTTTAAAAAATCTTTATTGGAGTATAATTGCTTTACAATGCTGTGTTAGTTTCTGCTTTATAACAAAGTGAATCAGCTATACGTACACATATATTCCCATATCCCCTCCCTCTTGCATCTCCCTCCCACCTCCCTATCCCACCCCTCTAGGTGGTCACAAAGCACAGAGCTGATCTCCCTGGGTGATGCGGCTGCTTCACACTAGCTATCTATTTGACATTTGGTAGAGTATATATGTCCATGTGATGTGGAATATTAATAGCTGATATGTGAAGAACTGACTATGGATTAAAAAGTTGCAAGATGCAGGATAAATAAAGGTAGGTAATTATTCTCTTTGTTTGACACACATCATTCTATTGCCTTGCATAGTGATAGGTATATGATGATAAAGGCAAAAAGTCCATGGCAAATTCCATGGACCACTAGAATTCTGTCAACACAACAGTTTTTATAAGTACTTGGAAGCTGACCTATTCTGCAGACATATTCAAATTATTTCAAGTGTCTACTTATTATTCTTGAATAGATTGTAGTTTGCAATTGATCTTAGCATAACAACCTTAGTTTTTAATAGGACCCAGGAGATACTACATGACATGTCTTTGTCTCAAGCATACTGCTATATTTTTGAATCTTTGATCATATGCCATGATCTATCTCAAGACCAGGCCTTATGCATGCCATCATTTCTTCTTAGAACCCACCCATTCACAGATTCTAACATTCACTTCTGTGGTTTCTAGTCAACCTTCATATTTCAGTTTAAAATTCCTTCTTCAGGGAAGCCTTCCCTGGACTCTCAGATTAGTTTTGTTCCCCTTGTTGTACACTTTCACAGTACGTTGCAATTTTACTCTACAGTATATTTCAGAACCTGAGTTTATGGACCAGTGGTGATTAATATAAATACTATCCAGTAAAGAGTTTTAATCTTTATTCCTCCCAAAATTTAGGGGAAGAGATGATTCCATATATTCTGTCCATAACAACTCTAATTAAGCTCTATTATCTTTCCATAATCTTTGGTACCTATACATTCCTAGGATGATCTTGGTTTTCTAAACCAACAGAATTTTCTTTATAATCATGCTACTCTACTTAAACCTCTTGGTCTCTTGATCTTTCTTCCCCACAGTACGTGCAGCTCTGCACGGTCAGTGTGCCACCAACATATAATTTACTGGAGTGGTATACAATTCCTATGAGCATGGGGAGTGTGGTTCTTATTCTATTCTGATTGCTTTTTTCTTGATACTCTACTCACAATACATTTGATGCTTTTTTAAATCTTTACCTGTATCTGGAGAAGGAATGTTTACGAAAGCCTACATTTTATAATATGTATCTCATTATGTACTTTTTAATTAATACCTTTATTGCCAAGTAGAGGGTCAGCTCTATGTGAGTAAAGAATGTTGCCTAGCTTTGCTCATTATTAAATCTCCAGTACTTAACACGATATTTTGCCCATGGATTTTGCTAAATAAGTATTTGTTGAATAAATGAATTGTGAGCAAAAATCAATGAAATCACCACAATTTGGCAGCAGTCTTGACAACTAAAGTATTGAGTGGAGGTTTATAAGGTTCGTGGAAGTTTAGAAAGGGATGAAAAGGAAAAGTAATTGTGAACACGGATGAATAAAGGAATAGCAAACTAATCCATGCAATATAAGCTTTTGCCTCTGTATTGAAGAGCCTGTAGTTTCCCTTACTCTTTACGATTTATTACCTAAATCAAGATGCAATGTTATATATGAATAAAAACAACTAGGCTTTCAAAAATTTTTATTGACGTATAGTAGATTTACAATGTTGTATTAAATAACCAACCTTTGAAGTACATGTATCATACCTCTGGTACTCTTCTAAGAGATGATCCTTGGAATGTGCTTGCATCATTTTTCATTGAACGTAGCTCCTAATTCATTCATGATTTTAAGTTTAGTGAAGCAGAGTATTCCTCAGAACTGGAAAAAGCATTCCTTGGTTCCTTCGGTTAAACATCATTTTTACCCTCTGTTTATTTGTTATTTCTAGAATAAGATGGATTCAATACAGTCTTGTGCCATACATTTATATTTACCAAAATATTACTGAAAAATCTCAAAAACATTCAACATTACCAAAATAATTCATTCAGCTTTGTTTTCTTGTATAACTTATTCATTCATTTTATTTTTTTGTCTAGAATCTTGCTTCCCATTTTTTCAGTCTTAGAACTTATGCTTTATATTTGTTTTAAAATAGTGGGGTTTAATTTTTCCCCTATCTTGGGGTACTGGATTTTTGCTGCACTTTTCTTGAGCATATTTTTAAACTATAAAGAAATTGGTGTAAATATAAATGTAAAGTTATTAACATTGAATTACCATCACGTAAGTGTAGGCTCATGTTTGCCTGATGTTCTATGATCTATCGTGCTGTCAAATGGAGTTTTATCTTTATGCATTGCTTTCTAACAGCACTGAATTAGAGCAAGAGGAGTTTGTGTTCATTTTCCATGGCTCTTTGCTAACTGAATCTTTCAAACTGTCTCTTTCCTTTGGTCAAAGTAGTTAGTTTAAATGTAAATATATAGGTATATATATCTTTATATATATATATATATATATATGTATATAATATATGCAGAGAGAGAGAGAGACTTGTAGTTAATGGTCCTGTTAACATTCCTGATTTAGAGTATTCTAAATCCACATTTCATTGAAATGCAGAGACGTTTTTGAGTGTTGGTTGTTAGGTTGAGTTTGTTAAAATCTTGCCATTTCCTTTCTGTGTCTTGTTGAGACAGAAGTCCTTTCATCGACTGCTTCTCATTTTCCTTGTTGATGGTGTCCATCAGACAGACAGGCCCTGAGCTAATTAGCAGAGCTTTATTCTTGACTGCTCATTTCTTCAAATTCTTTGCAGAAAGGAAACTTATGAACACTTTGTGAAATTCAACCATGTACAGGATAATGATATAATAATAGTAAATATGCTGTAGAGATTTTTAATAAATTTGAGACATAATACACCAATCTATATATCCATAACTGGTAAAGGGACAATCACCATAAAGGTAGTTGGGGTAATATCCATGATGCCAAGTCACTGAGTGGAGTTACCAAATACTCCTCCACTCAACAAAATTCAGAATAGTAAGGTGCTTCATGGCCCACTGAGCCAATGCCTGTTTGAACTGGCCCAATCTTATATTCTGGCACTGTCATTAACGGCTGATTGTTTTAGGCCTAGGAACTTTCCCCTCTGTACTTTTGAGATAATAATAACAATGTACTATGGGGCTTTTAAAGGTATGTGATAATAATAGGATACAAAATAGCATTTGAGAGTATTACATGAAATTATTAAATTCAGGCGTACCAATTGCTTGGCATAATAACTTGAATACACAGTAAATGCTTAACAAATATTAGCCATTACTGTTGTCATGTTGTTTCTGCTGCCGTGTGGTTATTGCTATTTTTATTGTCATATTTAGAGAAAAATTCCCATATGAGAAAGTATAAGACATTTATAACATAGGTACAGTGACTGTATTTCCTCACCTATGGCCTATGTTGACTTGTACGTATGAAGAAAACCAGAGAATACATTGGGAAGTTCTTGATAAGTAGGCTCATTACGTGGAGAACAGGATGTCAACCCATTTTATGTGTACCTTCAGGCTCAGGATTAGATAGTGAGGGTTCAGTAGTCCTAGAGATTGCTCATAGATTTGCAATTTACTTTGACCTGTAAAAAGAATCAATTCGATGCTTAAGATGTTAAAGTTGTACATTCATCCTTTGTTGTATTTCCCCTGATTTGTCATTTGACATAACGAGACAAGACAGTGACTGGATCCTAATTCATTCCTACATCGGATTAACCAACTCTGAGTTCAGTTGGTACTGATGAGGGGGTCTTGGAAAGCTTTCTCTGCACAAGGATATTATGTATTTCTCTATATAATACTGTATTTCAATTATCTTAGCAACATTTCCAGGATCAGAATTCCACCAAAACAATTTTTACTCATACAGACCCAGGTTAGCACACTTGTTAGGTCTTATTTCTTACTCTTACTACCAAAGTTTGAGTTTGTGTATATTTGTCTTTAAAATATATATTTAATTAAAACCTCTGGAAGGGAATTATATTTAGGATTTTAGATAACAGGCTTTCTTATTACCCCTTTCAAAGAGTCTTTCAACGCACCTTTATTTGTACAGTATTATCAATGCAAAAACTTTCCTCTTTTAAGGAAAGTTTTTTCTTTTAATACATCTGTCTCATCAAATTTTCAAACTCATATGCTATATGGAACAACAGTCATTATATGCAATCAGAATCTATGATGGAAATCTTCTGAACTTAGATAATCAGGGTATTTTACACAAGACCTGCACACACTTCTGGATCTGTCCTTCAGCTCTGAAAAAACTGAGCCCCTTTTTGGATGAAGTGGTTATCAGAGAGTCCCTAAATAACTTTCTGTCATTTTGTCTGAGGAATCATTTTCTTAAGATGAGGTAGCTTTATGAACCAACATAGTAAGGTGAAAAGCCCCCATAAATTCAGTAACATTAGTACAGACAGAAATTACAATACTTCAGTTACTGTCAGGAGCCAATTGGAAAACATAAATTAATCTGCCTGACCATCCTGTTATGGGGAGAGGCAGTTTTCATTTGATGTACTTGCTGACAAGGCTACAACTTCATTAATACAAAACATGCCATTTAGCCTTAGGCCCCACACTTTGGCAGCTGAACAAAACACAGAAGAGTTTACAGCTGCCTTTCACTATTGTATTGAGACAGACTTGAAGCACATCTTGAGCTCCCAGTGTGTGCACAGAATGCTGTGTTGAATATCTGAGGGACTACCAAAGAAATCACAGGCATGACCCTTGGGCTTGAGAAGTTTACAGTCCAGCTGAGGAAAGATGCAGTCCAAGAGAAAAAATTGAAGAAAATAACATAGCAGTATGCCAACAAGTGCAAACCAAATAGAAAACAAGTACAAACTATCTTTGGAGAGGAAAATGTGTGTTGATTGTGCAGTAATAAGGCTGCCTTTGTGTGATATTTTTAGGTATGCAATTCTGTGTCTGTTTTACTCTACCCTTTCTGATTTATACAGGATATCACCCAGGAAGCTCCATGATGAACCAGAAGAGACGGAGATAAGTCATCTTGACATCAATTCATACCACTTGTACTCTGCAGCAACTTTCATCTTAGTCGTTCTTTTTCAAAGCCCAAGGCCAGGCCTGCCTCTCTGCTAGTGCATGCATTTCATCTTGTTTCTCTCTAAAAACTGGACAATAACCAGATCTATGAATTCTGCTTCTCTTTTTCATATTCACTTTATACCTCCTAAAGCCTTCTATCCTAATTGGATTTAAAACTACAGGAAAGTGTTTTCTGAGCCTGATTTTCCAGGGTAAAAGGCACATATTTCTTTAATTCAAGAACTGCTGAGAAATACTAAGATCTCTTTCTTCTGTACTGTATAGCCAAGGCTCTCTTGAGTCAGAGGCATTTTGTTTTATTTTCTCTTTCATTTATTTTTGCAATATGTCTGTCATCTGTATTAAACTGGCAGAAGAATTATCTTTGAAACTCCAGCCATGGACCGTCCCTTTTGAGTTCTCTTTGGATTAAATGCTATATATGTACACCTTTCTATTTTGTAAATATTGTAGAGGGTTCTGTGATTGCCCCCAACCCCCTTCCCACACCCTCTTCCATCATATGGAAAGAGTCACGCATCACAACTAAGCCAGTAGTTATGTGTATTATAACACGTGTACATGAATCTGGAGAGCAGAACCTTGTCTTTAAATTTTGCTACAGTATCAATGAATCCAAGTACTATCGCCCAAAGTATTGTCTTTAAACCATCCACATTAGAATCATCTGGAGCAATCATTAAAAAATACAGATTTCCAAGGAATCTAGGTTCTACCTCAGACCTATTGAATCAGAATCACTGAAGATTCTGCCTTTGTTCATATTATTGTCTCTTCTAGAATGCCCTCTGTCTCTGCAGAAATTCTGCCCATCTCTTAAGGCTCAGCTCACGTGTAGTCTGTTCTATAAAGCTATCCTTAATCTATTTGCTTTCAACAGCTGTGATCTTCCCTAAAATTATGGCACAGGATGACAGAGACATTAGAACTGTGATACAGGAGAGTTTGGGGGGAACCAGGATAGGTCATCCAGGAAAAGCGATGGGAAGCATCTAAGACTTACACTTAGATTTGTACTTAAATTTGGAAACCTGACCTGAAAATGCCACAAATAACTAAGTAATCAACCACAAAGCATCTATGCTTGAAGAGGAGATTGGTGACAATTTCACAAGAAAATCTTAGGATAAAAGTGCAATAAAATGGCTAGGCTTCTAGGCAAAAACATGTACAATAACAGAGAAGGAAATAGTGGTAAAGTTCTTTGAGGGAAGATAGATAAAATTTTAATTGAGCATGTGCAGTTATGAGAATGTTGTATCTTAGGGTAATATAAGCATAATGATCTAAGATTTGAAAACAGGAGGTCAGCAGAGATATGGAAAACAGTCGGGGCCATGGATACAGCTATTATGAAATGGCAGAGCTGGGGTGTGAACCTAAGTGGGCCTGACTCCAAATCCTATACTGTGAACATCTGAACTGTGTCTTTGTTCAAACTGTTACTTCATCCTAGAATGTCCTTCCACTCTATCTTTGCCTGTGAAAACCCTATCCTATCTTCAGCACCACAACACCTTGCCCAAGCTCCTTGGGCTGTCCCACTCTGACAAAAACAACTGACACTCTCCCTGTCACTCTCCTTCTCCCTGTCACTCTCCTTCCATGGGGGTGCAATTCCCTGGGCTCTTTTGCTGGAAACCTCACAGGCCCTGGGGTAGAAAATACCAAGGAGCAGTCCACATTCCCTGGGAGGCCCAGGATACAGGAAGGTCTGTCCAGGGCAACGTGAGGTCTGGGGACCAGCTGCATCAGCATCACCTATTTGGAAGGCATCCTTCTGGACCCTACTCCACATCTCTTCCATCAGAAACTTTTGCTCTGGGCACAGGAATTTTCATTTTCAACAAGTATCCCATATAATTCTGATGTATAATAAATTTTGAGAAACAGTCATTTTAGTTCTTCTAGAAAGCTGACCAACATGCTAAGTCCTTGTTCATTTCAAATGCTTTTGTGTAATTAAGACAGCACAGCTGACTAATTCTCAGTTTCTTTTCTTTAGCATTAAAAAGCAGAGTTGTGAACTGTAATTATTTCATCTGGGGCAAACATCACTAAACAACACCCGCCATCTCTCCTCTGTTCAGCTGTCCCACTTATGGATCCCTAGTTACACCAGTTTTAGAAAGAATTCTTAGGAAAGATCAACTGAAAAAAATTCAGAAAAAGAAAAACAAAACAGGAAATCAGCCAAAACATCAGCTGAATGCAGAATTTGAGCTGATTTTCTGGTCATAATTCATAGGGAAACAGACATTATATTGCAAATTAAAATTCCAATGGATGAATTTTAGAATTATAATATGCCAGATTTCCATACATGCTAAGGATGTAAACTCAGCTGATTGCAGTTTGTGTAAATATTCTTCCATTTTTTTTTGATAACAAAGAAACAAAAAACTCGTTTTGGAAATAGGGAGAGGAATTACTAATTTTAAAATCATAATGGATTGAATAACTGTTGCCAACAAATATCCCTTAATTCCTAGAACCATAATTCAGCAGCCTCCTCTTTCCTGTTGGAAGAAAGTGACATATTTTCCCTGGAACTGCCAACTACCCCCGTGAAATGTATGCATTAATAGCCCCCAATATTATACTTATTCAGATTTTTGCAGGAATGCTTACTCAACACAAATACACATGCATACATATCTTGTTATGTGGCGTTTTATTATAGATTCATAATTAATATTTTGCTATATAAGTGTTCTGAACCACAATTTATTATATTGTTATATCAGAATTTTTCACATAGTATTTGCAAATTAGCCCCCATGAAAGATAGAAATATCTCTTATGTTTAACTCAATTATTGAATTTTGGAAGCAGTAGCTTCCTAATCTTCAGACCAGTATAATAGTACTTAGTAATCAAAAATTTACCCTTAGTCTCCATTGACCTCAGTGGAAGTGTAACTTTGAACTAGTGTCAACTCTTTTACTACTGTCAATAAAAATGAGGAGGCGGTTCTCATCTGGGTAGCAACATGAACTCTTTTAAAATAGCAGAAGTGTAGTGGTGACTGGATGGTATACATGATTTCAGAGCATGTGTAATTTGAATACATTTACCCTGAAGAACTTTCTAATAGTTATTTATACTTCATACATACCTACTTAACTTCATGCACTTCTTAGGCATTAGCCAGTCAATTATTTCACTATCCTTGAGAGAAAGTTATGATATATGATATAAACAAGACTGTGTCCTATCCCATTTAATAATATACTATAGTTTGCTAGTTAAAGTGCTTTAGTCCTGTAATTAAAAAGAGCTGAATTTTAAATCCCATCTACAGCACTTATTCTAGCCATATTACCTTGTATAATACCTTGTATAAGTTAGTAAACGTCCCTAAGCATCAAATTTTTATCTTCTGTAAATAGAGAAAATAGTAATAGCAACCTCATAGTTTTGAGAACTGAATGAATAAATGGAATGAATTCATGAAATTAATCCGTGTAAGGAAAATATTACACTGTGCCTGACACAAAATAAATGTTAGCTGCTATTATTATTATCATTATTATTACTACTATTATTATTAAATTTGTGGCTAATTTTTGTGAGTGGTATAAGCTAGGGTTCTAGTTTCATTCTCTTACATGTGAATATCTGATTTTCTTAGCACCACTTATTGAAGAGACTGTCTTTTCTCCAACTGAGTATTCTTTGTTCCCTTGTCAAATATTAGTTAACAATCGAGGCTCTCAATTTTGTTCTATTGGTCTATAGACCTGTTTTTACGGCTAGTACCATACTGTTTTGATTATTACAGCTTTCTAATATAGTCTTCAATCAGAAAGTGTGATGTCTCCAGCTTTGTTCTTCTTTCTCATGATTGCTTTGGCTACTCGGGGCCTTTTGTGGTTCCACACAAATTTTAGGATCGTTTTTTCTACTTTTGTAAAAAATACTGTGGGAATCTTGATTGGAATTTCATTGAATCTATAGATAGCTTTGGGTAATATGGACATTCTAACAATATTAATTCTTTCAATCCATGAACACAGGATATCTTTCCATTTATTTGTGTCTTCTTCAATTTATTTCATTAATGTTCATATAGTTTTCAATGTAGAGAACTTTCGCCTCCTTGGTTAAATTTATTCTTACATATTTTATTGTTTCGATGCTATTGTAAATGAGATAATTTTCCTTATTGTTTTTCAGATAACTTGTTGTTAGTATATAGAAACACTACTGATTTTTGTATGTTGATTTTGTATCCTACAACTTTACTGAATTCATTGAATAGATCTAACAGTTTTTTTGGTGGAGTCTTTAGGATTTTCTCTATAAAATCATGTCATTTGCAAATAAAGACAATTTACTCATAGAAAAAATAGGTCAAATTTATGGTTACCAGAGTTGGAAGGTGTGGGATGGGAGAATTAGATGAAGGTGATCAAATATACAAACTTCCAGTTATAATATAAATAAGTGCTGGAGATGCAATGTACAACATGATAAATATAATTAACACAGCTGTAGAGTATATTTTAAAGTTGCTAAGAGAGTAAATCCTAAAAGTTCTCATCACAAGGAAAAATTATTTTTTGTACCTGTATAAGGTAATGGATTCTAACTAAACTTGTGGTAATCATTTCATAATCTATGTATGTCAAGTCATTATGCTGTATACCTTAAACTTATACAATATATATGTCAATTATATCTCAATAAAACTGAAAAAAAATTGTGGCAATAACATTTTGCTTTTGTCAAATATTTCTGAAGATTTCATAGATCATACCCAATTTGATGGGATATAATTGATTATATGAACATTTAACTTATATCTTGCTTGAGTTACACATTGGAAAAAATGTTGAACGAGAAGCAAATGAGGTAATCTCGAACATTAAAGACAGAAGAACAAGAGAGCAATTAAAAACTAACATTACTTTGCCTGTTTTATGCCATATTATCTTTCCTCCTTCCTTAAGTCACCTAAAATAGACCTACGACTAAAAATAAATTATAAAAATAAAAAATGGTTCAGACCTATGGTGAAATTAGTAGATGCTTGCCTTGATTGAAAAAAGAAAGAAAAAAGAAAACTGTATTACTTTCCCATTTTATTTTTATCTTTGTTTCCAAGTTTAAACTTGATATCTGAAAGTATCAGTACAGCTAATTATCTTTTTTATATACTTTATTTGAAATTAGAGCTTAATAATTTTGTTTCTGTCATTAACTTAATTACATTTGCAATGTGGGTTACTTTATCTTTACTAAGCACTGGTAGATTCTATTGTTTTCATGTTACATTGTTTTCATCACACTTTTTTATCAAAGAAGTGAAGAAGTGATGCTATAGTCTATATATTAAAATCCACTTCAATGAACGTTTAACAAATTTCTGCATGAGTAAGCATGCATTTTAAATGCCTGACAGAAAAACAATAATGTTGCCCAAGGGAGCCATGGAATGAGAATATCCATGCACATTAGAATGCTAGAACTTTATGATTCCATGCAATTAATTTTTGAACAAGGGAGATTTACAGACTCTGTTGTGGAAAATGGAAAAACTAAAATTTAACAAAAAAAGCAGTCAGCATGAAACTAAGTACTGAACTGGACAAATGCAATAAGAACTAATGATAAACTTGACTTCACAGATTGTAATTAGAACATTTTACAAATAGTCTATTTCACAAAATAATACGTAGACATAAGCGTTTTAAACTCTTTTTGAAATATCAGATTATTTAAACCTGATAAAATTTGGAAAACTATCGTTCATAGCAGGAATTAATTACCACAGTTTGTTGTAGAGGCCTTAATTTTTAGGCAAGGTACTTGATTTAGGGGCAATTGAAACAATTTCCTTTTAAGGGTCAGGAATATAAATCTAAAGATGACACAAAAAATTATAGTTTGTGAAGTGCTTTTGTACACATTATCTCATCTGAACAATCTGCTGATGTAAGCCTTAATAGTTACATTTTACACATGAGAAAGTGCAAAGGAGTTGTAACTGGTTCAGGGTCACAGTGCTAATAAATGGTGAAGATGGAAATCAAGTTCAGATCTTCCACGTCCACTACACCAGCGGTCCCCAACCTTTTTGGCACCAGGGACTGGTTTCATGGAATAAAATTTTTCCATGGATCGGGGGGTGGGGGGATGGTTTCAGGATGATTGAAGTGCATTACACTTATTGTACACTTTATTTCTATTATTATTATACTGTAACATATAATGAAATAATTATACAGCTCACTATAATGCAGAATCAGTGGGATCTCTGAGCTTGTTTTCACTTGCCACTCACTGATAGCGTTTTGATATGAGTCTGCAAGCAATTGATTTATTATGGTCTCTGTGCAGTCAAACCTCTCTGCTAATGATAACCTGTATTTGCAGTCGCTCCCCAGCGCTAGTATTACCGCCTCAGCTCTACCTCAAATCATCAGGCATTAGATTCGCATAATGAGCACACAACCTAGGTCCCTCGCATGCACAGTTCACAGTAGGGTTCACGCTCCTATGAGAATCTAATGCCGCTGCTGATCTGACAAGTGGTGGAGCTCAGGCGATAATGTGAGCAATGGGGTGCGGATGTAAATACAGATGAAGCTTTGCTCGCTGGCCTGCTGCTCACCTCCTGCTGTGCGGCCCAGTTCCTAACAGGCCACGGACTGGTCCTGGTCTGTGGCCCGGGGGTTGGGGACCCATGCACTACACCACATGGACAATGAATGCCACATCATCACTATCAGCTTTAAATTCACTTTCGTGTTCAGCTTCACCATCATTTTCTTTGGCCAGGTTGCTCTGCTCCACAATCAACAGGGAGCTTCTAATTTCAAGTTCCAGCCACACACTTTGCCTTCATGTGTTTCATAGGGTCAGATCTAGTGAATACTTAGGTCACATCTGATTCTTCCTGTGCATAAGACACTTGATTCTTCCTGTTACAAATCTAATTACTTGTACCAGATTCTTTACTACTCTTCCTGATATTGTTCCCCAATGGGGAATATTCTTTTGAACGTAATATTTACTACTTACAGTAATGATCTAAATCAATTAGGGAAGGCATTGAATTTACACATCAAAGTCACTACAGATAGTATAAGCTAATGTTTTACGTTCCAATATCATTTGACAATCCCTTCAATTTTAAATATAGTTATTTATTTTGCTACCAATATGTTCTGTTTATGACAATACTAAATTTATATAAAAGTTATATAGAATTCATTACCAATAAGTAATTAATCACTTAAGGAAAACTGCTGATATATATGTGTAGTAATTAGCATATATATATATGTGTTTGTATACATATATATGAAATTCAGTATTTTAACACTGAAAGTCTTTCACCAACAAATGAGATCAGCATAATGTCCATTTATCTTCTATTTAAATTGTGAGCAATTATGGTTTGGTCATTCCAACTCACTGGAACATCCTTTTCAACATTTTCTCATCATAATATATTACTTATCTTTTTTTATTCCATAATTTTTCTAGAGAGTTACAATATTATGGAATTATATAGCAGTCTTGTGATGTGGACTAAGGTAAAAGAGGGTCATAAATTCCATTTCTAATTATAATATACTTTGCATAATTAAATGTTTGTTAATTAAGCAAATAGATATTAAGTTTACCAGTATGCAATATATTTTAAGTACAATAAGTTACGGTCTCAGTTTTGGGAATAGGTTGTTATTTCTCTAATGTACAATACCTTTGGTTAATCTAGAATGAAATGCTAATTTGTAATCTTAAATTTAAATTGACTAGCTGTGTTTACAAAAACAGATCAATGTTTCTCAAATATATGTCTCATTGTCACATAAAGATACTTTTCTTTATACCATTCATCAACTATCTTATTTTTATATTTTTAAAATTCCAATTATGGATAGGAATTATATCTAACATACAGAGATCACGGGGATTTTCACCCAGATCACATTTCTATTTATCAAATATTTTCAGTATTTCAGAGAGGTATTCTTTCAAACCATCTGAAATTCTCAAATACCTTCAGCTATGTGTTTAGTAGTGCTATCTAGGGAAATATTCTTTCTGAGGTGCAAAAATAGCCTTAGCCGAACTCATTTCTGTTTTAACTTAAGCAAATAAAAGTGAAACTTGCTGTCCATTGGAGATCTTAGAATAGACAATTCAAAAGTTTTTAAAATTGTTTAATTATTTTTATAATAAGTAATAGCTTAATTATTGGACTTGAATAATGAATTAAAACTCAGTGAGAGGGCTTCCCTGGTGGCGCAGTGGTTGAGAGTCCGCCTGCCGAAGCAGGGGACACGGGTTCGTGCCCTGGTCCGGGAAGATCCCACATGCCGCGATGCGGCTAGGCCCGTGAGCCATGGCCGCTGAGCCTGCGCGTCCGGAGCCTGTGCTCTGCAACCGGAGAGGCCACAACAGTGAGAGGCCCACGTACCGCAAAAAAAAAAAAAAAAAAAAAAAAATTCAGTGAGACATGTTTATCTCAAAAAATGTTAAAATACTCTGATCAGCCCTGATGTTGATAATAAAAACCAATTACTTGCAAGTTTGGTATATTCAATTCCAGAACTGATAATAACCTAATATAGCAATATATTAATAACTCTGTCCTAGCAGTGAGTGGTATTTGTTTTGAATCTACAGCTCTGTAACATATATCTCATGCCTCTGGGCTGACCAGAAGAATCAGCCTTCAGTATGCTTATAAATCCTATTTACTTGCCTTCTTTATTGCCTCATCTTTATAGTTATCTTTTGACACTGCTTATCTCTAAACGCTGGTCATAGAAAAGAACCAATCCCATAAAAGCCAATCTGATATCAGCAATCATGTTACTTCATGTCAACACATAATATTGTTGAGAGAATATGTTCTTAGACTGTGAACTTGAAATTGACATGAAAATATTGAGAGGAAAATAATTAATATATTAAGAAGTACTGACATTCCTTCACGATTTGTTACAATAGTGATGTAAAACAAAATGTAAATGATTTATATCTCTAACATTTCCTAATCCTGTGGCTGTCAAAATTTTTCTTACACAAGAATCACCTAAAAAGCCTGTTTTAAATGCAGTTTCCTTTATCAGAGATCAAACATTATGAGGTTGAGACCTGGGAACTTGTGTTTGTAACAAGTTATCCAAGAATGATTCTAATGCTTTTTATCTGTGGTTCATACTTTCACTACATTCTGAAATCAGCAAGCTGTTGGGATCATGATCCTTGTAAACAGATATTTCAAATGTAAATAGATATGTAAATGTAGGTAATAGATATTTCAAATGTAGGTAATGTAAATAGATATTTCAAATGTAGGTAATAGTATTAATTTAAAGAGCTATGATTAAAATGTTCTGCCTCATTTTTTAGTCAGGTATGGCCAATTTTCCTATCAGAGCATAAGTGAATGGATACGTACCCTCTAAGTCATGGAAGGTACTGGAGAAACAGTCCCAGAATTAGTCACTGAGGAATATTTTACTCTGCTGGGTAAAATACAGCATCCATGAGCATATGGTAATAGAATTTTGGGCTACAGGCATGCACTTAGTAGTGAATAAAAGGTCAAGATAAAGTATCTGGACATCACAATGGGTAATCAGAGCACAGTAATGGCAAATTTGGGGCAAACAATGCTTCAAAGTCATGATAAGTAGGCAGTAGACATCAGTTAGGTATGTTTTATGGCAAAAGGGTCTCGAACTTATGAAAGGACTAGGGAATAGGCAAACTACTAGAAAATAAACTATTAAAAATCCATCCACATATATATTATTTTCATTACAAGAACCTGCTACAAATGTGATGACCTGTTCTAAGCTTATTCAAATTTTCTGTAGCATCTATCACATCACTTTGTGCATCATTTTTTCCCTTTTCATATATATCCACTGCCTTTCAGTACTCTTTCCCTTGCCCAGGATGTTTAGGTCCTTCATTCACTCTATGAATTTACTCATTGTTCTGAAAATCAGTGATAGAAGAAATATCCATCTATCTAGTAGGCTAAAAAAGTATATTTTAAAGTCCACATCCCAGAACAAGAGCTATTCATATCACTTCATAAGAATAGACCAGAACAAATACAGACCTTTGTCTGGTCTTTTGTTCCCCCTCTACCTTTCACTCTCCCTCTCAATTTGTCCTCCTCCTGACAACTCTGGCTGCTTCACTTTGATCACTTGCTTTCCATTTTTGTCTTCACTTCCTTCTTCATATTTGCACATGCCATTTTCTCTCAGTTACATATTTTTCTATTTTAACTGAGCTTGGCTATTCTGACAAAGCATAACTAGACTGTGTATTAGTTTTCTACTGCTGCACAGCAAATTACCACGAACTTAGTGGTTTAAGCAATACAAATCCGTTATCTTACAGTTCCCATGAATAGGAAGGAGTCTAGCCATTGAATAGCTGGGTCCTCTGATCAGGGCCTCACCAGGCTGAAATCAAGGTATTGGTCAGAGTTTGGGTCTTATCTAAGGCTCAGGTTCCTTTTCCAAGCTCATATGGTGGTTGACACATTCCATTTCTTTTCAGCTCTAGAGCTCATAGAGGTTACATTTTCAAAACCAGCAGGACCAGACCGTTTTGACACTTCATCTTCTTTTAAAGCCTCCTCTGAAACATCAGGGCCATGTAGTATTAGCTTCCTTTTGTTTACTCTGATTCTTAATCAAGCAAGTAATATCCAGTCATATTCACATGTTCTACTCACACTCGAGAGAAGGTAATTATGTGGGTCATATATTCCGGGAGCAGGGATTTTGTGGCTCACCTAGAAATCTACCTAGCACAGGCTGTTCCAGGTAATTACTCTCCTACTTGGCAAGGAGCTCATAGGCCTTTCCTGCCCAGTTCTTAGGAGAGTACTTACTCAGCTCATCCTTCTTCTCAGGTAGGATGCAGGAACTGGGCAGTCCAGGTCCGCACTGGGTATCCACAAATGTATCCACACCTGAATGTATAGAACTTCTAACCTGATTTGAGGAGATTCCATTCTCACCATCAGATAAAAACTTCCCCAACTCTTATCTCATCCAGTGACAGGAACATATAACACGTGCCCGAACATACTAGAGATAACATTAAACCTACAATGCTGGACCTTAATAGGATTTTTGAATCTGCTCTTATCAATTTTTCCTATATTCCAGATTTTATCCAGAATAATTTGCTATTTTAAGTTTTTCTTTTCTTTTTCAGCTTTATTGAAGAATAAGTGACAAATACAATTGTAAGATATTGAAAGTGTACTCATGATGATTTGATATTCATATACATTGTGAGGGGATTAATACATCCAACACCTCACATATTTACATTTTTTAACATCTTTATTGGAGTATAATTGCTTTACAATGGTGTGTTGGTTTCTGCTTTATAACAAAGTGAATCAATTATACATATACATATGTTCCCATATCTCTTCCCTCTTGCGTCTCCCTCCCTCCCACCCTTCCTATCCCACCCCTCTAGGTGGTCACAAAGCACCGAGCTGATCTCCCTGTGCTATGAGGCTGCTTCCCACTAGCTATCTATTTTACGTTTGGTAGTGTATACATGTCCATGCCTCTCTCTCACTTTGTCACAGCTTACCCTTCCCCCTCCCCATATCCTCAAGTCCATTCTCTAGTAGGTCTGTGTAAATTTATAGGTTGTCCATTTTATTTTAATCTTTGAGAAGAGGCCTCTACTATCCAGTAGTCTACTCTTTCTCTATCTTTCATTCTCTACTGCCCTGAGTATTTTCAAAGTATCTATGATTTGTTTTGTATGAGTTTTGGAGTTATCTTTAATAATCGTATTTATATATGAAATAAATAAGTTTTTAATTGCTTTAATCACATAAATTAAGCATCCAAGTTAATAACATATTTTACTGCATAAAAAACCTTATTTTGCATAATATTAATACAAGGTAATGGAGAATAGTTATAAATATGGAACACTGATGCTCATAAATTGATCAAGCTTATTCTGTTTCAAATTAAATTTATACACAGTATTTATTTGCTGTAGAGAAACTTTATAAATTTATTTTATTTTTCGCCAGAGATCACTGATTGCTTTATGAAGAGATGCTTGTTAAGAAACCTATGTGATGTGGTCTACAGTTACATTTAGATTTTCACTTTGAGCACAGCTACAGAAAAAAAATAACACCTCAAAAAAAGAAGGAAAATACAATGTAGTCACAGTATCTCCATTTTTTAATTATTCCACATTAGATTATCCATGGTGTTCTCAAACATTGCCCTATGCCATACATCAGTTTTATGGTTACTTATGATTTAAAACTCAATTTTCTTCCTAGAGCAGTGAGAGCTGAAATTTTAAAAATAATACGGCAGTTTAACTTGAAATCAGGTAGGAAAATTCATTGGCAACGCTGTTTCTTTATCAGACCATTCACTACAGTATGGGTTTGTTTTTGATTTCTTTCTAGGTAAACTTTCCTTGGTGTGGGAAAGGTAACAGTAATCACTACCATTTACTGAGCACATACATAGTACAAGATCCTTTACGTATATCATTTCTAAGTCTTACAGCAACTCTGCAAAGCTGATATTAATATTCCACTTTTAAAGATAAGGAAATCAGGACACGTTAACTTGCCAAAAGTCATGGTATTTGAAAGTACTCAAGCCAGAATTCAAACCCAGGACTGTTCAACCTCAAGTTCCCACTGCATTCCACTGCCTACACTTTTTCTAATTAGCTCTCTGCTTATAACCACACCATTCCTCTACCATTGTTAAAGGATAATGCCTATTCTTCTACTTTTCTCCAATATAGTAAGCAGGGAAATGTGGAGAGCATTGAGTTACACTGTTGGCTTGCTCAGAGGACAGGATGCCACCAGAACGTCATCACTGCCATAGCCTACCAATTTTCCACCATTGTTCAGGTCCTATTAACAATTTTCCACCTTTCAAATAAAAATAATCTTTCAGACAGGTTTCTTGTTACAGTGTCAAATGTTATTTTCTCTCATCACCTCAGGCTGAAACTAAATGTGTATGGGGTGGAAATCCTCTAAACAGAGGAACTATTGACTGAAAAGAGATTTCATTTTTAGCTACAATTTCTCTTCAGTATTATTTCACTTTTATTTTGCAAATTTACTTTGCTTCATCACAGAGCCCACAGGAAAAGTTGGGGTAGTAGAGAAGCTCTTCTGTTATCCAGCACAGCCATAGAGGAAAATATTCTGTTTAACCAGATACATTTACAGCACTTTAAAGAGTACCGTGTAAGAAATGCTATTAGTCATGAAGTTAGAATTTAAAAATGCAACAATTCCTCAATAAAAATTCCTCAAATAAACTTCATGTAAAATCTCCTGACTTTAAACAAAACTGCATAAGTCCTGTGAGGCAGGGTTGCT